>NC_067250.2:25000000-25625000 GCF_019359855.2 Lolium perenne
CAATCCTTGCAACGCCGGCTTCAATGGAGCCGATGCTGTTGTACATCGCAGCCACCAATCGAGTGGTTAGCGTTGTCCTGGTGGTGGAGCGCAAAGAAGACGGCAGGGAGCAGCTGGTCCAGCGCCCAGTCTATTACCTTAGCGAAGTGCTCTCCCAGTCGAAGCAAAACTACCCCCACTACCAGAAGGTCACCTACGGCGTCTACATGGCGGCCAAGAAGCTCAAGCACTACTTCCAAGAGCACCCCATCAAGGTGGTTGCCACAGCACCCTTGGCAGAAATCATTGGCAGCAAGGATGCCAACGGCCGGGTTGCCAAGTGGGCCCTGGAGCTAGCCGCCCACACCATCCTCTACGAGCCACGCACAGCCATCAAGTCGCAGATCCTCGCGGACTTCTTCGTCGACTGGGCCGAGATGCAATACCTGCCGCCTGTGCCGGATTCCACACACTGGAAGATGCACTTTGACGGCTCGAAGATGCGCAACGGCTTGGGAGCCGGCATCGTCCTCACCTCTCCCAAGGGAGACCGGCTGGACTACGTCCTGCAAATCCACTTCGCCGCATCAAACAATGTGGCGGAGTATGAAGCGCTCATCCATGGGCTGAAGCTGGCCAAGGAGATTGGCGTGCGTCGCATACTCTGCTTCGGCGACTCCGACTTGGTCATACAACAAGCATCTGGCGACTGGGACGCGAAGGACGCCAACATGGCCTCATACCGCTTCCATGTCCAGCAGCTATCCGGCTTCTTCGACGGCTGCGAGTTCCACCATGTGCCACGAGCAAACAACGAGGCGGCTGACGCCTTGTCCAAGATTGGCTCAACCCGGCAAGCCATTCCGCCGGGCATCGCCTTGGCGGTTCTCAAGAAGCCGTCCATCATACCGTCACCAGACTCGGATTCAATATTCGTGCCGGCTGACCCGGGGGCTGCTCAGCCGAACCCGGGGGCTTCATCGCCCAAGTCGGGGGCTTCAAAGCCAAACCCGCCGGCTACCATGCCGAACCCGGGGACTTCTCAGTCCAACCCGGGGGCTTCATTGCCAAACTCGGGGGCTAGCAAGCCGAACCCACCGGCTAGCAAGCCGAACCCGGCGACCATGCAGTCGAATCCGGAAGCTCCCACGCAGGAGGCCCTGTTGGTCAGCGTATTCGAGATAAGATGCGTACCTTCATGGGCACAAGAATTCCTCTCCTACCTCACCGATGGTGTGCTGCCTGATGATAGAGTCCAGGCCAGGCAGATTGAGAGAAGGGCCAAGGCCTATACCATCATCAACCACCAGCTGTACAAACGCAGCGTAAGTGGGGTGTTCCAGCGGTGCGTCGAGCCGGCTGAAGGGATTGAACTCCTATGGGAAATCCACCAAGGAGAGTGCGGACATCACGCCTCATCCAGAGCCATAGTGGCCAAAGCCTTCCGGCACGGTTTTTACTGGCCGACTGCGCTCAGAGACGCAGAAGAGTTGGTGAAGAAGTGCAACGGCTGTCAGCGCTTCGCAAAGAAGAGACACCAGCCGGCTTCCGCCTTGAAAACCATCCCCATCACATGGCCGTTTGCCGTATGGGGCTTGGATATGGTGGGTCCGTTCAAAACAGCACGAGGCGGCATGACACACCTCTTGGTGATGATTGACAAATTCACCAAGTGGATCGAAGCCAAGCCAATCAAGAAGCTGGACGGCTCCACAGCCGTCACATTCCTCAAGGAAATCATCGTGAGGTTCGGCTACCCCCACAGCATCATCACCGACAACGGCAGCAATTTCTCCCAAGGCATCTTCTCTCGCTATTGCGGGGAAATGGGGATCCGGATGGCCCTAGCCTCTGTGGCGCACCCAGAGTCCAACGGACAAGTGGAGAAGGCTAACGGCTTGGTCCTAGCCGGCATCCGGCCCCGGCTGGTGGAGCCGCTCGAGCGAGCAGCCGGCTGCTGGATTGAAGAGCTGCCCAATGTGCTATGGAGTCTGCGCACAACGACAAACCGCTCAGTCGGCTTCACACCATTCTTCCTCGTATATGGGGCCGAAGCCGTCTTGCCGACTGATATCGAGCATGACACGCCAAGAATCAAGCTGTATACCGAAGCCGAAGCCAAAGAAGCTCGCGAAGATGGAGTCGACCTGGTCGAAGAGGCCCGGCTGCTGGCTGCGTCCAGATCTACTATCTACCAGCAGAGCCTCCGACGCTATCACAGCCGGAAGGTCCAGCCCTTAGCATTCCGAGAAGGAAACCTAGTGCTCCGGCTGATCCAGCGGACAGCCGGACAGCATAAACTGTCATCCCCATGGGAGGGTCCCTTCATCGTGAGCAAGGCAGTAGGCAATGATTCCTACTATCTCATAGATGCTCAAGAGGCTAAGAAAAACAAGCCGGACAAGGCTGACGAGGAGACTAAACGTCCCTGGAACGTCAACTTACTCTGCCCATTTTACACATGAGAGCAAGAATGTATGTATCCCTTGTATCCCTTTTGTAAGCTATAAAAAAGCACGCGCCAAGAGCGCCGCTTCAGACAAGTTTTTCGCGTACTCTACTTTGTTTCGTCAATTGGCTTGAACCCTCTCACGCGGTCGGCTCAGTAACGTGATCCGGTTTCCGACAGCCGGCTTCCGATCCAGCTACAGACCGCAACCCGGCTGTCCGGCTGGCGGGAGTAAGGCCTAGGGAGCCGGCACGCGAAAAACGACTAAAGGAAAGAGTAAAAGCGAGTTGACTTGCAACTTTTCATATAAGTGCCGGATCACCGAATTCAGCTCGTTCGACTGAAATACTGTCGGCCTCACCCAGCGGCCCGCTCTTGATCCGGCGGCGGATCGCAAGTCGGACGTACGACCGGCAAGAGCACAGCCAAAGAGTGGGGCGGATGGGAAAAAGCGAACGAGTCGAAAGAAAGCAACTCGGCACACAAATGATTAACAAACACATTAAAGTGTGACATAACGAAAGGACGATAATATTCATACATATGCACCCGGCATCCCGGGGATTTAATAAATTGTCTTGGCAAAAGAACAACTGAAAGACAGGTAAAACTAGGCAGCGGCTGGAGAAGGACCAGCCGGAGGAGCGTCAGCGGAGCCGGCTGCCGGGTCGTCTTCGGGCTCGTCTTCCGCCTCCTCATCTTCCATATAGTCCTCATCGGACGGAGGGTTCGGGTCCGCGACGAAGAGGCCCTTGTCGACGAAGTCGGCGATGGCGCTGGCTCGGGCAAGACGGGCGGCCTTGTATTCGGCTGGGAGCTTGTCCTCCACGCCGGCTCGCCGGAACTCGAGCTGCCCCAGGTCCACCTCGTTGTACCAAGAGAGGACGAAGGACAGCGCCATGTCGGCACCAGCGCGCGTGGCCGACTCCTTCCAGTCGAGGAAGCGATCCGGCGCCCGCTCCATCAAGGAGGTGAGGCTGGAGATATCTTGCGGCACCGCCTCCGCGGGCCACAGCATCGGAACCAGCTCCTCAGCCGCCTTCCGGAGCTCCCAGCCAAGCTTGGTGATGGGCTCGACGCGGGCAGCCATGGACGCCATGTAGCCCTCCATGGTGAAGTACTCCGAGCTGCCCTCGCCAGTCGCCCGCCTCCTGGAATCGCGCGCAACGCCAACGGCTGCCAAGGCCGCGTCCTGCGTCTCCGGGAAGGCCGCTGCAAGAAGAAGCAAGTCAGAAATCATCGAAGCCGAAATAAGCTGAAAAATGCAAATTTTCGAAGTCCTAAAAGAAAAGGAAAAGCCTGGCGGCAGCCGGCAAGAACCGACTGCCCCCAGCCCGAAGATGGAGATAGCGAAGAAATCAGAAGTTTCTACCGCCGGCTGCCAACGAAAGCCGGCAGCCGACAGCCGAAAGCCGGCAAAGGGAAAGGAACACGGAGATGCACTCACCCGACAAGCCGCGATCAAGCGCGCCAATCTCGTCCGTCCAGCGCTTGGCGGTAGCCGTCAGCTCCGCGGACTTGGTGGTGACCTCCTCCTGCAGCGCAAGCCGCTGCTTCTCCACCTCAGTCAGCCGCCGGCTCAGATCCTCCACCTTCTCCTTCTCCGCCGTCCTAAGGGAGGCGAGCTCAGTGAGATGGTTCTGCTCCAGCAGGCGCAGCCGCGTCAGCTCCTGCTCAGCCAGCTTGAGCTTGGCGGTGGCAGATCGGCCCGCCTCCTCGCTCTCGGCGCACTGGGCGCGAGCAACCCGGAGATCCGCCTCCAGCCGCGGGACCTTGGCGGCTTCAACTACGAGGCAGCCGGAAAGAAACGTCAGCCAACGAAGGCTAAAAAGAAAGAAGACATCAAGTCAGAAGAAGCAAGATCCTACCCTTGACGGTCGCAAGCTCGCGAGCCAAGTCGGCCCGGTCCAGCTTGGCCTTGTGGTAATGGGTCACGGCGCGGTTGTACAGAGTGGTGCGCCGATCCATCACAGCCTAAGGAAAAGAGAAAAACAGTCAGCTAGGCGAAACCCGGACCGGCTCCAAGCAGCCGGCCCATGCCTCGGAGGGCTACCAGGATGATAACCAAATCAAAAAGCAGATGAAGCTTACCTTGCCAGCTTCCTCCACCTTGGCAACGTTGGCCGCGGCCTCGGCAGCCCTGGCCTTGAGGTTGGCCTGCAGGCTGGAGAAGAACATCTCCACCGATGCTTGGCCGGGGTTCCCCTCCCGGCTGGTCACCTCGTAGGAGTCGGCGCGGAGCCACGCCTGCTCCATAGTGCCAGCCGAGCCAAGGCTGGAGTCGGAGGCGGATGGCACATGCAGAAGCATGGCACCCTTGGCCACGTGCAGGCCCTGCTGCGGCGCCGATGGGGCTCCCGTCCTCACCAGCGCGCGCGAGTCGGCGCCCTCCGGGCGCGCCGGCTCATCCCTTGCCGGCTCCTGCCTGGTCGGCTCCCCCGTCGTCGGCTCCGGTGGTGGCGACGCTCCGGGTGCGGCAGATGGCCCAGCCGGCGCAGCCATCTCCGGCGCTCGAGGTGCCCCCTCCGGGCTCTCATCCAGCACCACCACGCTTGGCCTGGCGCCGGCTCCGGTCGCAGGCGGCGCAGCCCCGCCGGCTCCGGCTCCAGTCGCGGACGGTGCAGCTCTGCCGGCTCCGGCTCCGGTTGAAGGCGGCATGCCCCGGCCGGCCCCAGCGGCTGGGTCCGAAAGGCGAGTCCGGCGCAGAACATGTCATCCGGCGTCGGCTGCCGCATCGGCTCGGCCCGCGTGCCGCGATCAGGCGCTGAGGCCAGCGGCACGGCGAAGGAAGGCGCCCCTGCGGGAGGCGGAGTACCCGCAGGCGGCGGCGGCGTAGGTGCGCGCGATGGAGGCTGCGGCGTTGGCTCCCTCCTTTGGCGCAGAGGCGGCGACGCGACGCGCGGAGCCTGCCGGGAGCCGCCGCCCTGGGCAAACTTGATAGGAGCCCTAGCCGGACAGACAAGGAGAAGATAAGCATAAAGAGAAAGGAAAGAAAAGGAATCAAACAAGAAAGAGAAAGGAAACTCACCCGGCCTGCTCCGGAACCTTCTTCGGCTGCTGCCGGCGGAGTTTCTTCGCCTTCGCCTCCAAGGCGGCAGTGGAGCGGGGCTCGCTGGCCCGCTTCTTCCCCTTGTGCGCTGAAGTCGCCGTGGTGCTTGGCGGCCTCGCGCGCAGGGGCACGGCCGGGATCGGCCCCGTGGCGGACGTCGCCGGCTCCTCGTCCTCCTGCTGCTCCGGTGAAGGGGGCGGATTGTGCTCCCCCTGGCCGCCTAGATCAGGCGCCTGCAGCAGGTCGTCGTCGCCGGCCTGGTCGCCGGCTTGGTCAGCCGGATCGACGTGATCCGGCGTCCACCTCCTCGTCGCCAGGTCGCCGTCCTCGGCGTTCTGGCGCTCAAAAAGCTAGAAAAGCAGAAAACATGAGCAAACAACAAGCCGGAAATCGGCAGAAGCAAAAGGAAGTCGGCCTCGCAGCCGCAAGCCGGAAGCCGGCGAAAAACACAAAGCTTACCCGTTCGGGCGGGTGGTCCCTGTCGCGGGGCGCCAGCCCGTAGTTCCAGTCGTCCGGCATGTTCGCCTTGGTGATGTTATTCACCCGGCTGGCCACCTGGGCCTTGGAGAGCAGTGCCTTGGATGTCCGGTTCGGGTCGAACCGGCCGGACATGTGCCCGATTTTGTGGGTGCGCCTCTGGAGCGGCAGCACCCGGCGCTCGGCGATGGTGCAGAGGAGGTCCTCGGCGGTCAGCCCGTTCTCAACGGCCGCCCCCAGGAAGTCCCAGAGCTGATTCACCTCAGCGTCCGGATCCGTCGTGCGGGCGTTGTAGCTCCAGTTGATCCGGCCGACTGGAGGAGCCGGGTTGAACTCCGGCAAGTTGATCCGGTCGACGAGCTGGCCCTCGTTGCGCACGTAGAAGAATGACATCTGCCAATTCTTCACCGAGTCAACGGTGGGGATTTTGGGGAAAGGCGTACCAGGCCGGGTGTAGATCGAGGCGGCACCGCAGGTCCGCAGGCGGCCCTCAGTGGTTTGGGCCTTGAGGTAGAACAGCCGGCTCCAGAAGTCGATATCCGGCCACAAGCCGGCGTAGGCCTCCATGAACGCCACGTAGCAGCTGAGGAGGACGCAGGCGTTGGCCGGCAGGTGGTGTGGCTGCAGGCCGAAATTGTCGAGGAACTGCCGGAAGAATGTGGAAGCCGGCAGGCCCAGCCCGCGATCGAGGTGCGCGCCGAAGACGACGCGCTCGCCGGGCTGCGGCTCGGGCTCCGTCTCCTCGCCGGGCGCCCGCCAGACCACCGCCGACGGGATCCGGCGGAGGCGCACCAGCCGCTCGATGTCGTCCTCCCGCATGTACGAGCCCCTCCACGATCCGCTGGCGGAGGCCATCGTCGAGGAAGAAGAAGAAGTTGACCACGAGAGGCGAAAGGGCGAAGAAGAGCCTTGCGACGGCGGGGGCGACGACGGCGGCTGAGGACGCTCCGTTGAAACGCGGGGCCCCGTGGCGCCGGCTCGACGGAGTGGCGGCGGCGCATCGGCGGAGATTCGCCCGCCGGAGTTCGCCAGGGGAACGGCGGAGAAACTGCGCCGGAGTAGCGAGGAGCTCGAGCGAAGAGGGAGCGAAGCGGGAGCGCGAGGAGGAAGAAAGGGGCAAGTGGCCGCCTCGATGCCTCCCCCGCGGCATTTATAGCCTCCTGCCGCGGGCGGTTGGCCTCCAAGTGGCGAACGTGGGCCACGTCCCCGGATTTATTGCGCCGTAACTCCGCCCACGACCACAGCGGTTACCGAAAATGGTCACACCACGTCCCCCACTACCGCACCGGATCCGGAGGAGACATTGATGTGACCAGACGAACCGACCGCAGAGCCAGGCGTCAGACCGGTCAAGTCGGGTGCAGGACCCGAGGCGGCGGAGACTCCGGCGCGGCGCAAGCCGAAGCCGGACAATAAGTTCAACTCGGACCAAAAGTCATCAGCAAGGCGGAGACGCTACCAGAACTTGCGAGAAAGCAAAAGCTGCATAAGTGTAAAAAGTGGCCGGCTAGAAGCAGCCGGCCGAAGCGAGCCGGATGAGGGCGCAGCCGGCTGAATGTAAATTCTCAGTCGGCCCCTCCAAGTGCCGTCAAGTATATTCGAGAAGCCAGGAAAACCTGCCTAGGTCCTTCTAAACGCAGGACCTTGCCAGCTTCGGGGGCTAATGTCGGGGGGAAGACCCCGGGTAGGGCAATGGACGCGGAGCAGCCGGCTGGCCACTGGCCGGCTCGCGGCAAAGGCCGGCTGAGGAGCAGCCGGCTGGCGCCGTGGCCGGCTGGTCCGGAAGCCGGCTGGCTCTAGGTCCTAGTCGGCCTGGCTACGGCCACCAATGCTGTAGCTGGGCCGGCTTCTACAAGCCATATCCGACTGGGGGTCTGTACCTCAGACCGACTCGAGGCTGGCGAGTCTTGCACTGGAAGGAACCGGGTTGGTGATCCGGGTTCCCAAAGTCCACGCTGACTTCATCTTCCGTAAAGCGCGGGGCACTGTGGAGCAATAGTGCCACGCGCCGGACAGGCCATCATGGTCTACGTCGAGCCGTACTGGCTACAGTGGCTGATAGCGACAGGGACACCTCCTCTCCATACCGCTGACCTTGGCAGCCGGATGGGACAGGCCACGACGCCTCAACGGCTCCTGACGTCACCGCCTCGGGAAGGAGCGGAAGCCGAAGCCGGCCAAGCCGGCCAGTAGACTATAGGGTCTTATATGTAAAGTGCCGGCGCCTATATAAGCCGCACTACCCCCTCTCGTGCAGGGGATCGATCGATCATTCTCACTTCACTCCACCCTTAGCGCTGCCCTGTGAGAGAGACCATCGTCTCCCTTAGCCTCCCAGGAGCAGCCGGACACAGCTCTAGGAGCACCATTGTATTGTGTGATCATCATATACACTCATAGCAGGAGTAGAGGTGTTACCTCCATCGGAGGGCCTCGAACCTGGGTACGTCGCCGTGTCGCTCGTCCCCATACCCGCATCCGGATACCGCCGTGAGATCTCTCAGGAACCACTTCGATTAGCCACCCTATGGCATATGCCGTGACGATACCACGACATCGCGAGAAGACGATCCTTAAGCGCATAAGGTCGCAAAACCGTCACTTTGTCAGTAAGTATCTGAACCACTTCACATCCTTTGGACTTTCTTTCCTTCACGTGTTTTCTGATCAATAAGTTTTGATCGTAACAGGTAAAACATCTCAAGAATTTGAACTTGAAGATCCTGACAATGATCCTCTTCTTGACGCCATTTCGTTCCTTGAGTTTCATGGAACAGAAGCACGCGAGGGCATTGATCAAGCTAAAGCAGGGCTATCGCGACTCTTCCCCTATTTCTTCCCGAAAAAGGAGGAACCCGCAACTTTCCTTGCTCTTGCCAAGTGTTTTAATCCACCTGAAGATCTCGGGCTGAAGACGCGCCAAGAAAATATGAAGGTCGCTGTTGAAAGCACTGTTGCCTTGGTTGCTGATAGCCAACAAACTATCGACTGGGCGAAAGTAGGCGACACAGAACAAATAGAGCAGACAAAATGGCGATCGTTGATCAAGGCGGCAAAGCCTAACACAAATAAAATCCTGTCCTATCTTGGGATCAAGCCATCTTCAACTCCTAGCTCATCAAAGCTGGAGGTCTAGTTGAATGCCCCTTCTTTTTATTTTTTCTTGTTTCTTTAGCTATTGTCGCCATATTATCTTTGGCGACAATTACCTTAGTACTTTTGAAGAACTCCTTCTGTAATATCCATGTAAATTTCTTGAAGATCAATGGATTTCTGTCTTGTGCAATCCTTTGATATTGGAATTTTCTTTTCCAGTTGATATTTGATAACTACTCTGCCGACCCTCATTCTTCCGATACTTCTCCTGCTTCCTCCTTCTCGAAGAAAACACTAGTCAATGATAATCTTGTCGATGGTTCTTCAGGACAACATCTATCGCAAGATTTGCAAGAATTGCGCCAACAACTCCAATCCATGAAAAAACAAACTCTTGCGATGATGGAACAATCTCGACAAGCATCTGAAAGAGAAAAAAATTGCCCTTCAACAAGCACAAGAAGCCATTGCTGCAAAGGATGCTGCTGTTGCTGAGGCTACCGAAGCTTCCTCGCGAGAAAATTATATGCTTCAGCTAATGACTAACGCCAGCCTGGACATGACAGGTATGCTTCCTGTTCCTAACCATGCTGGATTTTATTTTTGCTATTTGTCCTTCCTTGTCAATTTATTCGCTGTACCAGGCTCATTTTTGGATACTGCTGCCGAAGATCAACGTGTTGAAGCTCGAGCCAATGCTCTGCTTAGACTGGCTGCGCAACATGGTTCTAACTTTTGGGTTACTCCTGAGCGTACCCATCAAATTGTCAGATTCCAGGATCGCGCGGGTCAGGCCCGTGATTTCCTTGACTTTATTTTTAGTTTATGGAACCATGTTCCCTCGCAACAAAATGCCAGAAACTCTTCCTGCATTAATGGAAAAATTTCGAGATGCTCCTCGAATCCATGGCTTTGTGCGGGCTCAACTCTCTGCTGGCGCAAGATTTGCTATGATGATGATAAAGATTTGCCATCCAAAATTGCCCATGGATCAAATTGTTCCCACGTGCCTGGCTAAAATGTCGAAGAAAAAGAGAAACATGGGCAAGATTGATGATCTGGTGACTCCTGTAGCCGAAGATATGATGGATGAACTTCTTCGGATGGACGTTGAATTCTTCGTGAAGGGTAGCTATGCCGAGCATAGTACTCGTCCTTCCAATGAACGAGTAACCATAGACCATGTGCTAGGTATCCATTGAGGGTTTTTCCTTTTTTCTTGCTGTAGTTTCACCATTGATACGCCTTTGTAAACATGATCTATATTGTAAAGCTGTCAACTCTGTAAGTATGTATTGTTTTTATTTTTGATCTTCCAGCCCCCGAGCCTTTGGCTGGAGTTTGTACTATTTTGTTATCTCTAAGATTTTTCTCTTATTGCGAGAAGGTATATATATTTTGCTATCAATGGGCATGAGCCCCCGAGTGTCTTGGTGGTCACGTTCTATATTTTTGTTGCGAGGTTTTCAGACCAAAGCAATAATATTTTGACGAGTACGCTATATTTACAGTTGTTGGCTTCCGATGTTCTATTTGGCGAGGTAATCTTGTACCAAGGCGAAATATTTCGGTAAGTCTAGTTTATCTATATTGTATATATTTTGTGACTTGAAGGCATTGAGCCCCCGAGCGTGTCGAAGAATAAGAAGTATGTCTCCACTATGTTTATTATATTGCAGCACCGCGAGCCCGCCTCATTAAAAACCTTTCTCGGCCCCACTCGGTGCCCCGAAAAAGAAAAAGAGTGCGTCTGAAAACTCGCGGGCGTTTCAGTACATTGTATTTTTACAGAGGAGGACTATATTTCGACTCTAAGCGTAGAACCGCCTGAGCTGTGCCACGTTCCAGGGGTTATTCTCGGGAACCCCTGTCTTCTTGTCTTTTATCCTGTATGCTCCTCCTTCGATTACTTCCGTAATGACGTAGGGGCCAAGCCATGGCGACTCAAGTTTTTCAGTACGCTCTTGGTTGAGTCGCAAAACTAAGTCTCCAACTTGAAAAGATCTTGGTCGCAAACGTCAACTGTGGTAGTTTTTCAGGTCCTGCTGATATTTGGTTACCCTTGATAATACTTCGTCTCGAGCTTCGTCGAGTGCGTCGACGTCGTCTTCCAATGCTTTCCTGGAAGCTTCTTCATTATACTCTGTGACTCTGGGGGAGTCGTGCTCTATTTCTATCGGCAGTACTGCCTCTGCTCCATGGACAAGGAAAAACGGGGTCTCCTGTGTTGCTGTATTTGGTGTTGTTCGGATGCTCCATAACACACTTGGTAATTCTTCTGGCCAGGTATGTCGAGCTTTTTCCAGTGGTCCTAACAAGCGTTTCTTGATGCCATTGCAGATGATGCCATTGGCTTTCTCGACTTGACCATTGGTTTGAGGATGTGCAACTGACGCGAAGTGCAATTTGATGCCTACCTCTGCACAGTACGCCTTGAACTCCTTTGATGTAAAGTTGCTGCCATTGTCTGTGACGATGCTGTGAGGTACTCCAAATCGAAAAACGATGCCCTTCACGAACTTTATTGCTGATGCTGCATCTGGTGAATTTATCGGCTTTGCTTCTATCCACTTGGTGAATTTATCAACAGCAACCAACATGTACTCGTATCCTCCTGGCGAAGCTTTGTGTAATTTTCCCACCATATCAAGACCCCATTGAGCAAAAGGCCAAGATAAGGGTATTGTCATTAATTCTGCTGCCGGAGAGTGAGGTTTTGCGGCAAATCTCTGACATGCGTCACAAGTTCGCACTATCTCCTTCGCGTCCTCAATTGCTGTCAACCAGTAGAATCCTGCTCGAAAAACTTTGGCTGCAATAGCTCGACTGCTCGCGTGGTGGCCACATACTCCTTCGTGTACGTCCTTCAGAATTATCCTTCCTTCTTCGGGTGTGACGCACCGTTGTAACACACCCGAGATACTGCGTTTGTATAACTCCCCTTTGATCACCGTGAAAGCTTTGGATCGCCTAATAACTCGCCTTGCTTCAACTGGATCGTCGGGTATTGTTTTTCTTAGGATGTATGATATGTACGCCTGCATCCACGGGGTTTGCACCATCAATACTAGATCTTGTTCCTCTTCTTCTTCTTCCAATGCTTCTTTTGCAGCCCCCGAGGGTTTCTCGCTCTTCTCCTTCTTTGTTAATTTCTTCGGCTTCGTGGACCTCTCTGTTAT
Source organism: Lolium perenne (assembly GCF_019359855.2). NCBI lineage: Eukaryota > Viridiplantae > Streptophyta > Magnoliopsida > Poales > Poaceae > Lolium > Lolium perenne. Next base: position 25,012,230 of record NC_067250.2, read on the forward strand.
TTCTTCCCAGAACACACCCGGGGGAATTGCGAGGCACTGCGACCCGATGTTTGCGAGAACATCGGCTTCATCATTGCTCAGCCTACTGATATGGTTTACTTCGCATCCGTCAAACAGCTTCTCCAGCTCATTATACATTTCTTTGTACGCCACCATGCTGTCATTGACCGCATCACATTGGTTCATGACTTGCTGAGCTACCAATTGTGAGTCGCCAAATATTTTTAGTCGAGTTGCGCCACAGGCTTTCGCCATCTTCATCCCATGTATAAGGGCTTCATATTCTGCCTCATTTTTAGATGCGTTTGGGAACGTCATCCGCAGGACGTATTTCAATTTGTCGCCTTCAGGTGATATGAGTATTACCCCTGCTCCAGCTCCTTCTAACCTTTTGGACCCGTCGAAGTTCATAGTCCAGGTTCTCGATAAATCCGGAGGTCCTGTGTTTTGCAACTCCATCCACTCTGCGATGAAGTCTGGTAGAATTTGTGATTTTATTGCCTTTCTTTTTTCATACGTGATGTCCCGAGGAGAAAGTTCTATTCCCCAAAGGGAGACACGGCCTGTAGCTTCTGGATTATTGAGTATGTTGGATAAAGGCGCCTCATTGACCACTATTATCGGATGCGCCGAAAAATAGTGACGCAATTTTCTTGCGATTGTGAATACTCCATATGCTAGCTTTTGGTACTGCGGGTACCTCTGTTTTGAAGGTGATAATACTTCGCTGATGAAATATACTGGCCTCTGCACTCCATGGAGTTTTCCTTCTTCTTCTCTTTCGACAACTAGTGCCGTGCTGACCACCTGAGGTGTAGCCGCAATATATAACAGGAGCGGTTCTTTCTCTTTTGGCGCCACTAGAATTGGTGGTGTCGAAATTTTCCGTTTGAGGTCCTCGAAGGCCCTATCTGCCTCTTCTTGTTTGATTAGGGCGTAGAATGGTAGCGCCTTTTCTCCCAGCCTGGCGATGAATCTGCTTAAAGCTGCGACTCGCCCAGTTAACTGCTGTATTTCCTTCAAGTTTGTTGGCTTCCTCATTGTTACGATAGCTTGGATTTTTTCGGGATTTGCTTCGATCCCTCTTGCTGAGACCAGGAACCCGAGAAGCTCTCCTGCAGGGACGCCGAAAGAACATTTCGTCGGATTCAATTTGAGACAAAATTTGTCGAGGTTATCGAAAGTTTCTTTCAAGTCCTCGATTAGTGTTGCTCCCTTTTTTGATGTGATGACGACGTCGTCGATGTATACTTGTACATTTTTCCCAATCTGTGTTGCTAGGCACTTCTGCATCATCCGTTGATATGTTGCTCCCGCGTTTTTCAACCCGAAGGGCATTGTTTTGTAACAAAATACGCCGTACGGTGTGATGAACGCTGTTTTAGCTTCATCGTCTTCTTTTAATCTGATCTGATTGTAACCAGAATATGCGTCCAAGAAGGAAAGACGTTCACATCCTGCCGTGGAGTCGATAATCTGATCGATCCTTGGGAGGGGAAAGTGATCCTTTGGACAATGTTTATTGAGGCACGTAAAGTCGACACACATGCGAAGGACTTTCGTGTTTTTCTTCGGCACCATCACTGGGTTAGCTACCCAGGTGGCCTCAGTAGATATCTCTTTGATGAAACCAGCTTCTCTAAGTCGATCAATTTCTGACAGCATGGCTTTGCGGTTTGGTTCCGAAAAACGCCGCAAAGGTTGCTTGATTGGTCTCGCAATAGGATCCAAGTTTAGGTGGTGGTCGGCAAGTTCCCTGGGTACTCCTGGCATGTCAGCTGGACACCATGCGAAGATTTTCCAGTGCTCACGGAGGAACTCGACGAGCGCGCTTTCCTATGCGAGGTCCATGTTTGTTGCGATGGACGTCGTTTTCTTCGGATCTGTTGGGTGAATCTGCACTTCCTTAGAATCTTTTGCTGTATTGAAAGTTGATTCCTTGTTGGGCCTCCCTACGTCTGGCAGCACATCATAATCAGTCATGAGCCTTGACGCTGCGTACTCTGCCTGCATCCCGAAAGTTTCTGATAGTCGATGAAAATCTTTGTCGCATTTATCGGCTAGCGTGAAGCTTCCTTTGACTGTGATTGGTCCCTTAGGTCCAGGTAACCTCCAAAGCAAGTACGTGTAATGTGGTACCGCCATAAACCTGGCATATGCTGGTCGCCCTAACAAAGCGTGATACTGCGACGGGAAATCTACAACTTCGAATTCCAACCTCTCTATCCTGTAGTTTTCTCGGGTCCCAAACTGAACGTCGAGATTTATCTTCCCCAGTGGGTAACTTGGCTTCTCTGGTGTGATGCCGTGGAAACGTGTGTCAGTTGGTTTCAAATTTGCGAGGGAGATATTCATTTTCCTTAGCGTATCTGTGTACATAAGGTTTAAACTGCTGCCGCCATCTATGAATACCCGAGATACATCGAATCCCGCAATTACTGCTGGTAAGATCAGTGCTGACTGCCCTGGTCGAGGAACTTGCTGTGGATGATCTACTATTGTGAAGCCAATATCTTGCCCTGACCAGTTAAGGTACTCGACTGTTGGTGGTGGCATCTTCTCTGCCATAAACACCTATCGCGAGATTACTTTCTGAGCTCTATTGGATGGCCTGCCTTTCTGAATCATCGAGACCGCTCCGTTAGAGTTAGGATCGACGTAGGGCGGTGGAGCAGGTGCTGCCGCTATTCTGAGCTGATGTCGATTTTTGTCTGTAACCGCGGGAGGAGGTGGCAAGTGAATCTCACTCCTAGGTCCTTGAGGATTTCTGTGAGCTGCCTGAGCATTTGCATGTCCTGCCCATCTTAACATTGCCTGGAAATTTCGGCAATCCTTTTGCAAGTGTCCTGACTGTCTTTTTCCATTGCTATCGAGAAAGAAATGCATCTGACACGGCCCGTTCATCATCTCTTCGGGAGACACAAAAGGTCTCTGGAACCTTGGTCCGCTATTTTGATTGTTATCTCTATTGCCGCCTTGCTGTGCATTACTTCTCTGGTAGTCATCTCTACTGTTTCCTCCATTGTTTCCCCGAAAGCCAGCCGATATTTGGCCAGGTGCATCCTAACTTGAAAATTGACGGGGAAATCGTCGTCTATTTTGAAAATTTCGACTGCGATCTTCCTCTGGGGACCTATGTCGTTTGTTATGTACCGCATCTTCGCCATCTGCCCATCTGTTTGCTATCTCCATTAAAGCTGATACTGTTCTTGGGTTTGTCCTCCCCAAGTCCTCCACGAAATCTCCTCGTCGAACTCCTGCAACAAATGCATCTATCGCTCTTTCGTCAGATATATTTTCTGCCGAGTTTTTGATGATGCTCCACCTTTGAATGTATTTCCTCATTGATTCATCATGCTTTTGTCGACATGACCTCAACTCCTCTAGTGTCGCAGGTTTCTTGCAGGTTGACCGGAAATTCTTGATAAACACGTCCTCGAAACTTTCCCAGCTGTCGATGGAACCTGGGGGAAGCTTTTTTATCCATGATCTGGCGGCTCCGCTCAGATGTATCTGGATGCTCTGCATGGCTGTCGCTCTGGTCCCGCCTATCAATTTTACTGTCTCGAGGTAATCCACAAGCCAATCCTCGGGGTCTTGCAGGCCATCGAATTTCTTGAAACTATCGGGTAGCTTGAATCCTGATGGAACTCGAGTTTTTCGGACCCGTCGTGTGAAACATGGGAGTCCACACATGTCCTCTTCAGCAAGTTCTGGTGAATGCCGACGTTCCCTTCTTTCTTGTCGCGCTCTATCAACTCTGGCCTGAGTTGTTGTGTCCCTGGCTCCACTTGCTCTTGGTGGATCTTGCGCTGCTGCGGTAGGTTGCGGACTATTTTGCCTTGCAGTTCCTTCGGGAGGTGTGGCTGTGAACGCTGCTCCCATGGCTCCACATCCTGCCATGGCCATGTTGTACAACGCTTCTCTTGGATCTCCGGGAGGTGGCCTGGACGCTAAGATGAAAGCTTGTGTCGCCATGTACCCTGCTTCCGGTGTTTTTGGGATAATATTCCCCCTCGTGTCGATTGACATAAAGGACATGTCGAGGTTTTGGATTAGAGTTTCTCTTTCAGCTTCCGGTATATTTTGCAGCCGAGATCTTGCTCTCCTCCGAGCTTCTCTGTGACTATCTCCCGAAGTTTCTGAGTGTCGACTTAATTCCGCTCGTCGCCTGCTTGATGCTGAAGCTGCCTCCCTTCTTCTGTTCAAGGCAGCTGTCTGTTTTTCCAACTCTCTTCCAGCTCGGGCGAGTCTATATTGATAAGCTTGCAGTTCTTCGACTGTAGCAGTTGTCTCCATTGGTTCAGAGCCATCTAAAGCTTTCGCAGCTCTATCCCAGGCTGCTTGTGGAAGTTGAACTCTGGTACGTGGTGTGGGCCCGACATATTTGGTGCCCAAACCTCTCCTTAGATCTGAGGGATCGACATAGGGATTTCCCAAATCGTCGAAAGCCTCTGATGTTTCCTCTTGATCGTGACTTGCTTCTCCAATGGCATAAACTTGGTGATATTTTGGATTTTTCGCTTTGCTTGGTTCGGTGACACCATCATAGAAATTGGTGAAGACCTTCTCAATAGAGATGGATTTGTCGATGAAGTCGAAACTATCGGTGTCGCTCGAATCATCGCTTATATAGGAGTCCGCCGATGACTCGAAGGACATGTCGCTGAAGATTTTGGCGAGTTTTTCACTTGCCCTGCTGCCGATGAAGCGTGGCGACGAAATCTCCTTGTCGCTTGACTCGACGAATGATACTGAGCTTGAGAAATCAAGGCCATCCGCCGATAATCCCGACGAGATCGGAACTTCAAGACGATACGATCCTTCTTTCTCGACGTGGAAGTGGAATTCTCCAAACGTCATCTTCATGGGCTCCTCCAGATACGCATATGCATCCAAACGAGAGGGTGGGTGAGGAATAAAATCAACGAGACCAGTTTCGATCTGTTTACCTCTGTCCATGATGTTGCTTGCTACTGATGAAGTCGACGATCTTGAACGTGCCATCGAGATCAGCTCCTTGTCGCCTCTAGATCCCACAGACGGCGCCAATTGACAAGGTATTAACTTGTCAATGCCTACGGATTGTAGACTAGGGTTTAGTTGGATGTAGAGGGCAAGTAGATTTCGAAGGTTTCAGCCGAAAAGTACTCGACGAATATGAAAACTAGGGTTTGAGAAATAATGATTCGATGCCTTCTGTGTCCCTCGACTCCCCCTTATATAGGAGGCGGAGCCGAGGGATTCGTATTGTACAAGTTACAGAGTCCGGGAAGGTTTCTTACTCCTCCCGCAAGATTACAAATAATGCTTCCTATTACAACTCTAGCTTTCCTTAACAATATCTTGGGCTTCCGAATCTTCTTATTCTTCGGGTAGTGGGCCTTCAATAAACCCCGGGTACCATCATCGGCAGGCCCATTGGGGATGCCTATGTCAGGTGGGTCTGCCGAAGATGACGTGGTAGGAGCTCTTGAAGGGCACGACCTCAAACGTGATCATCTCTTCGCGAAAATTATTGATATCGCCGAAGGCCACGGGAAGTCTGATGCTGCCAAGGGAGTTTGCCTTTTTACCTGGAACTACACCATGAAATTCAGTGGTGCTGTGTTTGAGCTGTTCCTTGGTAAGGTTCATCCGCTCCAGAGTCTCCAGGTACATGATGTTCAAGCTGGCTCCGCCGTCCATGAGGCACTTGGAGAAGTCCTAGCCGTCGATGCGGGGACTTACAACCAAGGCATAGCACTCTTTCGGAATGACAGTAGGATGATCCTGCCTATCAAACGTACACGGCGTTTCCGACCACCTGACGTACTGCGGCACAGCTGGAACTATGGCGTTCAGGATCCGGAGAGCTGACTTGCTTGCACGGACTGTTGGGGTTCCGAGGAAGGTGTGGTATGCGCCCACGCTCTTTTTGTCGAAGGGGTTGGGTTTAGCTGCGGATCCTCCCTTGGGATCCGGCGAAGCATCATCCTCATCCATCGCCTCGGAACTGTCTTCCTCCTTGTCCTTGTTCTTGCCCTTGCCTCCTTTGCCGCGTGGGCAGTGCTTCCGGGCTCGCTTGTATCCTGCTTCCGGGTCAGATTTGAGATCATTGACCCACTTGCAGTTGCGGTTGGAGTGAGTGGACTTCCCTGTAGCCGGATCCAGATGGGCCAGGCAGGGCATGTCTCTGTACTCTTAGTAAGTTTGGGGAGCGCGGGTTCCGGCAGCGGTGACCTCATCACCATGCTGCTGGCCCCTGCCAGCTCCGCCTCCGCGGCCGCGGCCGCGGCCGCGGCCTCTTCCGCCTCCTTGACCTCCGCGCTGGAAAGCCATGGCGATCAAATCGGATCCGCCACTTCTTTGGTCATCAGGGGGATTTTTCCGCTTGGTGCCGCTGCTGTTACCGTTATCACGGTTCTTCTTTTGCTGATGCAGGGGAATTGCTGTAGCTGCGAGATCTCCGCCTGCGTCGTCATCGGCGGTAGTATGATCGCTGGTGATGGTGATCATGTCATCCAAAGTCAGTTTGTTTGCATTGATCAAGCAAGTGAGCTTGTGCCGCAGCAGTCCTCCTCTCTGCAATCCACCTATAAAGGCGTGCATAGCTGTGCGGTTGTCAACGTTCTCGCACTCGTTCCTGGTTTGCAACCATCGGGTGAGGAAGCTCCTTGATGTTTCACCCTTCTTCTGGATACATGCCTGTAGGTCGCTTGTCGTGGCAGGTCTCTTGTAGGTGCCTCTGAAGTGCTTCTCGAAGGCGTTCTTCAGGTCGAACCAACAAAAGATGGAGTTCTTCTCGAGGTCACTGAGCCAGATCCGGGCTGGACCTACAAGGTACAGCTGGAGCATGCGGCAGGCGATGTTAGGGCTTTCTCCGGTGAAGGTTACTGCATTGTAGTAATCCTCGATCCAGGTATCCGGCCTTTCGGTGCCATCATAATGCTTCAGGTTTCCGGGTAGCTTGAGGTTCATCCTTGGCTTTGGTTCCTCTCGAATCATCCTTCCAAAGCACTTTGGGCCGATGTAGTCAGTTCTGTACTCGTTGAGGCATTCCCGGGCATCGCGTGGGCCGCCACCAAGGGTTCTTGAGCGGGAGCGAGATCTCCAGCCTCCACCTCCACCTCGTCCACTTGGTGGCGAGGGAGACCTGTGAGGGGGCCTGTAGGATTTTTTGCTTCCGCCCTCTGATTCCCGGCGTTCTTCCCGCGACTCACTCCGGCTTCGATGGCTACCTTCACCTTGGTGATGGTCGCCTCCGTCGTTCCGGCTCCGGCGGGGCTCCGGCTCGCGTTCCTCCTTCTGACTCCTCCTGGGCTCGGGCTCACGATCATTGTTCCGGCTCCTTCTGGGCTCAGGCTCACGATCATTGTTCCGGCTACGGCGGGGTTCCGGCGTACGCTCCCTGTTTCCGTTCCTCGGAGGCGGCACGTTGTCGCGGATATTGATTCCACCAGCCCCATGAGTCCTAGTGTTTCCGACTGGACTACGGCGGCGAGGGGGTGGAGGACGCGGGTACCCATTAGGCGGAGGTGACGGGTTCCGGTACTTGTTCCTACCAGCATACATTGCATCCTTTCCCTTCTTCGGATCTGACGGAGGCGTCTTTGACGGTATGGGGATCGTATTTGGGTGTTCTCTGGTTTTCCTTCTGCGCTTCATGGATCCGGTGCGCGATTCGTCATCGTGATGGCGATTGTCGTGGGCGTCCTTCTGCGCGGTAGACATACAGTGATCCGGGTTGGATTCCAATCTGCGCGAAGTATCTGCCTTGCTCTGCTGCTTCATTGCTGAGGCAACGAGCGTACGGACGTAGTCGATATCAATCTCCCCGTCCTTCTTTTCAAGATCTCCGCAGCCTTTTTCATGTTATCCTTTGGAGTTGTGAATGGCTGTTGCTCGGTGGGAGTTGCGAAAGTGATCTTGCGGGGAGCTACAGCTTCTCGCCTGATTCTATCGGCCTCCTGTTGAGCCTCGTTGATCTTGTCCTCCCAGTTCTTCCGGAGTTGCTTGACTTTTTCCAGTGATTCGTCAATCTGATGTTCTCGCTTGAGAAAATTATCCACGAAGTGCGCGGCCTCTTTCCTCTCATCCAGCATTGCTGCTGCGATGGTGGCGAATTTTTTGGCTGTTGCCAGCATCTCCTGCCTCTTGGCTTCTAGAGCTTCCGGATCTGCTGCGTCATCAGGAGTTATAGGTTTGTTGAGGATCTCCGAGTGTGCGATTGCGTCCATGCCTGCCTGCTCAACCAGTTCTTCTGGGGATAGGACTTCCTTATGCGGTCGTTCCCGCGATAGCGGAGATCCTACATTAAATGGCTGCGGGTCGGATTGAGTATGCTCAAATTCTGATTCCTGCTGGTTCAGCGCTGCCAAGGTTGCGAGAACCTGCTTAGGCTGGGCGGATTCAACTTCAGATTGATCACCACCTCCGAGTTCTTTCAGCTTGCGATCATACTCTTCAGTGTCCATCGAGGAGGCATCGTCGGAAGTTGGGCTTAGGTTGCCCAGGATCGATTCTTCACCCGGAGCGTCGCTTTCTCCGACAGCCTCCTGCTGATCCGGAGCGTCGCTGTTTTCCGGTGCCTCAACCTGTATGGGGCCAGCTCCGGCTTCTTGAGGGGAGGCTCCTGCGGTATGGGCTAAGAAGTGCACGAAGTGACACCTTTGCTTCTCTAACACCTGGGAGACCCAGGCGGATCTGCATTGGTGTTCCACCTTTATTTCCTGCTCAGGGGCGGATTGGGTGGGTTTTGATTTTTCCAGATCTAAGGCGGAATCTTCCTCAGGAAGTTCCTGCTTCTCAGATCGGATCTTCGCGACTGCGTCCCGCTCAGCGGCGATCGCGTCAGCGTTACTAACCAGTGCGTTCCCGTCGGAATCGACGATCTCGCCGATGAAGAGGTGTATCCCGCCGATCGGGATGATGGAGAGCTTGACCGGGTTTGTCCTAGCCGGAATCCAGCACTCATCCTAAGGACGATCGGAAAGTTCCCGACGTACTTGACGCGCCCCACGGTGATGGTGTCTCCGATGCCTCCGAAGGTAGAACCCTCCCGGTTCCGGCCTCCAGATGCCGCTGGCCCCACGGTGGGTGCCAACTGTCGTTGCCTATTCGACGGTACTCCAGAAGAGGGATCCTCATGGAGGGGAGAAGAAGTAGGGGCCATTGGGCGGAGAGTCCTCGGGACGGTGGTTGATGACCCACAAGTATAGGGGGTGTATCGTAGTATCTTTGATAAGTAAGAATGTCGATCCCAACGAGGAGCAGAAGGTGTTGACAAGCAGTTTCGATGAAGGATTCACTGTAAATGCTCACAGACAAGTATTCAGGGGGTTTTGATGTAACAGATGAATAAAGTACGAGTAAGTAAAGTGCGAGAGTAATAATTGCAGCGAGTGGCCCAAACCTTTTTAGCACAAAGGACAAGCCGGTTTGTTTACTTATAATAACCAAACGTTCTCGAGGACACACGGGATTTTAGTCTAGTGCTTTCGCTACATACGGCTAATTAATCTTCATTGTTTTGATAAGTGTTGTGTGGGTGAACCTATGCTAATGTACCGCCCTTCCTAGGACTAATACATACTTGTGATTATACCCCTTGCAAGCATCCGCAACTACAAGAAAGTAATTAAGATAAATCTAACCAGAGCCTTAAACTCTGAGATCCTGCTATCCCTCCTGCATCGATATACCAACGGGGGCTCAGGTTTCTGTCACTCCGGCAACCCCGCAATTGGCAAATGAGTACAAGATGCATTCCCCTAGGCCCATAAAGGTGAAGTGTCGTGTAGTCGATGTTCACACGACACCACTAGAAGAATAACACCACAACTTAAATATCATAACATTGAATATTACTCAACCATACTTCACTACTAACATTTAGACTTCACCCATGTCCTCAAGAACTAAACGAACTACTCACGAGACATCATATGGAACATGATCAGAGGTGATATGATGATGAATAACAATCTGAACATAAACCTTGGTTCAATGGTTTCACTCAATAGCATCAATAACAAGTAGAAATCAACACCGGGAGAGTTTCCCCTATCAAACAATCAAGATCAAACCCAAATTGTTACAGCGGTGACGGCGTGCAGCGGTGGAGACGGCGGTGATGATGATGAAGATGATGATGATGGTGATGGAGATGATGTCCAGCTCGATGACGGTGACGATGGCGTCGATTTCCCCCTCCGGGAGGGAATTTCCCCGGCGGATCTCAGCCTGCCGGAGAGTTCTTTTCTCTCTGGTGTTCTCCGCCCCGCAGAGGCGGCTGTGGCTCATCGCGATGTACCCCTGGAGCTTAGGTTTTCGGGACGAAGGCGTACGCGAAGAAAAGGAGGCGAGAGGGGGCTGTGGGCCCCCTCCTCACAGGGCGGCGCGGCCAGGCCTTGGGCCGCGCCGGCCTATGGAGTGGGCCCACCTCGGGTCCCCTCGGCTCCCCCTTCTGGCTCCCTTCGTCTTCTGGAAAAATAGGATTTTTCATATAATTTCCGTCAACTGTTGATCTTCCGAAATATTGCATTCTGACGGCGCTTTTTCCAGCAGAATCCTGACTCCGGTGCGCGATACTCCAATAATCATGAAACATGCAAAATAGATGAAATAACATAAGTATTATCTCCAAATATGAAATATATCAATGAATAACAGCAAATTATGATATAAAATAGTGATGCAAATTGGACGTATCAACTCCCCCCAAGCTTAGACTTCGCTTGTCCCCAAGCGAAACTGAACTCGGTAAACAGGACCACATGTTTATGGAGTGAAGAGTCGATAAATCAAATACGGACAAGAAGCATCATATTCATTCACAGATGACATTCTAGTGAACAACTTCCTCATATAACTCAACTTGAAACAAGTATAAGGTAATCACAAATAAAGGTGCATAAGAAATCATAGTTGGCGATGGCAAACTTCGTTCTTGGTCAGAGAACAATTAACAGGTTATTCTTATCTATCGCGCAGCGCTCTCATGTTAAAGTTTATATGGCTCATCTTGCATACTCAATCATAATGATCATTGATAACTTTCAAAACTATATTCATTCAGATAAAACTTGTACTAAACAAGGAAGAGTAAAAGACATGATGAAGTAAATCACAATATAATGGTTTGATCACAATAGCTCAAATGCTTGCTTGAGATGGAGGGAAATAGGTTTACTGACTCAACATAAAGTAAAAGACAGGCCCTTCGCAGAGGGAAGCAGGGATTAAATCATGTGCTAGAGCTTTTTCAGTTTTGAAATCATATAAAGAGAATAAAAGTAATATTTTGAGAAGTGTTTGTTGTTGTCAACGACTGGTAGCGGGTACTCTAACCCCCTTGCCAGACAAACTCTCGAAGAGCGGCTCCCATTAAGACATTTTCATTTTGGGTGGCACCCCTTCCAACCTTACTTTCACAAACCATGGCTAACCGAATCCTCGGGTGCCTGCCAACAATCTCATACCATGAAGGAGTGCCTTTTTATTTTAGTTTTATTTAGATGACACTCCTCCCAACCTTTGCTTTCTCAAGCCATGGCTAACCGAATCCTCGGGTGCCGTCCAACAATCACATACCATGGAGGAGTGTCTATTTGTAGTATCATGAAAGTTAATTAATCGGGGCTGGGAACCCCATTGCCAGCTCTTTTTGCAAAATTATTGGATAAGTGGATGAAGCCACTAGTCCATTGGTGAAAGTTGCCCAACAAGATTGAAAGATAAAACACCACATACTTCCTCATGAGCCATAAAACATTGACACAAATAATAGATGATAAATTTTGAATTGTTTAAAGGTAGCACACGAAGTATTTACTTGGGATGGCAGGAAATACCATGAAGTAGGTAGATATGTTGGACACAAATGGCATAGGTTTGGGTTGAGGTTTGGATGCACGAGAAGCATTCCCTCTCAGTACAGGTCTTTGGCTAGCAAGGTTAATTAGCAAGCAAAAAAGTTGAGGGAAACAAACGAATATACATGTGATAGAAACAATCATGCATCTTTCTTGTAAGCACAAACAATTTTAACTTCAGAATAATAAGCTATGAGCTAACAAGAAAGGAAGACAATGAAACAACTATATATATTCTCTTTTCTACTTAAACCTCAAGGTGTTGTTGCTATTGACCAATGCTAAGTTTGCCAAAACCAAATAGATTTACTCAATGCTCCCAAAGTGGTACCAATACTAAAATCAAGATCAATCATATAATAGAAATTGCAAACTAAAATAAGGTGTGCAATATGTAAATGATAAGACTTCTCATTAATATTTCATAACGATAACTCACACCAAGGGATACATAGACAACCGACTAAAGGAGAGATACTTCCACACTGCAACCCATCTTATATGATAACTTCCCTACTCATGATATGACACTACTTGATAGTAAAAAGTAAAAGGTAGTGATGATGTGATACCGCGGCACTCCCCCAAGCTTGGAACAAACCAAGGGGATGCCAATACCGATGATGAATTACTCCTTTGGCGATGGTGGTGATGAATTCCCGACAAGCTTCTCCACAAGCTCCTGAAGCTCATCAATCTTGTACATTGATACGTCTCCGACGTATCGATAATTTCTTATGTTCCATGCCACATTATTGATGTTATCTACATGGTTTATGCACACTTTATGTCATATTCGTGCATTTTCTGGAACTAACCTATTAACAAGATGCCGAAGTGCCAGTTCCTGTTTACTGCTGTTTTTGGTTTCAGAAATCCTAGTAACGAAATATTCTCGGAATTGGACGAAATCAACGCCCAGGTTCCTATTTTCACCGGAAGCATCCAGAACACCCGAGAGCCGCCAAAGGGGGGCCACAGGGCCCCCAGATGATAGGGTGGCGCGGCCCACCCCCTGGCCGCGCGGCCCTATGGTGTCGTCGCCCCTTCGACCTTCTGACGCCGCCTCTTCGCCTATATAAAGGTCCTAGACCTAAAACCTCGATACGGAAAAGCCACGGTACGAGAAACCTTCCAGAGCCGCCGCCATCGCGAGGCCAAGATCTGGGGGACAGGAGTCTCTATTCCGGCACGCCGCCGGATCGGGGAAGTGCCCCCGAAAGGCTCCTCCATCGACACCACCGCCATCTTCATCACCGCTGCTGCTCCCATGAGGAGGGAGTAGTTCTCCATCGAGGCTCGGGGCTGTACCGGTAGCTATGTGGTTCATCTCTCTCCTATGTACTTCAATACAATAATCTCATGAGCTGCCTTACATGATTGAGATTCATATGATGATGCTTGTAATCTAGATGTCGTTATGCTAGTCAAGTGAATTTTACTCATGTGATCTCCGGAGACTCCTTGTCCCACGTGTGTAAAGGTGACAGTGTGTGCACCGTGTGGGTCTCTTAGGCTATATTTCACAGAATACTTATTCACTGTTATGAATGGCATAGTGAGGTGCTTATTTATATCTCTTTATGATTGCAATGTATTTTGTATCACAATTTATCTATGTGCTACTCTAGCAATGTTATTAAAGTAGTTTTATTCCTCCTACACGATGTAAAGGTGACAGTGTGTGCATCCGTGTTAGTACTTGGTTTATGCTATGATCATGATCTCTTGTAGATTGCGAAGTTAACTATTGCTATGATAGTATTGATGTGATCTATTCCTCCTACATATGCATGAAGGTGACAGTGTGCATGCTATGTTAGTACTTGGTTTAGTCGAATTGATCTATCTTACACTCTAAGGTTACTTAAATATGAACATTGAATTGTGGAGCTTGTTAACTCCGGCATTGAGGGTTCGTGTAATCCTACGCAATGTGTTCATCATCCAACAAGAGTGTAGAGTATGCATTTATCTATTCTGTTATGTGATCAATGTTGAGAGTGTCCACTAGTGAAAGTGTAATCCCTAGGCCTTGTTCCTAAATACTGCTGCGTTACTACTGCTTGTTTACTGTTTCACTGTGTTACTACTGCTGCAATACTACCACCATCAACTACACGCCAGCAAGTTATTTTCTGGCACCGTTGCTACTGCTCATATATATTCATACCACCTGTATTTCACTATCTCTTCGCCGAACTAGTGCACCTATTAGGTGTGTTGGGGACACAAGAGACTTCTTGCTTTGTGGTTGCAGGGTTGCATGAGAGGGATATCTTTGACCTCTTCCTCCCTGAGTTCGATAAACCTTGGGTGATCCACTTAAGGGAAAACTTGCTGCTGTTCTACAAACCTCTGCTCTTGGAGGCCCAACACTGTCTACAGGAAAAGGAGGGGGAAGTAGACATCATACATGAGGTTGCGGATCATCTCCGAATTGTGCTCGACGCGATTAAGAAGTATGTCCGACGGCGAGTCCCAATTCTTGGAGTTATTTCCCCACCCTTCAGCTTCAGGCTTCGTCCTTCCTGCAGTGTTAGAACGATCTATATCCAAATTGCTAGGCAATGCTGCCTTGGGAGTCCTTTCAATTTGATTATTGTAGATTAGATTGCGGAAGGGATGGTAAGTTCCTGAAGAAGATGTCTTTGGAGCTAGGTAATGACGTGGAACCCTTCCTCCGGTGCGAATTCTTGCGCTCCTGTTTGCACTAAAAGGGTTATCCACCACTTTGATGCTTGCGACGGTAGCACGCGGGTATGCGCGCGAGTCTTCATCCACTTCTTCTTCATCTTCTTTCTTGACGCTTGCTGGCGTGTAGTTGACGTGGGAGTTAGAAATCTTTGTGGTGTAACTTTTCTTCGTCCCCGGCAACGGCGCCAGAAAAAATGCTTGATGGCGTGTACAGCACACGACCGTTGGGAACCCCAAGAGGAAGGTGTGATGCAGACAGTAGCAAGTTTTCCCTCAGAAAGAAACCAAGGTTTATCGAACCAGGAGGAGCCAAGAAGCACGTTGAAGGTTGTTGGTGGCGGGATGTAGTGCGGCGCAGCACCAGGGATTCCGGCGCCAACGTGGAACCTGCACAACACAACCAAAGTACTTTGCCCCAACGAAACAGTGAGGTTGTCAATCTCACCGGCTTGCTGTAACAAAGGATTAGATGTATAGTGTGGATGATGATTGTTTGTAGAAAACAGTAAAACAAGTATTGCATTAGATTGTATTCGATGTAAAAGAATGGACCGGGGTCCACAGTTCACTAGAGGTGTCTCTCCCATAAGATAAATAGCA
Source organism: Lolium perenne (assembly GCF_019359855.2). Classification (NCBI taxonomy): domain Eukaryota; kingdom Viridiplantae; phylum Streptophyta; class Magnoliopsida; order Poales; family Poaceae; genus Lolium; species Lolium perenne. The sequence goes on from NC_067250.2 coordinate 25,027,382, forward strand.
TGTTGGGTGAACAAATTACAGTCGGGCAATTGACAAATAGAGAGGGCATGACAATGCACATACATGATATGATGAGTATTGTGAGATTTAATTGGGCATTACGACAAAGTACATAGACCGCTATCCAGCATGCATCTATGCCTAAAAAGTCCACCTTCAGGTTATCATCCGAACCCCTTCCAGTATTAAGTTGCAAACAACAGACAATTGCATTAAGTATGGTGCGTAATGTAATCAATAACTACATCCTCGGACATAGCATCAATGTTTTATCCCTAGTGGCAACAGCACATCCACAACCTTAGAACTTTCTGTCACTGTCCCAGATTTAATGGAGGCATGAACCCACTATCGAGCATAAATACTCCCTCTTGGAGTTAAGAGCAAAAACTTGGCCAGAGCCTCTACTAATAACGGAGAGCATGCAAGATCATAAACAACACATAGGTAATAGATTGATAATCAACATAACATAGTATTCTCTATCCATCGGATCCCGACAAACACAACATATAGAATTACAGATAGATGATCTTGATCATGTTAGGCAGCTCACAAGATCCGACAATGAAGCACATGAGGAGAATACAACCATCTAGCTACTGCTATGGACCCATAGTCCAGGGGTGAACTACTCACTCATCCCTCCGGAGGCGACCATGGCGGTGAAGAGTCCTCCGGGAGATGATTCCCCTCTCCGGCAGGGTGCCGGAGGCGATCTCCAGAATCCCCCGAGATGGGATTGGCGGCGGCGGCGTCTCAGTAAGGTTTTCCGTATCGTGGCTCTCGGTACTGGGGGTTTCGTGACGGAGGCTTTAAGTAGGCGGAAGGGCAGGTCAAAGGGCGTCACGGGGGCCCCACACAACAGGGTCGCGCGGGCCCTATGCTGGCCGCGCCGCCCTAGTGTGGCGGCGCCCCGTGGCCCCACTTCGTCTCCCCTCCGGTCTTCTGGAAGCTTCGTGGCAAAATAGGACCCTGGGCGTTGATTTTGTCCAATTCCGAGAATATTTCCTTTGTAGGATTTCTGAAACCAAAAACAGCAGAAAACAGCAACTGGCTCTTCGGCATCTCGTTAATAGGTTAGTGCCGGAAAATGCATAAATACGACATAAAGTATGCATAAAACATGTAGATATCATCAATAATGTTGCATGGAACATAAGAAATTATCGATACGTCGGAGACGTATCAACGCTCTCGTCCACCTCTTTCCACTCGGGATCTTGAATATCTTCATCCGAAAGCCCCTTGCCCTTATTGTTGGGGGCCATGGTGCTCCTAGATTGAAAATAGATCCTGGCAGAAACAGCTTGAAACAAAACACGTCGAGGAAACGATATACGGACCTCCAGGGGTCCGGGGGATTATATAGCAGGAATTTTTATGTCATAAGGAAAGTACCAGGTCGAACAGGAGTCGGAAAGGGGCGACGAGGCGGCCAGCTCATAGGGCGGCGCGGGCCAAGGCCTGGCCGCGCCGGCCTATGGGGGCACGCCCTCGTGCGTCTCCTCCACTCCGTTTCGATCTCGTAATTTTTCATATTTTCCAAAAACAGCAAAAACATTGTTCGGAAAGTAAATCGCGAACTTTTTATTACCCTGTCTTATTACCTATTCAAAGTCGAGTTCTGGCGGACTGTCAATTTGACCTTTGATGAAAGCCTCTGGTGTTTCCACTCGAATAACATCAACATCTACATTATAAGAATCACCTGAGATATAATGCTTGAGTCTTTGTCCATTCACCACTGTTGATCGCCAAAACCCACCGGCGGGCAGCGACGAGTCAACACGGTAGAGCCGGGAAGAGCCTAGAGCTGCGGCTGGCTGAGACCCCTCCGAGCGACGGCCCGCAATGCTCTTCTGGTCACACGCGGCGATGCGAAGTGCAAGGGCGTGCCACCTGACCTATACCTGGTCAGGAAGGTGATGGGGATGCCTCGCTTAGTTCCTGCATGGTATACACGTAAACATTAAATACGAGCCTCGATCGGCTCTCAGGTTATCCTGTGAATCGGCTCAAAGAGCCGATTCACCCATGATCCGTACGGGGTGCACGAATACTTGGTGATCCTGCTTGATCAAGATGAAGCTAATTAGATCTACGACGATTTAGGGTTTTCACCGCATAATCGGATCATCCTACTCCAGGTTGGGCCTCGCGGCCACGCACGGTGCTCATAAGCCGATCCTAAACAAGGCCAAAGAACCAACAATGAAGTTGATCCGCGGAACATCCTGTTTAGGACTTGCGAACGCCACCCTACGTGCCACTGGATCCTCCCCCCCTTTGTAAGGCCTAACTATTGCAGATATTAAACTAATCCTTGTAGAACAAGGAGCAATCGTAACGGATCAGATCTACTAAATAAAGAACAAGCAGGGTGCCGCCCCCACACCTGAGATAGGCGTGAGGGCGGCTAGACATGCAAGGGTTGCACTACGTAAGCATGTTATACGAAGAACTATGCTAACCCTAACACATCTATGATAACTACGTTGCCCGCCATCAAAGACGCTTCAGTACGGGCAACGCATGAACAACGTGGAGCTTGTGCTGCCTAGATCGCAAGATGCGATCTAGGCAGCATGTCGCTTACCTGATTGAAACCCTCGAGACGAAGGAGTTGGCGATGCGCCGAGATTGGTTTGTTTTTGGGGTGAACGTTGTGTTGTTGTTTATTCCATAAACCCTAGATACATATTTATAGTCCAGCGGACTTTCTAACGTGGGAATATCCCACCGTGCACAGGTAAAACTCTAACTTCTAACTTAAGATACGATCTAATAAATTACAGATAAATGGGCAATCTAGCCCAACTTTGCATATAAGGCCGATCTTCGTATTTTCTCCATATATAACCTTCAAGCTTGTCTTGATCGTGGCCCACCTCCGCCTTGGTCAAATTCTGGTGATAACACATGCCCCCCTGGTTTTGGAAATGACATTTCCAAAATCATTATGCTTTTCCCGTCGGGTCATGTCGTGGCAGAGCAGAACCATTGCAGTATTTTTCGTCATGATACCCTGTCTTCTTGGCTGCTCCGCATGATTTGACCGTTGTCTATGGGCACTGCCTCCTCGAAAACTGCTGTGGCATTGAATTTCACCATAGCCCCCTTTTACTTAACCGCTCTGAGCAGTTCGCCACTTCACCATCCTGCTCTTGTTCTGGCCATCGGCACCCAAAAACCCCAATCTCCCACAGCCATGTCTTCCTCTTCTTCCTCTTCTTCGTCGGTCTTCCACGATTCCTCCTCCGAGCTTTCCTACGGGTCCTCCTCCTCCCGCGAGACGCCGCCGGACATCCGTGCCCCAGAAGCATGGGATCTGGAAGACCATGCCTCCTCGGTTTGGTCCGAAGACGACCAGTCCCTGACCAGCGGGGACGAAGATCTTCAGTTCCTCGCCGTCGGGGAACTGGAGTCGGAGAGCGAGGACGATCAGTTCCCCTGGGACGGCTGCCCCACCTCTGAAGAAGAGGAAGAGGAAGACGACGATGACGACGACGACTCCCTCGAGGGCTACCCGCCAGCGAAGCGCCTCCGCATGTGGTGGGACGACGACAGCAGCGACGATGAAGACGAAGATGAAGCTCCCGTAGAGGGCTATGGGAGCAGCGACGAGGAACCCATCGGCAGCAGTGCCGATGAGAGTTCCGAGGATGACGACGAAGGAAGCAATGGCCCGTAGATTAGGATCTACTAGTGTAGGCCTAGCAGTAGTAGATTGGTCAATAGACCCTTCTTTTGTTCTTCCTTCTTAAGAAATCGGCTCTTTCTTTGTAAGAAATCCCCTTAATTAATTTCGCTCCCTTGCCGATTGTCGAATGGAGTCGTCGCACAGGGAGCCGATAGCAGAACATCGGCTCATATCGCTGCCTGAAGCCAAGCTGTTGTATAAACTTATTTCGCTAAAGTCGATATCAGCGTATCGGCTTTGTTTTCTGAAGTCGATGCCCACGCATCGGCTGTACTTTCATACTGTTAATCTCCATATGTCTTCTCAAGTCGATGTCTGTACATCGGCTGTGATTTATCTTATTATATTTTTTCTTACTGGCCGATTCTGAAATCGGCCCCCACATCTTACTGTCCATCATCCCACATGCTTGGGAAATATTTCTTGAGGTGTTGACCATTTACAGCCACTGGGAATTTTTCGCCGCTCAACTCCTCCAGCATGTATGCATTACCCTTCAAGGCCTGGACAACTTTGTACGGACCGTGCCAATTAGGAGACCATTTGCCATACGCCTTATCCCTGGTTCCCAATGGCAACACAGCTTCCCACACAAGATCACCAACTTGGAACTCCTTTGGCCTAACCTTTTTGTTGTAAGCACGAGCCACCCTGGCTTTGTTCTCCTTAATCTTCTCCAACGACCAAAGCCTGAGTTCTGTTGCGTCCTCAATAGTGTCGCTCATCAAAGCTGCATATTCTTCAGCTGTCAGATCATTCTGAAACGTGACACGTCTTGATCCAGCCGTAATTTCCCAAGGCAATACGGCTTCCTGTCCATAGACAAGTTGGTACGGCGAAGTCTTTATGGCTCCATGGCACGACATGCGGTAGGCCCATAATGCTTCTGATAACTTCTCATGCCAATCCCGAGGGTTCTCGTCGATTTTTCTCTTGATCAACTTGATCAGACTCTGATTGGACGCCTCAGCCTGCCCGTTAGCTTGAGCATAGTACGGGGATGATCGGATCAATTTAATCCCTAAGTCATCACAGAACTTCCTGAATTCTTTAGAAGTAAAGACCGAACCTCCATCGGTCGTGATAGTTTGGGGAATCCCAAATCTATGAATGACGTGTTCTTTCACAAATTTGATCACATCTTCTGATTTCACCTTTTTCATAGGGACGGCTTCCACCCACTTAGTGAAGTAATCTGTGATAACCAATATCCATTCATGTTTTTTACCTGACGCCGGATGGATTTTACCGATCATATCCATTCCCCACCCCCGAAACGGCCAAGGTTTGATGATTGGGTTCATCGCTGATGCTGGCACCATCTGAATCTTTCCAAACATCTGACACGCTTGGCACCCCTTATAATAATTGAAGCAATCTTCAAGCATAGTGGGCCAATAAAACCCTGATCGCCTGATCAACCACTTCATCTTATGAGCCGACTGATGCGTTCCACAGGCACCTTCATGTACCTCATGTAAAAGCCGATTAGATTCAGTCGGTCCTAGGCACTTGAGTAGCAACCCTTCCAATGTCCTGTAAAACATGTCGTCTCCTATAAGGACATACTTCATGGCTTTGTATCTTATCCGTTTGGGTGCCCCCCGAGCCGAATCTTTTAAATAATCGAAGATCTCGGCTCTCCAATCATTCTGTTCCAGGAATTGTATCTGAACTTCCGATCCGTCGGCTATATCTATGTAGCCTGACGCCATCTGTGCGAGATTGTTGGCATCGGTATTCTGGGATCTTGGGATCCAATTAAAGTTGATGTACCGAAACTGTGTCATCAACTCACGGCATTCCATCCAATATGGGAAAAGCGATTCACTTTCGCAATTATATTCATCCGTGAGCTGGTTAATCACCAACTTTGAGTCTCCAAAAAGCTCCACAGCTTCCGCTCCAGCTTCCAATAGCAATTCCATTCCCTTGCGTATTGCCTCATATTCTGCTACGTTGTTGGTGCAAGGGGTAGATAATCTGATGGAGAAGGAGTATTCTGCCCCCCGAGGCGACACAAGCAGAATGCCGATGCCACAACCACCGTCACAAACCGATCCATCAAAGAACATAGCCCATGCTCGTATAGATAGTGCTGCTATATTGGTACTGATCCGTTCAGCGATGAGATCGGCCAACGCTTGGCCCTTGACTGCCTTCGCCGGCTGGTACCGGAGATCAAATTCTGACAGCGCCAACATCCACTTACCGAGTCGGCCTTTCAAAACAGGAGCCGACAACATGTGCTTGACAACGTCTGATTTGCAGATGACGGTGATTTCTGCCGTCAGAAGGATGTGATGAAGCTTGGTGCAGGTAAAGAACAGGCAGAGGCAAAGTTTCTCGACCTCAGGATATCTTGTCTCCGCGTCCAGCATCCTTCTGCTGAGGTAGAAAACGACTCTCTCAACGCCCTCGTAGAGTTGCACCACTACCGAAGCAATGGACGTGTCAGCTACTGACAGGTAGATGTAGAATGGCCTGTCTTGCTGGGGCGGAACTAATACAGGCGGTGTCGTCAGATATCGCTTAATTTCATCAAACGCCCGTTGCTGTTCTGCCCCCCAGTGAAACTCGTCGTCAGATTTAGTCTTCACCAACGCCATGAACGGCTCGATTCGTCCTGATAAATCCCCTTCAAGTCATCAAGAGTGTAGCCAATAGCACCTCGGTGTTTCTTCAGTATTTCCAATAACCTTTCTTCTTCAAACTCTGAAAGCTTAGAACTAATAATAACAGGATATATTTTCTTATCATCAATATGAGCATATTTAAGATTATCAGGCAATGGTTTTAAATCAAAGACAGGATCTTCCTTTGGTGGTGGTGTTCTACCCAGATCTTCCACCGGTAAATCATGCTTAAGAATAGGTTGACGAAGGAAAATTTCATCAAGCTCATCTCTTTCTTCCCTAAAAGCTTCACTCTCACTATTCTCCAAATGTTGCTGCAAAGGATTACTAGGAGCAAGAGCAATAGATGCACACTGTTCAACTTTAAAATCACTATTAGGCGAATCAATTTTATAAGGAGTTTTGGTAAATTTAGAGAAGTTAAACTCATAAGATTCACCAGCAAATTTAGTCAAAATTTTCTCTTTCTTGCAATCTATAATAGCTCCACAAGTATTTAAAAAAGGTCTACCAAAAATGATAGGACAATATTTACTAGCAGCAGAACCAAGTACCAAAAAGTCAGCAGGATATTTAATCTTACCACATAGAACTTCCACATCTCGAACGATACCAATTGGAGAGATAGTTTCTCTATTAGCCAGCCGAATAACCACATCAATATCTTCAAGTTCACAAGAACCAATTTCGTGCATAATCTCCGTGTAAAGCTCATAAGGAATAGCACTAATACTTGCACCAATATCACATAAACCATAATAACAATGATCACCAATTCTAACAGATAGCATAGGAACACTAGCTTGCTTGGACTTATTAGGATGTGAAACAATATTAGAGGCATCTTCACAGAAAATAATATGACCATCCTCCACATTTTCAGTCACAAGATCTTTAATAATTGCAACAGCAGTTTCAACTTTTATTTGTTCTTCAGGTTCTATAGGTTTCTTTTCACTTTTATGAACCGCACTATTTATAACAGAGTACTCCTTCATTTTAGCAGGGAAAGGAGTTTTTTCAATATAAGCTTCAGGAATAACATGATCAACAGTTTCCACTACAACACATTTATTTATAGACGAATCAATTTTATCTTTATACGGTTCATGATACTTATCAAAGTTCTTCTTAGGCAATTCATAATGAGAAGCAAAAGCTTTATAAAGATTTGCAGCAACTTGAGAATCAAGACCATAAGTAGCACTCATATTACGAAATTTATCAGTATCCATAAAAGCTTCAATGCATTTATAATCATAATTTATACCTGATTCTCTATCCTTGTCGTTCTCCCATCCTTCAGTATTTTCTTGGATCCGATTAAGAAGGTCCCTTTTAAACTCTTCCTTGTTGCGTGTAAATGATCCAGAACAAGAAGTATCCAGCAAGGTCTTGTCTTGAAAAGAAAGTCTTGCATAGAAATTATCAATAATAATATTACCAGGAAGCTCATGAATGGGGCATTTGAGCATTAAAGACTTCAATCTCCCCCACGCTTGGGCAATACTCTCTCCTTCATGAGGCCAAAAATTATATATGCGATTCCGATCTTTGTGAATCTCACTTGGAGGATAGAACTTAGAATAAAACCGGGACACAATATCATTCCATTCAAGAGAATCCCCATTATCCAGTAATTTATACTAATGCGCCGCTTTACCAGACAGCGATATAGAGAATAGTCTCTTCCTCACTTCATCCATAGCAATACCTGCACACTTGAATAAACCGCATAATTCATGTAAGAACAGTAAATGATCTCCAGGGTGGACAGTTCCATCCCCTGTATAACGGTTATCCACTACACGTTCAATAATTTTCATAGGTATTTTGTATGGTATTTCTTCCTTACCTGGCGCCTCATCCACTACCTTTGCAGTAGTAGTAGATTTCCCAAATAAACACTCAAGAGAAGATCTCTCCATAATGAATTATAGCAGCAGGCAGAAATAAAATCAGCACAAACAGTAGAAATTTCCCTTACCAATTCCACTTACCAATAGCGCTTCACTCCCCGGCAACGGCGCCAGAAAATAGTCTTGATGACCCACAAGTATAGGGGGTGTATCGTAGTATCTTCGATAAGTAAGAATGTCGATCCCAACGAGGAGCAGAAGGTGTTGACAAGCAGTTTCGATGAAGGATTCACTGTAAATGCTCACAGACAAGTATTCAGGGGGGGTTTTGATGTAACAGATGAATAAAGTACGAGTAAGTAAAGTGCGAGAGTAATAATTGCAGCGAGTGGCCCAATCCTTTTTAGCACAAAGGACAAGCCGGTTTGTTTACTTATAATAATCAAACGTTCTCGAGGACACACGGGATTTTAGTCTAGTGCTTTCGCTACATACGGCTAATTAATCTTCATTGTTTTGATAAGTGTTGTGTGGGTGAACCTATGCTAATGTACCGCCCTTCCTAGGACTAATACATACTTGTGATTATACCCCTTGCAAGCATCCGCAACTACAAGAAAGTAATTAAGATAAATCTAACCACAGCCTTAAACTCTGAGATCCTGCTATCCCTCCTGCATCGATATACCAACGGGGCCTGTGTTTCTGTCACTCCGGCAACCCCGCAATTGGCAAACGAGTACAAGATGCATTACCCTAGGCCCATAAAGGTGAAGTGTCGTGTAGTCGACGTTCACACGACACCACTAGAAGAATAAAACCACAACTTAAATATCATAACATTGAATATTACTCAACCATACTTCACTACTAACATTTAGACTTCACCCATGTCCTCAAGAACTAAACGAACTACTCACGAGACATCATATGGAACATGATCAGAGGTGATATGATGATGAATAACAATCTGAACATAAACCTTGGTTCAATGGTTTCACTCAATAGCATCAATAACAAGTAGAAATCAACACCGGGAGAGTTTCCCCTATCAAACAATCAAGATCAAACCCAAATTGTTACAGCGGTGATGGCGTGCAGCGGTGGAGACGGCGGTGATGATGATGAAGATGATGATGATGGTGATGGAGATGATGTCCAGCTCGATGACGGTGACGATGGCGTCGATTTCCCCCTCCGGGAGGGAATTTCCCCGGCGGATCTCAGCCTGCCGGAGAGTTCTTTTCTCTCTGGTGTTCTCCGCCCCGCAGAGGCGGCTGTGGCTCTTCGCGATGTACCCCTGGAGCTTAGGTTTTCGGGACGAAGGCGTACGCGAAGAAAAGGAGGCGAGAGGGGGCTGTGGGCCCCCTCCTCACAGGGCGGCGCGGCCAGGCCTTGGGCCGCACCGGCCTATGGGGTGGGCCCACCTCGGGTCCCCTCGGCTCCCCCTTCTGGCTCCCTTCGTCTTCTGGAAAAATAGGATTTTTCATATAATTTCCGTCAACTGTTGATCTTCCGAAATATTGCATTCTGACGGCGCTTTTTCCAGCAGAATCCTGACTCCGGTGCGCGATCCTCCAATAATCATGAAACATGCAAAATAGATGAAATAACATAAGTATTATCTCCAAATATGAAATATATCAATGAATAACAGCAAATTATGATATAAAATAGTGATGCAAATTGGACGTATCAGTGGTACGCGATTTACCCAGCTTCGGACCACCTGCACGATGGCAAGGCCTACTGTTGGTTGTCTGGAATTATCTGGGCGCTTTCGCGTTGTTACAATGAGTTGTGGTTGTGCCTCTAGGGCTCCCGGGATCCGGTTTATAAAGGCGCATGGATCTAGGGCTTACATGGAGAGTCCTAGCCTGAATACAAGTTGCCTAACTACGGTACAATATCTTGCCGTGTACGTCAAGGATCCGCCTTCCATCTATTTCGTTCGGGATCCGGATACCTTATGGGCCTCTACGGATCCGGCCTCCTTCGTAGGTCGGTTGGGATCCGGCTTCCTGTTCCTGGGCTGGACTTCATCCTTCAGGATCAACAGCAACTGGGCCGCCCGATGGGCCACATGCCACATCACCAACTATGAGCAACCCGGGCTTGCCGGATCTAGGGCATACCGTTGATATACCCATAAAGTATACCCACAACACCCTGTCTACTGGCCTCTTTAATTTTTTGGTAGATGTGTTCTCTAAGATGTTGATTAAGGGGTGTTCTGCCGGTATTATTAGAGGGATGTGCCCAAAAATTTTCTCTGGGGTGTGGTGTGTTTGGAATATGCTGATGACATGTTGCTTTTCTTGGAAAATAATACTAAGGTAGCAACAAATTTGAAATGGGTGTTGACTTGTTTTGAACAAATTTCCGGTATGAGAATTAACTATCATGAAAGTGAGCTGATTGCAATCAATTTTGATATCTAAGGGATGTACTCCTTTTGTAAATATATATAGGTGTGTGTTGGATTCCTTTCCAATCAAATATTTAATTGGGTGTGCCTTTCCATTAGGATAAATTGAAGAGAGAGGACTTGCAACCTCTGGTAGATGCTTTACTTGGTAGAATAACTGGGTGGAGAGATAAGTTGCTATCTTCGGTAGCAAAAGGAGAATTAGTAAACTCTATACTAGCCAGTATTTCTAGTTACTTACTTTCATTTTTCAAATTTCTTAAATTGGCTTTGAAACTGATAAATACCCAGCTAGCCAATTGTTTGTGGAATGATGAAGAGGGTAATCATAAACTCAATTTAGCAAATTGACCATCTGCATGTATGAGGAAGCAGTTTGGTGTCATGGGTATACCTCATTTACAAGATTTAAATTTAAGCCCATTAGGTTCCTGGGTTAAAAGGTATATTCAAGGGGAAGGTACTCTCTGGAAAAAATTATAGATAGCAAGTATAATAATAGAGATCATAATATTCTATGTTTCCATGACACACACCCTTCAATTTTTTTGAAAGGGGTATGTGTGCAGCAGCTGTTAAATTTGGTTATAAATGGAAAATTGGAAATGGTAGAACTATCAAGTTTTTGTAGGACATTTGGTTTGACAATACCAATTTAGATACTCAATTTTAGGAAATTTATTTTTTGTCCAATCAACAAACTAAAACTGTAGCTAAGCCGTTGGATGGAATAACTCTTAGGTGTAGTTTTAGAAGAACCTTTTCTGATGAGATGATGTCCCAGTGGCATGAGATTTTGTCCATTGCCAACAGTATTACTTTTTATGAAGATGATGATCAGCTTCTCTGGTCGTATGAAATTAATGGTGTTTATTCCTCTAAATCTATGTATGCTTTATTTAATTTTAGGGGTGTGACACCTATTTTTCTTCCTGCTGTTTGGGATCTCAAAATCCCTCCTAGAGTGTAAGTCTTTTTATGGCTTTTTTCTATAAAGTCATGACTAGATATAACCTTAGGAGAGAGGGGGTTCCAAAACCACTAGAATATACTAGATTTTGAATATGTTTCTCATCTTTTCTTTGAGTGTGTGATAGCTAGGATTGTGTGGAAGCTGGTGGATAGATTTTTTTTAAATCCTAGTTAGCAAGTTTGAAGATGTCGCTACTAGGTGATTGTGCAATAAATGTTTCTTACAATTTCACCAAATTGTGCTAGCTGACAAAGAAAAAACAGAATATAAAAGATCAATATTGGTTCTGACTGGTTGGTTTCATTTCCTCTGCTGTTCTTTGGGGAATTTGGAATTCTGAAAATAAAACATTGTTTAATAGTGTAACTTGGATTGATATTAAACAAGTATGAAGGTTGCTCCTATCATATCTTAGAAATTGGAAAGTTCCTTTCAAGGACCATTGCCGGAGGGAGATGGATCAGTTTTCGGACCTGATTCTGACACTCCTCAAAAGTCCTCTCGGACTGCCATCGAGCCGAGGTGTAACAGCTTCGGATGAATTTCTTCTTAGGGCATCTCCAGCGGCGCGACGCAAACGGTCGCTGAGCGTCCGTTTTCGTCCGCCGTGACCGGAAATGCGTCTGGGGCCTGTTCCAGCGGGGCGACGCAAAGTGACCGGGCCGTCCGCGGAGACGCAAACCTGGCCCAAATATGCGCCAGGTTTGCGTCTCCGCGGACGCTCGGCGGTCGCGCCGAGCGTCCTCCATTTCTTACCTGGTCCCGCATGTCAGGGACAGCGAAATCGACCGCTTCGATTTGCTTCTTGTTCCCCTTCTTTCCTGCCCTAGTGCGACGGCACGACCCCCACCCCTAGCGCCGCCGTACGGCCATAGCGCCGCAGTAGTCGGCGTCGGCTCCGTTCTTGCCGCGCGGGAGAGCAGGAGCGTGCTCCGCCGCGTACGTGCCGGTTGTTTTCGGCCGAAACGCTCCCGGTTGCGCCGCCCTTCCGCGCCGCCCACGACCTGTTCGGTCAATTGCGCTGGTAGGTTTCTACTCGTGTTTTCGGCGCTATTGTGCGCGGCCATTGATCCGCAGTTTGTACCCACGCAGATGGACATGTGGCAGATGTTGGACAAGTTCCGCGCGGAGGTTGTCGACTCCTCTTCCGATGGGGAGTCCGATGAGTCCACGCAGACATTGGCAACTACTGCGGCCTCCATGATCCACGAGTTCACCTCTAACCCGGGGCCGCAACACCGGGGCTCTGTGAAGGGGCGCTCCAAAAACCTGCCGCGCAACAGAGTGGAAGGGCAGGCCCGCCTCCACAAGGACTACTTCCACCTCACCAATCTGATCTTCCCGGAAAAAATGTTCCGGCGCCGATACAGGATGTCAAGGGACCTGTTCTTGGTCATTCTACGGGGCGTCAGAAACTACGACCCGTACTTTCAATGCAGGCGCGATGCAACAGGTGCGTTAGGCTTCACCTCGTACCAAAAATGCTCCGCGGCTATTCGCATGCTCTCATATGGAATGGCTGCGGATATATTCGATGAGTATCTTTGAATGGGTGAGAGCACCTGTCTTGAGGCCATGTACAAGTTTTGCCGAGCCGTCATTGCCGTGTTCGGAGAGTATTACTGTAGGGAGCCAACTGTTGAGGATACAAGGCGCCTCCTGTCTATCAACGAGTCTAGAGGCTTCCCAGGAATGATTGGCAGCATAGATTGCATGCACTGGCAGTGGAAAAACTGTCCATTTGGATGGCAGGGTGCGTACAGCGGGCATGAGGAGGGAAAAATTGTCATTCTTGAAGCTGTCATATCTCAAGATTTATGGATTTGGCATTCATTCTTTGGCATGGCCGGTTCCAACAATGATATCAATGTGTTGCACCGATCACCGGTTTTCGAAAGGCTCATGCAAGGCAAAGCTCCCTGGGTGAGCTATGAGATCAATGGAAATGCATATGACAAGTCATATTATCTTGTTGATGGCATCTACCCTGACTGGGTCACATTGGTGAAGACTGTTCGTACTCCAAACTCCGAGAAGACGAGAAGGTTTGCGAAGATGCAAGAGGCTTGTAGGAAAGATGTGGAGCGTGGATTTGGTGTGCTCCAAGCTCGGTGGGCAATTGTCCGTCACCCGGCAAGAACATGGTCGCTGAAGACCATGCATGAGGTGATGACATGCTGCGTGATCATGCACAACATGATCGTTGAGAACGAGCGTCCTGATGGCCGCAATGAGAACCACTGGGAATTCCAAGGTGAGCTGGTTGCGCCACTTCCTGGAGCTTCATCTTGGCAGGACTATCTACATAGGAATGTAGAAGTCACTGACGAGAACGTCTCCAAACAGCTGCAAACGGATCTGATTGAGCATCAATGGACATTGGCTGGCCATACAGCATCAATGAACTCCGGAGGCGCCCCAGCCGCCACCACCATAGAGCACAACCCAGCGCCGCCCCAGCCAGCTCGCCGCCACCGGAGGAGGCCGTTCGTCGGCGGACGGCGGCGGCGAGGCGTGGTCCGCATCCTTTTTTATTTTTTCTTCTTAGCCCTAGAGTCCTTTTCCTCCGCCATGCAGGAACCCGATCTGGCGCAGTGATTGAGGGACGTTGCAGTTGCCGTCGGCCAGATTTCCGGCGTAGTCCCGGCAAACCTCCCGCAGCTACTAGTCGTGCTTTCCCATGTGGATCTCCCCGCTCACTGCCTCGCGATCTGGACGTTGCCCGTCTCCCGAAGTGGCAGATCGCCGGCATTCCGATCGGATCAGACGCTTCGGGGATTCGTCCGCGTCTTGTGTGAGTCCAACAATCAGGCAGGCGTGCATGCTTGGCTGGATGTATGCCGCTCCAACTGGTTCACGCACATGCACGCGGGTGCCAAGGCTGAGGACATGCATGCAGAGAATCAAGCCTGCAACTTTGCAAGTACACCTCGCCTAGAAATTGCGAATTTTATGTGGCTGACGCGAGTGAGGATCTGGCGAAGTTGAAGACTTACCTGAGGTTTGCTCTTCTCGATCTGGCAGAAGTGTTGAGTTCCGAAAGGCGTCGCTGGCGAATGTAACAGTGCTTTTTTTGCCTGGAGTTTGCTGGATCGGTGGTATTCGGTCGTGCGCACCCATGCTTTTATTCCGGCCGATTGGTTCTGGAGGGAGCGGCGCGAAGCTCTAGTCTGTGTTGGCATCAAGAGACATTTTGGTTCATGATGCAGTCAGATGAAGGGAATAACATGAAGGCCGGAGCGGAGGACTAGCTAAGGGAGGTTCAAGTCTTCGTATTGTTGAGGGACTTGCTTGGTGCCCCTGGTTCCGCAGCAGTGGTATGAAAGTGGGGGCGGCAGCACAGGTGAAGTTCAGTGTCCTACCTTTCAGGGTGAAAACCCAAGGTCTGGCCTTAACTGGTTGTGCCTGGCAATGACCTTGTTGGAGGCATTGTTTTGAGAGCGGGGACTATCTTCAGGGTGAAAACCTAAGATCTTTGGTCGGGCGACGACGGCGCTGGTGCACCGTTTCCTTCTTGGAGGCGTCGCTTTTGGAGATTCTGTATTTCAGGTGTTGTCTCGGTGGTGGTTGTATTGCTGTTGCGAAGCCTAGGATGCTATAGCGGGACTTTTGTTTCTTAGTTTTCTTTTCTTTTTTGGCTGTGTGCATCCGTACTGCCATTAAGGTGTTGTGTTGTTGCAGAGGCTGGGTGTAATTGGTATCTTTTGATATTAATATATTCCCTTTATCGAAAAAAGATCATGCCTAGAGGAGTACTATCTTATTTACATGTAGACTTTTTAAAATTTAAATGTAATAACTATGACTTCGTTGAATATTATTTTGTTGTTTCGAAACTTCATATTTCATGCAAACGCGGAAATGCGTCGCGCCGCTGGAGCCTCCCCAAGATGCAAATGGACGCGCGGACAAAAACGGTCTATCTCGCGTCCGCCGCGCGACGCAAACGGACATTTCGGACGTCCGAAATGCGTCGCGCCGCTGGAGATGCCCTTAGGCTCATGCTACAAAACTGGCGCATGAGAGGAGAGCTCTGCTGGCTTATCTGAAGGATCACCAGAGGAAGATTGTGTGATTCATGTGGTTTCAGAATAGCTTGGGTCCATCACAATCTTGCAAAAAAGAAGCAGAGTCTACAGCACTGGCTGGCTTTTGAAGCTTTTGAGGTGGAAAGCTGTTGGTAGTTGCGGTTAAAAATGGTGGTTGTAAGCTCTGTTTAGTTTTTGTTTTTAAACTTTGTTTAAAGACTTGTTGTTCGAACATTGGGTTTTATTTATGAAATGGAGCCGGGCGGTGTCTGTTTGTGAATCTAGAAAAATTAGCATCGGCGAGCCATTAACTCATCCATAAGCCGACCAACGTCACGGTACGACGACCCACCGTCCTCCATGGCTCCCCTAGCTTTCTCTCCCAGCTCTTTGGCATTACTCCGTATCGCGTCCCCGTCGCCGTCCATGACTCTCCCTATGGATTCCGCGATCACCTCGGCGCCGATCAGATGGTGGGTCTCAATGGCGGACGCGTAATCCTTGGCCCCAATTTTGAGCACCTCCACGACGAGCTTCTCGTTGAAGAACTGGTCGCCGAACCGTGGCCACGTGACCATGGGCACGCCGGCACTCACGGCCTCAAGCACCGAGTTCCACCCGCAGTGCGTCACGAACCCACCAAGGGCCGGGTGGTTCAGGATGAGCACCTGCGGCGCCCAGCCATGGACGACAAGGCCGCGCTCTCCGTGCGCCAGCAGCTCGGCGAAGCCTTCCGGCATCCACTCTGACGATGGCGCGGTGTTTGTGATAGCGTCGGTACCAATGACCCACACGAAATTCTTGGCCGAGAGGTCGAGGCCGCTGGCGAGCTCGCGCAGCTCGTCCGGCGAGAAATTGGCGAGTGTGCCGAACGAGACGTACACCACCGAACCAGCCGGCTTCGCGTCGAGCCACCGCAGGCAGCCATCAGCCTCGGGCGAGAGCGAGTTACTAGTGTTTCCGCTGCCCCTGGCGTCCATGTCGGGTCGTGCGACCGGCCCGACGAGCCACACGCGGCGGCCGAGCGTGGACTGGTAGTGCTCGACGTACTCCGGCTCCAGCTCGTGGAAGCTGTTGAACACCTCGCCGTAGCTCTTCTGGTCCTCCTCGTTCACGACCTTGAAGAAGGCGAACACCTTCGGCTGCTTACGGGGATCCGGCATCTGGCTCCGCCTTAGCTTGACAGAGTGCGGCAGCCCAGGAAGGAAAACCATGGCGTCCGGGTTGTCCTGGTCCGGGGACGGATCCATCATCGGGTTCTTGCGCAGCATGACGTCGGTGCACGCCCGCGCGAACATGCAGGTGCCGAGGAACGCCAGCCGCGGGACGCCGTGTTCCGCGGCCGCATCCACGGACCACTGGAACTGGCTGTCTGAGACGACGGCATCGAGCGGGTGGTTGTGCTTGTCGGCCAGGAACCGGTCGAAGGGCTCGCGCAGCAGCTGGATCGCGCGCCAGAAGTTGTCGCGGTCGGCCTGGTCGGTGAGGCCGGTGGCGTTCTCGACGCCCGGCGGGAGCCCCACGTCGGGGAAGGGCACGGCGGAGATCTTGATCGCGGGGGCATTACCTGTGCCATGTGAATTAGCGTCGTTTGCGCGGTCGACGGCCGGCCGGATGGTCGCGGCGTTGACGGGCGTGGTGAGGATCGTGCACCTGGCGCCACGGGCAGCGAAGACCGCTGCCATGTCGGCGATCGGGATGAGATGGCCCGGAGCCAGGAATGGGAAGAAGAGGATGTGCACCGGCGGCTGCTCGTCATTGGTATCCATGGCTCTAGCTGCGTGTTGGTTCTCAACTCCGGCGAGCTGCCGCTAAACTAACTCAAGCGAACGCTTGGACAACTTCTGGAACACGAATGTGCTTTTGGTGCAGCGAGTGACTTGCTGCGTTTTCTGGTCATTTTAGGCTCTTTATATAGTCTAGTACTAACTTGAGCGCCACTCTGTCCAGAAAACTTGGGTGCTACTGTGTTTTCAGTACTAGCTAGTTTATTGAGCTTAGGACCAAGAGCATGGTGATAAAGGTGCAACGTTCAAAATAGCAAAGTATGAATCACTAGCCAACCCGACTAAGTTTGCACAAGTGGTAGTGTGTCATGCATGATTGCAACGTTTGCTAGAGTATGGCTACTTGATCCACAAGACATGTGAGCCCAAGCTTGCAAACAATTAACACAAACAACTGCTGCCACTTCGTAGCTTTTCCATAATTAATCGTGTGGACGCGGTACCGGCGGCCGACCGGTCCATTTTTCTTTTCCTTTGTATAGTACTAGAAAAATTAAACTATTTCAACTAGACAAATTAGAGTATTTCAAATTGTGGATCCATTATCACCAATTCACCATAGCCATGCACCTGCCCCTTGCCTTCACCTCAACAATCATTGGTGTCTACATCGATGCCGACGCTTTCGTCTAGCCATTCTGTGACCTCGAATGACTATCCTTATGTTGCTAATGGAACCTTTGTTCGAGTAACTGTTGTTGTTGTTGTTGTTGTTGTTGTTGTTGTTGTTGTACCCGTCTTAGTCCTCATACATTGCCCATGCCCCCTAAACCCTAGCGGAGTCCCCGTTGTGGTGTGTCCTTAAGTTTTAAATTCCAACACGTTCTATGTCACCCATCTTGGTAGTAACCTAGTAATAACCCCATATGTGATATCCCTTGGCTGGTCCAAACGAACATTAAAAAAATCAAGTACATAAAAATCTAGAAATAATCGTTAGCAAAATTAAGCACGGGAATACTTTGGGTGTGTCTTTCAGGAAGAGGAATGAGTGGGGCATGTACTATCACCACCAACTACTCTTTAGTGGCAACTAGTTTGGTACCTACTATAGGTTGCTACGTGTAAGGAACAAATTGTGTACAAAGCATGCTTGTCTGGTGCGCTTATTTCTGGTTGTGCCTGACAATGACCTTGTTGGATTATTTCTGGTTGTGTCTGACAATGACCTTGTTGAAGATATTGTTTTGAGAGTAGGGACTATCTTCAGGGTGAAAACCTAAGATCTTTGATCGGGCGACGGCGGTGTCAGAGCACTGTTCCCTTATTGGAGGCGTCGTTTTTGGAGAGTCTGTATTTCAGGTGTTGTCTTGGCGGTGGATGTATTGCTGTTGTTAGGCCCGAGATACTGTAGCGGGACTTTTGTTTCTTAGTTTTCTTTTCCTTTTTTTGGCTGTGTGCATCCGTAGTGCCATTAGGGTGGTGCGTTGTTGCAGAGGTTGGATGTAATTGGTATCTTTTGATATTAATATATTCCCTTTATATAAAAAAAGCATGCTTGTCTAAACCCACGATATCTGAAAAATAAACATTCAAATATGGGAAAATCTAGCCGCCATGCTTTGTACCTAAAAGAAGGGACGACTGGTTAATGGGCATATGTTTTGTTTTCCTTTTGGAATTTTCTAGCCTTTTTATTTTCCTATATCTTGCTTTAATTATAAATTATAGAACAAATAGATGGGTACAACTTCTTGATTATCTTGTTCTAAAAAGAGGTATAATGTGGCACACGATGCAAAATAGTCATCTAGCGCGGTGGTTTTTCAACATGTTTTTCATTCTATACAAAGAGCACATGTTGTAAGAATTGTCTACCTCATCTTAAAATCATGACATTAATTTGTAAATAATGGTAGTATTCAAAATGATTCATCTTCTAAATTGGTACTCCATTAACGATGTGTCTTCACTCGACTAGGGCTTCAGTAACTGAGATCACGTTGCTATGTTTTGACGATCTTTTTCCTAACACCAGTTTATTTAGCGTGTTACTAGATTGGCGAAAACATTGTTAAAATACTTCTATGATGGGTTTTAATGAAAGTGTTCGAAAACATTAGGAACATTACATATATTTCTTAGTTTCAATTTTGCGACATCAAAAGAGAAAGACTAGAAAAGGAATATATAAAACAAGAACCTTTTAAAAGTACTAGCAAAAGTGCCCGTGCGTTGCAACGTTTAAAAGCTGATATATGTGACTATAATTCTAGAAAAAATTATGCAACATATCTATGGGCTGTAGCTCAAAATTGAATCTACATTTATAACAATGTCTCATATTGTGAGTTTAATTACTCTGAATCTTATGCTAGTAGAGGAAATAGTAGTTACGTAAGTAACCTGTAGGATCTATGCCATCATGGTAAGACCTTGATTCGTGACCACTTGCGAAGAGCAATCAAAGAAAATTTAGCTCTGATATCCAGTATTGTCTGCATTAAGCAATATAAAATTCACATATGTATCCATCGAATCAGGTTACGGTAGGCATCAAAGAGCTTTGCATATTCGCCCTGGCCAGATAGATTACTGCAAGCACTGTCACATTGATATATGCAGAGTCAATTGATCATCGTTACGTCAAATCAAAAGAGAGGCCAGAACAGTGCACAAAAGATGAATCATTGCATGTTCTCAATGCTATATAGAACCGGTGGAGTCAGCCCATGACACAATCGATGGCGTTTCTGTGTGTGCTTCTTTGTCTTGTTTTGCCGGATAAAATCATCAAACATTGTTGATGCCAAACATCAACGGGAGAATCTTGCCAGATCAATGGTCAAGTCCACAACACTCATCCTGGCGCTATGCAACGCAAGGACTCCCGCGGATTTCACCATCTACGCGAGTTCCCGTTGCTAGCAAGAATCAAGCTGGCCGCGACGGCTGTCGGCCCCCTCCACGAGAAGGCCATGGATATGTCGTCGGCGTTGCCATCACAAGAAGGCAATGGTTAGGTCGTCGACGCTGCCATCTGGTGTGCTCACGGTAGCCGTCCTCGATGGGCCGCCACGCACTCCAAGGTGCGGCTGGACCGCCATCGCCGCAAGTGGCTCAACCTGTCACCTTGACGCGGTCTCGCACTCCGTAAGCACTCCAGGACGCGGTTGCGCTATTGATGCGGCAATGGCCTAGACACTGGTGATCTCAAGCAGGACGCCGTCTCGGCGGATTGACAGCGGGAATCCAACCATCGTCGCCTCTATCGTCTGCCTCTTTCTTTGCTTGCAATCCTCTCTCTGGATGCGATCTGACAAGCTGATCGATCGGGACGTCTGACACATATATAGTTTGACTGGGTCGGCCCACTCCTATAACAATCCAAACGAATACACGCAGGACTCCCTTCTCGTCCCTGGCTTGGAGACTGGAGACGTATCGAACCCGGTATGTTTTTTTTCTTCTGAGGATGAGGACTTACCCGGCCCGGTACTTGTCATGTTTGAAGTTAGGGATGTCAATGGGGCCCCATTCCCCGCAAACCCATGGGGAATTCATCTATTAGGGGACGGGTATGGGCAACTTTCATCCCCATAAGCTAAAATGGGGATGGGGACTAAAAGGTCTCCCCATCCCCGCTCCCCGCTGTCCCCCGTTATAATTGTATATATATACACGTAAATTGATATATTTTTATATTTTTATATGAAATATGTTGTAATATTGTGTCTCGTGTAGTATATTTTAATATTATTAAACATATCATACTAATATGTTATCATTTTTATTTCGTACATATTACAAAGTTGCATATTTCTATGTGCAAAATATATAAGATCATAAAATTACGAGAAGATCATTTGAATTTGGCTTCTTAATGGGGAACCCGATCCCCGCCCCGAACCCGGTGGGGATGGGGATGGGAAAAAAGTCTCCCCGATTACTAAATGGGGATGGGGATGAGATGGCACTCCCCCGTGGGGAGCAGACCCGTTGACATCCCTATTTGAAGTCGATCGGGTGAAACAGAATTTAGCGATCACGGGTAAATACAGCAACGACGGACGAAACCAACGGACGAAACCGCGGAAACACTTTGTACTTTATTATTAGGTATAGATATACGCCGACCCAGCTTACCTACTTTCAAAATTGTTTGGGTGACGGAGGCAAATGTGTAAATGGATATTCTGTCAGATTTCAAGAGAGGAAAAAAAATGAACCAAGAGAATCTAGACGACATCCCAAATCTATTTTTAAGGTATGTCTTCCGGACGGCTCATTTCCCCCCTCTCTCCTCTTGAACAGCTACAGGGTTTGAGAGTCCGCCGCTTAGGGCCGGGCCGCTCCAGGGCCTCCTCCGCCGGAATAGCCGGCCGGAGCTGGTCAGGGATAGGCGCCGGAGTAGCTAGGAGTAGTTGTAGGTTTAGATCTAGTAGTCTTCTTCGTTTTACCCCTGTGGAGAATGGCGCTATGCCCTTGGGGGCTTGGCCACGGCGGAGCCCGAGCTGCTCCCGGTGGTTGTTGGTGGTGTGGCTGCTTTCTGCGGCGCTCCGGTGGACAGAGCCAAAGGCGGAGGGCGGCGGCGCTTCCTCACCCCCTTCAATAAAGCTCGTTGGCTTCTCCCACGATCTAGACAAATCTGACCAAGATCCTCCCTTTCTTTGCCACCATGGAGGTGGGAAGGAGGTTGGGGGTCAAGGTGAGGCCGTTCTTGGCAGATCGCTGGAGAGGCGGCCTGGAGCAGATGATCTACCTTGAGCGCAACACATGGCGACCAAGATCGTCGCCATGATCCTCGGCCAGCATGGTGGCCCATCCTCAACCTCCAGATCGGAGGCCCTCCGATTCTTCTGCTGGAGCTCGACGCTTCCAGAGGACCAAGTGGTACGTCCCCGGTCTTCTGGTAGTTGCCAGTGGCGGAATCCTCACGTCGGCGTGGAGTATTCGAGCATGCAGCTCCTGGAGCTAGGCGGCGATGCCTGGAACTCGCCGGCGTCTGGTGGCAGAGGCACTGTCCTCGATTGCTTTTTCTCATGTATTTTCAGGGTGCTTTCTGTAAAGTGCGGGGTCCTTATTTCAAATAGTAGGTTTATTAGGGCAAGAGACGACATAGGACTTCGCTGCAAAATGTACCTGCCACTTGTGTATCAATGAATGCTCCTCTGGGGTCGCTGACCCCACCTTGTGTTCAAAAAAAAAAGGTATGTCTTCCGAATAAATCTCTCCCTAATAATAAAGCAAAAAGGGTTTCCGTCGTCCGTCTATTTTTACCCCTAATTCTCACCGAAATTACATGGACTGCCACCCCGAAGTTAAAAAACGGTTCGTTCTGTTTCCTTTTATTCCACTCCGTCCTCGTCGTTCCTACAGTGAGACTAGGCCAAGGCCCAAATAAACAAAAAATACAGTGAGACTAGGCCAAGGCCCAAATAAACAAGTCAACGTTCCTTAAACCGAGTCCAAAGAGGAAAGGAAAAAAGTCCCGGTTTCAGTTAATCAGAGATCGACCCACCCACGAGTTGGCCCCTTTGCCTGCTCCGATCCTTTAAATATGGGGTGATCTCGATCCAAGTTTACCGACGAAAATTGAGAGTTCCTGGATGCACGCTGGGACCTGGGGCTATCAGAACTGGGTCGTGGAACAGTACTGCGGGGCTGCTACCTACCGACGGCGACATGGAGGAACAGATGCCGCCCGCCGGGTGCTCGGACTCTGCTGTGGCACGTGGGGCGCCGCCAGCCACCCTGCTTGCCGCTAGGGGATGCGAGGGGCGATCCATGCGCCGCTCTCACCGGAGGTGAAGTGAACCTGCAGAGCAGTCTCGATGAGGTTCGGTGCCTGGACTCTAATCAACGGTGGCACTGGCGCTTTCTGTATAGCACGGTCACCGTCTCGCCAGATTGATTGTTGTGGCATCCTGAATTTAGAAACGGAGCAGCCTTGGTCTTCGTGAAGTACTTGATTTAATGGATTGATGCTTCAGGGAGAGAATCTAGGAAAGGGGATTAGGAGAAATACAACTATCGGTGCATGTGGTTGTGGTGACCAAATACGACACATGATCATGGAGGAGTGCAGGTCGAAAATCAGTTTCGTGAATCTGGATCCACCGCTTCCTCCTCTTTTCTCCAACACGATTCTGAATTTTCTGGTTTCACACGATTGTTGACAACAGCAATACTTGAGATTGATGCTTTGATGCTGGTGGTAGATGGTAGATAGTATATTATATAAAAGGGCAACTCCTGCATTTGTCAAATTTGTGGTTTCAGAAGTATTCGTTCTATGATGTATTCCCTTCTTTAGCAACTGCGATGTTAAATGACAACGCTTCTGTATATAGCATCCTCACTTTCCTGTATGATGCAAGGAACTACTTCAGTTTGGGAAAAGAGCTATCACACTTTTGGTTCCAGGATCTGAAAGAAATTTCCAATAGCATAGTTGTAGATTTTCATCACCTGGATCAATGGTCATATTCTAATCATGTACATGTGCTTCAGCTACACAAATAGAATTGTTTCTTAACAAAATTATAATTTCAAAATGAAGTGGAAACATGTACACATTCGTACGATACTACAAACATAGGAGCCCATCTGACTGTCATTTCACGGCTACAGAGTTTCACATATACAATTTTAAATGATGTTAGAAAATAGAAAATAGAAGTATTTCTATGCTTCGTATTTAAAGAGATGCTTATATTAGATTTTAGCATGCTATACTTATTGTTAAATGACAACGCTTCTGTATATAGCATCCTCATTTTTCTGTATGATGGAAGGAACTACTTTTTCAGTTTGGGAAAGGAGCTATCACACTTTTGGTTCCAGGATCGGTAACGAAATTTCCAATAGTATAGTTGTAGATTTTCATCACCTCGATCAATGGTCATATTCTAATCATGTACATGTTCTTCAGCTACACAAATAGAATTGTTTCTTAACCAAATTATAATTTCACAGTGAAGTGGAAACATGTACACATTCTACGATACTACAAACATAGGAGTCTATCTGACTGTCATTTCACCGCTACAGGGTTTCACATAGAGAATTTTAAGTGATGTTGGAAAATAGAAATAGAAGTATTTCTATGCTTCGTATTTAAAGAGATACTTATAAGTACTCCTCAACTAGAGATACTTATAAGTATTAGATTTTAGCATGATATACTTATTACATATGAAGGACTCCTCAACAACTGTGTACCACTGAGATAGGTCTTTACCCTAATGTTGTTCACATCAACTACCGAGATTAATTAATTGCTTGAATATGTATTTATGCTGCAGCCATACTAACAAGAAATTATTTGGCTCCGTGCTGATTTTTCTCCCGGTGCAACGCACGGGAACTTTTGCTAGTCTCTAACTATTTAAGTTGGCCTTACGGTTCCGAACCTCCGATCTGGTTCGAATTCGGTCGTCCTGACAAGCTTTAGCTTTTTTTTTTTTTTTGAGCAAAGACAAGCTTTAGCTTGAAAAATCAGGATTAGCATTTAGCACTGGATTGTGCGAGGTTATCCCGATCTGGGCCTTTAGCCCGTTACGATCCTTGTCAAGTTGTCATCACGTAGGATGTGACCCAAGGCAATTTTTGCTTCCGACTCGAGTCGTAACGACGCAACCGCCTCTCCTCGAGCCTCAAGGAGACAATTTCCAATCTGGATTCGCAAAAAAAGGACAAGTTCCAATCTGCACGAGCCGCCGCCACGACATCTGTCGAGACCCCTACGGCGTCGAGCTTCCCTCGGTTGAACCGCGGTCTGTGGACGCCGCGCCGCCTCTTCCTCTGACAACTTCGTCGGCGCTGCTCCAGCGCTTGTGAAGCCTGTCTCCTCCTCCTCAATCAGCTCCAGCGGATTCAACTCCGGGTCGTTGCCCTTGTAATATACCTTGTACAACAACCATCGCTGCTGCTATCCCTCTGCTTATACCAATCATCGTGACTGCAAGCACTACAGGAATGGCCGGAGACGCCGACGGCCAAACCCTACGCCGAGGGCTTTTTATCGGGGCCGTCGGCGTACGGCCTCGCCGGGGCAGCGCCGGAAGCCGGCCGTCGGCGTTTAGGTACCGTCGGCGTACAGGTTCCTACGCCGAGGGCAGCCATCGGCGTCTACCTGGCCCTCGGCGTAGGTACCAGCATAGCTGCTGCTAGAGCGGCGACGCGACGGCGCGGTCACGGCGTCAGGTAAGACGCCGAGGGCTACCCTCGGCATAGGGCATGGCCCCCCTATGCCGACGGCCACCCTCGGCATATAGATTTTTTTTTCTTTTTTTCTTTTTTCTCTCTCTCATATTACTTTATATTATGTTTCTATTATTTATTTACTAGTATGCATTATGTAAAAAATGGTTCTATTTTTTTAGAATTCCCTAACCCTAACTTTAACCCTAACTCTAACCCTAACCCTAACTCTAACCCTAACCCTAACTCTAGCCCTAACCCTAACCCTAGGGTTTCCACATACATTGCTAACGCTAACTCTAACCCTAACTCTAACTCTAACCCTAACCCTAGGGTTTCCACATACATTGCTAACCCTAACTATAACCCTAACCCTTACCCTAGGGGTAGATCTGCGGGGTCCCGCCCTAGGATTTCCCAAGAAACAGATCACCGGAGCGTCAGAATTGTTGGAAAACTTGTTTATGCCCCTAACATATATGTACAAGTGTGATGTAAGGTTTGGCTAACCTTGGATGTACCCGACGTTGACGATTTCCGCATAATGGGCTAACACTTGGTAAAATCCAGGATCTGTATGTGGAAACCCCCACCATGGCTCAAACGGAGCCTATTTTATGGTAAAGTATGCCCAACCTATGGTTTCCATGTACATATGTCCTAAACAAAGCAAAATAAATAAAAAAGTCCACTGGTAAACCCTCGCACGGAGAAAGCTATAGGGGTAGATCTGTGGGGTCCCCGCCCCAGGGTTTTCCAAGTTACAGACCACCGGAGCGTCGGAATCGCTGGAAAACTTGTGTGTGCCCACATGGCATGCACAAAAGTGATTTGAGATGGTTTTATATCCAAGGCTACCCCCAAGGTGTGTCCGGCTTCTCGGACAGGGGGTTCCTACACTTAGGCAGATTCTGGATGTACAGGGGGAACTCCCTCGGAGGTGAACTGGAGAGAAAAGTGATACATTTAAGAACTTAAGACCCACACACGATACAAAACACTTAAATAACTAGACCCACACACATACCAAAGCGCTTAAAGAACTACACCCACACACGAACCGAAACACTTAAAGAACTACACCCACACACAGGAACCAAAACACTTAAAGAAACTACACCCACACAGGAACCAAAACACTTAAAGACACACGGACTCGACACATACACATATTAATCAGAGAAGTCGAAATCTTCATCCTCGCTGGGGGTGTCCTCTGAAGCGGTGGTTGTGAGGTTCCACGACCACCGTTCATCATTCTCCCCCCATGTCGACGCCTCTCCTTTGGCGTACTCTGCTTCAACCTCGGCCTTCCTCTGCCGCTTTCCCGCCCTCCTCTCTCTCCTGTACGCCTGCTTGTCCTTCCAGAATGCGCGCATTGCCTCGACATCTCCGGGATGGTCTCTGCGCCACTGTGCCATGAACTGCTCGTCCGCCTCGGTGGTATCAATCCGCCGCTGGCCAGCCCTGTACCGCCGCGCTTCACCCTGTGAGCGAAGTAGCGGCTCAGTAGAGAGACTCTGAGCTTCCGTCAGAGACCTGACCTCCGGGAAGTTCATTTCGTGGCGCGGCCGGCCAAACCTCCAAGCTGCAACGTCGTATGCGCGGGCAGCAGCCTCCTTCGTGTAGAAGGTGCCGAGCCACACACGCGTTCCACCGGCGGTGATTTCAGCCGCGAAATGCCCCGCAGGCCGCCGGCGAACGCCGATGAAGCCCGTGTTGCTACGGCGACGAGGAGCCATCTCAGCGGCAGCTCAACTCAGAGGATTTTGTGGTGCTGTTGGATGAGAGAAGTGATGAGGGGAGAAATGTTGCTGGTGCTGTTAGTGGAGAAGACATGGCTATATATAGGCCGACGAGGGGCTGAAACGGCGGGAAAACTTGGCGGGAGAAAATGGGCGGGAAAGGGTGGGCGGGAAAACTTGGCGGGAGAGAATGAGCGGGAAAGGGTGGGCGGGAAAACTTGGCGGGAAATCATGGCGGGAAAAAAGGGCGGGAGAGAAGCAGCGGGAAAGGGTGAGCGGGAAAAAAGGGCGGGATTCCTGCACTTAGGCAGATTCTGCATGTATAGGGGGGAACTCCCTCGTACGTGAACCGGAGATAAACTTGATATCATATGGGATGATCCTTGTTTCCACATGTACCTATGACCTAACCAAGCTCAAATGGAGGCATATGCCCACCGGGGGACCCCCGATGGGATGCAGTCAAAGGGGTAGACCGCGCGGTCAACAGAACTAGGGTTTCGTCGGAAATCGAGCATCGGATGTAGGGAAATGGCCCCAAAACTTGTGTGTGTCCACATGGAATGCACAAAAGTGATTTGAGATGGTTTTATATCCAAGGCTACCCCCCCAGGTGTGTCCGGCTTCTCGGACAGGGGGTTCCTACACTTAGGCAGATTCTGCATGTATAGGGGGGAACTCCCTCGGAGTTGAACCGGAGAGAAACTTGAGATCATATGGGATGATCCTTGTTTCCACATGTACCTATGACCTAACCAAGCTCAAATGGAGGCATATGCCCACCGGGGGACCCCCGATGGGATGCAGTCAAAGGGGTAGACCGCGCGGTCAACAGAACTAGGGTTTCGTCGGAAATCGAGCATCAGATGTAGGGAATGGCCCCAAAACTTGTGTGTGTCCACATGGAATGCACAAAAGTGATTTGAGATGGTTTTATATCCAAGGCTACCCCCCCCCCCCAGGTGTGTCCGTCTTCTCGGACAGGGGGTTCCTACACTTAGGCAGATTCTGCATGTATAGGGGAGAACTCCCTCGTACGTGAACCGGAGAGAAACTTGATATCATATGGGATGATCCTTGTTTCCACATGTACCTATGACCTAACCAAGCTCACAAGATAGTGATAGTGATAGTGAACCAGAGAAAGAGAAAGAGAAAGAGACGGAGTATGAGAGTGAGCGTGAGAGCGATGATGGCTGGTGAGGGTCTTTTATTCTTAGTATTTATTTGTCAACATGCTTCTTAATTGCATTGTGCCTTTTATTCTTAGTATCTTCATTTTATAACATGCTTCTTAATTGCATTGTGCGTTTTATTCTTAGTATCTTCATTTTATTATGTCAACATGCTTCTTAATTGCATTGTGCATTTTATTCTTAGTATCTTCATTTTATTATGTCAACATGCTTCTTAATTGCATTGTGTCTTTTATTCTTAGTATCTTCATATAATATGCCTTTGTGCTTAACTGTTTTATTCTTCTCAATGCAGGTGACTGGACAATATGAGCAGCGGCAAGGCAGACTCCGAGAGCTTGCTTAAGACGCTGGCGCAGGTGAAGAGGAATATTCCTAGACCCACTAGACGGAGTGATCGAGCCCCGGTGCAAAATCCGCGTTACGCCGATGGTACCGATGGAGGACGAGGACGACGAGGTGGAGGACGAGGACGAGGACGAGGTGGAGGACGAGGTGGCGGTGGGGTACACATGGACTTTGACGAGCCACCCTCCGCTTCTGGTGACGTGACTCCCGAGTTGTACCTAGAGGGTCCGTCTAGTGGGGAGGTGGAGATGGAGACGGAGTCTACACACGAGTCGGACTCTAGGGCTGAGTTGGAGGTGATGGAGGATGGGGGTGCGCCGAAGCCCTTGAAGGTTCGTGGAGAAGCTAGAGTCCCCGATGCGAGGAAGGAGCCGAAGACCCATGATGACAAGGCCCTTATCATTCCTTCGAGTGATGAGTAAGTGTACTACTTCAGAAATTTCGAACATGTATTTTCATCTTGGGCATAATAAACAATTTGGCATGTGTACTAATGTGTGATTTATTTGCAAAGAATCGGACATGGGATGCCAAGCCCCCCACGCATGCCTAACAGCTTGCTTGGGGCTCTGATTAAGAAGTTCTGGCCCTGCAGATACACTCCCCTTAGCACGGTCCCCGGTGGCGAGACGAAGCTAGCCACTACTTGGGCGGACTATGAGGATGCCCCTGCCGTAGGCTTCGCGACACCCGAGGCTGTGACCACCAAGTTCTGGGTAAGGCATATATTTCTCGAGCACTGTTCATAGTTAATGACCCTAATGTGCTAACTCATGACTTTCACAACTGATTTATGCATGATTGAAGTGCTTCTATCGTGTGGACCCGGAGCATGAGACGCAGGCGCGTCTCACTTTGCGTGGCGCTTGCGAGAGGTTGACACCGCAGCAGTGGTACAACCAAAAGATCACCAGCGCTAGTGCCTTCTGGGCTAACAAGGGTAAGAGGGTCAAGAAGGAGTACTATGTTGGTAACCAGCCTACGGAGGAATGGGCAATGACCATTGAGGAGTACATGTCGGTGAGTAAAATGTCAATGAGATTCTACATTGCTGCTAAGTTTTCATTGAATTATCTTGAGCTGAGTATTGCGTTTTCAGGTTTGTCCCGAGTGGGCCGAGCAGCATAGGGAGGCATGGGAGGAGCTGATTAGGGCGAGGTGGCTCAGGCAGGACGAGGAGTTTGCAGCCGTGTCGAGGCGTAACATGGAGAACCGAGGCACCGGTGGCACACACTGCGCGGGAAACCGCGACTACACCCGCTTCAAGGGGAAAAAGGTATGTATATACATGGAACGACCTTCTTTCATTTCCCGTCATGTCTCATTTGTGATACGCTTAACTTTTCTTTTCGCGATGCAGCTGGCCGAGGCAGCACCTGGGGTGGTGCTTCATGATCCCGAGATATATGACATGATGCGGATGAAGCAGAAGCCCAATCCCGCATTGCCTCAGCCACAGTACTACGGCAATGCCAAGGCCGCCAAGGATGACTACTGCGACATGGTGAGGTCTCGTCACCCGGAGGTGGATGACCCCTTGCGCATCCCGACCGACGCCGAGTCGTTGGTCCTGTCGAGTCACGGGCGTCCGCATGGCCGTTTCCCCTTTCTGAATAAGGCGGTCAAGCCTACCCACTCCACGAGCTACACGCGTCTCAAGCATACCCTCACCGCCGACAGCCCCCAGCCTCGTCCACGGCCTGCTCGTCCACCCGCCTACGATGTAAGTTTTCCTCATTTTCATCCTCTTTCCGGTTTTCCTTCCTACATGGCTAAGTGTTTACGAGATTCATTGTTTCTGAAATTGTAGCCTGAGTTCGAGGCGGCCTTCGAAGCCTGCAATGAAGCGTATCAGCAGGCCGTTGCCCAGTGGAATAGGCAGAATAAGGCCTACATGGCGTATATAGAAGTAAGTCTGAATCTTTCTTCTCGCTAGTAGATGACAAGTCTCAGTTTGATGCTTTATTTCTGCAAAGCCTAACTTGTAACCTATCTTGCAGGAAATGATGATTTCTATGTCTACTGGTACACCGGCACCGGCTCGAGTTCCCGTGGCGGGGGACATGCCTATCATGCCATCGAGGGCAGCTTTCGCTGCGACTTACTACGGATCCACACCGGAGGTAAGTTCTTTGCCAAACCCGTAGTTACCACTTCCCTTTGCATCGCATGTTGCTAACATGTAGGGAACACGTAGGGAACGGGATGCTCCGGGAACCAGGCCTCGTCGGGTGGGCGCGAGGTCACACCGGTTTATGAAGGTGGTCCGTCTCCTGGGCGTTCTGCTGGTGCCTCTCCATCGACTACTCCTGGGACTACTCCCAGTGCCTCTCCGTCGACTTCTCCTGGGCGTAGCACCGGTCCTTCTCCAGGTGGTTCTTCTGCAGCTTCTACCGGCGCGCAACCCCGCGCTGCTCGTTTCGCCAACGATAAGGGCGGACACACTCCGCCCGGGTCCTTCCTTCGCTAGTCAGCTTAGAACTAGGGTTTGCTTGCTACTACTATGTATTTGGATGACATGGCACTCTCCGCTCTCCGCTTGCATGCTATTATGTGCACCATGTATGGTATTATGTGGATTATATGATATTTATGTGAATTATGGCGAATCTGGTCGATTTTGGATGAATTTGGTCGATTATATGATATTTATGTGAATTTGGTCGAATTTGGTCGATTATATGAACTGGAACTGGATTGCATTGCAACTGGAACTGGAACTGAAACAGAAAAAAAAATGGCAGGCGCCTATGCCGAGGGTAATGCCGTCGGCATAGACCCTGACATAGGGCCATATGGTCAGGTCTATGCCGAGGGGGTTGCCCTCGGCGTAGCCCGACGCGCCCAGGTGCCGCCGCGCGCATACGCCGAGGGGGTTGCCCTCGGCGTAGAGGCCCAGCTGGCGGCGCCACGACGGGCCACGTCGCCCACCCGCGAGGAGGCCGCCTGTGCTATGCCGAGAGCCAGGCCGTCGGCGTATGGTGGCTTGCCGTTAACGGCGACGGCGCCACGCAACGAGACGCCGAGGGCAGCGACGCCGAGGGTGAACGCGCACCGTCGGCATAGACGGCGTACGCCGACGGCCGGGACTACGCCGACGGCACGGTGCCGTGTGCCGAGGGAGCTGTACGCCGACCAGGTACGCCGAGGGCCACCGTCGGCGTAGCCTACGCCGAGGGCCAGGCGTGGCTACGCCGAGGGCAGCCGGCCGTCGGCGTTTGACACTGTAGTGAAGCTCAAGCATCGCAAAGATGGCGGCACCCAAGCGCAATCTTTCTGCTGCTGCTATTGTGGTTGACGCCGAGGAAGGGTCATATCTGCTCAAGATAGATGGGTACTCACGAACCAAGGTACTCCTCCAGACAGGCAAGTGCGCGATATCTACCCGTTTCAGTGTTGGAGGCCATGACTGGGCCTTGGAATTCTACCCAAACGGCTACGAGAGTGCCGATTTCGTGTCCGTTTACCTGCTTCTTGATTCCGCGGACGCCAAGGATGTGACGGCGAGCTTCGCTTTCAGTGTGCTGGACAAGGATGGGGAACCGGTACCGTCGTTCAGCCGTACCCACAGCGGACATACCTTCCAAGGAAAAAGTTCGGCTTGGGGCTGTTATCAAAAAAAAAAAACGGCTTGGGGCTACTGTGATTTCGTCAAGAAGACTGACTTAGAGGGATCGGTGCACTTGATCAACGATTGTTTCACCATCAGGTGCGATGTCACCGTCATGAAGGAGATTCGCAGCCAAGAGCAACATAAGCGAAAGTGTAACCGGCTTGTGGTGGTTCCTCCGAGCAATTTGCATCGGCACCTCGGCGACCTCCTGAAGAGCACGGATGGAGCAGACGTGGTTTTTCATGTCGGCGGGGAGAAATTCCCGGCTCATAGGACCGTGCTCGCTGCTCGGTCGTCCGTCTTCAAAGCAAAGCTCTTTGGCTCCATGAAAGAGAAAATTGTCGATATTATCGAGATCTTTGACATGGAAAGTGACGTGTTCAAGTCATTGCTACATTTCATATACACGGACTCACTGCCTGAACAAACCACCCATGATGGTGAAGCACATGACGATGTGGTGATGGCTGGCCATCTACTCGTTGCAGCTGACAGGTACAATATCGAGAGGTTGAAGCTGATATGCGAGGAAATGTTGTGTAACCACATCGACTCCACCATTGTGGCGACAAGCTTCACTCTAGCTGAGCAGCACGGTTGCCATGAACTGAAGGAAGCTTGCTTTGAGTTCCTTGCTTCTCCTTCCAATTTGGAGGCTATGGTGACAAGTGATGGCTATGAGCATCTGAAAAGCAGTTGCCCGTCAGTTCTCAGGGAGATGATTGCTAGGTTCCTGCCTCCTGAGCTAAAAGCGGCGAAGGATATCATCATGACAATATAGTGCTAATGTGCTACTGTGACTATGTCATCCAAATTTAGTATTTCAGTTTCTACTACTTCTTCATGTATGGTTGCATGTCCGTATAAAAACAGAAAAACGATATCGCCTATATCTAGTCGAGCAAGTAGAACTAGTGTTTGGATGGCTTCTACATTGTGGTAACGGTGTCACTACCCATACGGCTGACTATAGGCCTGTTAGTAGTGACTTTTCGCCAAAATTTAACTTACCAACTAAAATTTACGCCCCTTGGCGGTATGGTTGCCATTAACAGGTCATCTTTGACCCATCACCGATGATCACAACCGACAAATGTGCTACTCAGTCAGATAAATTGTTGCAGACATCTTCTATGTACTAGAATTTCAATGATGCTAACTCTTAGTAAATTTAACTATGTGTTGTAGTTTGTATCGAGCCTCTACTCGTAAGGTAGACGATGAGTATATATTGTAGAATTTTATATTTACTCATTATCTAACATAATTTACATTCAGAAAGGCTATTCCAAGATTTTATTAGACATTGCGGTTCAAAAGTCTGATCAAAAAAGGAAAGCAGATTTAGCATGTACATACGGACTACAATCCATTGAAGTTCTACAAATTAATCACAGAGGCATGTAAGATTACAGAAAACTCAAACCTCTTCGAGTTTAACGAGTGCACATTTGCTCGGCATGTTTGAACGCATGTTCGTTTACTAAAAAGCGAGCCAAGTTGAAAATTTGGCGTTAACACTACAAGTTGAGCATCGCGAGCTGGTTATTAAGCTCGTTAGTATTGTTAGCAGCCCAATATAAGTCCAACAAATGACATCCTAGCTGCTCATTTATGTTGACCGAAACACCTACTTCTTGTCTTCTCCCAAAATTTTGTTGTGGCGCTGAGGTTTTTTTTTGTGTGGCCGGCATCCCTGCTCGCCTCCCACCGACCACCACCAGTTGTTGCATATTGCCCTCCTCGTGTCCATGCTCATCTCCGTCAGAATCGGATATCCTAGATGCAACATAGTGGATAGGAGATGGTTCTGCATACCATGAGGCAAGGAAGATGTTGTCATCAAAGTCAACCTCCTTGCACATGTCGCACTTAGCGAGTTTCGCGAGAACTGCTATCTTGACTTATAGCTTGTTAAGGATAATGAGCTTAATGTTTCAAACCTTTATGAACTGAGGCTTAACGAGTGGAGCAACTCATTAAACCAACTCTAGAGGAAAGCGACTTCATCCTTTTTTTTTCTTCAATCCAATGTAGTTTTTCTGATGGAAATGTTTCCATAGAAAATATAACTAAAAGTGAAAAACAAATATAACTTATACTACAAAATACTATTTTATTAAATATATATATATATATGTTATTGTTGCATAGTGATAAAATTATATTAAATGTATTTAGCAACAATATTATGTGTTTTATTATGATGAATGTGATAAACCAACATATTAGTTAAAATCATACCTTTGACAGAGCAAGTTCAAAGAATAGGAAAGTTTTGTCTAAGTAAGTGATAGTAATTTAACTTTAACACTATTGAGGCCCAAAAAAAATCATGGAACAACCGGGAAGAAGAAATGTGTACGTCGTGTCCTACCACTCGCTCCGACTAATGGATACCCCCGTCTGTTCGCTTTTATAATATATTTTAGATGATTTAATATAAACTGTATATGGATCGAAAGGATGAATCTACACACTGAACTCGTATAGATACATGTACCTTTGAATAACTTAAAATACCTTATAATAGTGAAAGAGGGAGTATATATTAGATAATATCTATAGTTCATAGAGAGAACATTCGTCATTTGGTGAAAAAATGCACATGATATTATCTACAAGATTAATAAATAATTACAATAACGAGTAGCGAGATGGATAATGTACTATTTAACTTTTTTGCGAAAAAAATACTATGCAACTTTGATTTGCTACTATGCACAGTTTTTCTAGTTCTTGTCATAGTAAAAAAATTGTTCTATTTATTCTTGTACTTGATCGTTTCGAAAGTTTTCTAAAAAAGTAGAACCAACGTTCTCTTGTGCACACCTGCACGGCTTAATCTAGGCCACCTACCGCGTTGTGCTCCTTAATTTCTCCGGCCTATCATATATTTCCCGACACGCAACTGGCCTGCTTAGGATTCCTTCACTTTTCCCCATTCCTCCTCCCTCTCAATGGATCTCTCTCTCTCTCTCTACTTGCTTGATGGCATTGCCGGTGTCACCTGCGGCAATTGGTCGCCATCACCGTCCTTCTATGCTCGAATCCAAGAACGCACGTCCAGGCGAGGTACCAACCAACTTATCCCCTCACCTCCCCCCCTTTCCCTTGATTTTGGAGTTCTTTCCCACATTCCAACACCACGGCGAGGATGCCATAGATGTTCTCTGCCACTGCGACTCCAGGCTCCATGAATCTGAAATACCCTTGCCCAAGCTATCTTCCTTCCCCGCCACCACTCGATACCTCAACTACGGCATGCACATGGGTGAGGTGTTGCATCCCAATCCAATATGGACCTTGGAGGTGGCGAGATCCGTTGTTCCATTGAGTCCCTCACCAAAATCTTCATATGGTCATGCGTTGTAAGATGGTACCCCCTCCCATGTGTCTGCCAAATTGCCTGAAAAGTCAGAGGCTTTGGAAGCCATGGAGTGGCTACAGGAAGTCGCAGATGGCTCAATGTTAGTCGCTAAATCCTCCTACTCCTTGCGGCCCCTCTTATCCAGCCAAGTCCCTGTGCCAGGGAATCAGGGTATCCTCGAGAACCTCGCCCCCTCCCCCCGATCTATTTTCGAATGATGCTCTCTATCTGAGCTCTCTCACTATCTATGTAGATGGTTCAATTTGGTGGAGTATTTCATGGTGTACTAATCATCATATCATGAGTAGCTCGCAAGTTTCTAGATGTTTACATGCTAGATAGATCTTCAGTTATTGAGAATTATTGCAAGTTTGAATTGTGGAGTGAATCTTCCCATCTAGGGGTGGACAAAAATATGTTGAATTGACATCTTAGATAATATGTATTGTTTTATTTCTAAAAACTAGTAAAATATTTTAAATGGTGGCAACTTCTTACAATAATAAGGTACAACTTTGAGATTCCATTTTGTGCCAATTACCAAGCTAGCAACCTAGTTATTCTTAATATAAACTGCACCTAAGAATATAAACTGCATCACTTGATTTGTGGCAACCAACAACAAAATAAATGTTTACCTATTTTTTGTGATTTTAACTGGTTACAAGAAGGATTGAAGGAGGGTGTTGGCCCTACTGGCCACAATAGATGGCCTGCCCCGGTGTGTGAGGTGTCGCAACAAAGGGTTGTGGTTAGATGACAACAATTTGATTGCACTTTTAGAGTTACCATCAGCTTCACGGTAATGTGCGGACGGGCAGATGGGAAGATGACCCGACTATGCCCTCCTCTCATCCGACCCTCAATATGTGGTAGTTCATTACCTCATGGATTTTCTAATTGCATTTTTGTTTGTATTGTGTTATGAATTTAACCGAACCGTGCCCCAATCTACATTATTGTTGACATTGTTTGGGTTGGAAATTTATGAGTAATTATTTATGTGTTTCATACACTGTACTAAATCAAACAAGCTTGTTGGATTATTGAAGTTTTTTGGGTATTGCTATGTATCCAACATTATTGATTGAGATATGTGTGTAAAATGAGCGAGGATTTGATGCCTATTCATTGTCCCTTGCTAGTGACCCGTAAACCACTTGATTTCTATTTTTGTAACCAGCCGGTTAGTGATAGTTTTATGTGATGAGGTGGCATTTTAATGTTTGCAACATGGCAACTTGTATAAATAAAAAATAGTAGTACAATGAGATAGGTCTAGTTTTATTCTTGGATATATGTGGTTAATTTGTCGAATACGACATGTCAACATCTGTATTCTAACATGGGGTCATCATAATTTACTGCAAGTTCTTATTGTATGGTGTGAGGTCTGGATAAAAATAAGTTTCTTCTACAACATCTCAAATAATCTATCTTATTTATTGCCTTTAGTTTATGGAAAAAAATTAAATAGTTTACCTGGTGGAAACTTCTTAGGATAATAGATGGCAACTCCAAGATTTCATTTTGTACCAATTTATTAAGATGCGATCAACTTGGTTATCCTTCAGTGCAAGATATAGTTTTACAAGCTAGGCAAGTATTGGGTATAAATGATGGTAACTTCATTACTTGATGGTTTGCAACTAACAATAAATTACTTATTGCATTTAGGAGAGATGGAACCAA
This sequence comes from Lolium perenne, assembly GCF_019359855.2. Taxonomy (NCBI): domain Eukaryota; kingdom Viridiplantae; phylum Streptophyta; class Magnoliopsida; order Poales; family Poaceae; genus Lolium; species Lolium perenne. The sequence goes on from NC_067250.2 coordinate 25,064,905, forward strand.
TGGTGGCAGCAGATGGCATGCGGAGGCATGCAAGGTGGCCTATAAGAGGTTTGCGCTGGGATATCAATAGTGGGAAGATACCTCCGGATTTCCTCACCATCAACTTTGTGGTAGTGGATGGGGATGGGCTGCTCGAAAGATGACATTGATACACCATGGCCTCCTCTTTGTTCATACATCCACCTGACCCTCAAAATGAGGTAGTTCCTTATCTCCTGGATTTTCTAGTTACAATATTTCTGCATTGCGTTATTACTTTAATCAGGTTGTGCGCAGCTTGCGTTAAATGCAATTTTTTGCAAATTTGTGAGTAATTATTTATCCACTTTATCCAATGTACGGGTTGAATCAGAGAATATCTTTGGTTGTTGCCATTTAGTTGGCTATTGCTATGTATCCAACATTAATAATTGAGATATATTTGAAAAATTAGTGAGGGCTTGCTATAGATTAACATGACTATTCATCATCCATGCTAGGTCAACAAACCATTTTATCGATATTTTCCCAATAAGACGATTAATGGTAGTTTAATGTGATGAGGTGGTAGTTTTAATGCTTGTAGCATATCAACTATAATACATGGCATATGGTAGCAGCATTGTGATAGTGATATAGATCTTGTGCTTAGAAATATTAAGTTAATTTATCAAAATTACATGGAAAGATTTATAATCTATCACTTGGTTGGAATAAGAATTTGACTTGTTCACTAAACACCCTTAGCATGTGATGGTGGTACTAGCATGATTGTACTTATGGCGACAACATTAAGTATAGTTCAACATACCTTTCATAAAAAAAAATCATGGTAAGTTTATGAACTTTCTAATTTTGGAATTGCACATGATGTATTGGTAGTTTGCAAGAACCTGAATAGTTACATCCATTTAGATGCATTCGCAATGTGTATATATACCATCTTCACCACCGCTCTCTAGCACCATGTTTGGTAATCTTTGGCTATTAGTTATGTGGTAATCATATAATAATATTAAATAATGTAATTCATTGTTCATGGTTACCTCTGTGACATTTAGGTTGACAACCTATGTTTTCTATGGCTCCTTACAATGTTTCAACTACTTCTTTGGTTAAGATTGTAACTCTCATGATTGTCCCCTTCAATTTCACATTAAGTTACATTTCACCACTGAATTTATAAATATTGGTAACTATATATAGCTGGCAAGTAATGTTTATATAATACTACTAAAATTATGTGATGCTAACTCCTAGTAAAGAACTAGTTGACACCCCGCGCGTTGCCGCGGAAATATTAGATGATTTTTTTATATGCAAAAATATCTTGAGTAGTTTGTAATCATCGAACAAATCTGACATAACTATTTAGCATTTTCCACATAGTTAACAATAGTCTCAATACAATAGCTTCTAAAATCATGTAAAATGTTGAGATAATCAAACAACTTCCATGAGCAACCGGTGCCATGTTGATCTTGAACTTGGCTTTGACCTATTGCAAAGACAAAGGAAATTGAGTGTGACATAAATAATAAATAATTTATGTGGAGCATGTTGTGTGGAACACTCTGTAAAAGAAAATGCAATACACAATGAGTTTGGGTGGGCTGGCTGATGATGAGCAATGGCTGAGACTAAAAATGACGCTGAGATTGACAGTTATCACATCCAAGGTAAGATCGATGGGGTTCAACTCGCCTTAGACTTGTAAGTGTTTGGCTCCTTGTGAGAGTAGTTGATAGCGCACTATAGTAGTCAGGGGGTTGGGGGAGTCAAATAAAATTCTGAAGTAGTCGTACCTAGACATAATCAAGAAAGCAGCGGCAGGAATAATCACCTCGAGGAAGATGTGGCAGAAATAATTAACAGACATCGAAGGATACTACTCTTCTAATATATTTGTATCTCAATTCTCAACATAATCAAGGAAGCAGTGGTAAACCTAATCAACTCAAGGGAGAAACAAAAAAAAATGATTATGAGACAAAGTGGTGTCGGGTGAGCACGAGTGTTGCAGATGTGTCTCAGCCATCTCGAACGGTACCAGCAGGAGATGAGTGTCGGTCGATGGGAAGTTCATCCAATCAAGTGGTCTCTTTTGGGCGAATCCATTGAATCTCAAAATCAGGGGAAGGCTTCATGTGTTAGAAGACGGAAACATAGGCTCTCGAGTTGAAGCTCGAGCACCACCAAATCTGTTGAATATGGATCAGGCATGGTCTTCAGATATCGGGCGCACGGGAACAAAGCAACTCCCAGGCAGGAGCACCATGTGGTGAGGAAGGAATCGATGCAGCTGCGATATTTAAATTGGAGAGGAACCCTCCAACGAACACTCTGCAGATTCTCGATGTGGGAATATTAAGGAGATGGAAGTCCACCAGTTTCGTTTGCAAACCGTAGTTGGTAGGAGAGGATCGGGATCCATAATGTAGAAGGTGAAGAGGAAGAGGGTAATCCAGTTATTGGGGAAGTAATTGCAAAGTCAGAGTTGAATAATCGTTGCCATGGGATCAGCGGTCGAAGCCACATGAGGTGCGTACTGGTACAGTCGGTAGAATAGAGAAGGATGGTCGTACATCTAAAATCCGACGTTCAGGAATAATTCAGGTGATGTTGCTTCACCGGGTTTGAGCTTGCATACAGTAAATGCACGTTAGTGGGATGAACTTTATAGATATTATGGATATGCTAGTTTCATGCAACTTGGAATAACAACTTGTTAGTGACACAATTATATAGATAATGGTTTTTGTGTAGATTCCAGCTATTGTGTTAAATGATGATTTATGTTTTATGATGAAATTGTGTGTGTTTATATGGTCGTAACACTTAGTATACAATACGGTAGTTCCATGCAAACCGGAAATTTTCTCAACTTCACAATTATAAATATAGCCTCATGAAAAGAAAAAAACAAGGTATTTTTTTTCTTTTCCTTTCTTCACCACTAGGTATAATAGTTTTTGTATAGATACACAATACAACGAATATCTACTCCTTTTAAGATACTTTCACATGGTAGCTAATGCTAAAATTATTTTCTATTGTTAAATTCTAAATCTGTGACCGTTTCACGTGTCCACATGTGGTAGTTTTTTACATGGAAAAGTCTTGTTAGATATATGAACACAATATATGTGGTATTCTCAATGCTTATACCATATTAGCTTTTAGTGATCTTCTAAATGATTTTTATGCCCCGTGTGTATATGGTAACTATAAATTTTAGTTGGTAACTTAGCCCTTGAAATGTCAGGTTAGTTCTACGACATCATGGTTGATAAATTTTTATGTTGATATGGATATGGTAGCTTTGCCACACTATAAGTGATAACTTTCATGTTGATCTGGATATGGTAGTTTTACCAAATCATAGTATGAAAAATATTTTCATTGTTGTAGTTTTTCCACACCATAGTTGGTAACTTCTTCACGTTGACCATGGTAATAGGTTTAGTTTGTATTATTTTATATCCTCTCGCTACCTATTCAGTATACAAATATAGACTTGCCACATAATACCTTAAAAAGCACCATCTTATAATGCTCACATAATAGCACTAAAAAAAATAGCATATAAGTGCACATGTTGTTAGTATCCTTCATTTTCAACGCAGAATGTTGGTCCGACGTAGGGACTTACGTGTAGCTAAACATGATTATACCTTTATCTTTCACTAATGCCGTTTCATGCTAGCATGCTAACATAGTGCATTATTTTTTTACTTGGACCTTGTAGCATACTATCGCTGCACAATCTAGAACGTGCACATTAACATACTAAGCTGCCTTGCTATCCATTGCACCTTAAGCTAACAAGGAGGTCACATGTGTAGTTCCTGTTCTGTTGTGGCTCCTGTGTGGCTTTAGTGCCGAGTGGTGTAAGTCGAGGGGGCGGGCCTAAAGCTGAAGGTGTGTTTGTTGTGTTAGGTGGCTGCATTGTGTAGATCATGAGTCTCTTCACATGTGTGATTTTCGTCCCGGTATTTCTCATAAATCAGACAGTGTATAGTTTATATAATTTTTGGATTCAATTTTTCTTCTATCTAATCAGACGACGGATAATGAACAGGTGAACAAAAAAAAAAGTGATTGCATGCTAAAGGATTTTTTTCTAACAACAATCATGTATTTCATTAATAAAAATTTAAATTACATTTTTAAGGGAATTTTTTAAATTACATGAATAAATAAACATACAAACAGAGCAGAACGGTTCTACCTGTAGTCATACATTTTGCGGAGAGTTTATATACTGTGATGGTACTTACCTATGGACCAGATGAGATGGGCTTTATTCGTATGGTAACAGCCCATACACTTCGCCTCCGGCCCATTTAACGTGGTGCACTTCCATCGTGAACACCTGGTCCAGGCAACGCCGCCGCCAGTACCCTTGGACCCGTTCCACCATCCCTGTCGTACACCGCGCGACCAACCCCCGCCCCCATCGCCGGGCTCCGGCGAGACCCGCCGGCCATCACCCGTCAACTCCGTTCCACCAACCCGCAGTCCCCCTCTTCTTCTCATGACCTATCTCGCTCTCTGACCCATCCAAACTCCAACCCCACCCAGCTGTGCCCTAGAGCTGCCGAGGCACGCCGTAGCTTGGGGTCACCACAGACGCATCGCACCCTCGCTGCCCCTTGTTCTGACTCTACGCGTCCCTGCTGTCTCCAACCCGCCTGAAGTATTGCACATTCAGTTTTGAGGTATGAGCATCTTACTCATCCAGTGATTGATTAAACACAAATCACTATGTAGATCCCCCATCCCTGATGCTGTTTACATGAACACCGGTGGAACTGCTTGAGTAGAAATGGACATCAGACAAGGCTCTCAAGAGGAATTGCTTCGAATGAAGAAGAATGGCGAACAAGGGAAAAAGGGGGATGACTCTGGAAATGGTTTGAGCCGCAAGGAGGCAACCGAAGAGCTTATCGGTTGCATGGTCCACAGTGAGGAGGAGGCATACAGACTGTATTGCGACTACGGACATCGAGTTGGTTTCAGCGTCCGGAAGGGCAAACAGTCCTACTTCATTGGCACCAAGAGCATTCGGACAAAAGATTACTACTGCTCAAAGGAAGGGCTTAAGTCTGATGAGCCTGTTACAGAAGCAAATTTCAATCGGCCAGACACGAGAACCAATTGCAAGGCGATGGTTCGCTTTAGAGTCGATGAGAAAGGGCGTTGGACTGTCATACGCTTTGCTCCCGTGCATAACCACCAGTTGGCTAAACCTGGGGAAAGGCACATGTTGAGATCCGCAAAGTCCTTTGCTGTTGGCAAATCAGGTGTTATAGATCCTGCAGCATCTGCTGAACTGCATCCAGTCAATGGTTTCTCTGGCAAGGCCATCGCTTATATTCCCGAGCCTCCAGGCTACACTGTAAGGGAGTGCTACAATCAGGACAACGTGCAGAATATAACACTAGTTGAGGCTGCAGACAGTCAAAGTCTTGTAAGCTATTTCAAGCGTAGAACCAACGAGGAAGGAATGTTTTATTGGGATGTCCAAGTTGATCAAGAAGGTCGCATGACTAACTTCTTCTTCAGGGATGGCAAAAGTAGAAACGATTATGACTGCTTTGGAGATGCTGTTATATTTGACACAACCTACCGCACAAATAAATATAGCCTCATATGTGCCCCTTTCGTTGGAGTTAACCACCATTGGCATAATATTGTTTTTGGGTGTGCATTCTTGTTAGATGACTCCACAGCGTCCTATACCTGGCTATTCAGATCATTTTTGGAGTCAATGGGCGGCCGATCGCCAAAGTCGATCTTCACTGATCAGGATGAGGCTATTATGCAGGCAGCCGAGCAGGTGTTTCCTAACACGCAGCATTGCTTTTCCTACTGGCATATTCTGAAGAATGCGCAGGCTCATTTAGGCACTATAAATACTTCTCAAGCATTTCAAAACATGTTTATGAAGTGCATGCAAGGATCTGACACACAAGAGGAGATGGAGGAATCTTGGGCTGCTATGCTAAATGAATACAAACTAGAGGATAATAATTGGCTCAATGATCTTTACAAGTTTCATAATAGATGGTGCTCTGTATTTAACAAAGAAACTTTTGATGGTGGGATCAATTCATCGCAGTGGGGAGAGGTCTCAAACAATATCCTCACTGGGGTTGCTGATGAATCTACTTCTCTTACACGATTTGCCCTCTTGCTGGAAAAGGTTGTAAAAACTCTACGTACAAATGAATCGGAAGAGGATTTTCGCTGCAGCCAAACTGCTCCGGTTCGCGCAATCAAGCATAGTACAGTTCTGAAGCAGGCTGCGGAGTCATACACGCATAGGATCTACAAATTATTTGAGGCCGAATTTCTGGATGGATGTGGAGCAACTTCATGCGATGAAAGTTCCTGTGGTGGAACCTTATTGAGGTTTGACATAACGATGCAGGGGAGGGGTTCAAAAATGTGGACTGTTCTTCTTGATACATCTACAATGGAAATCTCTTGTGATTGTAGAAAGTTCGAAAGGATGGGTCTTCTCTGTTCTCATGCTCTGAAAGCCTTCAGCCTGCAGAATGTGGATACAATACCTGACAAGTACATTTTGAAACGCTGGACCAAAGATGCCTGGAGAAGCATGTATAATCTCAGTCAAGAGGATTCAACACAACAGGAATGTACCGAGGCTGAACTTGCGTATCGCAACCGTGCAATGCAGTATGCGTATAACCTTGTGTTGAAGAGCCAGGAACTGGAGGAAGCAAGAAAGATATTCTGGGATTCTCTTGAAACAGGGGAGAAGGCACTGGAAGTGTTCTTCGAGATGAGAAATCTGCGTGCTCAATCTGCAAAAGATGCCAGTAAAAGGGGAAAGAAGAAATCATCTAAAGGACCAAGCACCAGTAAGTAGCATCTCTCAACTCACCTCATGCTTATAGCACATGAATTTGTATTTTAAAAAATACGTTACTGCAGAAAAAGCAAAGCAAGCCCTGGCATCTTCCTCAGCTGCTCCGGAACTACTTGCCCAAACTAATGGGCAGCAGTTTCAATCTGCACAAGATGCACATGGTAATGCAACAATTGGAAGACCAGTTTACTACCAGGTACACATAAATCTGTGCAAGAACTTTTCTCTCCTTCTGGCATTCAACTGATCTTATACCAGCATGGTTCATGTTTTGCAGACCTATCCATCTACTCCTATGCAACCAAACCAGATCTTCTTAAATCCAAATACTATGCCTGTTTGTGCACCACAGGTATTCTCGTTGGCAGATTATCCTTATCAAAACTTGTTCAGTCCGCTATTCAGCTGTGCATTATCAGTATTACTAAACGGCATTGTGGAACTCATAAGTGGATATATTGAAGCAAATAAATTTGGACAAATGCTTCCATACAGAAGTACATGTTGTTCCTCGAAGAAAAAATGCAGAAGTACATGACCATTTAGAGTTGTAGACCATACTAAGCAAACCTTCACCACAACTACGTCATATTTTTCTATGTTTTTCTGCCAGTCAGTAACATGTGTACCATCTGTTAACTTGGTAGATGGGTTTAGGATTTCACTAGCACTGCATGCATAGCGTCAATAGAAAGGCTGAAGTGTTCTCGGCCTCTTTTCTGTGAACTTATCGTCGTTTATTCACTTATGGCCAACAGGATTTGTCAACATATCCCGCAATATTGCGTCCAAATTCAAACTTTGGTGGCGCGAAAAACATCTAAAAGAGACAAGGTATACATTTTTTTGAATAATTATTGTTTTCCATGCTACCATATGAAACTGGCTTCATTAGCATATTGCTTTGGCTACTCTGCGCGGAACTAGGATGGTAGGGCTAGGGCTTGTATCACCCTTGCATTTCTTCAATACCTCAAACATCGTAGCTGGATGAAGTCGTGAGTGGTGGTGATAGTAACTTTTGCTCTATTTTCTTGTTTCTTTTAACTTTCAGGTAGATGTGTTTGAACAAATTTTCCTTGTAGAAGGCTGCTACCAACTGCCAGCATGAATCGTAGAGCGCCCTATAACTTATGCTGGGTGCCAAGGAAGGAAAGAAAGGGAAAGCGATTTCAACCATTAGAGGGATCATGGTGCTTGGCTTGTTGGTTCCTGAGATGCTACTCTTGAGAGGAAGAACTATCCTGTCTCATGGCATTTCTTCTCCACCGAGGATAGACTTATGGGTGTGTCCATGTCTAAGTTGACCGAGATTTTCTTAAGTCTCAGTCACCTCAGAAAGTGCAACTGCTTTTCAAAGAAAAGTGCAACTCGGTTCAGTTGCACATTTCTGGCAGTGCAATTGCACTTTTTGCACTTTTTTAACATACTCAAGCACTTTTTTGTAAGTGACTTAGACTTAAGAAAATGTTAGTTGACTGAGACATAGCAAAACCGTAGACTTATAGGATTAATTATGTATCCGGCTTCTTGCCGTAGCTTATTGTTAACCTCACATGTTATATGAGTAAGCAATCAATTATAGTTGTTAACCTCACATGAGTAAGCAATCAATTATAGGTGCAAGTTCTAAAACGAGAATATCCCTTGATTAGCTATGAACAGGACCCTGGAGTCCTGTTTGAAAACGATTCAAGTGGGAGCACGTTCCCTTGGATGAGAAGCCGAATTAAGCTTCATTTCCTTCTCTCAGCCAGACAGTGACCCCAGCACTTGCTTGGCTGTGCATCGCCATCTGTCGTTCTGAAGCAGGCAGCGCCGTGGTTGCTATCTGCAGGGTGCGCAGACTAATTGCCAGTCAATTCAGTTAGCAGAGACTTCACTGCAAAATAGTGAGGATGTGGCTAATGCCTTCAAGAGCTCCATCTTTTCTCCGCAACACACTTTTTACTGTACTGCTCCGCCCACGACATCCAGTGAGAAGGAAGAAGTTGAGCAAAAACTACAGAATTCATATATTGCTCAAAAACTAGACCATATCCTACTATTCTACTTCCTCCATTCCAAATTAATTGACTAAACTTTGTCTATGTGTCTAGACACTGAGTATATGTGCTAGCACCTGATATTTCAAAAGGGTAATACAAATTTTATTTCTAGTTATCAGCTATAAATACTGTCATATTTGGTTTATGCCATGTCAAGTGCTATTCTGAACTTTCTGTTCTCAAATTTTCAGAACCTATTTTATAACTACAAGCACTTTTAAAGGGTAAAACAAACACCAGCCACAGAGCAACCATATTGGTTCCAAAAGTTGTTCATGTTCCAACAAGTTCTGATAACACTGGGGTTCTGATATAGAAAGCGCCAATGTCTTGAATTTTAGCCCTGAGCAAAATAAAATTGATCGATGCTGTTCTCTTCAGAGGGCAGGCATCTTTGCTTGCGCGCAGGAAGGTTGCCCAGGGTCTTCCGCTCCAGGAGCATCAGGCTTCTTTGCTCGTGCGCTGGAAGCTTGCCCGGGGTCTTTCACTCCAGGAGCACCAGGCTTCTTTCCTCGCCTGCAGGAACGTTGCCCAGGATCTTTCGCTCCAGGAGCATCAGGCTTCAGAGCCCACACTGGTGTTTCTTCAGGCTTGTAGTGGTAATCATAGAAGATCTCCTCGCCCACGCCAAGCCGTTCTTTGGCGAATATGCCTACCCTATGATCGCCTGCCACAAACATAACCTTGGCATAGCAATTTGGATCATGGGAATGGTTGGCAAACTTCAGCTTGTTGCCCATTCTGCGGGCATCGAGAACAAACTGCATCGAAACAGTAGCATAAGCAACAGCCAGTGTCTGGATCAAATATGAAATACAGGTTTGTGAATTAATCGAGTTGGCGAGAACAATAACTCAGCGGCCAGTCCAGCATGTAACCCTGAATGTTTGCAGACTATAACTGGTATTTCACCTACCTCGTTATTTAAGTTGAAAAGGAACGACGAATTCTCAAGGTCATATATTGTTCCACGGCTGTCTGCTTCTGTGTGGGAGATAAGCTCCCCAGTGTACTCCCCAAGATATTCATCCTTGCCAACAGCATTCTGAAGATTGTGAAAAGATATTCATGCTTGCCAACAGTATTCTCAGGTAAAATGGAAGAACAATGAAGGAAGGAGCAATTTTTTTACCTTGAGGAATGCTCCCCAGCCACTAACGTCAGATCTCCCAAGTAAGATCTGAAAAAAGAAGTCATGACTAATTCAATGCCACCAGAAGAACATTTTGTTCGAAAGAGAACCAGGACGTTCTAATAGAAAGTGAATACTTTATTTCTCTATACAAAGGGGGAATTTTATTGGGAGGCATGTGTTTTACTGGCCAGCATTAAGTCCATCACGAACATAAAAATAGATTTTGCTTTATACTTCATAATCTCTTACAATTTATACTTCAGTCTGCCCTAAGGCCTGCTGAACTTAAATTGATGGTAAGAAAAGTTTGATGAAAAAGTGCCCAACTTGAATCAACTTTAATGTCTCGGTTTGTTTTCATATTCTAACTGATGTATAACTGCCCAGAACACCCACAAAAAAAAAAGCCATCATTCAAAAGAAATCTGTTCCTAAAGGGTCTTTAACCATTGCTACATCGTTACCAGCTTCAACAGTAACGAGAAGTAGCCAAAAGAAATCTAGACAGTTAAATTATGTCTAAATTGCATCTACCAGTTCAGTCCATGATCAGGTGAAACTATCTATAAGTACAACTTAACGGATTGGACAACTGCGCCTGCACTTCTGCACACAAAGAACTTGTTGTTCTTTTCATTGTCTTTACTTTGGTAAACAACAGGACTAAAGAAATCACTAAACCATGTAGACTCAAAGAAATAATAAACAAGATGCCCACAACAATTGTTAAACATAAGTTAATAACTTTTACCCTTTGTTGTTGTTTAAGAAGCACTTTCATGTTCCGGCATTCATAATTATCACCTCTTTCCTTGGGAAATCCCAATGTACCATCACCGCACCTACAGGTTAGAAAACGAACGGTTCAATGTTATACTAGAAAGACTGTAGTACAAACCACTTCCACAGGGCATTAATAGAACAAGTTCTTAATCATGATTGCGGTGAAAAGGATCATAACTGGATTTCACTTTCAGCATATGTAAGATAACAAAACATCATTCTGCATTTTTTTACTCAACTGCATCTGCTATCCAAATTTTGCTGTTTTAATTCTTGTATAAATGCATACGAATTGAAATTAAACTATGAAGTCAGAGGATTTTCTATAATTGACATGATTTTTCAGAATGAAACTTTAGAAGTTCAGATCATAAATAAGATATTGTTCCAATGAATTTAAATAGTATATCATTACATCAGTTTGAGCAGAGTTGATCAAAGTACATACACAAAGGGGAAGCAGGTAAGCTTTCAGCCCTTTAAATAATGCACTAGCACACATGAGCACCCAATCAAGTATGTTAGCAAATTGTCAGTATCATGTCAAATTACTAAGCTTGATGATTGTCAGACATAGCTATTAGTGATGGCTACAGAACTTATTTTATTAACTTATCATATTCAATCCCATTGTTTAAGCTTCTAATTGCAGAACTGAGTATCTTGAGATACTACACTATAAGCAAGCAAGATTATGTCTGCACTCACAAGAAAAGATTCGTCATTCAACAAAGCTTTTCGTAATTGATGACAAACTTGCATAACTGATAGCTCTGAGCTTTTGCAAATTGCCACATAGACTTGTAATTTGGCAACTTACAACTTGCACATTTACTTGTTGCTGTTGCATGCGATTTCAAATGCACTATCTAATTTCAAATATCTGGTGGCAAAACAGAAGTATCATGCCAAGTTCCACAGGTGCAGGTGGTCAATTGGAACTACTCTGTCTCTGGTACAGGTTTGATCATAGAAGTGCGAAGAACGAAATTAACATGTATGAATGTTGCAATTTTCAAGTGATAATTATAAATGAACTACAAAAAGGTTCGCCGGGTTGTAAATACATACCCTACCCAGCAGTTTCTGCACACATCGGGATCACATTCCCTGTCAGAAGCAAAGCATGGGCACTGGCGACTGCGACACTGGCCCTTTGCACAATGACAACCTCGAAAACGATTATTGCACATTTTCGGACACCTGGAATGCAAAAAGGCAGAAATATTCACACAGAAATACAATTTTCTAATAAGACAGCAGGATGAGGATACCAAATTGTTTGCATGTTACCATCTGTGTGTTCATGCATTAGTATAGCTCATTCCAATCATCATTATTCAAAATTTATCAGACGAAACAACAAATTATCAACAATCCAATAGTAGTATTTGATTTGATTTTATTTTATTCTACGTTGATCCATCTATTGCAGAACTGAGGATCTTCACATGCATGGAATGTTAAGCATAATAACGCAAGTTTCTTATAGGAAAACAATCAACTCACCCACAGTATTTCTCACAGCGTGTCCCATTTTTCAGACACGGACACTCTTTCCCACATGCCGATTGACAACCACATGGATTATATTGCTGATAAAGCTGACCATTCCTTTCTGCAATTCTTTTCCTTATAAGATGGTAGCCTGCAGATTTTGAGGTGTGCTTCAAACGACGGATTTTTCCTCGCCTTCTAAAAAACCGTGATCTGACGCGCAACTCATGTTCCTGTGATGTCAACATTGGCAGCACTAACATTAGATGCCACCGGGGGCCAAAATGAAATAAAAGTAGAAGAGTACATTGAACCCTACCTCTATATGTCCGTCAGCAAGAGAATCAAGACCGTTAAGAACTCCAGATGCGCTGCTGTTATCAGTATACTTCATATACTGAAAAATATCGCTGCATGTTTTCATTCCACCAAGAAGGTTTCGAGCAATCAAACAACTGCATGAAAAAAAATCCATGGGTATTATAACATGTACTGTGCCTCCTAGCAGGTTTGTATAACTCTATCTATTCAATGAGACGAAACGCAGAAGTCATAAAAAAATTATAACGAATAATTCTGAAAAGCAGGGTAAACTTATGACTACAATAATGATAACGGACAGAGGTGATTTGGAAAAAAACACATTAAGTGTTATGTGCTTGCAAATTTTCCTGGAAAACAACTAGTTTCCTGCCTAGGAAAATCAGTGCCCAATATAAGTTGTAGTGGGATCTGTGCAGTCAACATTTCGAAATTTAACCATGAGTCGATTTTTTTAGTATATGGTTCTAAGCAGAAGGCCATAGTTCATGCAATGTTTAATAATAGAAAATTCATAAAGATTTTCTTTTCCAACATTTTTACAAACCCCACAACCATTCCGCACTTGTAGGATGATGAAAAATGTGTAAGTAAAAGGCATAAATTATACAGTACATAAATTTACTCACTAAGGAACCATGGAAAAAGTTTTCTGTATGGCGGGATATATCCCATGGATTTTAAGATGCTGCCTTATGGACACTTAGGCGGCAAGGCGCCCTGGCAGCGCCTTGGCATTTGCCCGCCTGAGGCACTTAGGAGTAGCTTAGGCAACAAGGCCGGGGTCAATCACCTTATGATGCCTTATCCAACTTAAAAATGGTATATCCTTTCCCACATAACCTTTTACTCAGTTCAGTAACATGTTTACAGGTTACGCAAAGCTACACAAAAAATATCACCTGACTGGTTGTATAAAAGGAAGCAGCACATTAACATTAAGTTCAAGGTATCGAAAACACTGATATAAATCATAGATGAATCGTCCAACCTGTTCCTTCCGAAAATCTCCAAACCTTTGACTAGAAGCCCTTTCTCAATCACCTTCCAGGATCTACCATTATCTTCTTGCCTGCATATATTCCCATCAGCAGATTCTTCTTTCTGCAAACTATCATGACCATATGTTGCTGAATGTTCAGTATTTTTCCCCTCCGTTGAATCATTATGATCTTCCGCTAAAGCTGTGTTCTCCATTTGAGGTGCATCCTTCTTCTGAGTACCTCTTGTGCTTGGATAAATCTGTTGTGGGGATGCAACTGAATCTTTGTGTCCATTCAGTGTACGGGATCTAAGCTTCCTTGGCCAAGGGCACCCACCAGACTTAGTCCTTTTCTTGATTCTATCTTTTGGGCTGATTTGCTGCGGAGATTTATTGCTTGTTGGATGTACTTCTGAGTCGTTGCTTTCTGAGGCAACCCTTTGGGTTGAAGAGTTTTCACCCTGTTTTTTCTTATTTGAGGCTAACTGCTTCCTTGTATGATCCGATAAGCAAGTTGTCTCGGTATCAATAGTCATGTGACGATCAATTGTGGTAGTAGAATCTAGTTTGGAGGCCTGTGAAAATATGGTTCGCAAAAGCAATATCAATGTAGTATCTTTCCTGAGCTAAATTGTCTCACAAGACAACTTTTCAGAAGTCATAGAACATAAAAATACCAACCAGTTTATAACAATGAATACCACATGGTAGACCATTATCGTCCATACTGTTCCAAGGTGATTGCTTTTCTGTCTGTATAAAGAAAGCCAGAAATTAGAAAACGCACACAGTTTTGGAAATAACTTCAAAACTTACAGGAAATAATAAATCTTGAGAACACCCATGTAGACTGCAATCAAAAACCTGCCAATGTCAAGATGAGCAGAATATTCATCAGCAAACCAAAGGTATTACAGAAATCACGTGGTGGTTAATAGATGGACATACCAGACATCGCCGACAAAAGAGATTGTCAAAGGAATCCAATGCTGCATCCAAATCTTTATCACGGTAGACATCTTCCACGTTGGCATTAAGTTTGGACATTTCTTTAACAGAACCCTCAGTTTTCTCCCCATGTAGGATCTCATATCTGGCCTGTAGATTAGGGTTGTGTGTGTTAATTGTCACTATAGTGAAAAGGTGAACTGGAAAAGGAAAAGCCAAAATGCTATTGAGAATAACTGACTGAAGAGAAAACTAGCCTTTATATCATCAGCAGCCCTATTAATATGTTGAGCTAGGGTTTCAAGCACTGCATTAGACTCGCCGCATCCTTCAATGGTCATCCTAACAAAAGAGTTGCGGAGGAACATAATTTATTACACCAAATCATCAAAATACCCAGTGAGAGGAGAGCATCATATAGCAGAAGCCAAAATCTATTGTTGATCTATCAAGGTTAAGGAAGGTGAAAAGTCATCAACAGAATACTCAGATTAGAGCTACACGACGTGAACTCCATATTTATGTTCCTTGACCTATATGAGGGTAAAACAAGACGTCCACCCAGTTTGGAGTAAAACAAAAATAAGCTTACTTTCCTGGGGGTCCAAGCTAGCCTAGTTTGATTATGCACCTCCATTGAACATTTTGAAAAAATTAACACTTAGACAGCTGCAGCGACATCACGTAAATAACTACATAAGTGACATTTTGTATTTGCATTAATTGAATAATTTATAAATTTTGATAACTTATTTTAAAAACAAAAATGTGACAGCCTTTAATTTCAAAGTGAAGTGTTTATTCTAGGAAATGTCAATTAGCAGTCAAAATAAATGTAAATTGCTTATGTATCCTGATATAGTGTGTTCTCTTAAGGAAAATACAGCAAAGCTTTAAGAAAAGCAAGTGCAATAGCAATCATTCAAAAAGCTGTGATTCTTAGACCATAGCTGATGTTAATCACAAATAAGTGCAGAAGCTAAGCCTGAGTAAGATACAGTAATGCAAAAGAAAACAAAGGAAACACCCAGTTTGTTTACCGAATAATATAATCTTCAAAACCTTTGAACTCATGTTTTCCCTCTTCATCGCTGCAAACTAAAGCTTCACCACAATTTGAATCATAGTAAATCATTTGTCGACCAAATACAGATTGATCTTCCGCCGTCTGCTGGTTCCTACATGGAACCGCGAGAAATCTTGTCTCAAGAACCCTATGAAACATTACTAAAGAAACACTTCTGTACGCAAAAGGGGTTCGGGGAAGCTGAGAAGTGCATGTGATTATAAACAGACCTGTGCAATAACGTCCATGTTGTATAACACGGAAGTCTCAGTACTTCTGGTAGTTTAATTGGCGTAATGAGTGCATCTGGATTTCCACCCAACACAGTTGATGTGGCATCCGGAGTTTGTTTTTCATAACTGACAATATCTTCCTCAGCGGGTGATACTCCAAGACTATGCATGGAACAGAGTGCATCATCTTGCCTACTTGTCAGCAGATTCGAGACTAAGTCGGTGCCTTTTGATGTATTTCTTTGCCAGACCTCTGAAGTATTGCTAGTATTTCGTGTAACGGTAGTGAGCTTACTCCTGTTCTCCTCTATCTTTTTCTGGAAGAAAAACATAGCAATCAGAACGAAAATAACCCCAGGAATGAGTAAAAAAGACACTGAGAAGTACAGAATGTGTGGTTTCCAAAGCACCTTGCTGCAGGTAAAACGATCTTCTATAACTTTCGTCTTCAACGATTCAATAACGCCTAACACGTATTGGGGGTCCTACATAGATAGTAGCTGAACTGTTAAGAACAGTACTGAACTTGGGCAAACAAGGATAAAAAAGTAAAAACGTTATATAGAGAGAACTCTCAATGTCCCAGTTTACTGTTAGTAAAAAAAGATGCAAGTGTCCAATGTTGTGCGGCTCAGGATAACTCGAGAATCCTCATATATGGGCAAACTTGTAAGACAAACAGATACTGAAAAAAGACGGCACACAGTGAAGAAAAAACTGTACTTTTTCAGAGGGTGGTTGTTCCGGTGCCCAACTCACCGCAAGCACCGCACTGCTGCGAGGCTTCCTCGAGCCTCGCTGCCCCATTCCTGCCCATGCCAGTGAGGCGGGCGAGCTCCCGCCATGGCCGGCGCCGCGAGCTCGGCCCAGGGGCCCAGGCGCCTTGGATTTGCCGCCACTTGGTGCTTCTGCGCAAATCGGCCGTCCACCCTGCCCTGCCACTGGTGAGGCCTCTTCGTCGTGCTCGCGGGCCTCACACGCTGCCGGCGCCGATTTCGGCCGCGACAGGAGCTCCCTGCCACCGATTGAGCCCGTTTGTGGCTGGGTCGAGCTTGTGGGTGGCTGGTGCCTCTCCTCCCCCTGCTATTAGAACAATGAAAAGTTTAAATTGTATATTGATTGATATCAAACTAGAGTTGGAAGTTGGAACAGAGTTTATATGCATGTTCATACAAATAGAGCAGAAATGGTCTTACAATATGCAGTTTTTTTACTATCACAAAATGATGCAGGACTCATATACTGTAACGTGGTTTTTCATTACTGCTAAAGTTGCTCTAATGAGTTACACAACATGACCAGGACATCCCAAAAATCGATTGGTACTAGTGAATACAACAAGGGCGGGGATCAACACGCCGAGAGGCAGCGGACTCGAACTTCACATCGGTAGCGGCGCAACATCAACCCGCCCACATTTCGTGGTTCGTGGTAGGATCCAGCCACACGGCGTGCCTGGCGGATGCTAGCTCAAGGGTTTGAAGCAACCACGGGATGGCTCGACGTCGTACCTGATCAGAGACCAATATGCCCAAGGCTGCGGAGAAAGCATGGACGCGACGAGGTAGAGCGGTATGGCGGATTTTGGCGGCGGCGGCGCGCGTAGGAGGCACTCTAGGTGGCGGCGGAGGAGGAGGGATTTCGCAGCCACACTGGTCTCTCCCTCGAGGCCTCGATCTCTCTTTCTCCGGGTCGAACCCACACCGGGAGCGGCGGTTGCGGCTGAGAACCTGTCTGCGGCGGCGGCCATCCAGTCGTGGTATCGTTCCGCGGCGGTGCCCGCACTGTGGTGGTGCTGTGGGGCCTCGCGACAACAAGGCCCGGTCCTTTGGAGCCACGTCAGCTTCGTCTACACTCTTTTTTTTCGCGAAATCACTCTTCTCTTCTTTTTCTTCAGATCAAATCATTTTCTTCTTTCTTTAGCTTTCACCAGGTTATAAAATCCTTTTCTTAGATTTCTTTCCGAAAAATCATTACAAAGTAGATCGAATCATCTTTGACTATTCCCGTCGATTTTAGATCTAACATAAGAAAACTTAATTAGCTTCCTTTCAAAGACGAAAGTACCGCCGATATATGGCTCATGTGATAAACCTAATCAATTCGATGACTCGGAATCAGAAGCATAAGAACTGATTTCGAAAAAGAAGCATAAGAACTGGGGTTTTCGACGAAAATTGATGTGGCTTAGAGGATAGGTCAAATATTACTTTTTTCTTGAAAAAAGATTTTTCGAAAACTGTTAGATGGAAACCATTATTCATCTATTCCGCCGACTTGGATCTAGCTTATAGACCAGATCGAATGGCGTACAAAAAAAATTGATAACTATCTCCCAAAAACTTAAGAGTACCACCAACCCATTGTCTAAACGGTGTTGGTGGGTTTTCTGGAATAGTGCCTCTATCATGTAACAAACCAAGCGAATCCCGTCGAAAGTCACAAACATATATTTTCGTCGGAACTGAAAAAACCGAGCAAACAAATTCACGCGTAAGGCAATTGTTTCTAGAAGATGCAAACCTCATTGTCTGGAGGGGGAGGCGAAGGAGAAGGAGGAGGAGGAGGAGGCAGACTCGGAGACGCGGCCATTGACAACAAGGCCATCGCCGCCTCCGCCGCAAGGGGACAATCCCCTAGATCTGGGAGCATCTGCGCCAGATAGCTAACAGTGCGTTTGTCAAGGGTAAGCTGTGTATTGGGCTCCGCGAAAGGGTTTGACCGGAGATGGGTTATAAAGGGCAGGGAGTGAATAGGTGTATATGGAATTGCCTTTTCTAGTCATCACCCAGGCGACGACGCTCTGGAGATTATATGGTGGCTGATATGTGGGACCACTTAGATGGAAGGGTTGCTATGATATTTGTGGCGGGTAAGTTTGTTGGTACAAATATAATTGAGAGTAGGTAGGTAAGAATTTTCCGAGTATTTACACGAAGGCAAAACTTGTGATTTAATATAATATCAAAAGTCTGAATACGGCTCGAGCGTTTTCTTCTTAGAATGTGAAATTCTATAAATATGGCCAACACCATAGACTTATGGTTCATCAATTATGGTGGAAACCGGAGAAAATCATTTGAACACCAAGTAAAAAAACATATTCCAAAGTTCCCTAAAGAGTTATAGGAAAAATACCAAGAGTTGGATAGGTGATGTTCTATGAAATTTCAACTTCAAAGTCCAATTCTTTTGCGGCGTACAAAAATACCAAATTCAACAATTAGAGAGACAAAATGTACGAATTTCACTATTTATACATAGCTTTTTTTGTTTCCTTGCCTCTCAAATGAATATGGGCTTGGACTTCCAATTTCACATTTTTTTAGAAAAATCTAGATATCCTATAGAAGTTCACAAGAAGTACAAAATATCTCAAAAATAATAAAATTTACATTGATTTCTTTGGACCACCTAACCAGCGAGTTGTCGATGCACCGTTGTGTCACCACACCCCTACCTGACGTTGTTCATGACCGACAGGAAATTTTCATGCATGTGCCCCTAAGGACCATAACCATCACCACAGAGCCAAAGTCAACTCTGATGAACCCTTGAATTGTTCTAAATCTTTTGACACTTGTAACACTCAAACTGAACGAGATCCACCACTCCATGGGAGCATCGACTGGAAGATTTCCCGCTATAAGGGTACATTGCTCCTAAGTGTGTTTTTGGTAATTAATGACAATCCTCTATGGACTAATATTTTCATTGTCTTTATATGAAGGAATATTTCATAGGTATTTCTTGAAGTTCATATGTTGAATTCAAGTGTGGATGCCATGAATATAATGTTATACCTTCGGTATTGGCATCAAGGTCATCGATTTGAAGAGAAGAATACCATATGATCAAAAAGAAGAAATCAAGATGGAGTTCTTGTGTGGAACTCAAGTTAACCATGCTCTAGCTTATGTGTTAAGCAATGAACGATCAAGATATTATGATAGATCATGAAGAGATACATGGTTAACCAAGACTAAAAGTGAAGATTGAATTCAAGTTGGTCAACACATGAAGCATAAAGATTGTATCACTTTGGATCATGTGATCTAGCTTGTGGGGTGGTAAGCCTTGTATGCTTCATGATCTAACCCACTATATATGTGCATTTGTGTTTTATATGTGGGTTAGGTATCTTTTCATGGGCATGCATCAAGAGTATGATCTCATATAGCCCATGAGAGGATGGCTTCAATCTTGGATGTCATCAAGGTTGTGAAGGGAAAGTTCAAGATGTGTATATCGAGAAGATCATCTTGAAGCTTGCCGTCTATTTGGTGATAATGGACTTATGAAGATGTATCTTAATGGAGCTTTCTCATAGTGGTGTATGGGGGAGCAATCATGAGTCTTCACGAAGCAACAATGATCAAGTGGGCATTCCGACTTGAATGAAGCATGAAGCGTCATCATCAAGATCAAGCAGGATGCGCAAGGCAAATGTATGGGCTTGCTAGGTTTTCCTTTTATCGACCTCAAGGTGCTTGTTGAGAGACCGGGTTATAGGATAGATAGCCGCACTATCAAGAGGGGCTTTCGGTTGAGTAACTTGATCGCATCGTGTTAGGGAGCTCAATCCTTTGCATTCTTTGCATCCCTATATTCTTGTTGCTTCTTGGTGTTTGTTTATTTGAGGTTCTTGAGCTGTTGCAAGCTTTACAACAAGTCCAAGTTCATCTATAATGGAATTCGTATGCATCTTCTATTGTGTGTTCATGTTTGGAGGTTTTACCGGTTTGTTCTTTTATAGATAGGCCAAAACTTTTATATTGTTGTTCTTACTCAATGGTTGAACTATGATGTTCCTATGCATAATGTTTTAGATGTTGTCGTGATTCCAACGAGCCCACAAGATCGTCGAAATCGGAGCTCGGATGCAAAAGTTGTCGCATTTTCGGCATGTGGCTCGGCTAGTTGGGTGCTGTTGCCGGGTAGGTTGGCAGCCAGCCCGGCCTGCCGGGCTCAGCACCGGGTTGGCTTGATTTATGTCCCAAACGGGCATATTTGGATGGCCTACAAAAGAGGGATCTTCCCTATTTTTCTAAGTGTTATTTAGCACGTTTTTTGTCACCATTGTTGAACCTCTTGAGCTTGCTTCCTCCCCCTTCCCTCCTATGATGCTTGCATCTTTTTTAGGGTTTTGTAAGAGGAGATCTAGATCTACAATCCCCACCAAATAAATCCTCCTCTAAGTGAGGGGAACTCTTGGGATCTAGATCTTGAAGTCATTTGTTGATTTCCACCCTTATTCTTCCTCTCTAGTTTCTTCATAGCATTTGTTGCTTTGGCGGAATTTGAGAGAGAAGGACTTGAGCACTTTTCTTGGTGTTCTTGCTTTGCATTCTTGTATAGTGTTGAGCTTTCCAATATGATTATTTCGAGTGAGAGACCGCGAACTTGTTACTCTTGGAGGGGTGACCTCCTAATTGGCTTGGCGGTTAGTGCTCCAGTGACCTCTTCGTAGAAGATTATGAAGAGGCCTGAACTTATCCTTTGTGGAGCTTGTGAAGTGGTTGTAGAGCTTGCTTTCACCGGAGTGGATAAAAAGCTAGCCATAAGGGAACTGTGTTTGTCCTTCGTGGTATTGGCTTAGAGAAGAAGGTGAGCCTTCGTGATGTTCGGGAGACCTTCGTGGTAGCCCGCATTTCTCCAATTCCAACATGACGTACCTCACCTTGTGTGGGGAACACGGGAATACATCATCTGCGCGTGCCTCGGTTATCTCTATACCCGAGTTTACTTTCCTTGTGATAGCCACGGTGCCTTGTTAAAAGTTTATAAATTTCACACATTTATAAAACAACATCTTTTCCAATAGGGCCATTTTTGAGATTTTTTTATCTTTACTATTAAATGGGAGTTGGTCGTTTGACACTCAACGCACTTTGGTGGTCGTCATTGAAACCATCATGTCCATCCAATCTACCGCGGGCAAATTCCACCGTTCGATCGTGTGTCCAGCCCCACTCGCGGAAACCTCTCCCTCGACCCTCCAAACTCCTCTCTCTCGTTCTCCTCCACCCACATCGTTCTCTCCCCCACGATCCGATCGCGCCGCCGCCTGTGACACCCACCTCCCCGGCCATCCCATCGCACTGCCGGCCAGGCCTCCGAATCTCAGGCACCTCTCCTCCGCTTCACCTCCTCTCGGTGACCTCGAAGCATCCCTTGGAGGAGGGATGCGCGAGACCATATGTGTCTGGCGGCTGGCCTTGCGGTCGCTCTCGTGGCCCTTCCCGCCTCGCCACCGATTTCGACTCCGAGAACCTCCCTCTCGTAGGGCGCCGTAGGCGCCTTCTTCGGCTGCCACAGGCGCCGTGCGTAGAGCCCTCGCCTCCCACGCCCGACAGGTTCACGCATGCCTTCTTGAGTTTGTTTTCTTCCGTGGTTCTGCCCTGTCGAGATATTCGGCGCCGTGAACTCTGTCTGGTTTGCAGGTGCGAGGCTAGCAGGCCCCAGAGGGTACTCACGAAGCGGCCCAGCAGGTGGTTCTAGATTCTAATACATTTTTGTGTTATTATTAGACGTTGGCTCTAAATTCTAATACAGTTTCGTGTTATTATTAGATTAGACATCGCAAAGTTGCAGATTCCCTTGTCTCGGGGTTGGCTTAGAGCCACATTTCTTGTTACACTTCTTTGTTTGCTTTCTTGGGCTTGCCAGTGTCCATGAATTCACTTAGGTTGAAAGAAGTTTTTGTTACTCTGAAGTTTGACAAATGGTCAACGAGGTCACCATGGGCTTTCCCCAATTCTCGTAGACCTACACTGTAATTTGTTCGCTTAGTTTCATACATATTGTTAGCCCTAAAGATTACTCTTTTCTGTCACAATCTAAGCATGCAAGGACATCAACACCTTCGTAGTTATATATTTTGAGAGGCGAGTATTTATTTGAAGTAGGGAGGGAGGAAATAGTTTCTGACACTTTCTTTTATCACCTGATAGTAAAATAACTTTTTTCTGTGTGGGCGCTTACTGAAATTGGTGTCATACTATATTGTCTATTACCAAGTTGAGCCGCTCAGTGATCTGCTCTTGTATCCTTCAAATGTGCCAAGATCTTCCCTATGAAGCAATGTTATTGAAGTTGCCTTAGCACAAATTAAATTGTTTATTTACTTTAGAATTCTGCTTGTCGTATTGCAGGGTTGGCCAGGGTTACTCTAAGAGATGTGCACTTTAATTTTATCAATAATGATCTTCTATGACATGTGGCTGCAAAAATTAGAAATGGTTGGCTCATCACCATCCATTCATCAGCGAGTGATGAAGATCGAGGATTTGGGTGCATCCGCCTTCAAGAAGTGCCAGGTATTTTACTCATTATGGAATGCAAGCACTCTCTTATTTGATTGTACATGTCATTAATAACTAGAAATTGTTCATCTAGCTGCAATCATACATGTATAAAGCAGTATGGACAACATCATACTTCTTCCACACAAAAATTAACTTATACAACGATAAGAATGGCAAATTTATCAGCTGGCGGAAAAGTGGACCATCTAGATCAATAATCTTGGATGGGAGTCTGCATGGTTGCAAGGAAGTATTTGTCTTGTACGCCTTCAACAATAGTGATAACAGCACTCAGAGAACTTTATGGGAATTACATAAATATCACACCAAAACACAATGGACCCTTTTGGTTTGACGCTGACAGGCTGCAGCGCCTCTGCGACCTGTGCACTGGTGCTCGCAGGATCGGCAGTGTGGTTGATGCTCGCACATGAATGTGGCGGGGAAGTCTTACAGCTGGGTGTAGCACATCAGAGCACTATGCGCTTTCTTCTCTCTTCCCTCCAATCCCTATGAGTACCTCCAGATTAGAACCTCTGTTAGCCTCGGGTGCCTCCAACCTCTGTAAAATCATCTCCAATTTTGGTTGTGAATTGAGTTAGGATTTTCACCTAATTGGTATGCATCTCTTGAACTTTCAAGTTGGATAAAAAATAATCACCATGGTTATGTTTGCAGTTCTGAAAATCCTATCTTCATGTAGCGTTGAAATTTTCCTGCCGGTTGACATAATCTCAGGCACAATAGGTTGTACTGAATCAAGACTAATAGTCAATGATGAAGAATTCAGGACTGTTTTATTTTCTCGGGCTATTCAGGGCTGTCCTCGATACCATCCACTATTCCAAGCACTCCAGCGTACGTTGGCGTCCACCATGGTTGGTTAATACTAATTGCCTGATGATCATTCTTGATTTGGTACTATATAATATATATTTTTGGATTGTTTGATATGGTGGGGAATGCTGATCTAGAGATAGTGTGTTTTTGGAGTCTTCTCATGGAAAAGGGGCATAAAAAGTGTGAAGGTAATGTGGACATGATCCTCTTTCTATTGATTTATCTTTAGAGGACAACAGATTTGGCATCCCTATCCTGTTACGCACTTGTTGCTTTTTGGATTAGATAGAGAAATGGTAAGATAATGTGGTGATCTGGGTTATCCACTTGTTGGTGGTACATCCAGGTGTCGTGTGACCTGCAATGTTACTGGAATTAAGGTGCCCATCTGATTAGTTAGGAATCTTTAAATTTGGCTAGATTCCTTCTAATCTTTACAAATATTTATTCTAATGAGGCAATTATTTTACTCTCACTAGGTTGTCGATCTAATAGCACCCTATCAAAGATGTGGTAAAATTGGTCTTTTCATGTTTAGTATCATTACAGAGTTTATTGGTCATGCAAAGATGTTTGTTGTGCTTTATTTCGCTTATTTCTACTTATTGTTTATTCTAGGTGGTTTAACGTACTCCTAAGGGTAATGACTTGTATAGGCAAATGATCGAGAGTGGTTTAATTAAGCTTGATGACAAGCAGGTAAATGATATATTTTTAGTATTTTATGGCCATTCTTATGTATTGGGGAAATTTTCCTTACATGGCAGTTTTTTCTGCAGAGTGAGCAAGGGTGCTCTTGTCTATGCTGCTTGTGATGGTAAAGCACACGTCCGTTGGGAACCCCAAGAGGAAGGTATGATGCGTACAGCGGCAAGTTTTTCCCTCACTAAGAAACCAAGGTTATCGAAGCAGTAGGAGTCAAGAAGCACGTTGAAGGTTGATGGCGGCGGAGTGTAGTGCGGCGCAACACTAGGGATTCCGGCGCCAACGTGGAACCTGCACAGCACAACCAAGATACTTTGCCCCAACTTAACAATGAGGTTGTCAATCTCACCGGCTTGTTGTAACAAAGGATTATATGTATAGTGTGGATGATGATGTTTGCAGAAAACAGTAGAACGAGTATTGCAGTAGATTGTATTCGATGTAAAAGAATGGACCGGGGTCCACAGTTCACTAGTGGTGTCTCTCCGTAAGATAAATAGCATGTTGGGTGAACAAATTACAGTTGGGCAATTGACAAATAAAGAGGGCATGACCATGCACATACATGTTATGATGAGTAGTGTGAAATTCAATTGGGCATTACGACAATGTACATAGACCGCTATCCAGCATGCATCTATGCCTAAAAAGTCCACCTTCAGGTTATCATCCGAATCCCCTCCAGTATTAAGTTGCAAACAACAAACAATTGCATTAAGTATGGTGCGTAATGTAATCAACACAAATATCCTTAGACAAAGCATTGATGTTTTATCCCTAGTGGCAACAGCACATCCACAACTTTAGGGGTTGCTGTCACTCCCCCAGATTTAATGGAGATATGAACCCACTATCGAGCATAAATACCCCCTCTTGGAGTTACAAGTATCAACTTGGCCAGAACCTCTACTAGCAACGGAGAGCATGCAAGATCATAAACAACACATAGATGATAGATTGATAATCAACATAACATAGCATTCATTATTCATCGGATCCCAACAAACGCATGATACGTCTCCGACGTATCGATAATTTCTTGTGTTCCATGCCACATTATTGATGATATCTACATGTTTTATGCACACTTTATGTCATATTCGTGCATTTTCTGGAACTAACCTATTAACAAGATGCCGAAGTGCCGATTGTCAAGTTTCTGCTGTTTTTGGTTTCAGAAATCCTAGTAACGAAATATTCTCGGAATTGGACGAAATCAACGCCCAGGGTCCTATTTTGCCACGAAGCTTCCAGAAGACCGAAGAGGAGACGAAGTGGGGCCACGAGGTGGCCAGACTATAGGGCGGCGCGGCCCAGCCCTTGGCCGCGCCGACCTATAGTGTGGGCCCCTCGTGTGGCCCCCTGACCTGCCCTTCCGCCTACTTAAAGCCTCCATCGCGAAACCCCCAGTACCGAGAGCCACGATACGGAAAACCTTCCAGAGACGCCGCCGCCGCCAATCCCATCTCGGGGGATTCAGGAGATCGCCTCCGGCACCCTGCCGGAGAGGGGAATCATCTCCCGGAGGACTCTACGCCGCCATGGTCGCCTCCGGAGTGATGAGTGAGTAGTCTACCCCTGGACTATGGGTCCATAGCAGTAGCTAGATGGTTGTCTTCTCCCCATTGTGCTTAATTGTCGGGTCTTGTGAGCTGCCGAACATGATCAATATCATCTATCTGTAATTCTATATGTTGTGTTTGTTGGGATCCGATGAATAGAGAATACTTGTTATATTGATTATCAATTTATATCTATGTGTTGTTTATGATCTTGCATGCTCTCCGTTACTAGTAGATGCTCTGGCCAAGTAGATGCTTGTAACTCCAAGAGGGAGTATTTATGCTCGATAGTGGGTTCATGTCTCCGTGAATCTGGGGAAGTGACAGAAATCTCTAAGATTATGGATGTGCTGTTGCCACTAGGGATAAAACATTGGTGCTATGTTCGAGGATGTAGTTACTGATTACATTACGCGCAATACTTAATGCAATTGTCTGTTGTTAGCAACTTAATACTGGAGGGGGTTCGGATGATAACCTGAAGGTGGACTTTTTAGGCATAGATGCATGCTGGATAGCGGTCTATGTACTTTGTCGTAATGCCCAATTAAATCTCACTATACTCATCATAATATGTATGTGCATGGTCATGCCCTCTTTATTTGTCAATTGCCCAACTGTAATTTGTTCACCCAACATGCTGTTTATCTTATGGGAGAGAGACCTCTAGTGAACTGTGGACCCCGGTCCTATTCTTTACATCGCATACAATCTACTGCAATACTTGTTTTACTGTTTTCTGCAAACAATCATCTTCCACACAATACGGTTAATCCTTTGTTACAGCAAGCCGGTGAGATTGACAACCTCACTGTTTCGTTGGGGCAAAGTACTTTGGTTGTGTTGTGCAGGTTCCACGTTGGCGCCGGAATCTCTGGTGTTGCGCCGCACTACATCCCGCCGCCATCAACCTTCAACGTGCTTCTTGACTCCTACTGGTTCGATTAAACCTTGGTTTCTTACTGAGGGAAACTTGCCGCTGTGCGCATCACACCTTCCTCTTGGGGTTCCCAACGGACGTGTCGACTACACGCATCAAGCAAATTTCTGGCGCCGTTGCCGGGGAGATCAAGACACGCTGCAAGGGGAGTCTCCACTTTCCAATCTCTTTACTTTGTTTTTGTCTTGCTTAGTTTTATTTACTACTTTGTTTGCTGCACTAAATCAAAATACAAAAAAAATTAGTTGCTAGTTTTACTTTATTTGCTATCTTGTTTGCTATATCAAAAACACAAAAAAAAAAATTAGTTACTTGCATTTATTTTATCTAGTTTGCTTTATTTACTGTCTTGCACTCTATATTAAAAATACAAAAAAATTAGTTACTTTTGTTACCATGTCTAGCTCTGAACCTGTTACTTCTTCGCCTGAAGAATTAGTCTTCACTTTTAAACAAGGGGATGAGGAGAGTTTTAAGGATGCTTGGTCTAGAATTTTTACTTCTTATCGTAAAACTGAACCTCAAATGACTCTAAGTTTGCTCCTTAGTAATTTTTATTTTGGTCTTATGATTCGTTATAGATATGCTTTGGATGCTTTAGTGGGAGGAGATTTCCTTCATTGCAATGGGGATCAAGCTTTTAATGCCATAAAGAAGTTGGTTGCATCACATGATTCAGCTAATAACTTTGATTCAGCCCTTATTAGCATTTATAATAGATTAAACAATCTCGAGATAAGTACATCTCGCTTGGATGACAACTATCACCATGTTCGTAATCGTCTTGAACAAGTTTTAGTGAACTCTAAACTTTCATTATGGGATCCTACTGTTAAAATTGTTATCGGTGATCGAACTCTTCGTGCCAACTGTGATATTATGTCTGAATTTTGTCTTATACCTGAGAGCATTTATAAATCTTTGAAACTTTGGGGAGTTGATGAAGGAGGAGAAGAAATAACTCTCATTAATAACTCTGTTATAATTCCTAAGGGAATAGCCGCAGGTGTGCATACAACCATTCTTGGAAGAACAATATCCATTGATTATCTTGTTATTGAATGTGTAGGGACAGGAAAGATCACACTCGGAAGATCCCTGCTGAAACTATTGGGAGCAGTCATTGATGTGGGAGAAGGCACCCTGGAATTCACCTCTACACCAGGGGGAAATCATATATTTCCTAAATCAAAGGGAAAGAAAAACAACAAGAAAGGTAAGGGTAAAGCCCAAGGTAAGGTTGACACACCATCTCTTGATAATACTTGATACACACTTTCTGCGCCTAGCTGAAAGGCGTTAAAGAAAAGCGCTTATGGGAGACAACCCATGGTTTTTACTACAGTACTTTGTTTTTATTTTGTGTCTTGGAAGTTGTTTACTACTGTACCAACCTCTCCTTATCTTAGTTTAGTGTTTTGTTGTGCCAAGTAAAGTCGTTGATAGTTGATACGTCTCCGACGTATCGATAATTTCTTATGTTCCATGCCACATTATTAATGTTATCTACATGTTTTATGCAAACTTTATGTCATATTCGTGCATTTTCTGGAACTAACCTATTAACAAGATGCCGAAGTGCCAGTTGCTGTTTTCTGCTGTTTTTGGTTTCAGAAATCCTAGTAACGAAATATTCTCGGAATTGGACGAAATCAACGCCCAGGTTCCTATTTTGCCCGGAAGCATCCGTAACACACGAGAAGGACCGGAGGGGGCACTGGGCCCCCAGACCATAGGCCGGCGCGGCCCAGGCCCTGGCCGCGCCGCCCTATAGTGTCGGCGCCCCTTCGACCTTCTGACGCCGCCTCTTCGCCTATTTAAGGGTCCTCGACCTAAAACCTCGAGACGGAAAAGCCACGGTACGAGAAACCTTCCAGAGCCGCCGCCATCGCGAAGCCAAGATCTGGGGGACAGGAGTCTCTGTTCCGGCACGCCGCCGGGACGGGGAAGTGCCCCCGGAAGGCTCCTCCATCGACACCACCGCCATCTCCATCAACGCTGCTGTCTCCCATGAGGAGGGAGTAGTTCTCCATCGAGGCTCGGGGCTGTACCGGTAGCTATGTGGTTCATCTCTCTCCTATGTACTTCAATACAATAATCTCATGAGCTGCCTTACATGATTGAGATTCATATGATGATGCTTGTAATCTAGGTGTCGTTATGCTAGTCAAGTGAATTTTACTTATGTGATCTCCGGAGACTCCTTGTCCCACGTGTGTAAAGGTGACAGTGTGTGCACCGTGTGGGTCTCTTAGGCTATATTTCACAGAATACTTATTCACTGTTATGAATGGCATAGTGAAGTGCTTATTTATATCTCTTTATGATTGCAATGTGTTTGTATCACAATTTATCTATGTGCTACTCTAGCAATGTTATTAAAGTAGTTTTATTCCTCCTACACGGTGTAATGGTGACAATGTGTGCATCCGTGTTAGTACTTGGTTTATGCTATGATCATGATCTCTTGTAGATTATGAAGTTAACTATTGCTATGATAGTATTGATGTGATCTATTCCTCCTTTCTTAGCATGAAGGTGACAGTGTGCATGCTATGTTAGTACTTGGTTTAGTCGAATTGATCTATCTTACACTCTAAGGTTATTTAAATATGAACATTGAATTGTGGAGCTTGTTAACTCCGGCATTGAGGGTTCGTGTAATCCTACGCAATGTGTTCATCATCCAACAAGAGAGTGTAGAGTATGCATTTATCTATTCTGTTATGTGATCAATGTTGAGAGTGTCCACTAGTGAAAGTGTAATCCCTATGCCTTGTTCCTAAATACTGCTATCGCTGCTTGTTTACTGTTTTACTGCGTTACTACTGCTGCGTTACTACTGCTTGTTTACTGTCCTGGGCAAAGCACTTTTCTGGTGCCGTTGCCACTGCTCATATATATTCATACCACCTGTATTTCACTATCTCTTCGCCGAACTAGTGCACCTATTAGGTGTGTTGGGGACACAAGAGACTTCTTGCTTTGTGGTTGCAGGGTTACATGAGAGGGATATCTTTGACCTCTTCCTCCCTGAGTTCGATAAACCTTGGGTGATCCACTTAAGGGAAAACTTGCTGCTGTTCTACAAACCTCTGCTCTTGGAGGCCCAACACTGTCTACAGGAAAAGGAGGGGGCGTAGACATCAATAGTAAAGTTTATACTAGATTTGGATTACTGCGCAGAAACAGATTTCTTTTCTGTCACGAATCTGGACTGTTTTCTCTGTAGGTAACTCAGAAAATTATGCCAATTTACGTGAGTGATCCTCAGATATGTACACAACTTTCATTCAATTTGAGCATTTTCATTTGAGCAAGTCTGGTGCCTCGATAAAATTCTTCAATACGAACTGTTCTGTTTTGACAGATTCTGCCTTTTATTTCGCATTGCCTCTTTTGCTATTTTGGATGAATTTCTTTGATCCATTAATGTCCAGTAGATTTATGCAATGTCCAGAAGTGTTAAGAATGATTGTGTCACCTCTGAACATGTTAATTTTTATTGTCCACTAACCCTCTAATGAGTTGTTCTAAGTTTGGTGTGGAGGAAGTTTTCAAGGATCAAGAGAGGAGTATGATGCAATATGATCAAGGAGAGTGAAAGCTCTAAGCTTGGGGATGCCCCGGTGGTTCACCCCTGCATATTCTAAGAAGACTCAAGCGTCTAAGCTTGGGGATGCCCAAGGCATCCCCTTCTTCATCGACAACATTATCAGGTTCCTCCCCTGAAACTATATTTTTATTCCATCACATCTTATGTGCTTTTCTTGGAGCGTCGGTTTGTTTTTTGTTTTTTGTTTTGTTTGAATAAATGGATCCTAGCATTCACTGTATGGGAGAGAGACACGCTCCGCTGTAGCATATGGACAAGTATGTCCTTAGGCTTTACTCATAATATTCATGGCGAAGTTTCTTCTTCGTTAAATTGTTATATGGTTGGAATTGGAAAATGATACATGTAGTAAATTGCTAAAATGTCTTGGATAATGTGATACTTGGCAATTGTTGTGCTCATGTTTAAGCTCTTGCATCATATACTTTGCACCCATTAATGAAGAAATACATAGAGCATGCTAAAATTTGGTTTGCATATTTGGTCTCTCTAAGGTCTAGATAATTTCTAGTATTGAGTTTGAACAACAAGGAAGACGGTGTAGAGTCTTATAATGTTTACAATATGTCTTTTATGTGAGTTTTGCTGCACCGGTTCATCCTTGTGTTTGTTTCAAATAGCCTTGCTAGCCTAAACCTTGTATCGAGAGGGAATACTTCTCATGCATCCAAAATCCTTGAGCCGACCACTATACCATTTGTGTCCACCAAACATGCCTACAACATGGTATTTCTCTGCCATTCCAAAGTAAATTGCTTGAGTGCTACCTTTAAAATTCCATCATTCACCTTTGCAATATATAGCTCACGGGACAAATAGCTTAAAAACTATTGTGGTATTGAATATGTACTTATGCACTTTATCTCTTATTAAGTTGCTTGTTGTGCGATAACCATGTTTCTGGGGACGCCATCAACTATTCTTTGTTGAATATCATGTGAGTTGCTATGTATGTTCATCTTGTCTGAAGTAAGAGCGATCTACCACCTTATGGTTAAGCATGCATATTGTTAGAGAAGAACATTGGGCCGCTAACTAAAGCCATGATTCAAGGTGGAAGTTTCAGTTTTGGACAAATATACTCAATCTCATATGAGAAAATTAATTGTTGTTACATGCTTATGCATAAAAGAGGAGTCCATTATCTGTTGTCCATGTTGTCCCGGTATGGATGTCTAAGTTGAGAATAATCAAAAGCGAGAAATCCAAAATGCGAACTTTCTCCTTAGACCTTTGTACAGGCGGCATGGAGGTACCCCATTGTGACACTTGGTTAAAACATGTGTATTGCGATGATCCGGTAGTCCAAGCTAATTAGGACAAGGTGCGAGCACTATTAGTATACTATGCATGAGGCTTGCAACTTGTAAGATATAATTTACATAACTCATATGCTTTATTACTACCGTTGACAAAATTGTTTCATGTTTTCAAAATCAAAGCTCTAGCACAAATATAGCAATCAATGCTTTTCCTCTATGGAGGACCATTCTTTTACTTTTATTGTTGAGTCAGTTCACCTATTTCTCTCCACCTCAAGAAGCAAACACTTGTGTGAACTGTGCATTGATTCCTACATACTTGCATATTGCACTTATTATATTACTCTATGTTGACAATATCCATGAGATATACATGTTACAAGTTGAAAGCAACCGCTGAAACTTAATCTTCCTTTGTGTTGCTTCAATGCTTTTACTATGAATTATTGCTTTATGAGTTAACTCTTATGCAAGACTTATTAATGCTTGTCTTGAAGTACTATTCATGAAAAGTCTTTGCTATATGATTCACTTGTTTACTCATGTCATATACATTGTTTTGATCGCTGCATTCACTACATATGCTTTACAAATAGTATGATCAAGGTTATGATGGCATGTCACTCCAGAAATTATCTTTGTTATCGTTTTACCTGCTCGGGACGAGCAGAACTAAGCTTGGGGATGCTGATACGTCTCCGACGTATCGATAATTTCTTGTGTTCCATGCCACATTATTGATGATATCTACATGTTTTATGCACACTTTATGTCATATTCGTGCATTTTCTGGAACTAACCTATTAACAAGATGCCGAAGTGCCGATTCTTTGTTTCTGCTGTTTTTGGTTTCAGAAATCCTAGTAACGAAATATTCTCGGAATTGGACGAAATCAACGCCCAGGGTCCTATTTTGCCATGAAGCTTCCAGAACACCGAAGAGGAGACGAAGTGGGGCCACGAGGTGGCAGACTATAGGGCGGCGCGGCCCAGCCCTTGGCCGCGCCGACCTATAGTGTGGGCCCCTCGTGTGGCCCCCTGACCTGCCCTTCCGCCTACTTAAAGCCTCCGTCGCGGAACCCCCAGTACCGAGAGCCACGATACGGAAAACCTTCCAGAGACGCCGCCGCCACCAATCCCATCTCGGGGGATTCAGGAGATCGCCACCCGCACCCAGCCGGAGAGGGGACTCCTCTCCCGGCGGCCTCTACGGCGCCAAGCTCGCCTCCGGAGTGATGAGTGAGTAGTCTACCCCTGGACTATGGGTCCATAGCAGTAGCTAGATGGTTGTCTTCTCCCCATTGTGCTTAATTGTCGGGTCTTGTGAGCTGCCGAACATGATCAAGATCATCTATCTGTAATTCTATATGTTGTGTTTGTTGGGATCCGATGAATAGAGAATGCTTGTTATGTTGATTATCAATTTATATCTATGTGTTGTTTATGATCTTGCATGCTCTCCGTTACTAGTAGATGCTCTGGCCAAGTAGATGCTTGTAACTCCAAGAGGGAGTATTTATGCTCGATAGTGGGTTCATGTCTCCGTGAATCTGGGGAAGTGACAGAAATCTCTAAGATTATGGATGTGCTGTTGCCACTAGGGATAAAACATTGGTGCTATGTTCGAGGATGTAGTTACTGATTACATTATGCGCAATACTTAATGCAATTGTCTGTTGTTAGCAACTTAATACTGGAGGAGGTTCGGATGATAACCTGAAGGTGGACTTTTTAGGCATAGATGCATGCTGGATAGCGGTCTATGTACTTTGTCGTAATGCCCAATTAAATCTCACTATACTCATCATAATATGTATGTGCATGGTCATGCCCTCTTTATTTGTCAATTGCCCAACTGTAATTTGTTCACCCAACATGCTGTTTATCTTATGGGAGAGACACCTCTAGTGAACTGTGGACCCCGGTCCTATTCTTTACATCGCATACAATCTACTGCAATACTTGTTTTACTGTTTTCTGCAAACAATCATCTTCCACACAATACGGTTAATCCTTTGTTACAGCAAGCCGGTGAGATTGATAACCTCACTGTTTCGTTGGGGCAAAGTAGTTGTGCAGGTTCCACGTTGGCGCCGGAATCTCTGGTGTTGCGCCGCACTACATCCCGCCGCCATCAACCTTCAACGTGCTTCTTGACTCCTACTGGTTCGATTAAACCTTGGTTTCTTACTGAGGGAAACTTACCGCTGTGCGCATCACACCTTCCTATTGGGGTTCCCAACGGACGTGTCGACTACACGCATCAACGCAACATGTAGCATTACAAATAGATGATCTTGATCATGTTAGGCAGCTCACAAGATCCAACAATGATAGCACAATTAGGAGAAGACGACCATCTAGCTACTGCTATGGACCCATAGTCCAGGGGTGAACTACTCACACATCACTCCGGAGGCGACCATGGCGGTGAAGAGTCCTCTGGGAGATGATTCCCCTCTCCGGCAGGGTGCCGGAGGCGATCTCCTGAATCCCCCGAGATGGGATTGGCGGCGGCGGCGTCTCTGGAAGGTTTTCCGTATCGTGGCTCTCGGTACTGGGGTATTCGCGACGAAGACTTTAAGTAGGCAGAAGGGCGGAGTCGGAGGGCTGACGAGGGGGCCACACGCTAGGGCCGCGCGGGCCCCCTTGGGCCGCGCCGCCCTACTGTGGCGGCGCCTCGTCGCCCCACTTCGTTTCCCTTTTGGTGTTCTGGAAGCTTCGTGGAAAAATAAGCCCCTGGACGTTGATTTCGTCCAATTCCGAGAATATTTCCTTACTAAGATTTCTGAAACCAAAAACAGCAGAAAACAGTGACTGGCTCTTCGGCATCTTGTTAATAGGTTAGTGCCGGAAAATGCATAAATATGACATAAAGTATGTATAAAACATGTAGGTATTATCAATAAATTAGCATGAAACATAAGAAATTATAGATACGTTTGAGACGTATCAGTCTACGAGACTCTAAAGAACAGAAAAGGATGTGCTTCTCTTTATTCATAACATTTATTGTTTCACTCGGGTAAGCTCTCAAGACCCTTGTGCTATCTCATGTATGGCACTTACGAGCACTGATATGTTTTGTAGTTGCTGCACAATTGACACATGCCA
This sequence comes from Lolium perenne, assembly GCF_019359855.2. Classification (NCBI taxonomy): domain Eukaryota; kingdom Viridiplantae; phylum Streptophyta; class Magnoliopsida; order Poales; family Poaceae; genus Lolium; species Lolium perenne. The sequence continues at coordinate 25,100,141 of NC_067250.2, forward strand.
AACATATGCGTAGGTTTCTGCTCTAAATGTTTTGCGATTAGCAGAAAATATGGGCATTGTGTAGCGACCCGGACGTTTGGAACCTGGCAACGCGCGAGGTCCATATCCTACGCGTCCATGATTGCTGCAAGATTAGCATCTAATATAGCGTTTGGTTTATACGTGCTTTTACTCTCCTTTAGTAAGCTAGATACACAGGTTTATACATCTGGTGCTGCGTATGCATGTGCTGGTGCTTTAATTGCAACGGTACGGTGATGAACGTACAAAGGATGCTGCAGCCAGTCTCCCCGTACAAGAATGATTAATGAGGGGGAGATGTATAGCTTAAAGAGAAAATATCTGCCGACAAATTAAGTTGGATTACTTCCTTAACTACACATAGTATTAGTACTTAGTAAACACAGATGGCTAAGAATTCTGCATCTAGATTTTATCTCTCAAGGAATTCTCAAATAATTATTTTATCTACGATATTTTACTAGCATTAATTTGAATTTGTAAGATTAAACTTACCTTGTAAAATATTAAAGTCTTAAAAGACGAAATATTAAATATAAAAATGTCATTTGTACTGATTCAAATTAAACATTTTATACTAATGGTTCTCCCAATTATAACAATAATAAAGCATTATTTTTTAGTATATGGAAAGATTTGTTAGCAGCTATGACAATTAACAAATGGTGGAGATAGCCAAAATGATTAGTTTGAAACACAAATTCTTAAACACACTTTGAATCAGTACAGGTATAACTTCAAAATTGCATACATAATCCGAAATCAAATGCCATAAGCACCAGTGTCTTGAAGGTGCATTCACAAAATAGATCCATGGCTTTAGAAGATAGAAAAATACATTTTTTTACTTGCCAGATTAAGCTTCATTTGTACTAAAACCCAAATCAAAGTGAAGAGAATCTAAATTTACAGAAAAATAAAGAAAAGCAAGAACATGCTCGAGACATGGAGGTAACAAAATAATTGATTCTAAAACCGTTACTAGTCTATCAGAAAATAAACTAAAAACATTGTGGTAGAATCCAGCAATTAGATCATAATATTCACTAATCCTTAATTTGAATCTGGTCCATATGATAAATAAACAAAAGTAAGTACCATATCAGAATGAGGTGATGGAATATGTGTACAAAACAAACACGCCGGACTAAATGAAACCAGATCAAAATAATATCTCAGTTCAAGAAAACATACGTATATTTCTGAAATTCGGTTCATACCAAATAGGATCCATTGATTTTTCAGAGTTCATAAAGCACCTGCTAAGCTGCTGCTAGCTAATCAGATGTAAGCAGTAAGCCACAAACCCACGAATCCAAATACGAGAACATTACATGCAAATATCATGAGAAAGAAAAGGGATTGGAGGGAGAGCAGCCGGACATATCCTACTGAAAGGGAGAACTGACTAAACAACTCACAAAGTTGCAGACATATCCTGACTGAAAGCGGAGATCCGTCTTGAGCAAGCTGTGCATCAAGATGCGGCAGCAGAACTCAAAGATCTGCAACGCGTCCGGGAACAGCACGAGCGGGAGAGGGAACAGAGAGAGCTCCCCGAGCTCATCGCCGTCGACCTCGAATGCCGCGCTGGCGCCCGTCCAACTCGGCTCAGGGGGCGGAGGCCGGGTCGCCGGCGTGCGGATGCCGGGGCGGAGGGCCCGGACCTCGATGGCGGCGATGGTGGTCGTCTGGTGCGGCCCTGTCGCGGTGCGGGGGTCGATCTGGGGTTGCCCAGATTTGAGATGGCGCGAGGCGATGGCTCCGTGGTCTTCGTCTCCGGCGGCGGCAATCGTGGGGCGTGCCCTTGCAGGGATATGTGTGGCGCGCTCGAGCGAGACGGCAGGCGCGGGTGGTGGTGGGAAGTGGGAACCGGGGTTGGGGAACGGATGGTCTGGAGAGGAGTTGCTCAGGAGGAGGACACACGAGTTAATAGTGGAGTTAATGTCAAATGCCTGTTTTCAGATACGGTGAATATACAATCATATACGTGCCAAAAATACACATGTTGTCAGCTACGTGGTGCTTTCTGATTAGTTGGTTTTCATCCTCGCGCGGAGACGGGTTCCATTCAGTATTTCCGCATTGTGTAGTTTATGTCTAAAAAAGTTGCACGTCTGATACAAGCAAATTAAATGGTGTCTCCTCTGCTTGGACGTATTCATCTATGTGGAACCTACTCAATCTTTCATGTTTAAAGTGCAAAAGATATAACTCTTAATGAAATGATCATTTATGTTAGCTGAAATTTACAATTATGGGTGAGATTGCAGCAAAGTGAGGCAAATAGGACGGTGTGTATTATTTAGTAGTTGTCACTAATTATATCCTTGTTACTGTCAATATATAAAAAATGCATTGATGTGTTATAACAGTGAGGATGTAATTGTTTCGATCCATTAATGCTTGGTTCCATGTTTTTTACGAATATATATTTTCTCAAGTCACGTGGTTTTTTTTTCACGGATAGAAAGGATACTAATTTTCAGTAATATACTTTTAGCTAATCTTGGTGTTTGTTTTTTTGGATCATAGAGAAGATGGTCACATGTCAAAGGTGGTGCAGAGCAAGGATGAGAGGAGTAAGGCTACATTTTGTTTTTCTCCATGGTGTAGGATAGAGAAGACACACCTAAGGGAGTGAAAAAAAAAAGGTTATGTTTGTATATATGATTGGCTGCTTCGACAAAATAGAAACCTCAAAGATGCACATTCTTCAGACCAAAGCAGGGACACTTCCAATATCCCAAAAGGTCCCAATTCTAATGGCATACTTAATCTGCTTGTACTATGTGCTTTGTGGTATGTTGGCCATTTCACTTTAGAAGATGATTTTGGAGGAATGAGTGTCTCTGGATTTTCATGTTTTATCTTTTCAAAGGTGGAAAGAAAAAAATGTTCGAGCCGTAGCAACGCACGGGTATTCAACTAGTAAACTTTTAAATGTGGGTTTTACAAAACTTTCCACTAGGAGTGTGATTGTTTGCTTTTTTTAGGGAGTGTCTAAATATCAGCTAGCTGAAAACGCAATTCGACATAAGTTAGATTTTGACTTACGTACTACTCATTCATCATTTCCCACCCCGCTTCCATTCTCATTAAAATCAGTTTGGTGCCAGAAAAAAAAACCAATATGTTCATTTCGATTCAGTCCGGGGTTTTTTTTTTTTTTGGATTTGCCAATCGATACAACAACCGACACCATTTAATTCACCACTCTGCTAATGACTTAGACTAAAAAGGTAAAGCCAAGTATTGGTACAGTTTTTGGGCCTTACACACAAACAGAAAAAGGGTGCGCCTCCTATTCCTTAACTCTACCAACTACCAGATCGTCAACATCTTTCTTCTTCCTCCCCGCACAAAGCACCAGCTGCCTCGGTAGCAATGGGCACCACGACAGAAACGAGACAAGGATCATCACAAATCAGAAACGAGACGAGGATCCACGATGGAGAGGAATGAGAGAACCTACAACAAACTGAAGAAGGAAGATCCAGATGTGCAAACTACTTGATCTCATCCACTCTCTGCTCAGGTTCTTCACCCCGACACACCTCCTTTCCAGTACCTCTATCTACATCATTCTTGTTCTAGAAATGTAGCCCCCTGCTAATTGTCTTCATCTCCATAGAAATAATCCATTGTATATTATGAAACAATATAAAAAAAACCCTGATGCTTAAAAGAAGGAAAAGCCCTTAGCCACAAATATTATCACTGATGAGTAAACATAGATGACTAATTTCACTTACTTCTCCATATTTGCCTTGCTTATCGTGGAGGATTCAAACTGAGGACCCCTGTGGCCGCTACTAATGAGAAGAAGATTAAGAAACTCTTAGATCAAAATACTGATAATACTTAGCTGCAGAAATGATCGTTGACAACAAAAACACTTAAATTTTGATGCACTCTTGTTCAAGTTTTACTTCCCCTGTAACACAAAAACACTTAAATTACTCCCTGGAACTCACTAGAAAGGTGAATCTACATGAGCTTTGACAACATCCAGTTAAGAAAATGCGACATGTAAGAATGATCAACCAAAACCCTCTTTAAAAGCTATCAGTCCACCAACTACAGACGGAAAGAAAGTCAGTTTATGCATCCGCACACGCCCCTCCGACTAAGCCCTTACCTGCCCTATTTTCCATTGCAATGAAAACAACTAAATTTAAAACTACAAACTGAGGAATTCAATCAGTAAAGGGTGAATACATGGTTTTCTAAAAGAATGCAAACTGATAGATTTAGGCAATGAAGAAACAGAGAAACCAATGGAGTAGTTCTCATTCGACTAAAACTAATATCTCTAGTAAAAACAGTGGATCAAGTTTTGCATTTCAAAAAGCACCACAAATGCACAAAATGGAATTACCCAAACCGTTAACAGCAGCAAAACCTCTCCAGATTAGCTTTCGTCGATGGCCCTAAGGAAGACACCGGTTAGGACCTGTGCCAGCCATAGCTCGGCCAAAAATCTTCCTGATGTCTGTGTGCACATCTGTAGTGCTGTAAATCACACACAAACAGAAAGAATAAATGTTAATCGTGGGGTACCATCACCATCCAAACATAGTAGCAACAACCTCATGTACCTACTGACCCGGGGATGCAGACGGCGAATCTATAGCATAGCAAATCAATGATAAATGGTCCAAGAGAGAAGTGTGCATTCGGAGCAGAGGCCAGAATCAGCGAGACCATCGGAGACTAGCACAAAAATGATTCGTACTGAAGAAAGAGACACATTAAGCTGAAGAAAGAGTGAAAAAAGAACCAAGAAAATAAAAGAGTGAAAAAAAAATACTGAAGAAAGACTGGAAGAGGCAGAGAGGAAATGAGGACAGAAGAAACTAAGAGAAAATGACAAGGTGAAACTCTGGAATAAGGACTGAAACAATGAAACTCTGAAATAAAATGAAGAATAAAGATTAGGAATGAAGAATTATAATATGACAAGATAAACTGAAAACAAAAACTAAGAGAAAGAGAAGAACTGACGGAACAAAGAAATAGAAAAAGAGAGTAATGACTGAAGGACTTGAGAAACTGATGTTACAAGCTTCGATAATCTAGCGTGAACTAACCCGAACTAAGGTTTCGCTTCCCTAAACTATGTGGTATAATCACTTTAAGTGAAGCATGTCCCGGATAGGAGAAGGCCAGCTGGGTCATTTGTTTGTATAATTACGAGTCAATTCACTCCTGCGGTTTTTGCCCGAGTCAAAAGACAAGCAAGTCCTTTGAAGGACTTGAGAAACTGAGTTAATAAAGAAATAAACTGAGCAAAACAAACTTAGCTAATAAGAGACATATACTGAGAAATAAGAGACGATTGAGAAAATAAAGAGAAACTGATAAAGAGGCAGAGAGCAAATGAAACAGACCAAAAGAGTTAATGAACAAATAGACTGAGCAAAAAAATAGCTAATACAAGAACAGAGATCCGAGTGAGCAAATAAGATTGCAGCCAAGATAAACTGAAGAAATAATAAAACCTGAGAGACTGAGCTACTGAAAAAAATATTAAAAATGACAAATGAAGACTGAGATGACTGAATAATCAATTATAAATATGAGGAATGAAGAATAATTCTTTATTAACTTATATTTTCATGACATCACTAAAAAATGATAAATAAAAACTGAAAAAATGAAGGACTGAAAAAATGAAGGACTGGAAAAATGAGAGGAGTAAAATGAGTAAATAGACTAAAAACTAAGAAGTAAGAAATGATAAATAAAAACTGAAAGAAAAGAATCTGAGAGAATTGAAGAATACTGAAGAAATAAATAGTGGGACTAAATAACTGAGAAAAAAGGATGCTAAGGACAAGAGCTGAGAAAAAGGCTGTCGAAATTGATATATAATGACTACAGAAATTAAGATAGAATGAGGATAAAAAGGTTTCTTAGTTGATAACGCTGTAAATACATGGTGAGAATGGCCAAAAGGAATTAAATGAGGTGATGTTCATATACAGACCGTCCTATAGATGAACAGGGATAGTCACAGGTTGGAATAATATTTTTCTCAATGGCGTGCTTGAACTTTGGGTGAACCGGTACTGTCATTGCGAACACGAGCGGTGGCCACACTTTGGTATCTAGCATAGCATTGCCTAGTTCTCCATGTATGCTTAGCTTGTGCTTCAGTCACCAAAGAACCTACTAACCATCGAAAGCAAATCAATATCCAGTTCTCCATAGCTAGCTGAGGAGAAGGAGAAAGTCATCTCATCACCCACTCATGAACTTACCAAGCTCATACATCATGATTTATTCTTGCCTATTGCAAGCGGGAAATAAAGGCGGCGGAGGCCATTAGGGCTATGATTGATCAAATTATTAGGTTCCGGTGATGAGGAAGCTTCTCTACCTCTCCCAGCTCCACCAGTCAGAGGACTAAAAGGGGAGGAAAGAAAATCGCAATGAAAAGAAGGGTTTTAGTGAACAATGGTAGTGCTAGAGACAAGCAAAAGCAAATGGAAGCTTCAACTTAACATCATCTGGAGATATACAAGCTTCACCACTCAGGGAAAACATGCCAAGGAGCTGAATCAACACTAGACAATGAAGAGCAACTTGAAGAAACCGAGGCACAACACATTGGCATGGACGAGCAATGTTTGGCAAACTAAAACTTATGCTTTAACTGACAAGAAAAACTAAGAAATAAAGAAGACTGTCACTAGACAGAGAATAACATGACTGAGAAAATTATTTATTCACAATGAAAATACAATTATAAAGTAATGTAAAACCTTAGGTGAAAGACAAATGCCCACCCAGGTCTGCATAAAATTGTTTTACATTCCGTAAGTTGCATAAAACTGATAAAACTACACAAATGCAGACGCGGATCTGCTCATAAGTAAATATTTGCTCACACGAGTCTACTCATAGGTAAAAAGAAATTAGAAAATAATATTTTACATTCCCTATAGCTGGATAAAACTGATAAAACAACACATAAGAAAACTGGGTGCACAAAAAACTCATTATTTCATTTTATAAAAAAAGTGTGAAAACACATATGACAGATACATCTGGAGGACAAAGCAAACAACAAGCATGACAACAACCAATGTATTGTTGATAATTAAATAAATGTAGCATACTATTGATAATTCATTGAGACGCCTCACACATTAACTGACAGGGCATGAGAATAGTAACAATTTAAAGCTACAAATCCACTTGCCAGCAGCAATGAACAACGCACTGCCTGCCTGGAAGCCAAGTACAAGTACTGCATATCCCAGGTCACACATACAGTTGTAAACGGAAATAGCCAAACCCAGTGTACCCCAGGTAGCTGCTCGTGGAAAACAAGAGGCTACTGGACATTGGACATGAGGATGGAAAATTCGAAATGGACAATGAACAAGCACAGATTATACAAGAAAAAAACATATGACCACGCTGCCCGCTGGAAAACAGTAAACATGAACAAGTAGTATATGGTTATGTAACACAAGCACATCAAAAAGTGTCTTGCACCACATAGAAACAACCAACTACCTAAGTTCTACTGAATTCATAACACCACAGGAATTCAGACTAAAACCTAGAAGCTAGTATCTACTCAAATATAATCACATAAGCATCTGAAAAACAGACATTATACTCCATTAATAATCATCAAAAGTGGCTTGCACCACACAAAAGAAAATTAAAACTAAAACTAAAGAGGCCCCTACACCATAAAGATTTGAAACACGCCAGCATCTCTTAAGTGAAATCAAAACTCTCTTAAAGATGACAACTAGCTATACTAGAATTAAAATGCAGCTGTACACAGGTGCTAATTTTGAGAAATAAAAATTCAAAAACTAACATGAAAAACATGTAAATAATATTCAAACAGCCTCTCCCGTTCGGATTTGCATTGGCTAGTGAATGAATATCATTGTAACAAATAGGGGAATGTCACAGAGCACCCAACGAATTCAAAGAAAATGTCCTCCACTCAAATGGATTTGGGTCAGATGTGCATTCACGTATCCACAAACTAAGCTCAGATGAACCAGATCCGCACGAAAGTATATACATCGATCTACCATGCGGAGTGCACGAGCAGCATGTGAAAAATGAGTCACCCCTCACACAGGCACAGATGTTGCGAGACTCATGAGAAATAGGAGAAGAATCGAGAAACGTACCCGACCAGCCGATGGCTCCAGATCCTCCCAGATCCTCAATCCGGTGGCATGTCCACTGGCAGCTCTGCCCCTTGCCTCCTCGTACCTACAAGCCTCGTCGCTCTAGTGGTAGATACTCCATGCCTGATCTGGTGGCAGATCCTCTGCCCCTCCTCGCTGCGGTGGCAGATCCTCCTCCCATCCTCGCTCTAGTGGTGTTCCCCGGTGCCACCCCCGCCGTGGGAGAGCTCCCGCCTCCGCCTCGCCGCTTCCCCCTCCGCAGGGAAAGGGTGAATGAGCAAAGGGCCGGAAAAGAGAAAACCGGGCTTGGCTGAACCAAATGAAAAAAACCGGGACAAGGAAAACCTGAATAAGTCCGCTCTGGACCCTGGAGCTCGTTGAGATTCACGCGATATTTTGAAACGAACGATCGACGATCTGACTTATGGCGAATTGGATTTTCAGCTAGCTGAAAATTAGGAATTGCGTTTTTTTATCTCACACGCGATTTTCAGACGGTATTTTCTGATTTTTTCATAGGAAATCCGCGAGGACGCCCTCTCTTCCATCTTCAGTCTGCCGCTCTCCTCCTATCCACCACCGCCGTCCCGCGCGACCTGCCCACAACACTCGCCGGCCATGCCGCCGCCACTCTCCTTCCTCCACATCCCTCCCAACCCGCCGGTGCTCCACCCATCCCCCTTCCTCCCCCGCTCCCACCACCGCCTCTCCCTCCGCACCGACCCCCCACTCCGAGCGGCGGTGGCGGCGGCGGCGGCCGAGAACCCGTTCGCTGCGGCGCCCACTGCACCGGACGTCGAGATGTTCCGCGGCGGGGACGGCGTGTGGACGGCGCGGACCCCTACGGTGGTGGTGCTGTGGGACCTCGACAACAAGCCCCCGCGCGGGCCGCCGTTCGAGGCGGCCACGTCCCTCCGCGAGGCGGCCTCCCTCCTCGGCCGCGTCGACTCCATCTCCGCCTTCGCCAACCGCCACGCCTTCACCCACCTCCCCGCCTGGGTCTCCGCCGACCGGCGCGACCGGCGCGCCCTCGACCGCGCCGAGCGCGCGGGAGTCGTCGCCCCGCCGATCCCCTACTCGTGCGCCGTCTGCGGCCGCCGCTTCCCCACCCGCCCCGACCTCACCCGCCACTTCCGCCAGCTCCACGAGCGCGAGCGCAACAAGAAGCTCGGCCGCCTCCGCTCCCTCAAGGGCAAGAAGCGCCAGAAGTTCCACGAGCGGTACATCTCCGGCAACACCAAGTACCAGGACGCCGCGCGGGAGCTCCTCACCCCCAAGGCCGGCTACGGGCTCGATTCCGAGCTCCGACGCGCCGGCGTGCACGTCCGCACCGTCCCCGACAAGCCGCAGGCTGCCGACCAGGCTCTCAAGCGGCAGGTCAAGCACGCGATTGCCTGCGGCGTCGACTGCGTCGTGCTCGTCTCAGATGATTCCGACTTCACTGACACGGTGCGCAACGCACGCGCTGCCGCCCTGAGGATGGTTGTGGTCGGGGACGGGTGCCGCGCGCTCGGGAAGGTTGCTGACATTTGGCTGCCTTGGGACAGCGTGCAGAATGGGGAGGTTGATGAGGAGATGATGCGGAGTGGGAGGGTTCCGGAATTTAGATATGAAGAGGACGATGAGCAAGATGACGATGAGTTCCTAGTGGATTGGGATAGGAATGAATTGGATGATGTTGTAGATGACATTGTTACAACAAGGACCAAAATGTTTGGGGCTACAACAGTGTCTGCATTTGCTGAAGAGGACATTGTTGATGGTATATTGGGGCGTCGATTGAAGGAGGATGACATGCTTTGGAGTAGTGACGACGAGGATGATGATGATGGTTATTTGTGAGATCCACATGGACTGGCAGGTAAACAATTGGAGATGTCTGCAAATTTCTTTTGATTTTGATACATGTACCATGGCCAGTTGGGCCTGTAGAAAACTACTGTAGGGTTAGTAACAAGATGGTCAGTGCTGCATGCAATTTGCTTCAGCCTTTAGTTACTCGTCGCCTGCATTCCGTGCCACAGTTTTCGCAGATGCTTGATAATTGAGCTTAACGAATATTCCTTTTTAACTTCTTGAGACTTAAGCCATCTGCTTTGTTAATATATAATGATTACACTTGTTCATTACAACATTATTCTGAATTTGAGGAACCAACATAGGACCAAGTACTTAAGTCATTATCAGCAATTCAGCAGACTGCCAAATTTAGTTAACTTGGCGATCTCAGATTTGCTGATCAGCAGGTTTAGACATTTAGTCAGGTGCAGGAGGGAAGACTCTGTACCGCAATGATCAACTGTTCAACACGAAGATAACACTGGCATGTGTCCTTGGAATTTTATCATGCTACAGATATGTCTGACGCCAGGACTAACTTAACCCAAGTTTGATTGCTTTCCTCAGTGCTACTCCGCACGCAAGTAGCCGAGAATTTCAGGATCTTCTGTTTCTTCAGTTCGTTTACTTCCACTTCATGTTCCTGGTTGATCTCAGACGATCACTGGTTCACCTCATTAAAGAGAGCACCATCGCCGACCTTCATCAGGTGGCTTTAATTTCTCTGGTAGCCCCAAACTTAACCCCTCTTTAATAAACTTAATTGAACATCATATCATCATCTGTCCTTTTTCTGGCAGTTTCATCTTGTCACCTCCATAAGCAACATTGTCTGTTTACATCTCATAGAAACCCTTCACTCTGATCATGTGGAGCATCAGCCTCTATACTTCTCTCTCTAGTTGTTCTCGAGCCAATGTCATCTGACATGTCTTTTGCTGGTTTTCTGCAGTTAATGTCCTTGATTTATTTGAAAATTTTGCCAAACAGCATAAGAACTGTTGAATATGTGTCGAATATGTGTACAAGTTGGGCTACTGCTGGACTTGTAATTAGCGGTAGGTTACGTGTTGGAGTCAAACTCTTGTAACCTGGGCCTAATATATAAAGGCACCGTGGGGTAGCAAAAATAGACTAGGCACAAGTTGTAGGTTAGACACAAGATTGATTTGAGGACGGTACGGCGCCCATGGCAGGGGCTGCCCGGACCGGCGTGGCGTTTGGAGACCGGAGACCTCGATGGGCTTGTCCTCGGTGGTGCTATGATCAGTACATGGCAGGAGCACCCATTAAGCATGCCCCGTGGATGCGTGGATGTATGCGTTAATCGCTGAACCGCGTTACCAAATCTCGGTGTCGCTGCTGTGATTGCTTGTCCTCGATAGATCGATTAGCGCATCCAACAATAACAAGTGGTATCACAGCGAGATTGATTTCGAGGTCTCGGATATGTTTGATCTAGAGGGCGATGTTGGAAAGTTGATCAACCGATGTGGAAGATGATGACGCCGGACACGCCGTGGGATAGATCAAGCGTCGATGTATCAGAAGCTCGTCATGGAAGGCAAGATCAGTTGTAAGTGAATCCGGTAGCAGATTGGTAGAGCCGATATGGCAAGGCAGATTGCCAGCGGTGGTTGGTCTCGGAAAGCTAATCGGTGTGATGCAGAGCAGAACTTTTCGGCGGAATAGAGAAGCAATCAGATGCAGATCGGTTCGAGCAGCAGGCGGCGGCGTCTTGCGAGGCACGGAGTAGCAGATTGATCGGATCAATCCGATCTGATGCATGCAAGCTGTGGCGGGGCAATGCACGCAGCAGCAAGCGCCCTAGGGCAGGAGCAAACTCAACTCAGGCGCTTGCACATGGCTAAGCCCAGGCCGGGCCGGTGGTCCACGGTGCGGGCGTGAGGCGTTGGAGGGCCATCTCTAGTGCGCAGGAAGCCCAAAGTGCAGAAAGGCCCATATAGAGTGTCAAGTGGGATCCCATCTAAATCCCACTTGTATTGCCTTTTGCTTTTTCGAGTGTAAATTTTGACACTAAAATTTGAAAAAGGCAAAATACACTATAAGTAAAATCCCGGTGGGATCCAACCTTGACACCTTAGGCCCATAGGGCAGCATATTGGGCTGATTCAAGGTGCATGACGCTAGCGGTACGGCGGGGATGACAGTGTATGCGCGCGAGAGCTGCAGACACGTGCAAGGCCGAGTGGCAGTTTCTCCAAAGCCAGGAAACTTGCTGATACGGAGCTGACACATGAGGTTTGTTAGTCCTGGTTATTAAGTTGCTGCATTATGGTCAGGTCATGGTTTTTATGGAGATACTAGCTGAAGCAAATAAAAGGAATGAGAATAAAATAATGGTGCATGGACTATGGACTTTGGTTTGCACGGTAATTTATTTTTTACTTTCTTATCAAGTTTGTTGATTGTGTGTGAGATTTGTACCACGACTAGTTACCACCAAAAAAAGGAAAACAATGCACAGCTGATCTAGTACTACGACCAGAATACCAACTTGTCAATCAACAAGAGGTTGTAAAGAGATAAATAAAGAGAGGATTGGAAACCTTCCTCCTTTATTATAGTAGTGTTACTATCTGGTCAAAACAGAACAAAACAGAAGGAGAAGGAGAGCTGAGAACACATGGACGACCGGCTGGCCAAACGGGAAGTGTGAAAACAAGAAGAAAGAAGAACTCGAACACTACAAAACAAGAAGGTTCAACCAATCAAACGAAGCCACGCTCCTCCAGAATCAATAAACAAGAGGTTGGGAAGAGGAAAACAAAGGAGAGAATTGGAAAGTTTCCTCCTTTATTATAGTAGTGTATTCAGGTTAGGGTGGTTTTATCTCCTCTCCGGTGATATTTATAAAAAATAAATTTATTTGGTCGTAAGGATAGATCATGCACCATCAGGCTGACAAAATGACAATTAAATTAGGATGGAAGACTGGCTGCTAACTAATGCAGTCCAACTTGACATAAACAAGATTTAGTTGCTACCACTAACAAAACATAAACAAGAAGCAGTTACAAAAGACATTTACCTCTAAGGACTAAGTAAAAGAGGCTGCATATTTGATGATGTTAGTGACTATGAAGTTGATTATTCTGCAGTTAAGACGTACACAGCAAGTATTAGTTCCCTCTTTCGTTGACTTCTGAAGTATTTGTCCTTTTAATGAACATTTTTTTCTAATCTGCATTGTGTGCCTATTTATATCCCATTGGATGCCAAGTAAAGAAGATCACAGCAAACAAGCATCAAGAAAGCTATGCTACAGTATACCACTATGAGAACATCTCACACAGCATTTCTTGTCCTCATCATCCTCCCGTACCTTGGCACCGGCGGTGCCCAGAGCAAGTTCACCTCCATCATCAGCTTCGGTGACTCCTACACGGACACAGGTAACCTTGTCAGGTGGGCTGACCCTGTCCTTCCACCACATCCTATCAACAATCTCCCCAATGGTGAGACCTTCTTCGGCCACCCCACTGGACGGGCCAGCAACGGCCGTATTGTGCTGGACTTCATCGGTAACGTCCATAGAGCAGTTCTTAATTAACTACTGTCTTGAAGTTAACCTTTGCTGATCTTTGCTTCTTGTTTTGCACACCGGGTGTAGCGGATGCTTTGGGTCTGCCATTTGTGCCGCCGTATCTGGCCGACACGAAGGCCAACTTCTCTGGTGGAGTAGACTTCGCCGTGGTGGGAGCTCCGGCTCTGAACCTGACATACCTGCAGGGGCAGAACATGACGGTGAATCCCCCGATCAACAGCTCCCTCGATGACCAGCTCGTGTGGTTCGAGAAACTGAAGCCTTCGCTCTGCAAGGGTAGGTAGCTAAACATCCTTTCGTAATTGAGTTCTTGAATCTAAGGAAGAACAGTAGTTTACCTCATCGTCCATGGCATGCAGGACAAGGTGCTAATTGTTTTGGGAGCACTCTTTTTGTAATGGGAGCGCTTGGAACAAATGACCACTTCAGCTTCCTAAGCTCGAATGGGACCGTTGAACAAGCTAGGGCTTATGTTCCTACAATTGTGGACAGCATTTCCAGGGGTGTGGAGGTACTGTACCGTGAAATGTCATTTTCTTGTTAAGTCTGCAATGCAACACTTGTTATATCTTGATTTTGAGGATAGGATCAGCGAAATTCATATATGTAGTAAGTATAACCAGCAAAGAAAAGAGTCAAGTAGATTAAGGAACCAAATACCAATATCTAGTCTATGCTGAAAAACTATTTTAAAAAAAATCAAACCAGGTTACGAGATCAACTTCAATCTATTTTTGGGATTAATATAATCTGAATCATTAATAAGAGTTTACCATTGGATTACAAAACCAATTTCAATTTGTGGCTTTTGGAACTAGAATACTGAAAAGTACTGCTAATAAAGCCCAACTAGATTGCAATATATCTGTTTTTGTCAAAACAATAGTACAACTAGATTGCCAAGAGATGCTACGACATGTCAATTCTGTATGCTATATGTCAAGGGAGAAACTGAGAAATTGACAATTTGCAGAGACTGATCCAGCACGGTGCCAAGTACATCGTTGTAGCGGACATGGTCCCATTCGGCTGCTTGCCAATAGTGCTCACTCTGTTCGCGAGCAGAGATAAGGCAGACTACGACCGATACGGATGCCTCAAGCTGGCTAAGGTGCCGCAATACCAAAACTCCCTCCTCCGCCAACGGATCATGGTGCTCCAGAACAAATACCCGCATACAACGATCATCTCCGCCGAGTACTACCGTCCCATCATTTCATTTCTACATCAGCCGGGACATTTTGGTGGGCTAGTCCACTCGATTTTCTTTGTTGTACGAATAGCAAGCATTATAACTTCCTTTCTGGTACTCCTATTTTAACCCAAAACTATGTATTGTGGCAGGATTCAACAGCAGCACGACCCTCCTCACCTGCTGTGGAGCAGGAGGCCCTCCATACAACTTTGACTCCAGCACATTCTGCGGCCTGCCAGATGTAACAGCGTGCGCACGTCCATCGGAGGCGCTTCAGTGGGACGGTGTCCACCTCACGGAGGCCGCCTACAGGCTTATCGCCGACGGGTGGCTCCACGGACCATACGCAGATCCTCCTCTACTGCATGTCGCACGCTAGTTTCAACAGGATGTAGACTTGAACTGGGTGCAGGGACACCTGTAAAATTGTGTCCCTATATGTTCTGTCTTGATGCAGCCGTGCGTTTACTGTAATTTGGATAGATGCAAGAATGTTCCTCCTCCTTTTGGAACAATATATCTCTAGCTTCACTTATACCAACCGTTTATCTCTCACATGGAAACTCTTCCACTTTCATTCACCATCTCAGATTGCTCGCTGTCCGCCGGTTTCATTTGGTCACTACTCTTGGCTTCAGGGCGATTTCGCTATTGCCACTGAGCTCCGACTTTGCTTGCACCAATTTCCTGGCAACGGAGGATGCGATGCATAGTACAGGAATTGAGCTGACCACATCTGCACAACCTGCTTTTAAGGAGTATACTGAGCCACTTTTGTTCTATTCTAGCTCTTCCATGATATTGAATAATCAGATGACGATACCGAGCATACAAATATAACAGAAAGTTACTTCAGTAAAGGCAACAGAAGCTGCAAGAATACTCGTAGCAGCAACGATTTTAGACTTGCACGACGCTAGTTTGGCGCGGCTATCCCTCGAGCAACTGTCTGAAAGGAAGTGTCGGCTCTTTTTTTCTCTTTGATTTAGGGCATCTCTAACGGGCGACTACGGGCGACGCATTTTGGATACAATTTATATCCATTTGCGTCAGGTATGGACATAAAAAATATCTAATGTCCGTATGCGTCTGTTCCTTCTCCAGCGGTATAGACGCATTTTTTGACCGTAAAGACTTGCCATGCATTGATTAGGAAGAGATAGAGAAAGATTCCATTTGTGTGGACATGAGTGGCCAGCACATGAGTCTACCCTGCATTAAAGGAGGAGAGAGAGGTGTTAAAAATTGCTAGATCGTCTAGGGTAGATCTTAGCTGGGTAGGAGAGGGACTGTGAGCATTTACCTTCTCCCTCGAGAAGGACTAACCCGTCAACGTTGACATGGTGACGGCGACGGATGGGTGAGGGAGTGATGGCGGTGGATCTTCCCGTTGGTATTGTGCTTAACCTAGATTGGTAGGTATGTCGGTGGGGCGAGTGGCAGCTCAGGGCAACCTCATGATCGTGCCACATGCCCCCACCACTATATAGCACAGGCGACAGGGGTCACCAACCAGTGAAAGGTTGGGTGCCCCCGTCAAAGGGCACGTCGAGCCGAGATCAACCTAACAAGAGGGAGACACGCAGGCCAAACGGACGCAAACGGAAGCCCGGACGTGTCCGACGCATTCTTGACGCATATTTTGTCCACATTTACGTCAGAACGAACGTTGCGGTCATTTTACGTCTAGCCGCTGGAGCGCGTTTTTTGTCCACGCAGACGCAAACGGATCGTCACCCTGTTAGAGATGCCCTTAAAGAGCAAAGCTCCTAACTTCAGTAAGAAGCTGATAAACAGCCGAAAAGTCCTTTTGGATCATGGGCACCAATGCTCTTATTGTATTAAATTTTTTGAAAATTATATTTATATATTTCAAAAAGTTATGTAACAATATTCTAAAAGTAGCTAATGATGTATTCCACTAATGTATAAAATCTCAGTTACAAATATTTTGTTTTCTGAGCTACACAAAAATGACAAAGTCTGATTTTTTTTTGAGATTTGAATCACTATAGTCAGATCCACATATTTGTTATTTTTGTGCAGCCCAAAATACACTTTCTTTCCTGTTGAAATTTACACGTTTGCAGGATACAACACTGACTACATCATGATTTATTTTCAGATTTTTCTGAGACTTAGAAATAATTTTTTAAATTATTTTTCTGAAAAGAAATCACTGGTGGTCATGTGCACCAAATCTCTGTCCATAAACAATAAAATAAATCCAGGGTTTGTCTTTCTTTGCACGCACACCACACACACACCTGTGCCCTCCGCCCCTCCCCTACACTGAAAAATCTTACAGAACATCGCATACCCCAGCATCTCAGATAGACAACCAGAAGAACCAGACAAACTACATTCCGCTAAAACAAGATACCAATAACAGCTCCCTCCAGTCGTTTTTATTTGACTTAAATTTAACACAAAATTATACTAAATTAGAGTCAATTAAAAGAGATAGGGTGAGTACACGGAAAGAAAGTGTCGGTTGGTAGTGAACTGCAAGAGAGGTCTTATAATTCCTAATAATTTGGCCTTATAATTCGTAACGGGTGGAGTATATTGTCATTTTTATGTAGCTTACAATTTAAAAGAAATTTGATTGGCAGCAGGGTACATCATCTACTACTCTAGAAACTTTTTATATCTTTTTACATCTTGTCAATATGATTTTCTCATTTACAAAACTAAAGATGTCACTGGAGCTCAAGAGCCCAAGAGGCTTTTTTTTCTGAGTGTCCAGTCATTTCTTTATGAAAATTCAAATGCTGCTAGTGAGCGTCGGGTTGGATGGACGTCAAGATTACATGTCCGTTGCGGCGATTTCTCAGCGGTGGTGTCGTATATCCACCGCTATCTCCGGCCATAGGGATGGCGTCTCCGCGCTTTGGACGCTACGGCTCAGGCGTCTTCTTCCAGTCGCATTAGAACTAACTTAGAGTATCTCTAGCAGCGTCCACCAAACCGTTCTCTAAATAGCGTTGGATTGAGCATTTGTGGAACGTGTTTTGTCCGTGCCGCGTTTGGAGGACGCTCCCAGCCGCGTCCCCCAAACGCCGTCACCAAACAATAAAAATAATTTTAATAGATAGAAGAAAACTCTTTACTAATATTCAAATCGATGCAACAGAAATAAATTACATGTAAAAGTTCGAGAAAACATAATTAAATTACATATAAATTATTTTAAACTACTACTTCTTCTTCTTTGATGATGGCCCCGCCTCATCGTCATCATCACGGTGGCCCTTCCTGCTCGTCACCTCTTTCGAAGAGGCGGTGTCGGCCGACGCGTCAGAGAAACTTGAGTCCTCCTCGTCATCGCCGGTGCTCGCCGGCTGCGCCTTGGCCTTGGCCTTGGCCTTCGCTTTCGCGTCCGCCTCCGCCTTCGCACGGGCCGCCGCCGCCTCCTCCTCCTCTGACCCTTCATCCTCCACGTCCTCCTCCACGTCCTGCCATTCCTCTGCGCTATCTGGCGGCGGGGAATCGTCGCCGCTGCTGGGCGTCCCGCTGTCCCACCAATGGCATCATCCTAGAGGCTTGCCCTTGCTGGAGGTGTCGGAAGGAAGCTCAGAGATGTAGCTCATCATCGTGAGGAAAAGCTTGGATGAATGGCGGCCGGTTGAAGATTCGAAAGCGCCTGCATACGGGTCTTATTGAGCGCCGATGGACGGCGGCGCAGAAGTCGAAGAGAGCGGCGGTTGCTCTTCCGAGGAGTCTGCGCTCCATTCCGGCGGTTGGCGCGTCGGTCGACGCGGTTGCCAATGCGACGGTTCCGCTTCCCGGCAACTGCACCGTCGCTACGTAGGCGGCGGTTGAGCGTCCGAGCCGCTGACGCGTCGGGCCCGCGTCGCTTCGCCTTGCTTTTCGTTAGGTCCGGCGTGCCCGGAGCATTCCCTGTGTAGCGGGGACGAGTTCGGGCGCCGGACACTGTATCGGATCGTGCCGGACAAAGAGCGGCTTTGGGGGACGCGGCTGAGAAGATTTTTTTGTCCGGCACGACTCAAATCACTTTGGGGGACGGTTTGAGGGACACGACTGAAGATGCTATTAGCTCTCGGTCATCCATCCAATTTTATGTGTAACCTATGTGTAAGTGGGGGCAAAGATGTGCAGTTGTGGCCCGCCAAACTAAACATCCATATGCAGTTTCCAGTGAAGCTAGAACTAACTTAATTCATAGAGGATCTGGAACCAGCAGCAAAGGAGGCTTAGAGCATCTCCACCGATCCTCTCCATAGCCCTTCCAATAGCACTTTAGAGGTTTCAGGGAGAGAAAGTGTCCACGCCGGCGGTTCCAATAAAGCACCGGCCATTTTGAGATCCCAATAAAAGCACCAGCACGCCCGTAGCAATCCTTCGCGAAGGGAGCCGATTGTGAGCGCCGGCGTCCAATTTCTTCTGAAAAGTTGCATGTGGCCCACTTGTATGTGACACACCCCTATAAAGATTCTCCTCTCTCTTACTTTTTCTACCCCACTTGCATGTGCATGCATGGTGCCGGCGTTTCTATTGGAGTATGTGAGACGCGGTCCCAAAGACTAATTGCATGCAGCCGACGCTCTCAATAGCCTGCTACCGACATGCCGGCACTTTTTTGGAAGTACCGGTGGAGATGCTCTTATTAACAGGAATAACAGGAAGTTACTCGATACAATATTTGTTGGATAATTAGGCACAATTTCCATGATTAATTCCAGAATATAAAACATGATGGCAGCAACTACTAACATGTGAAACTCAAACATACTAGATGCATTAATCAACATGAGTAGCAAACGATAAAGCATCCATCGCTAAACAGATCGAGATATGTCGCACGTACCGATCTGGTGGAGGTGGCGGTGGAGGTGTAGCAGATGATGTCGCAGCAGTAACGTTGTTGACGACGGGTCGAAGTAGACGACGTTGAAGATTACGGTAGGCAGCACCGCCCGACTTGGACGGAAGGCGACCCGTGATGAAGAGCTTGAGCAGTCGCGCAGAGCGCTTCCGAAAAACCTAATTCGCCCTGTCCCGTACAGGATCGCAAGGACGAGCGGTTCCGGAGACCTGCTCTCCCGTTCGCCGATGCACGTCGACTCACGGGATGGAGTAGGCTACGATGGCGGCGCAAGCACGAACGTTTCGAGTCGGTTACAGATAGCCCACGATCCGGGAGCGACCCGGACCGACTAACTGCGATGCGTCCGTCTAGGACTCTGTTCGTTTTCGTGAGCTGCAAAAAGTAAGGAAAATCTCGGCTCGAGGCTCAATCCACTCACCACTCACCACGAGCGCGGCGCGTGCGTCGAGTCGAGCGAGGAGGAGGAGCGCGCGTGTAGCACTCCTATTCTCACTCACTTACTAGTGATGGAACAACCCACCTTATAAGGTGGTCTAACTTCCTCCCAACTTTCCATGTGGGACTAAACTTCCCACCTCTTGCCACTCCCTAGTGAGCTGCCACCAACTTGGGCTCAAACTCACAAGGCTGTCACTATGTGGACTTTGAGATTTATAGGAAAAACTGAAATCTACCACTAAAAGTGGGCCCAATATTTTAACAATCCCCCACTAGATCCCCCACCAGATCGTTGGAAACTCGGAAGAGAAAATATCTCCTGTGTAGCTAGTGCGAAGTGCCGACGTAGCATTGCATGGAGCACCCGAAGTTCTACCGTTTGGTATAGAAGCTACTAGAAAATCCAGGGCGGCAGCAGCTGGCCGCCCATTCACCGTCCGTCGGGCCGGCCACCGTCCAACGGCAGCCGCTCAAGCAATAAACTAGCGGAGACCGGACAAAACCAGACCGTTCGCCCAAGTTTGACGATGGGGGAAAAGAACAAAGAGAAACGGATAGCAACGCCGTCGCGGTCGCCGGCTTTGTCGATCGGGCCGGGGTCCCAGGCCAGGCGCGCGACACCTCCCCGCTCGGCTTTGCGTATCGCCGCCGTGAACTGCCCTACCAACGTCGGCGCCCGGCCACGTGGCCGCCGCTCCGCCGCTGCAGCTAGCTAGACTGCGAGACTACCTAAGTTGGTTGGGTCTCATGCATGGGCCACCGTGCTTCTGCTGCCCGCCTGCGGCCGCCGCTCTCCCGTGGTATCGTCCGCCGCGACGCCCACACGTGGCCCCGCCGCCGAGTCGACATGGAGATCGATCGGTCGACCGGCGCCACGCCACGCCACGGCTTGGACTTTTTTGTGCCGACGACGGTGGTGTGAGTGGGGCGCGCCACGGCGGCACCACCACCGCATCGATAGGGAGCAGCGTAGCGGCGGTAATTCCATCGATCGATCGGCCGCGTCTCGTCGCGCGCCACGGTTGCCGGTGACCACACGCACGGTGCCGTGCCGGTGGTGGTACTACCGCGAGGGCGAGGCTCACGATTGATTCGCGGTCCCGGTGGCTACCTACAGCGACCGGTCGTCTCTGGTGCACACACGTGGCGCTAGACGTCAGGTTTACCTTCGTCGCATACATCATCGTCCAACGATCAAATCGAAACCAAGATATGCAGATGAGATCAGGATTAGTCGTCCACCGCTCTGCTCGATCCCACCGATAAGACCAGCCAAATGCTGCTACTCCAACAGTTCATTCTACTAGTGGTACTAAGGGTGTTCTTTGTCCTAAATGGCTATTCTCAAACTCTATTATATCATTTTTGGCTCCTCTGAAAACTTTAATACTTCTATGGTCCTTTTAGTCACGTCATGTAGGGTGGTTAAACTCAAGTGGCTGCCGGTTTCACCTTGTTCTTTTGCGCCTCGTTGATGGCGTTGCCCCGCGTCCCGAGGGACACGGATCCAGTGACATGCACCGATGAACAGTGCGGTGCCATGCACTATGGGTCGTTGGATCAAAAATGAGCGGACCAAATTAAGTACTGTAGCGCGTCACTGTGGTCGTTCCTGTAGCAGGTACACTGTAGCGTGCGTACTGTAGCATATACACTTTAGCATAGTCATATTCATGTTCATCTGTCCATCGAGTTTGGATCCAATGGCCAAAAACTAGGTGCATGTCACAGTTACTGTTCATTGGTGACATGCCCATGGTATGTCACCGGATCTCAATCCCTTCCCGAGTGCCAGTGCTGGCCCGGGCGGCACTTAGGCATCCTCACCAGACATTTTAGGCAAAGGAGCGCCTCGGCCTTTTTAAGAGGAGCAGGCGGGCTCCATTATGGCCACTCCGCCGTCTACAGCCAACACCATCGCCACGACCAACGTCATGGGCTAGGGCTGGCCATCCCGCTAGATGAAGAATTACTACGAGGGCCGACTCCTCTAGTGCCAGTAAGAAGAAAAAAATGCAACCGCCGGTATGTCCCGGTGGACTTCCCGTAGCGTCAGTTCGACGAGATGCAAGCCTCGACGAGGAGGATGAAGACGAAGTCCACGACGACAATACGGTTTCTCCAAGCGTCAGCGTGAACCAGGAGTTCCAGCCAATGAACCTCACAGAGGAGGGGGTGACCATCGAAATGGCCGTCACCTAGAGCGAGCTCTCGCTCAATGGGATAGACTCATCGTTCAACTATGGGAGTCCATGCAGGTCCAAGGGAGGTCAATGACTACTTCGACGACTCCTCCCACAGCAACACCGCCACCACCTCAGTAGGCTCTACACTGGCCGTGGCCTTGGGCTCCTCCAGTCTTCCTCGACCTCGTCGACGACGAGTAGGCAGCCATGGCGTACGCCCTAGTTAGCTAGGGTTTATTTTCTAGTATTTTTAAATTATTTTTTTGTACTTTGTAAATTCGTTATATTTGAATTAAAATTGCTATTGGAAAAAAATGGGTTAAACCTATGGAGCTACCCAAGCTGAACGAACACATGAGCCAGCAAAATCGATTTAATATCCGTAGCTCAGCCCAAACAAATACGGAGTACTGTAATACAGATGGTCTAAAATCGAGTGCAAACCAGACGCACTAAAATAAATCACACACAACTGAGCAGCGCCGACCTCCGATCATCATGACAGAGCACCAGTGTTAGTGACGATTATATATATTAAAAAGAAATCGAGCAGCGTCAGCAGATATCTCTTCCGTCCCACCCGTAAGGCTGGTGCCAACGCACCGCCCGGCTCCAGCCCCGCCACGTCAGCTTTTGGCCCACTCTCACCCCACTCTCACCCCACTCTCACCACACGCGCCAACGCACGCGCTATAGTCTTGCCTTTAGTTCTCTCTCCTCCACGTCAGCTTTTCTCTCTCTTCAACATGAGCATATCTTTGTTTACGTTACAACAATATAAATAATGCAAGGAAATTATTTTATTGAACTAAAATTGTTACCGATTACATCATAAAAAAAATTACATAAAAATCTGAAAAGATTACATAAAAATCTGAAAAAATTACATAATCTTTGTTTACGTTACAACATGGAGAGTGGAGGTGTGGAATGGCTGAAAACATATGGGGGTATTTATAGGGTTTTTTGAACAAGCAACGGCTAGCTGACGTGGACCAATCGCGTCGCGGCACGTCAGCTAGCCGTTGGGCCCTGCCGCCCCACTCCCGCCCTGCTCCCGCCCACTCCCGCCCGCCTCCAGCCCGCCTCCCGCCCGCCTCCAGCCCGCCTCCCGCCCGCCTACCGCCCGCCTGCCTCCCGCCCGGCCCGCGCCAACGCGCCGCCCCGCCTCCCGCCCCGCTCCCGCCTCCATCTCGCCGCCTACGCGGGCGACACCCGGGCGGTAGCGGGCGCTACCGCCGGGCGAGCCAGCCGGCGCCCGCCGCTCCACTCCCGCCCGCCTCCCGCCCCTCTCCCGCCCCATCGCCGCCGCTACCGCCTCCCCTGCCGCCTGCGCTGGCACCGGCCTAATCGCCCTCCCACCAACTCACCACCGCCTCCTCGCTAATCACCCCGCCGCTCCACGCACTTAATCACCCGCTATTTATAAACCCCACCACACACAGGCCCAGCCCCATGCCCAGAGCAGGCGCCCCACGCCGCACGCAGCACTGCACCAACTAACGCGCCGCCGCGGAATCGGTTGCCGGCTATGGAGACGGACGCCACCGCCTTCTACCCGCCGCCGCCGGCCCACCAGCGCCATCCCACGGCCGCGCAGCCGCTGTCGGCGAAACCTCCGCCGGCGGGCGGCGTCGCGGGGCGAGCCGCGGCGGGGCGGCAGTACCGCGGCGTGCGGATGCGCAAGTGGGGCAAGTGGGTGGCCGAGATCCGGGAGCCCAACAAGCGGTCGCGGATCTGGCTCGGCTCCTACGCCACCGCCGTCGCCGCCGCGCGCGCCTACGACACCGCCGTCTTCTACCTCCGCGGCCGCTCCGCGCGCCTCAACTTCCCCGACCAGCTCCTCGACGGCGCCGGCGTCACCGTGGCCGCCGGCCCCGGGGACCTCAAGGAGGGCGGGGGAGGCGGGCTCTCCGCCGCGGCCATCCGGAAGAAGGCGGCCGAGGTGGGCGCCCGCGTCGACGCGCTGCAGTCATGCGGTGGCGGCTCCCCGGTCTCCCCGCCCCCGCCGTCCCCGTCCTGCCGCCGCGGCCGGGCCAAGCACCCCGACCTCAACCGCGAGCCCACCCCCGACACCGACGACGACGAGTGAACTCTAAACCCACCCCGCCGACTCTTCTTCGTCTTCTTCAATCCTCCACCACCTACCTAGTGCTTAATTAGTCTTTACCCAGGCGAGTAGCAGCAGCCAGCTAGCTATAGCGGTAGCAGAGAGTATCAGTAGTAAGCAAGCAGATCAGTATGGGGAAGCATGGATCCGACACGCAAGGTGTTCGGCGAAATGCGGGTGAGCTCGGGAAACAACCAAACCAATAATGGAGCCGCGACGTCGCCGTCAGGTCGGCCAAAGTAGGGGCCTAGGCTACCAGTTAATCACCGTCCGGCCGTCGTCGCCCATCCGGTCGGAAGCGGCGGCGACGGCGAAGTAGCGGCAGCTGGAATGCGTGAGTGCGTGCGTGGGCGTGTAGCTAAGGCGAAGCGCGTGGCCTTCCCATAAAAGTGTTGTTTGTAAAGGAAGAAAGAATACCGGCAAACAAAGGCTTCAACAATCTTTCCATGCATCTTCGTCGTCCTCTTCTTGTTTCTTGTTCATGATCGCTACGGCATCATCATTCACTTGCTGAGTTCGCTTGCCTTTTGAAGATGAACACGGCCTCAAAAGATGAAGCACGCGTCTTCCCTCGTGCCGTTCGTCCGTCGAGGTTATCCCGATCGTTGTCTGCTCGTGCACGCGGCGGCGCCGCCTAGGCGAGACGGGCTTCCACTCCACCTCTGCCGTGTCGGCCACCGCCGGGACTGGACGAGTAGTGCTGGAGGTTTTCAGCAGGTTTGGCCTTTGTGGGGCCGCGTGTGGTGGATTAGTGCGTGGGTGATGCGTCTTATCGGCTAATGATGCCTGCGTGTCGGCAATTCATTACGCCGCTCACGAGCCGCCCTGGAAGATTCGTGGAGCCGGCCGAGTCCGGCGCAGGAACCAGGTGTCGACCCCTTGCACCGGCACTTCTCCACTAGTGCTGCTAGTACACTACCAGGTGTACTTGTTTACCCTTTTCTTATGGAATCATGCACGTCCATTACTGTGAGACCCATATGGAGCCAATCCAATCATCACTTGAGAAACTATCCGGATCATTTGTACGAACTACCAACAATAAGGGCATGTCCAATGTTGGGCTTGGAGCATCTCCGCTCGCACACAAAATGATAAAAACTACTGTAAATTCTCCCGCTCGCGTCGCTCGACCTGGGCGGCTCGGGAGCTAACCCTAGCGCTGCCAAGGAGCTCCCCGCCGCCGCTACCGCCCCTTGCCGCTGCTGCCGCCGGCCATCGCCGCGGTGGCGGCGGGCCCTGTCCCCAAAGGTGGGCAGGGGTCTTCTCGCCGTGGCTCGCGCGGGAGAATCGGTAGGCCGTGGCGGCGGCCCCGGGTCGCTGGTGTTGGTGGCGGCGTGGCCTGCTGCTGCGGCCGCGAGGGCGGCGTGGTAGCGGCGCACCGGCCGGTGGTGCCGGTGGTCGCGGCGAGGGCGTCTCGCGGCGGCTGGTGCGTGGCCGCTGGCGGCGGCTCGGCGGGCCCAATCGGTGCGTGGCTGGTGGTCGCGGCGGAGGGCGTCTGCGGCGGCTCTTTGCGTTCTTCGGCGGCAGTCTTTGGGAAGGTGGTGGCGCGAGGCCGTGCGGGGCGGCGGCGCTGAGGGTCTGGCCGTGGTGGATCTGGGCCCTGCGGGTCGGCTCCGGGCGTGGGTGGCCTGGGCGTCGCGGCTGGCTGGCGCGGGAGGCCCTGGCCGTGGTGGTGCTGCAATTGTGCAGTGGTAGGTGCTGGTGGAGTTCCGGGGGCAGCGGCCCCGGGCAGCGGCGAGGTGTTGGTGGGCAAGGTGGAAGAAGGTGGTCCGATCTTGGGCACGAAGTAGGATGACGCGACAAGTCCCGGGCTAATGCCTTGTCTCGGTTGCTGGCCGGCCGGCAGCTGGCCGAGGCCGGCGATGGCGGCGGCTTCGGGCACCGCTCCCTTCTTGAAGGCATCGCCGAGGTGACGTTGTGGCTTCTTGGCTGGGTTTGCTCCGGGGAAATCCCTAGATCCACCGTGATCGGTCGATGGCGGCACTCTTGTGTCTTCTTCCATCTTGAGGGCATCGATTTGGAGCTGCTTAGGTCGGAGGGACCCGTGAAAGTTGGATGGTGTTGGCGTCATGGATTGCGTGGCGACGATGACAATGGTGAGCAAATCGGAGTTGCGGCATGCTCTTCGTCACCCCTGCCGTGATGGTGAAGTCGGAGCTGCGAGGCGACTTGTGGCAACGATGCCACTTGATTGGTGCTTGCGTCGGTGCAAGGCGTGCAACTTCTCCTATGAAGGTCGCGGTTGAAGTCGGAGCTGCCTCCTCCTCGACGTGCTTGGGGGTCGACTATTTGGCATAGGCTCACTTGGGTTCCGATGTCGTTTGCGGCGACGGTCTCGATGGCGGATGTCTAAGGTGAAGTCGGAATCGCTGTCTCGTGGAGGAGTGACGACGATGACGCTCGATGACATCCTCAACGATGGTCTTTCTCCTCGATGACGTCTGAGCTTCGTGTGGGTAGCCAGGTTGGCGGGGTGCTAGGTGTGTGTTGTTGGTTTTCGCTCAATTTTCTCCTAAAAATTGAGCACTTTCTTCTTAATTAATAGATTGAGGCAAAACTTTTGCCTCCGTTTAAAAAAAAAACTACTGTACGATATTTAAGGCCTCGATAGTCGCCTTTCCAGCAACCTGGAGGCGCTAAGGTTTCTATGAGTTAGATCTTGACTAGACAGTATCGCAAAATTAGGACTAATCATCTCCTGAAACAAGTGGACGCCATCAGTATAGTTGTTATTATGAATCGCCCCCACCTGGATTTAGGATCAGCTTAAGCTAACAATGATTATACACTAATCATACATTGAAGCATCGTGCCGCAACTGTGAAACTCTATCAGCTCCGATACCGACTGTATCAATATCTTGTGCCCATACACAAAAAGAGATCAGCCGCGTCTTGTAACTCTTGTTGCATTTAAGCATTTCTTTAGCTGCTGAACACGATTGATAAAAAAAACTGCACTGATTGTATGAGAAAAAGAGCGCCATTTATAGCCGGGCTAAACTAAAATGATAACTCCGCCACTCTGCGGAAAAAGGAGAAACTTCGTGTGCTTAAAGCATAATCTAGCGCCTAGACCCAAACCCATCCTAACCGGTTTGACGCAAATTGATAGGCGTGCAGACCGACACACTATAGGTTTAAATTTGGGTTGAGAATGTATCTGACATCGACTCCATCTGTGCATGTCCCCTTCTTCTCCGGGCCCATCCGCTAGTGGCGCACAAGCCACTCTACCCTCAAATCGTGCTCCTTCCAGTGTGTCACAACCCTACCGTGACGTCGCCGCCTGCCCACCGCGCCACCCGCTGCATGTCTTAGCCATCCGCTTCGGCCCTTGATTGTCATCTGGGCCTGCAACTGGACATGTGCAGTTTGTCGCCCGTTGCCTCGGACCTGCCCACCACCAACGACGCCTAGGATCTATTTGGCTAATTGCGCGACCGAATTTGAGCTACAAAACCGGACCTATTTGGATTAACGCCTGCATAGAAATTGTCTAGTGGCAATTATATGACAATTGTCTCATGTTTTAGGTAGATGAGCTTCAGTCAATCAATTGAGTATCTATTTTTTCAAAAACATCATCGACACATTGTTGGGTGATGACTTGGAATCGCTATTCCGAGCATCAGTGAACATTGGCACGAAACAGGTAGTCATCTCGTCTCATTTTATTTATTTTCTTGTGAACTACTACCTCCATCTTAAAACTTAAGGCTTATATTTTTTTTTTGAAAATTCAAACAAGTAAAGTTTGATCAAACTTTTAGGACAATCTATAAATAAATATAATATTTTGTAGATACCATATGAAATATATTTCATTATCTATCTACTCCTCGACGCATGGCGGAGCAGGCGCGCGGTTGGGATGGGCGGCGCTGCGGTCTCCCTCCTCCCGTCGGCTCTCCGTAGCACTCCGGCCGGGGCTGGTGGTGGGCGGCGGCTAGGCCCTCGGTCTGCGCCATGTCATCCACCCCCGCCTCTCGTCGGTACGTGGAGGCGATCTCGGGATTCTTCCGCGACACGAGGGCGTCCGGAGCAACAACCTTGGGTTCGACGGAGGAGGTGACCTCTTCTTCGCCGGAGAGGGTCGGCCTGCGGTTGGTGGCGGTGGATCTTTGATCTATCACCTCAATCCGGTGGTGAGATGGAGGAGCATGGAAGCCGACGATGGTGTCGCCGGTGGAGGGTTGGCTTGGCCAGCCCGGGATGGTCGCCGACATGGGGGTCCGACCTGAATAAAGGCGGCGGTCCTAGGGCCTCTCTTGCGTGAAGAGGAGGACCTACCGGAGGCCTGGACTCGTGATCTAGCCGGCGGGTTGAGTTCCGGAAGGCTCCGCCGGCGAGTGTAACAGTGCTTTGCCTGGAGTTTGCTGGATCGGAGGTATTCGGTCGTGCAAACCCATGCGCTTATTCCGACCGTTTGGTTCTGGAGAGAGCGGCGTGAAGCTCTTTTTCTGTGTTGACGTCAAGTGACTATGGATCCATGATGAAAGTCGGAAGAAGAGAATTTCATGAAGGCCGGAGGGGATGACTAGCTAAGGGAGGTTCAAGTCTCCGCGCTGTTGAGGGGCTTGCTTGGTGTTCCAGTCTTCACAGCTGCGGTATAAAAGTGGGCGCTGAAGGGGTTCGTAGCATAGAAAACAAAAATTTTCCTATCGCAAAGACGAATAAATCCAAGATCTAATCTATGGAACACCCAAGATCTAATCTACAAGATCGAAGCAACGAGATGGTAAAGAGACTAACCCTCGAAGATTCCAAAGCCTACGAGATTAATCTCGTTGTTGGTGTAGACGATCGTCCCCGGTGCTGCAATCCGGCAGCACTTCCGTACTCGGTCGCGCGTACGGTGTCGATGAAGCACCTTCCTCTCCCGTTCCAGCGGGCAGCGGAGGTTGTGGTAGATCTCCTCCAACGTCCAGCAGCACGACGGCGTGGTGGTGGTGGTGGAGGAAGAAAACTGCAGGGCTTCGCCTAAGCCCGGACAGCGTATGGTGGAGGGAGAGGCGGCCAGAGGAGGAGGCAATGATGGGTGGGTGTGGCCGGCCACCCCCTCCCCTCTTTATATAGGGGTCTGGCCGGCCAAGGTGGCCCCCTTTCCCATCTAGGGTTAGGGGGGCGGCGGCCAAGGGGGGGAGAGGGGCTTTCCCCTCCCCCAAGTTGATCCCCCCCTAGGAAACCCTAGGGGGTTGGCCGGCCTGGGCCTTGGGGGCCATGTGCCCCTGGCCCATTAGGCCAGGGAGCATCCCCTCGGCCCATGCTAGGCCTCCTAGGTCGTGGGCCCCATGGTGGACCCCTCCGGAACCTTCTAGAACCTTCCAGTCAACCACCGGAAAAATCCCGAACATTTCCGAAACCCAGAAATCAACTTCCCTTATATGAATCTTATTCTCCGGACCATTCCGGACCTCCTCGTGATGTCCTGGATCCCATCCGAGACTTCGAACAAACTTCGTCTCCATACCATATTCAAATCTACTTATGCGACATCGAACCTTAAGCGCGTCACCCTACGGTTCGCGAACTATGCAGACATGGTCGAGACTCCTCTCCGAGCAATAACCAATAGCGGGATCTGGAGATCCATAATGGCTCCTGCATATTCAACGATGACTTAGTGATCGATTGAACCATTTACATACGATGCCAATTCCCTTTGTCACACGATATTCTACTTGTCCGAGGTTTGATCATCGGTATCTCCATACCTTGTTCAACCTCGTTACCGACAAGTACTCTTTACTCGTACCGTGGTATGTGATCTCTTATGAACTATTCATATGCTTGCAAGCTAATCAGATGACATTCCACCGAGAGGGCCCAGAGCATATCTATCCGTCATCAGGATGGACAAATCCCACTGTTGATCCATATGCCTCAACTCACACTTTCCAGATACTTAATCCCACCTTTATTGCCACCCATTTACGCAATGGCGTTTGATGTAATCAAAGTACCCTTTCGATGTAAGTGATTTACATGATCTCATGGTCGAAGGATTAAGACAACTATGTATTGAAAGCTTATAGCAAATGAACTTAATGACTTGATCTTATGCTACGCTCATTTGGGTGTGTGTCCATTATATCATTCAACTAATGACATAACCTTGTTATTAATAACATCCAATGTTCATGATCATGAAACCATGATCATCTATTAATCAACAAGCTAGTTATACAAGAGGCTTACTAGGGACTCCTTGTTGTTTACATAACACACATGTATCAATGTTTCGGTTAATACAATTATAGCATGGTATATAAACATTTATCATAAACACAAAGATATTATAATAACCATTTTATTATTGCCTCTTGGGCATATCTCCAACAGTCTCCCACTTGCACTAGAGTCAATAATCTAGATTACATTGTAAGATACCTAACACCCATAGCATTCTGGTGTTGGTCATGCTTTGCCCTAGGGAGAGCTTTAGTCAACGGATCTGCAACATTCAGATCTGTGTGTACTTTGCAAATCTCTACTTCACCATCTTCGATGTACTCGCGAATCGAATGAAAACGCAGCTTGATATGCTTTAGCTTCTTGTGTGACCTTGGTTCCTTTGCATTGGCGATGGCACCCGTGTTGTCACAATAAATGACTAACGGGTCCAATGCACTAGGAACCACACCAAGCTCAACAATGAACCTCTTCATCCATACCGCTTCCGATGAAGCCTCAAGCCGCTATATATTCAGATTCTCGTTGAAGATTTCGCCACCGTGCACCGCTTGGAATCGCTCCAGCTTTCGCCGCACCATTCAGTATAAACACGTACCCAGACTGAGACTTAGAGTCATCAGGATCGGTGTTCCAACTTGCATCGGTGTAACTGGTTACAACGAGCTCTTGGTCACCGCCATAACAAAGAAACATATCCTTAGTTCTTTTCAAGTACTTCAGATATTCTTGACCGCTGTCCGGTGTTCCATTCCTGGATCACTTTGATATCTGCTGGTCAAGCTAACAAAGCATGTGCGATATCCGGTCTAGTACACGGCATGGCATACATGATAGAGCCTATCACGAGGCATAGGGGATCTTGCTCATCCTCTCTCTATCTTCTCGCTGTAGCTGGACCTTGAGTCTTACTCAAGACCTTACACAGCAACATAGGCAAGAATCCTTTCTTGCTTTCATCCATTCTAAACTTCTTTAGAATCTTGTCCAGGTATGTACTCTACGAAAGCCCTATTAGGCGTCTTGATCTATCTCTATAAATCTTGATGCCTAAAATGTATGCTGCTTCACCAAGGTCTTTCATTGAAAAACTCTTATTCAAATAACCTTTAACACTGCTTAATAGTTCTATATCATTCCCAATCAATAATATGTCATCTACATATAATATCAGGAACGCTACAGAGCTCCCACTCACTTTCTTGTAAATACAGGCCTCACCATGAGTCCGTATAAAACCGAAGTCTTTGATCACCCTATCAAAGCGTAGGTTCCAACTCCGGGATGCTTGCTTCACCATAAATGGAACGCTGAAGTTTGCATACCTTGTCGCATTTTTAGGATCGACAAAACCTTTGGGTTGTACCATATACAACTCTTCCTCAATGTCACCATTAAGGAACGCCGTTTTGACATCCATCTGCCAAATCTCATAATCGAAAAATGCAGCTATTGCTAACAAAATCCTCACAGACTTTAGCTTCGCTACAGGTGAGAAAGTCTCATCGTAGTCAACTCCTTGAATTTGTCGGAAACCCTTTGCGACAAGTCGAGCTTTATAGACAGTAATATTACCATCAGCATCTGTTTTTCTCTTGAAGATCCATTTATTCTCAACAGCCTTGCGGCTATCAGGTAAGTCTACCAAAGTCCATACTTTGTTATCATACATGGATCCCATTTCGGATTTCATGGCTTCTTGCCATTTGTTGGAATCTGGGCTCACCATTGCTTCTTCATACGTCGCAGGGTCCTCATCATTGTTGTCCACAATCATGACATTTAGACAGGGATCATACCAATCAGGAGTGGTACGCTCCCTCGTCGATCTGCGAGGTTCAAAGAGCTTCCTCGTTCGAAGTTTCATGATCATCATCATTTGCTTCCTCTCCTATCGGCGCAGGCTGTACGGGAACATCTTCCGGTACTGCGCTACTCTGATCAATGAGAGAAGGTTCATTAACCTCGTCGAGTTCTACTTTCCTTCCAGTCACTTCTTTCGTAAGAAACTCCTTCTCAAGAAAGGATCCATTCTTGGCAACAAAATTTTTTGCCTTCGGATCTGTGATAGAAAGTATACCCAATTGTTTCTTTAGGGTATCCTATGAAGACGCATTTCTCCGCTTTGGGTTCTAGCTTGTCAGGTTGTAACTTCTTTACATAAGCTTCGCAACCCCAAACTTTAAGGAACGACAACTTAGGTTTCTTCCCAAACCATAATTCATACGGTGTCGTTTCAACGGATTTAGATGGTGCCCTATTTAAAGTGAATGCGGCTGTCTCTAATGCATAACCCCAAAACGACAACGGCAAATCGGTAAGAGACATCATAGATCGAACCATATCTAAGAGAGTTCGATTACGACGTTCGGACACACCATTACGCTGTGGTGTTCCCGGCGGTGTCAACTGTGAAAGTATTCCGCATTTCTTTAAATGCATGCCAAACTCATAACTCAGATATTCGCCTCCGCGATCAGAACGCAGAAACTTAATCTTCTTGTTATGTTGATTTTCTACTTCACTTTGGAATTCCTTGAACTTCTCAAAAGTCTCGGACTTATGTTTCATAAAGTAAATATATCCATATCTACTCAGATCATCCGTGAAGGTCAGAACATAACGATAACCACCGCGCGATGCTACACTCATTGGTCCGCACACATCGGTATGTATGATTTCTAATAAGTCTGTAGCTCGCTCCATTGTACCAGAAAATGGAGTCTTAGTCATTTTTCCCATTAGACATGCTTCGCATCTATCAAGTGACTCAAAGTCAAGTGACTCAAGAAGTCCATCGGACTGGAGTTTCTTCATGCGCTTCACTCCAATGTGACCAAGACGACAGTGCCACATATAAGTAGAATTATCATTCAATTTAATTTGCTTAGCATCAATGTTATGAACATGTGTATCACTACTATCGAGACTTAACAAGAATAAACCATTCATCTCAGGTGCATGGCCATAAAAGACATTACTCATATAAATCGAACAACCATTATTCTCTGATTTAAACGAATAACCGTCTTGCATTAAACAAGATCCAGATATAATGTTCATGCTCAACGCAGGTACCAAATAACAATTATTAAGGTTTAAAACTAATCCCGAAGGTAGATGTAGAGGGAGCGTGCCGACGGCGATCACATCGACTTTGGATCCATTTCCAACGCGCATCGTCACCTCGTCTCTTGCCAGGCTTCGTCTATTCCGCAGTTCCTGTTTCGAGTTACAAATGTGAGCAACCGAACCAATATCAAATACCCAGGCACTACTACGAGAACCAGTAAGATAGACATCAATAACATGTATATCAAATATACCTTTCTTTTTGACGTGGCCGCTCTTCAGATCGGCCAAGTATTTGGGGCAATTGCGCTTCCAGTGCCCCTTCCCCTGGCAGTAATAGCACACAGTATCAGGCTTAGGGCCAGCCTTGGGCTTCTCCGGAGGCGCAACAACTTTCTTGCCGCCCTTCTTGAAGTTGCCCTTGTTGTTAGGCTTGCCCTGCTTCTTGAAACTGGTGGTCTTGTTGACCATCAACACTTGGTTCTCTTTCTTTATTTCAACCTCAGCAGATTTCAGCATGGAGAAGAGTTCATGTAACTCCTTGTTCATGTTCTGCATGTTGTAGTTCATCACGAAGTTCTTGTAACTAGGTGGCAGTGATTGGAGGACACGATTAATCCCCAGCTTGTTAGGAATCACTATTCCCAAGTCACTGAGTTTCTTCGCATGCCCGGACATAGCGAGCATGTGCTCACTGACGGAGCTGCCCTCTTCCATCATGCAACTGAAGAAGTGTTTCGATGCTTCATAGCATTCCACGGCCGCATGAGTTTCAAAAATAGTCTTTAACTCTTTCATCATCTCAAACGGGTCGTGGTGCTCAAAACGTTTTTGAAGATCGGCTTCCAGACTGCACAGGATGGCACACTGAACTTGAGAGTACCGAATTTTCCGAGTCTCGTAAACATTCTTTACTTCATCGGATTCAGTTTCTGCAGGTGGGGCACCCAGCGGTGCATCGAGCACATATTGCAGGTTTCCACCAGCGAGGAAAATCCTCACATGACAATCCGGTCGGTGAAGTTGCTACCGTTGCTCTTAAGCTTTTCTTTCTCTAGGAACTGGTTAAAACTGATGGAGGGGGACGCCATGATCTACAACATATTTGCAAAGAGTTTAGACTAAGTTTATGATAAATTGAGTTCAGTTTTAATTCTTAAATTAACTAGGTGAACTCCCACTTAAAACAACATCCCTCGCATTGTCTTAGTGATTACACGAACCAAATCCACTACACCAAGTCCGATCTTCACGAGAAAAGATGTAGCTTCAAAGGTGAACACTCAAAGTGTTCATCATATCATTCATATGACTCATGCTCTACCTTTCGGTATCCCGTGTTCCGAGACCATGTCTGTACATGCTAGGCTCGTCAAGGCAACCTTAGTATCCGCGTGTGCAAAACTGGCTTGCACCCGTTGTATGCACATGTAGAGTCTATCACACCCGATCATCACGAGATGCTTCGAAACGACAAGTCTTAGCAACGGTGCATACTAAGGATGAACACTTTATTATCTTGATATTTAGTGAGAGGGATCATCTTATAATGCTACCGTCGCGATCTAAGCAAAATAAGATGCATAAAAGGATTAACATCACATGCAATTCATAATGTGTGATATGATATGGCCTTTCTTCTTGTGCTTTTGATCTCCATCTCCAAAGCACGGACATGATCTCCATCATCACCAGCAAGGCGTCAAGGTCAGTGGCGCCGCTTCATGGTTGTCCATCACTTATAGCTACTAT
The DNA here is from genome assembly GCF_019359855.2 of Lolium perenne. Lineage (NCBI taxonomy): Eukaryota > Viridiplantae > Streptophyta > Magnoliopsida > Poales > Poaceae > Lolium > Lolium perenne. The sequence continues at coordinate 25,135,542 of NC_067250.2, forward strand.
AACAACTACTTGAAATAAAGCTATTACATGATGAATAGACACGCAGGTCTTTAACAAAAAATTAAAGACAACCATTAGGCTCCTGCCGGTTGCCATAATACAATAATGAACATCTCATACATCAAATATAATCATCATCACATCATGGCCATATCACATCACCAAACCCCTGCAAAAACAAGTTAGACGCCTCTAATTTGGTTTGCATATTTTACGTGGTTTAGGGTTTTCGAGTAAGATCCAATCTACCTACGAACATGAACCACAACGGTGATACTAGTGTTGACAATAGAAGTGCAAATTGCAATCTTCACTATGGTGGGAGAGACAGACACCCGCAAAGCCACTTATGCAATACAAGTTGCATGTCAAGCGTGGAGCAAGTCTCATGAGACGCGGTCATGTAAAGTTAGCCCGGGCCGCTTCATCCCACCATCCCGCAAGAAGCAAAGTACACAAACTAAAGCAACAAAAGCATCACCGCCCACAAAACCATTGTGTTCTACTCGTGCAACAGACCTATGCATAGACATGGCTCTGATACCACTGAAGGGGTTCGTAGCATAGAAAACAAAAAATTTCCTATCGCAAAGACGAATAAATCCAAGATCTAATCTATGGAACACCCAAGATCTAATCTACAAGATCGAAGCAACGAGATGGTAAAGAGACTAACCCTCGAAGATTCCAAAGCCTACGAGATTAATCTCGTTGTTGGTGTAGACGATCGTCCCCGGTGCTGCAATCCGGCAGCACTTCCGTACTCGGTCGCGCGTACGGTGTCGATGAAGCACCTTCCTCTCCCGTTCCAGCGGGCAGCGGAGGTTGTGGTAGATCTCCTCCAACGTCCAGCAGCACGACGGTGTGGTGGTGGTGGTGGAGGAAGAAAACTGCAGGGCTTCGCCTAAGCCCGGACAGCGTATGGTGGAGGGAGAGGCGGCCAGAGGAGGAGGCAATGATGGGTGGGTGTGGCCGGCCACCCCCTCCCCTCTTTATATAGGGGGCTGGCCGGCCAAGGTGGCCCCCTTTCCCATCTAGGGTTAGGGGGGCGGCGGCCAAGGGGGGGAGAGGGGCTTTCCCCTCCCCCAAGTTGATCCCCCCCTAGGAAACCCTAGGGGGTTGGCCGGCCTGGGCCTTGGGGGCCATGTGCCCCTGGCCCATTAGGCCAGGGAGCATCCCCTCGGCCCATGCTAGGCCTCCTAGGTCGTGGGCCCCATGGTGGACCCCTCCGGAACCTTCTAGAACCTTCCAGTCAACCACCGGAAAAATCCCGAACATTTCCGAAACCCAGAAATCAACTTCCCTTATATGAATCTTATTCTCCGGACCATTCCGGACCTCCTCGTGATGTCCTGGATCCCATCCGAGACTTCGAACAAACTTCGTCTCCGTACCATATTCAAATCTACTTATGCGACATCGAACCTTAAGCGCGTCACCCTACGGTTCGCGAACTATGCAGACATGGTCGAGACTCCTCTCCGAGCAATAACCAATAGCGGGATCTGGAGATCCATAATGGCTCCTACATATTCAACGATGACTTAGTGATCGATTGAACCATTTACATACGATGCCAATTCCCTTTGTCACACGATATTCTACTTGTCCGAGGTTTGATCATCGGTATCTCCATACCTTGTTCAACCTCGTTACCGACAAGTACTCTTTACTCGTACCGTGGTATGTGATCTCTTATGAACTATTCATATGCTTGCAAGCTAATCAGATGACATTCCACCGAGAGGGCCCAGAGCATATCTATCCGTCATCAGGATGGACAAATCCCACTGTTGATCCATATGCCTCAACTCACACTTTCCAGATACTTAATCCCACCTTTATTGCCACCCATTTACGCAATGGCGTTTGATGTAATCAAAGTACCCTTTCGATGTAAGTGATTTACATGATCTCATGGTCGAAGGATTAAGACAACTATGTATTGAAAGCTTATAGCAAATGAACTTAATGACTTGATCTTATGCTACGCTCATTTGGGTGTGTGTCCATTATATCATTCAACTAATGACATAACCTTGTTATTAATAACATCCAATGTTCATGATCACGAAACCATGATCATCTATTAATCAACAAGCTAGTTATACAAGAGGCTTACTAGGGACTCCTTGTTGTTTACATAACACACATGTATCAATGTTTCGGTTAATACAATTATAGCATGGTATATAAACATTTATCATAAACACAAAGATATTATAATAACCATTTTATTATTGCCTCTTGGGCATATCTCCAACAGGCGCGACAACACAGGTGAAGTGCAGAGTCCTATCTTTCAGGGTGAAAACCCAATGTCTGGCCTTAACTGGTTGTGCCTGGCAATGACCTTGGTGGATGCATTGTTTTCAGAGCGGGAACTATCTTCAGGGTGAAAACCTAAGATCTTTGATCGGGCGACGACGGTGTTTGAGCACTCTTCCCTTCTTGGAGGCGTCGTTTTTTTGGAGAGTCCGTAATTCAGGTGTTGTCATGGCGGTGGATGTATTGCTGTTGTTAGGCCCGAGATACTGTAGTGGGACTTTTGTTTCTTAGCTTTTTTTACTATGTGCATCTGTAGTGCCATTAGGGTGAAGCGTTGTTGCAAAGTGTAAGGGTATATTGCCCCTATGTGTGGTTTTGGTAATTAATGACAGCCCCTATGGACTAATGTTCTCATTGAGTTTATATGAAGGAATATTCCATAGGTACTACTTGTATTCCATATGTTAAGTATGGATGCCATGAAGATAAAGATACACCTTGTGTATTGGCATCAAGATCATCGGTTTGAAGATAAATATGTAATATGATCAAGAAGAAGAAATGAAGATGGAGTTCTTAGGTGGAACTCAATATTAGCCATGCTCTATCTTAAGTGAGTATGAGAAGATACAAGGTTGAGTTGGGCAAGTTCAAGATGAGCATCTTGAGTGGATCACATGCTTGAAGCTTGTCGTCCATTCGGTGATAATGGACATGTGAAGATGTGCATCAATGGAGCTTTCCCATCATAGTGTATGGGGGAGCATTTGTGAGTCTCCACGAATCAACATTGATCAAGTGAGGCATTCCGGCTTGAGTGAAGCTTGAAGAGTTATCATCAAGATCAAGCGGGATGCGCAAGGCAAAGGTATGGCCTTGCTAGGTTTTCTTTTTACCGGTCTCAAGGTGGATGTTGGGAGACCGGATTATAGGATAGATAGCCGCACTATTAAGAGGGGCTTTCGGTTGGGTAACTTGATCACATCGTCTTAGGGAGCTCAATCCTTTGCATACTTTGCATATCCTTATTGCTTCTTGGTGTTTCTCTGTGTGAGGTTCTTGAGCTTGTTGCTAGCTTTACAACAAGCCCAAGTTCATCGAAAACGGAATCCGCATGCATCTTCTATTGCATTTTCGAGTTTGGACGTCTTCACCGTTTCTTGATGGTGGGAGACTCCCTCTCTAAAATCATCTAAAATGTTCTGTGAGGAGTCTCCATATTTCCAGTTTTTGTTGGGGTTCTATTCGTCGTTATCTTTCCAACAAAATTGGTTTCATGTCAATCGGTGACATATGCATCCCCAATGGGCCTGCCGAAGATAGTACCCATAGTTTGCTTAAGGCCCACTGATAAGGGATTAACTTATCAATGCCTACGTATTGTAGACTAGGGTTTAGTTGGAAGTAGAGGGCAAGTAGATCTTGAAGGTTTCAGCCGAAAAGTGCTCGACGATTATGAAAACTAGGGTTGCGTGAACAATGAATCGATTGCTATCTTTGTCCCTCGACTCCCCCTTATATAGGAGGTGGAGCCGAGGGATTCGTAATACACAAGTTTACAGAGTCCGGGAGGGTTTCCAACCCGTCCCGTAATATTACAAGTAGTATTTCTAATACAATTCTAGCTTTCCTTGATAACAACTTGGGCTTCCGAATCTTCTTATTCATCGAGTCGTGGGCCTTAAGCAAACCCTGGGTACTATCTTCGGCAGGCCCATTGGGGATGCCTATGTTAGTAGCCCCCGAGATTTTGCTTGAATCGAAGAATCATGGAAAATCTCCAACTTTAGTTATTCAATATTTCTGCCAAATTTATCGCATCTCTTTGGATACGCAATTCTATATTGTACAGGGATAATGGTAGTTGGGGCTAGTTCATCTGACGGATCAGGTACTAGTTAACTGCTCTAGTGGCAATCCGCAAAAAGCTACTTCAAGATCACGTCCCTGGACATGAACTTGGGATACTGGTGTAAACTTCGACAGGTGCCGCTTAAGGTCTTACCATGCTGTCGAGCCCCAGTCATATTTTATCGGGTACCTAACGCGTCCGTTAGGATTTTTCTTCGTATCTGTTGATACGAAAAAAAGTAGCAAACCGACATCAGACACGGCGCTACGCCACTCAAAACGGATCTGGGGTCTTACCTTCGCAAAGTTTTGCGGCATTCAGAGATTGTTCGCAACTTCGGCGCTCTGAGAATATATTGTCGAGTGCTTTTTCGGCTGCTGGAATAGCACATTTTATTGAGTCAACGGATGACTTATATTTCCTTCCCGATGGGAGTATATGTAGAGTTATTTATGTAACTCGAAATCTACTCACTTTTTATTCGTCCTTCTCTTTTTTTTTATAATTTCATCGGGCACGCGAACAGCGTTCCCGATGGGAGTAGCTCCCGAGGCTACAGCCAATGACTTGTGCTTGGGTGTAGGCTCAACGCCTTATGTTACTATATTTTCCTTCTCGAAGTTTTCATATTTATCGGGTGCGCGACCAGCGCTCCCGATGGGAGTAGCCCCCGAGGCTATGAACAAACGCTTACGTTTGATCATAGGCTCTCGCCATTTCTATTTTGTCATTCTGGAGCTTTTCTTTTTTCTAAAGTAGCCCCCGAGCATTTGGGCAAAAACTTGTATTTGACCAAAGGCTCCCGAAATAATCAACTATCTTCTGCTGTCGCCAATATTTATGAAGCTTCTTAGCCGAATTTTTCTTTTGCTTAAGTGACATCATTGCTGACGATAGCCATGACCGCTGTATCGGGAAAACACGAGAACTGCTCTCTCTCTGCCTTGCGGGCCCAAATTGCTCATCAAGTTGACACGTCGTGCAAGTGGGGGACACACGTCCTCCGCTTTTCCTGGCGCACGTACTGTAACTCTTGTTCTTTCTCGTCTGTATGAAATTACTTTTTACCCCTTGTCCACGTGTGCACCATCTATTCCGCAATCTCTTCATCCAACGGCGCGTCGATTCACCGCACCTCTATTAAAGGTCATCGTCTTCCTCCGTCAATACTTTCGTTCGCACCGCACCTCTGCTTCTCCTCTGCAAAAATCCTCCGCTTCTCCCATTGCTTCAAGCGCTCAACCTCGCTCGCACCTTTCTCCTCCACGCTCATTTATGCCACCTCGCGCGCGTCTGACCAGGCACAACACTCCGGAATCCAAGATGGCCGCCGAAGATCTGGAGTGGGAGAGATCCAAGATCTCCAACCAGGATATGAACCTGCTGAAGAAGCTGGGGTTCACCAAGAAGGAGAACGCGCTCCGCTTCCCCAAGGAGGAGAGCTATCCTTCGCCTCCAATCGAGTACCGGGTCAGTTTTGTTGACCACCTCATCCGCGGTCTTTCTCCCCCTATCCATGAATTTCTTCGAGGTCTTCTCTTTGTCTATGAGCTTCAGCTGCATCAGCTGACGCCCAATTCCATCCTCCACGTGTCGATTTTTATCACACTGTGTGAGTGCTTCCTCGGAGTCCAACCTAATTGGGCTCTGTGGAAGCGTATCTTCTGCCTCCGCCGCAATGGCTCCCACAACGTCGCCTATAACATTGGCGACGTTGTTATCTGTGTTCGTTCTGACGTCGAATACTTCGACGTCAAATTCCCCGACTCCGTCCAAGGGTGGCGCAAGAGATGGCTCTATGTGCATGAAGAGAGCTCTGATTCAGTGGAGTATAATATCGCCCCTTTCGACGGAGGAGCCAAAATCCTTCGCCGCCGTTCCTGGGATGTTGAAGCTACCGAAGAAGAGAAATTGGCGATAGAGGCGCTAATGACTCGCATTCATGAGCTTCAGAACACCCGTGGCAAGGAGCTATCGGGTATCCAAATTACGGCCTACTTCCTTAGGATTAGAGTGCAGCCTCTCCAGGCGCGCAAAAATCCCCTTTGGATGTACGCTGGCGAAGAAGACGTTGACAGGATTTCCAAAGACCTTCCTGTGAAGGACTTGGAAAAACTGATCCGAAGAATCTCGTCGCTCAGCAAGAACGATACTATTCCATCCTCTTGCCGAATTACGCCATATAGTGGCGCCAATCCCCTTCCCGAGGTATTTTTCCCTCGACTTCTATATTGTCTTCTCGAGTTTTTAGTATTTGTCGACTACTATCTTGCTAGCTGTTTTTGCATGACTTTTTGTCGATACTCTTTATTTTTTACAGAACCACCCTGTTCTGGCTTCTCTTCCTCCTCTTCCTGAAGGTGGAGAAGTTGAAGAACGTACCGTTGTCGACGATGACAACCAGGGTACTTCTCGCCCTGAGAGTGAAGTCGCGGTTTCTCAAAAATCCGCGGCTTCCTCTGAAAAAGAAGCCGAGTCTGAGGCCACTGCCTCGACACGCTCCCTTCCTTCCGCTGTTTCTCCAAGGAACAAGAGGAAAAGGGATGAAGGTGCCGATTCTGGCACCTCCAAGGCCAACGCACCCCCTGCCGAAGAAGTTGGTCCTTCTGAAAAGAAGACAACTTTCAATCCTTACGTGGATGCCCTCGTCAGCTCGTAAGTTCTCTATTGCTTTGTTGTTTTCCTCTCGATGTTTTTATCTATGTTGATTGATAACCCACAAGTATAGGGGATCACAGCAGTCTTCGCGGGTAGTAAAACCCAATTTATTGATTCGACACAAGGGGAGACAAAGAATACTTGGAAGCCTTAACAGCGGAGTTGTCAATTCAGCTGCACCTGGAAACAGACTTGCTCGCAAGAGTTTATCAGTAGTAACAGTTTTATAACGGTAGCAGTAGTAGAATAACAGCAGCAGAGTAACAGAGACAGCAGTAGTAATTATAGTAAACAGCAGGATTAAAATACTGTAGGCACAGGGATGGATGACGGGCGTTGCATGGATGAGAGAAACTCATGTAACAATCATAGCAGGGCATTTGCAGATAATAATAAAACGGTGTCGAAGTACAAAGCAATCAATAGACATGTGTTCCAATTATAGTCGTACGTGCTCGCAATGAGAAACTTGCACAACATCTTTTGTCCTACCAGCCGGTGGCAGCCGGGCCTCAAGGGAATCTACTGGATATTAAGGTACTCCTTTTAATAGAGTACCGGAGCAAAGCATTAACACTCCGTGAACACATGTGATCCTCACGTCACTACCATCCCCTCCGGTTGTCCCGATTTCTGTCACTTCGGGGCCATTGGTTCCGGACAGCGACATGTGTATACAACTTGCAGGTAAGATCATAAACAATGAATATCATGATCAAATAATAACATGTTCAGATCTGAGATCATGGCACTCGGGTCCTAGTGACAAGCATTAAGCATAACAAGTTGCAACAATATCATCAAAGTACCAATTACGGACACTAGGCACTATGCCCTAACAATCTAATGCTATTACATGACCAATCTCATCCAATCCCTACCATCCCCTTCAGCCTACAACGGGGGAATTACTCACACATGGATGGGGGAAACATTGCTGGTTGATGGAGAGGCATCGGTGGTGATGGCGGCGATGATCTCCTCCAATTCCCCGTCCCGGCGGAGTGCCAGAACGGAGACTTCTGGCTCCTGAGACGGAGTTTCGCGATGTGGCGGCGTTCTGGAGGGTTTCTGGCGACTTCGACTTCTCCCCGTGCGTTTTTAGGTCGAAGGCAATAAGTAGTCCGAAGGAGGGCGTCGGAGGCCGACCGAGGGGGCCACACCACAGGGCCGCGCGGGCCCCCCCTAGGCCGCGCCGCCTTATGGTGTGGGGCCCTCGGGCCTCCACCTGACTTGTCCTTCTGGCTCCGTCAGTATTCTGGGAAAATAGGGCCTTCTGCATAAATTCCGAGGATTTTCCTGAAAGTTGGATTTCTGCACAAAAACGAGACACCAGAACAGTTCTGCTGAAAACAGCGTTAGTCCGTGTTAGTTGTATCCAAAACACACAAAATAGAGGCAAAACAATAGCAAAAGTGTTCGGGAAAGTAGATACGTTTTGGACGTATCAACTCCCCCCAAGCTTAGCTTATTGCTTGTCCTCAAGCAATTCAGTTAACAACTGAGCGATAAAAGAACTTTTACGAACACATTTGTTCATATGATGTATATATTCTCATGCTATGTCTAACACTTAGGCAGTTCATAATAAGATGCATGCAAATAAGATCATCTAACAGCTATGTCAATCATGGAGAGGTACCAACAATTAATAATAAGCATCATGAATCATGTCTATAAGCAGGATTGCAATGTTCATAAAAGAGTATGATAAAGTGGTATCTCGCTTGCCCATATTTGATCAGCAAAACATAAATGCTCAGGCACCTCTGAAGTTCATAGAAAGACTAGAAATAGAGATTGTCAAAGATAAAAGCATCAAAATTATACCACAATCAATAATATTTTGAGACAAGCATATTGTACTAAGAATGACAGTTGTGCTCTCAAGATAGTGCTCAAAGAAAGGATGGAGACACAACATAAAAATAAAAGATTTACCCTTCGCAGAGGGAAGCAGGGATTAACATGCGCTAGAGCTTTTCATTTTTAAAACAAGAGTAAAATTATTTTGAAAGGTGTTTGTTGTTGTCAACGAATGGTAATGGGTACACCAACTACCTCGCCAACCAGACTTTCAAGAGCGGCTCCCATGAAGGACGTTATCTCTACCAGCAAGGTAGATCATCCCTCTTCTCTTTTGTTTACACACGCATTTTAGTTTAATTATGGGTGACACTCCCCCCAACCTTTGCTTACACAAGCCATGGCTAACCGAATCCTCGGGTGCCTTCCATCAATCACATACCATGGAGGAGTGTCTATTTGCAAAATTAAGTTGCTTACTGATGAATCAGAGCAAAACATGTGAAGACAATTATTAATGAAGTTTGATTAATCGGGGCTGGGAACCCCATTGTCAGCTCTTTTTGCAAGATTATTGGATAAGCGGATGTGCCACTAGTCCATAATGAAAGTCCGTCAAGAGTAAATGACAAGGTTGAAAGTTAAACACCACATACTTCCTCATGATCTATGAAACATTAACACAAATTGAGAAGCATTTTGAAGGTTTTAAAGGTAGCGCATGAGAATTTACTTGGAATGGTTTGAAATGCCATGCATAGGTATTTATGGTGGACACTTTGGAACAACTTGGTTTTCAGGTGTTTGGAAGCACGAGCAGCGTTCCCGCTCAGTACAAATGAAGGCTAGCAATAGACTGGGGAGCGACAAATCAAGAGAGCAGTAACTGTCATAATCATGCTTGCGGCAAAATAAATTAACGGAGGCATAAAAGTGATACAAGAACTCTGAAGCAAGTTAAATCATCGAGGCTTAATTGACTTTTGTTCAGTCATATGCATGCGTGAGCATGTGCCAAGTCGATATAAATGAATTATTCAGAGGAGGATGATACGTCTCCGACGTATCGATAATTTCTTATGTTCCATGCCACATTATTGATGTTATCTACATGTTTTATGCACACTTTATGTCATATTCGTGCATTTTCTGGAACTAACCTATTAACAAGATGCCGAAGTGCCAGTTCCTGTTTTCTGTTGTTTTTGGTTTCAGAAATCCTAGTAACGAAATATTCTCGGAATCGGACGAAATCAACGCCCAAGTTCCTATTTTCACCGGAAGCATCCAGAACACACGAGAACCGCCAGAGAAGGGGGACAGGGCCACCAAACCACACCCCGGCGCGGCCAGGGGGGGCGCGCCCCCCTATGGTTTGGGCAGCCCGTGGCCCCTCCGACTCCGACTCTTCGCCTATTTAAGCCGTCATGACCTAAAACTTCGACACCAATTGACGAAACCCACAGAAACCTTCCAGAGCCGCCGCCATCGCGAAGCCAAGATCTGGGGGACAGGAGTCTCTGTTCCGGCACGCCGCCGGAACGGGGAAGTGCCCCGGAAGGCTTCTCCATCGACACCGCTGCCATCTCCACCGCCATCTTCATCACCGCTGCTGCTCCCATGAGGAGGGAGTAGTTCTCCATCGAGGCTGAGGGCTTCGCTGTAGCTATGTGGTTCATCTCTCTCCCATGTACCTCAATACAATAATCTCATGAGCTGCTTTACATGATTGAGATTCATATGAGTTTTGTATCACAATTCATCTATGTGCTACTCTAGTGATGTTATTAAAGTATTCTATTCCTCCTGCATGGTGTAAAGGTGACTAGTGTGTGCACCATGTGGTTCTTGTCGTAGGCTATGATCATGATCTCTTGTGGATTGTGAAGTTAACTATTACTATGATGGTATTGATGTGATCTATTTGGTTATGTTGATCTATCTTGCACTATAAGGTTACTTAAATATGAACAAATTTTGGAGCTTGTTAACTCCGGCATTGAGGGTTCGTGTAATCCTACGCAATGCGTTCATCATCCAACAAAAGTGTAGAGTATGCATTTATCTATTCTGTTATGTGATCAATGTTGAGAGTGTCCACTAGTGAAAGTCTAATCCCTAGGCCTTGTTCCTAAATACTGCTATCGCTGCTTGTTTACTGTTTTACTGCGTTACTACTGCTGCAATACTACCACCATCAACTACACGCCAACAAGCTATTTTCTGGCACCGTTGCTACTGCTCATATATATTCATACCACCTGTATTTTACTATCTCTTCGCCGAACTAGTGCACCTATTAGGTGTGTTGGGGACACAAGAGACTTCTTGCTTTGTGGTTGCAGGGTTGCATGAGAGGGATATCTTTGACCTCTTCCTCCCTGAGTTCGATAAACCTTGGGTGATCCACTTAAGGGAAAACTTGCTGCTGTTCTACAAACCTCTGCTCTTGGAGGCCCAACACTGTCTACAGGAAAGGAGGGGGAACGTAGACATCAAGCTATTTTCTGGCGCCGTTGCCGGGGACCAGAAAGCTACACAACGGGATTTCCTCCCTCGTCAACCACGCGCCAGTCCTGGACAACATCAAGTATTTTCTGGCGCCGTTGCCGGGGAGGAAAGGTAAAAGGTACTCACACTCCGTGACAAGGTATCAACTTGTCAATGCCTATGGATTATAGGCTAGGGTTTAGTTGGAAGTAGAGGGTAAGTAGATCTCGAAGGTTTCAGCCGAAAAGTACTCGACGATTATGAGAACTAAGGTTTGTAACAATGATTCGATTGCCTCTTCGTCCCTCGACTCCCCCTTTATATAGGAGGTGGAGTCGAGGGTTTCGTTTTGTACAAGTTACAGAGTCCGGGACGGTTTCTAACTCATCCCGCCAGATTTACAAATAACACTTCCTATTACAATTCTAACTTTCCTTAATATATCTTGGGCTCCCGAATCTTCTTATTCTTCGAGTATTGGGCCTTCAGTAAACCCCGGGTACTATCTTCGGCAGGCCCATTTGGGATGCCTATGTCAGTAGCCCCCGAGATTTTGCTTGAATCGTAGAGTCAGGGAAAATCTCTACTGTCTATTTTTATTCGAGAGCTTTCACTTTTCTATATTTCTTCACACAAAATTCTATATTGTACAGGGATACTGGTAATTGGGGCTAGTTCATCTGACGGATCAGGTACTAGTTAACTGCTCTAGTGGCAATCCGCAAAAACCTACTTCAAGATCACGTCCCTGGACATGATCTCGGGATACTGGTGTAAACTTCGACAGGTGCCGCTTAAGGTCTTACCATTCTGTCGAGTCCCAGTCAAATTTATCGAGTACCTAACGCGTCCGTTAGGATTTTTCTTCGTATCTGTTGATACGGATAAAAGTAGCAGAGCGCAGTCTTCGGCGATGCCACGCCCAGCAGAACGGATCTGGGGTCTTACCTTCGCAAATTTGCGGCATTCAGAAATTGATCGCAACTTTGGCGTTCTGAGAATATATTGTCGAGTGCTTTTCCGGCTGTTGGAATGGCACATTTTATCGAGTCAAGTATGACTTATATTGCGCTCCCGATGGGAGTACATGTAGAGTTAATTAAAACTCGAAATATACTCTCTTGCTTTTCTATTTTTTTTCTTTTTTAACTTCATCGAGCACGCGAACAGCGTTCCCGATGGGAGTAGCCCCCGAGGCTACAGCCAAGAACTTGTGCTTGGTTGTAGGCTCAACATTCTAGTCCACCTTGTCGCTATATTGTCATTATTTCCCAATATGATCTTCTCTTCATCTCTCGGGTGCGCGAACAGCGCTCCCGATGGGAGTAGCCCCCGAGGCTACAGCCAAGAACTTGTGCTTGGTTGTAGGCTCCCGCAATTTCTATACTGCCATACTCAAAATTTTACTTTTTGTCGAAGTAGCCCCCGAGCATTTGGGCAAAAACTTGTATTTGATCAAAGGCTCCCGAAGTATTTGATAGCTTCTCCTGTCGCCAATCTTCTTTTATTTTTCTTTATCGAGATGCTTTACTTTATTTCTGTGAATAGTCGTGATTTTTCTTGTATTGTGGGTCCATTGCTTCCACCACGTTGACACGTCGTGCAAGTGGGGGACACACGTCCTCCGCTTTTCCTGGCGCACGTACGGTAACGCCTTTCTCAGTAAAAATACCTTTTTACCCTTTTATCTAGAAGATCTTTTTTCACCACACGATTTCCTCATCCAACGGTGCATTGCTCCGTCCGATTCTTATATAAATCTTTCTTCAACCTCCGTTCACTCCTTCGCTTGCGCCGCACATCTGTTCCTCTTTGCAAAAACTTCCCCTGCGCCCAGCTCTCGCTGATCTTCCGCATTCACGAACATTGCTTTTTCCATTGCTGTTGATGCCACCGCGCACGCGACTCACTCGCCACAGCACTCCAGAGTCCAAGATGGCCGCCGAAGATCTTGAGTGGGAGAGAACTAAAATCTCCAACCAGGACGTCAACACGCTGAAGAGGCTTGGCCTGATGAAGAAAGAAGACGCCATCCGCTTTCCCAGCGAAGAAAGCTACCCCAACCCTCCAATGGAGTATCGGGTTAGTTTTGTTGATCACCTCATCCGCGGCCTTTCGGCCCCAATTCACGATTTTCTCCGCGGCCTTCTGTTTGTTTACGGGATTCAACTGCACCAGTTGACCCCCAATTCCATCCTTCACATTTCCATTTTTATCACACTGTGCGAATGCTTCCTCGGAATCCCTCCTAATTGGGCTCTGTGGAAACGCATTTTCTGCCTCCGCCGCAATGGCTCCCACAACGCCTCTTATAACATAGGCGGTGTTGTTATCTGTGTCCGAACTGACGTTGATTATTTCGACGTCAAGTTTCCTGATTCTGTTCAAGGATGGCGCAAAAGATGGCTCTATATTCACGAAGAAAGTGACAACTCTGTGGAACACAACATAATTCCTTTCGACAGAAGTGTGATGGCGTGTATTTCACACGTTCATTGGGCAACCCCAAGAGGAAGGTATGATGCGCACAGCAGCAAGTTTTCCCTCAGAAAGAAACCAAGGTTTATCGAACCAGGAGGAGCCAAGAAGCACGTTGAAGGTTGATGGCGGCGAGATGTAGTGCGGCGCAACACCAGGGATTCCGGCGCCAACGTGGAACCTGCACAACACAACCAAAGTACTTTGCCCCAACGAAACAGTGAGGTTGTCAATCTCACCGGCTTGCTGTAACAAAGAGTTAACCGTATTGTGTGGAAGATGATTGTTTGCAGAAAACAGTAAAACAGTATTGCAGTAGATTGTATTTCAGTAAAGAGAATTGGGCCGGGGTCCACAGTTCACTAGAGGTGTCTCTCCCATAAGACGAACAGCATGTTGGGTGAACAAATTACAGTTGGGCAATTGACAAATAAAGAGAGCATGACCATGCACATACATATCATGATGAGTATAGTGAGATTTAATTGGGCATTACGACAAAGTACATAGACCGTCATCCAACTGCATCTATGCCTAAAAAGTCCACCTTCGGTTATCATCCGAACCCTCCAAGATTAAGTTGCTAACAACAGACAATTGCATTAAGTATGGTGCGTAATGTAACTAGTGACTACATCCTTGAACATAGCACTAATGTTTTATCCCTAGTGGCAACAAGACAACACAACCTTAGAACTTTCACACTGTCCTGTGTGTCAATGCAGGCATGAACCCACTATCGAGCATAAGTACTCCCTCTTGGAGTTACAAGCATCTACTTGGCCAGAGCATCTACTAGTAACGGAGAGCATGCAAGATCATAAACAACACATAGCATAACTTTGATAATCAACATAACAAGTATTCTCTATTCATCGGATCCCAACAAACGCAACATATAGAATTACAGATAGATGATCTTGATCATGTTAGGCAGCTCACAAGATCCGACAATGATAGCACAATGGGGAGAAGACAACCATCTAGCTACTGCTATGGACCCATAGTCCAGGGGTAGACTACTCACACATCACACCGGAGGCGACCATGGTGGCGTAGAGTCCTCCGGGGAGATGATTCCCCTCTCCGGCAGTGGTGCCGGAGGCGATCTCCTGGATCCCCCGAGATGGGATCGGCGGCGGCGGCGTCTCTGGAAGGTTTTCCGTATCGTGGTTCTCAGACCGGGGGTTTCGTCACGGAGACTTTTTATAGGCGGAAGGGCAGGTCAAGAGGCGGCACGGGGCCCCACACTACAGGCCGGCGCGGCCAAGGGGGCCGCGCCGCCTATGGTGTGGCCCCTCCGTGGCCCCTCTTCGTCTCTCCTTCGGACTTCCGGAAGCTTCGTGAGAAAATAGGCCCCCGGGCTTTGATTTCGTCCAATTCCGAGAATATTTCCTTACTAGGATTTCTGAAACCAAAAATAGCGTAAAACAAAGAATCGGCACTTCGGCATCTTGTTAATAGGTTAGTTCCAAAATGCACGAATATGACATAAAGTGTGCATTAAAAATTTAGTTAACATCTATAATGTTGCTTGGAACATAAGAAATTATCGATACGTCGGAGACGTATCAGCATCCCCAAGCTTAGTTCTGCTCGTCCCGAGGTGTAAAACGATAACACGTATAATTTCTCGAGTGACATGCCATCATAATCTTGATCATACTATTTGTAAAGCATATGTAGTGAATGCAGCGATCGAAACAATGTATATGACATGAGTAAACAAGTGAATCATATAGCAAAGACTTTTCATGAATAGCACTTCAAGACAAGCATCAATAAGTCTTGCATAAGAGTTAACTCATAAAGCAATAATTCAAAGTAGAGATATTGAAGCAACACAAAAGAAGATTAAGTTTCAGCGGTTGCTTTCAACTTGTAACATGTATATCTCATGGATATTGTCAACATAGAGTAATATAATAAGTGCAATAAGCAAATATGTAGGAATCAATGCACAGTTCACACAAGTGTTTGCTTCTTGAGGTGGAGAGAGATAGGTGAACTGACTCAACATTGAAAGTAAAAGAATGGTCCTCCATAGAGGAAAAGCATCGATTGCTATATTTGTGCTAGAGCTTTGATTTTGAAAACATGAAACAATTTTGTCAACGGTAGTAATAAAGCATATGCATCATGTAAATTATATCTTATAAGTTGCAAGCCTCATGCATAGTGTACTAATAGTGCCCGCACCTTGTCCTAATTAGCTTGGACTACCGGGTCATCACAATGCATTGTTTTTACCAAGTGTCACAAAGGGGTACCTCTATGCCGCCTGTACAAAGGTCTAAGGAGAAAGCTCGCATTGGATTTCTCGCTATTGATTATTCTTCAACTTAGACATCCATACCGGGACAACATAGACAACAGATAATGGACTCCTCTTTTATGCATAAGCATATAACAACAATTAATAATTTTCTTATTTGAGATTTGAGGATTGTTGTCCAAAATCAAGCTTCCACCATGGAGCATGGCTTTAGTTAGCGGCCCAATGTTCTTCTCTAACATATGCATGCTTAACCATATGGTGGTAGATCTCTCTTACTTCAGACAAGACGGACATGCATAGCAACTCACATGAAATTCAACAATGAAAAGTTGATGGCGTCCCCAGTGAACATGGTTATCGCACAACAAGCAACTTAATAAGAGATAAAGTGCATAATTACATATTCAATACCACAATAGTTTTTAAGCTATTTGTCCCATGAGCTATATATTGCAAAGGTGAATGATGGAATTTTAAAGGTAGCACTCAAGCAATTTACTTTGGAATGGCGGAGAAATACCATGTAGTATAGGTAGGTATGGTGGACACAAATGGCATAGTGGTTGGCTCAAGTATTTTGGATGCATGAGAAGTATTCCCTCTCGATACAAGGTTTAGGCTAGCAAGGCTTATTTGAAACAAACACAAGGATGAACCGGTGCAGCAAAACTCACATAAAAGACATATTGAAAACATTATAAGACTCTACACCGTCTTCCTTGTTGTTCAAACTCAATACTAGAAATTATCTAGACCTTAGAGAAACCAAATATGCAAACCAAATTTTAGCATGCTCTATGTATTTCTTCATTAATGGGTGCAAAGCATATAATGCAAGAGCTTAATCATGAGCACAACAATTGCCAAGTATCACATTACCCAAGACATTTATAGCAATTACTACATGTATCATTTTCCAATTCCAACCATATAACAATTTAACGAAGGAGAAACTTCGCCATGAATACTATGAGTAGAAACCAAGGACATACTTGTCCATATGCTACAGCGGAGCGTGTCTCTCTCCCATAAAGTGAATGCTAGGATCCATTTTATTCAAACAAAACAAAAAACAAAAACAAACCGACGCTCCAAGAAAAAGCACATAAGATGTGATGGAATAAAATTATAGTTTCTGGGGAGGAACCTGATAATGTTGTCGATGAAGAAGGGGATGCCTTGGGCATCCCCAAGCTTAGACGCTTGAGTCTTCTTGATATATGCAGGGGTGAACCACCGGGTGCATCCCCAAGCTTAGAGCTTTCACTCTCCTTGATCATGTTGCATCATACTCCTCTCTTGATCCTTGAAAACTTCCTCCACACCAAACTCGAAACAACTCATTAGAGGGTTAGTGCACAATATAAATTGACATATTCAGAGGTGACACAATCATTCTTAACACTTCTGGACATTGCATAATGCTACTGGACATTAATGGATCAAAGAAATTCATCCAACATAGCGAAAGAGGCAATGCGAAATAAAAGGCAGAATCTGTCAAAACAGAACAGTTCGTATTGACGAATTTTAAAATGGCACCAGACTTGCTCAAATGAAAATGCTCAAATTGAATGAAAGTTGCGTACATATCTGAGGATCATGCATGTAAATTGGCTTAATTTTCTGAGCTACCTACAGGGAGGTGGACCCAGATTCGTGACAGCAAAGAAATCTGGAACTGTGCAGTAATCCAAATCTAGTACTTACTTTTCTATCAACGGCTTAACTTGGCCCAACAAAACACAAAACTAAGATAAGGAGAGGTTGCTACAGTAGTAAACAACTTCCAAGACACAAAATAAAAACAAAGTACTGTAGGTAAAAACATGGGTTGTCTCCCATAAGCGCTTTTCTTTAACGTCTTTCAGCTAGGCGCAGAAAGTGTGTATCAAGTATTATCAAGAGACGAAGTGTCAACATCATAATTTGTTCTCATAATAGAGTCAAAAGGTACCTTCATTCTCTTTCTAGGGAAGTGTTCCATACCTTTCTTGAGAGGAAATTGATATTTTATATTACCTTCCTTCATATCAATAAAAGCACCAACAGTTCGAAGAAAAGGTCTTCCCAATATAATGGGACAAGATGCATTGCATTCAATATCCAAGACAACAAAATCAACGGGAACAAGGTTATTGTTAACGGTAATGCGAACATTATAAACTTTCCCCAAAGGTTTCTTTGTAGAATGATCAGCAAGATTAACATCCAAATAACAATTTTTCAGCGGTGGCAAGTCAAGCATATTATAAATTTTCTTAGGCATAACAGAAATACTTGCACCAAGATCACATAAAGCATTACAATCAAAATCTTTAACCTTCATCTTAATGATGGGCTCCCAACCATCCTCTAGCTTTTTAGGAATAGAGGCTTCGCGCTCTAGTTTCTCTTCTCTAGCTTTTATAAGAGCATTTGTAATATGATGTGTAAAAGCCAAATTTATAGCACTAGCATTAGGACTTTTAGCAAGTTTTTGCAAGAACTTTATAACTTCAGAGATGTGGCAATCATCAAAATTCAAACCATTATAATCTAAAGCAATGGGATCATCATCCCCAATGTTGGAAAAAATTTCAGCAGCTTTATCACAGAAGTTTCAAATAGCTTTTAGCAGCTTTGTGCAGTTTTTCGCGCTTTGCATTAGAAGTGGAAACATTGCTAACACCAATTCTTTTATTAGTATGAGTAGGAGGTGCAGCAACATGTGTAGCATTAGCATTACTAGTGGTGGTAATAGTCCAAACTTTAGCTATATTCTTCTTTTTAGCTAGTTTTTCATTTTCTTCTCTATCCCACCTAGCACGCAGCTCAGCCATTAATCTTATATTCTCATTAATTCTAACTTGAATGGCATTTGCTGTAGTAGTAATTTTATTATGATGATTCTCATTAGGCAAAACTTTTGATTTCAAAAGATCAACATCAGCAGCAAGACTATCGACTTTAGAAGCAAGTATATCAATTTTCCCAAGCTTTTCTTCAACAGATTTGTTAAAAGCAGTTTGTGTACTAATAAATTCTTTAAGCATGGCTTCAAGTCCAGGGGGTGAACTCCTATTATTGTTGTAAGAATTCCCATAAGAATTACCATAGCCGTTGCCATTATTATAAGGATATGGTCTATAGTTGTTACTAGAATTGTTCCGGTAAGCATTGTTGTTGAAATTATTATTTTTAATGAAGTTTACATCAACATGTTCTTCTTGTGCAACCAATGAAGCTAACGGAACATTATTAGGATCAATATTAGTCCTATCATTCACAAGCATAGACATAATAGCATCAATCTTATCACTCAAGGAAGAGGTTTCTTCGACGAATTTACCTTCTTACCTTGTGGAGCCCTTTCCGTGTGCCATTCAGAGTAGTTGATCATCATATTATCAAGAAGCTTTGTTGCTTCACCAAGAGTGATGGACATAAAGGTACCTCCAGCAGCTGAATCCAATAAATTCCGTGAAGAAAAATTTAGTCCTGCATAGAAGGTTTGGATGATCATCCAAGTAGTCAGTCCATGGGTTGGGCAATTTTTAACCAGAGATTTCATTCTTTCCCAAGCTTGAGCAACATGTTCAGTATCTAATTGTTTAAAATTCATTATGCTACTCCTCAAAGATATAATTTTAGCAGGGATAATATCTACCAATAAAAGCATCCTTGCATTTAGTCCATGAATCAATACTATTCTTAGGCAGAGATAGCAACCAATCTTTAGCTCTTCCTCTTAATGAGAAAGGGAACAGTTTTAGTTTAATAATATCACCATCTACATCTTTATATTTTTGCATTTCACATAATTCAACAAAATTATTAAGATGGGCAGCAGCATCATCAGAACTAACACCAGAAAATTGCTCTCGCATAACAAGATTCAAGAAAGCAGGTTTAATTTCAAAGAATTCTGCTGTAGTAGCAGTGGAGCAATAGGTGTGCATAAGAAATCATTATTATTTGTGGTTGTGAAGTCACACAACTTAGTGTTTTCAGCGTTGGCCATTTTAGCAACAGTAAATAAAACAAACTAGATAAAGTAAATGCAAGTAAACTAATTTTTTTGTGTTTTAGATATAGCAAACAAGATAGCAAATAAAGTAAAACTAGCAACTAATTTTTTTGTATTTTGATTTAGTGCAGCAAACAAAGTAGTAAATAAAACTAAGCAAGACAAAAACAAAGTAAAGAGATTGAGAAGTGGAGACTCCCCTTGCAGCGTGTCTTGATCTCCCCGGCAACGGCGCCAGAAATTTAGCTTGATGGCGTGTATTTCACACGTTCGTTGGGCAACCCCAAGAGGAAGGTATGATGCGCACAGCAGCAAGTTTTCCCTCAGAAAGAAACCAAGGTTTATCGAACCAGGAGGAGCCAAGAAGCACGTTGAAGGTTGATGGCGGCGAGATGTAGTGCGGCGCAACACCAGGGATTCCGGCGCCAACGTGGAACCTGCACAACACAACCAAAGTACTTTGCCCCAACGAAACAGTGAGGTTGTCAATCTCACCGGCTTGCTGTAACAAAGAGTTAACCGTATTGTGTGGAAGATGATTGTTTGCAGAAAACAAGAAACAAGATTGCAGTAGATTGTATTTCAAGAAAGAGAATTGGGCCGGGGTCCACAGTTCACTAGAGGTGTCTCTCCCATAAGACGAACAACATGTTGGGTGAACAAATTACAGTTGGGCTATTGACAAATAAAGAGAGCATGACCATGCACATACATATCATGATGAGTATAGTGAGATTTAATTGGGCATTACGACAAAGTTCTTAGACCGTCATCCAACCGCATCTATGCCTAAAAAGTCCACCTTCGGGTTATCATCCGAACCCCTCCGGTATTAAGTTGCTAACAACAGACAATTGCATTAAGTATGGTGCGTAATGTAACTAGTGACTACATCCTTGAACATAGCACTAATGTTTTATCCCTAGTGGCAACAAGACAACACAACCTTAGAACTTTCTGTCACCGTCCTGTGTCAATGCGGGCATGAACCCACTATCGAGCATAAGTACTCCCTCTTGGAGTTACAAGCATCTACTTGGCCAGAGCATCTACTAGTAACGGAGAGCATGCAAGATCATAAACAACACATAGCATAACTTTGATAATCAACATAACAAGTATTCTCTATTCATCGGATCCCAACAAACGCAACATATAGAATTACAGATAGATGATCTTGATCATGTTAGGCAGCTCACAAGATCCGACAATGATAGCACAATGGGGAGAAGACAACCATCTAGCTACTGCTATGGACCCATAGTCCAGGGGTAGACTACTCACACATCACACCGGAGGCGACCATGGCGGCGTAGAGTCCTCCGGGAGATGATTCCCCTCTCCGGCAGGGTGCCGGAGGCGATCTCCTGGATCCCCCGAGATGGGATCGGTGGCGGCGGCGTCTCTGGAAGGTTTTCCGTATCGTGGTTCTCGGTACTGGGGGTTTCGTCACGGAGACTTTTTATAGGCGGAAGGGCAGGTCAAGAGGCGGCACGGGGGCCCCACACTACAGGCCGGCGCGGCCAAGGGGGGCCGCGCCGCCTATGGTGTGGCCCCTCCGTGGCCCCTCTTCGTCTCTCCTTCGGACTTCTGGAAGCTTCGTGAGAAAATAGGCCCCTGGGCTTTGATTTCGTCCAATTCCGAGAATATTTCCTTACTAGGATTTCTGAAACCAAAAACAGCAGAAAAAGAATCGGCACTTCGGCATCTTGTTAATAGGTTAGTTCCAGAAAATGCACGAATATGACATAAAGTGTGCATAAAACATGTAGATAACATCAATAATGTGGCATGGAACATAAGAAATTATCGATACGTCGGAGACGTATCAAAGTGCCAGAATTCAGCGCCGCCGTTCCTGGGACGCTGAAGCTTCCGAAGAAGAAAGAAAGGCGACAGAAGCTCTTATGTCTCGTATTCATCAGCTTCAAAATACTCGAGGCAAAGAACTATCCGGTGTTCAAATCACTGCCTACTTCCTTAGGATTAGAGTGCAGCCTCTTCAGGCTCGCAAAAATCCCCTTTGGACGTATTCTGGTGAAAACGACGCCAATAGAATCTCCAGTGATCTTTCTGCAAAGGACTTGGAAAAATTGATTCGAAGAGTTTCTCGCCTGGCCAAGAAGGATCCTATTCCCTCCTCTTGTCGCGTGGTACCATACAGCTCCGCCAATCCTCTCCCCGAGGTATGTTGTCTTCTCGAGTTTCTGTCTTGTTCCGAACTTTCCCTGCATCTCATTGTATTGATATCTCCCTAATTTTCCTTTTGTCGCTATTTTCTTGCAGAACCATCCTACTATGGCTTCCCTTCCTCCTCTTCCTGAGGATGGAGAAGTCGAAGAAAGGGCCATTGTCACGGATGACAATCAGGAAGCTCCATCTTTTGTGAACGAACCCGTGGATTCTCGAAAATCTGCGGGTAATTCCGAAGATACTTTATCGGCACAATCTCCTCCTCCCGCTGTCTCCCCGAAAGGCAAAAGGAAAAGGAATGATGTCGAAGATTCCGGCACTTCCAAAGCCGAAGAAGTTGATCCTTCACATCAGAAGGCAGCTTACGATCCTTATCTTGGATCCCTCGTCAGCTCGTAAGTCCTTTTTACTTTTCTTCTTATTTCTGTACTCGAAATGTTTATCTTGTCTTGCTTTTTGAGCTGTCGATTTTTAACTAATAGTGATGACGAGGAAGAAGTACCAACTGTTGATGTGGCTCCTCGAACAAGTACGTCACATACTGTACTTGCCTCAGACACGCTAGTTGAAGGAAAAGAATCCTCGCCTCCTCAACAAAATGTCGTCACCACAACTCCGCCAGCAAGCCCCCTTGCTCCTTCACCAAAAAGGACAAGGATTGAAACGTTTGTTGAACCTGCCCCTCAATTGGGCAGCTCGTCGACTCTGCTCTTAGATGATGTAAGTTTGTCGATATCTATATTTCCCCTATTTTGCTTTTTCATGCCTTCACTCTCTTTTTCATGCCGATGTTTCTCTTGCTGTGTTCTTCTTTAACAGCCCATGATCAAAGAGCTTCTCCGCATCGGATCCCAATTTATTGGGTACCGTGAATATGCTAGCAGAGCCGAAGGTAACAACTTTTATACTTGCCGTTTTTCCTTGACTTTTTGCGCCTGTTGCTTGTCGTGATTTTTGATCTTTCTTCTCTCTTTTTTTGTATATATCTCGGCAGAGAAACTTGCAGAGGCCAACAAACGTGCCGACGCACTTGCTCAGAAACTTGAGCAAAGTGAGGCGGCTCGCAAGAAAGCCGAACTTGTTGCTAGCGAAGCCAAAGCCGAGGCTGATGAAGCCAAAGCAAAAGCTGCTAGTGTCGAGGAACTGCAGAAAAAACTTGAGGATACTGCATCTGCCTTAAACGAGCACAAAGCTGCACAAGCTTCTCGTGAACAGGGGATCCTCAAGCGCCTGAAATCACAAAGTCGACGCACTTACAGTAATATTATTGATCCCTTCTATTTTTATGAGAGCCGCTATTTCTTGTTGTTTGACCAACGTTTTGTTTTCTTGGCAGATCAAACAAACCAAGATTTTGATCTGGAGAATCCTGTCGATGACCCTCTCCTTGACGCACTTTCCTATCTGGAGCTGCATGGGTCCGAAATTCGTGAAGGCGTGGCGAATGCTAATGCAGGATTGTCGGCGCTGTTCCCCTACTTCTTCCCGAGGAAAGAGGAGCCCTCGACTTTCCTTACCCTTGCCAAGATGTTCAATTCACCAGAAGACCTTGGACTGAAGATGCGCCAAGAAAATATGAAGATTGCTGTCGAAAGCACTGTTGCTCTGGTTGCTGACAACCAGATCGTTGATTGGACAAAAGTTGGCGGCACCGATCAGATAGAGCAATCAAGGTGGAGGTCCCTGATTAAGGCAGCCAAGCCCAATACGAAGAAAATCTTGGCTTATCTCGGGATCAAACCAGCTTCGACTCCTAGCTCATCAAGGCCGGAGGTCTAGTTGCATGCCTCTTTGTTTTTCTTTATCTGTTTCTTTTGCTCTTGTCGCCAAAGTAGTTATTTGGCGACACGTGCTTCGTTAGCTCCACTGTAGGGCCTTTGTAATTATTTCGAAAGATTAATGAAAACTCTATCTTTTGCTTGTTGATTGATGTTGTCTTTTAAATTTCAGTTGGTATTTGATAACTACACTCCATCTTCCACTCCTTCCAATGTTTCGCCTTCTTCTTCTCGCTCAAAGAGAACTCTTGCTGATGCTATACATGTCGAAGATTCCTTACCGCGAGAATTGGATGAACTTCGGCAGCAACTTCAATATGCAAAGAAACAAACACTTGTGATGATGGAGAAGTCTCGCAAGTCATCTGAAGCCGAAAAGATTGCACTTCAGCAAGCTCGCGAGGCCGTGACTGCTAAGGAAATTGCTGCTTCCGAGGCTGAAAAGGCGACTACTCGAGAAAATCTCATGCTCGAGTTGATGAATGAAGCCAGTGCGGATATGTCGGGTATGCTTGTTTCATCCTCAATATCTTCCGTCTTCATGCTACGTCTCTTAGAATTTTTCTGCTCCTTTGTTTTAATAGGTTCCTTTACTGATGCTGTTGCCGAAGAAGAGAGGGTAAATACTAGGACGAACCTCCTTGTTAACCTTTCCCTTGATCATGGTTCTCTGTTTTGGGCTACCCCAGAAAGGACCCGCCATATTGTCAGATTTCAGGATCGCGCCTCTCAAACTCGCGATTTCCTTGACTTCTGTACCAAGACCTTGTCCATGGTTTATAATTCCATGTTTCCTCGGAACGTTCAACCAAAAACTCTTCCCGAGTTAATGGAGAAATTCAAGGATGCCCACAGGATCCATGATTTTGTCAAAGCTCAACTTGTAGCTGGCGCCAGATTTGCTCTTATCATGCTTCAGATCTGCCACTCAAATCTTGACCTGACCCAAGTTGTTGCGAAAGTCCATCAGAAGGTAAAGCGCCGAAGAGTTGGTGTCGATCGAATTAACACGAAGGTTTCGCCTATAGCCGAAGAAATGATTGAAGACCTTCTTCGGATGGATGCCGACTTTTTTGCCGATGGTCATTATGCTGACTTTCTTGGCGCTGCTCCTGAAGAAAACAGAATTACCCTTGACGACATACTGAATCATGATTAATTATTTTCTTTTTGTAGATAACTCTTCTTTGTGACCCATGACTGTGATTATATTGTGAAGCAATCATTATATTTCTATATTTATCTAGCCCCCGAGTGTTTCGGTGGCTATTTACTGTATTTGTATATTGCGAGGTTTTGAACCAAGGCATTTATTTAATATGTATTTATGGCGAATATCAGCCCCCGAGCCTCTTTACTGAGTACTATTTTGTATTTTGACTGACTCACGAGGTATTTTAATACCAAGGCGAGGCTTTTCTTTTTCGATGAACTATATTGAAATTCGTCGGGTCGGAGACTTTGAACATGTCGATAAAGAAAAGTTATATTGACACTATCTTTATTATATTGCAGCACCGCGAGCCCGCCTCATTAAAAACCTTTCCCGGCCCCACTCGGTGCCCCGAAAAAGGAAAAGAGTGCGTCTGAAAACTCGCGGGCGTTTCAGTACATTGAAGTTTTACAAGGACTATATTTCAACTCTAGGCGTAGAACCGCCTGAGTTGCGCCACGTTCCAGGGGTTTTGTTCCTCCACCCCTGTCTTCTTGTCCTTTATCCTGTATGCTCCTCCTCCGATTACTTCTGTGACAATGTAAGGGCCAAGCCATGGTGACTCGAGTTTTTCATGACTTTTTTGCGTGAGCCGAAGAACCAGGTCTCCCACCTGAAAAGATCTTGGTCGCAAACGTCGACTGTGGTAATTCTTCAAGTCCTGTTGGTATTTGGTTACCCTTGATAATACTTCGTCTCGAGCTTCGTCGAGTGCGTCGATGTCGTCTTCCAATGCTATCTTGGAAGTTTCTTTATTATACTCTGTGACTCTGGGGGAATCGTGCTCTATTTCTATTGGTAGTACTGCTTCTGCTCCATGGACCAGGAAAAACGGGGTCTCCTGTGTCGCCGTATTTGGTGTTGTTCGGATGCTCCACAACACACTTGGTAGTTCTTCTGGCCAGGTATGTCGAGCTTTTTCTAATGGTCCTAGCAGGCGTTTCTTGATGCCACTGCAAATGATGCCATTGGCTTTCTCGACTTGCCCATTGGTTTGAGGATGTGCAACTGACGCAAAGTGCAATTTGATACCCACTTCTTTGCAATAATCTTTGAATTCGTGGGATGTGAAGTTACTGCCATTGTCTGTGACGATGCTGTGGGGCACTCCAAATCTGAAGACGAGGCCTTTTATGAATTTTACTGCAGATGCTCCGTCTGGTGAATTTATCGGCTTCGCTTCTATCCACTTTGTAAATTTGTTGACAGCTACTAGCATATACTCCTTTCCTCCTGGCCAGGATTTGTGTAACTTGCCCACCATATCAAGTCCCCATTGGGCAAAGGGCCACGACAATGGTATTGGTGTTAGTTCTGCTGCTGGAGAGTGAGGTTTTGCGGCAAACCTTTGACACGCGTCGCACGTTCTTACTATTTCCTTGGCGTCCTCGATTGCTGTCAACCAGTAGAATCCTGCCCGAAAAACCTTGGCTGCAATAGCTCGACTACTTGCGTGGTGGCCACATATTCCTTCGTGACCATCCTTCAGAATTATTCTTCCTTCTTCGGGTGTGACACACCTTTGCAGGACGCCTGAAATACTTCGCTTGTATAATTCTCCTTTGACCACCGTGAAAGCTTTGGAGCGTCGAATTACTCGCCTTGCCTCAACTGGATCGTCGGGTATTTCTTTCCTGAGGATGTATGATATGTACGTCTGCATCCATGGTATCTGTATCACCATGACCAGGTCTTGATCTTCTTCTTCCTCTTGCTCCTCCTTGGTAGCCCCCGAGGGTTTCTTCTCCTTCTTTTTTGATTTTGTTGATTTTGTGGATCTCTCTGTTATCTCTTCCCAAAATATACCTGGCGGAACTGCAAGGCATTGCGACCCGATGTTTGCAAGAACGTCGGCTTCGTCGTTGCTCAATCTGCTAATATGATTTACTTCGCATCCATCAAACAACTTTTCGAGCTCGTTGTACGCCTCCTTGTATGCCATCATGCTATCATTGACTGCATCACATTGGTTCATAACTTGCTGAGCCACCAATTGTGAGTCGCCAAAGATTTTTAGTCGAGTTGCACCACACGCTTTCGCCATCTTCATCCCGTGTATGAGAGCTTCATATTCTGCTTCGTTATTGGATGCGTTAGGGAACGTCATCCGAAGGACATATTTTAACTTGTCGCCTTCAGGTGATATAAGTACTATTCCTGCACCAGCTCCTTCTAGTCTCTTGGACCCATCAAAGTTCATGGTCCATGTTCTCGACAAGTCTGGGGGTGCTGTGTTTTGCAGCTCCATCCACTCTGCGATGAAGTCTGGCAGAACTTGCGACTTGATTGCTTTTCTTTTTTCATACGTGATGTCCCGAGGGGAAAGTTCTATTCCCCAAAGGGAGACACGACCCGTAGCTTCTGGATTGTTTAGTATATTTGACAAGGGAGCTTCATTGACCACTGTGATCGGATGTGCCGAAAAATAATGGCGCAATTTTCGTGCTGTTGTGAACACTCCATATGCTAGCTTTTGGTACTGAGGGTACCTTTGTTTTGAGGGCGACAGAACTTCGCTCACGAAGTATACTGGCCTCTACACTCCATGGATTTTTCCTTCTTCTTCTCTTTCGACAACTAGCACCGTGCTAACCACTTGAGGTGTGGCTGCAATATACAGCAGGAGAGGTTCCTTTTCCTTTGGCGCCACCAGGATTGGTGGTGTCGAAATTTTGCGCTTCAAATCCTCGAAAGCTCTATCGGCCTCTTCGTTCCATTGGAATTTATCTCCTTGCTTTATCAAAACATAAAATGGTAACGCTTTTTCTCCCAGCCTGGCGATGAATCTGCTCAATGCTGCGACTCGCCCAGTTAGCTGCTGTATCTCTTTCAACTTTGTTGGCTTCCTTATTGTTACTATAGCTTGTATTTTGTCGGGATTTGCTTCAATCCCTCTTGCTGAGACCAGAAACCCCAGAAGTTCTCCTGCTGGGACGCCAAAAGAACACTTCGTCGGGTTCAGCTTGAGGCAAAATTTGTCGAGGTTGTCAAAAGTTTCCTTGAGATCCTCGATTAGTGTTGCCCCCTTTTTTGACGTTATGACGACATCATCAATGTATACTTGCACGTTTTTCCCAATCTGTGTCGCCAAACACTTCTGCATCATCCTCTGATATGTTGCTCCCGCATTTTTTAGACCAAAGGGCATTGTTCTGTAGCAAAACACGCCGTATGGTGTAATAAATGCGGTCTTTACTTCATCTTCTTTTTTCAATCTGATCTGGTTATAACCAGAATAAGCGTCCAGGAAGGAAAGACGTTCGCATCCAGCCGTGGAATCGATAATTTGATCGATCCTCGGGAGGGGAAAGTGATCCTTTGGACAATGTTTATTGAGACACGTAAAGTCGACGCACATGCGAAGGACTGTCGTGTTTTCTTCGGCACCATCACTGGGTTAGCTACCCATGTGGCTTCTGTAGATATCTCTTTGATAAAACCAGCATCCTTGAGTCGATTTATTTCTGATAGCATAGATTTGCGGTTTGGTTCCGAAAAACGCCGCAAGGGTTGTTTGATTGGTCTCGCGAGAGGATCTAGGTTGAGGTGATGCTCGGCAAGTTCCCTGGGTACTCCTGGCATGTCAGCTGGACACCATGCGAAGATTTTCCAGTTCTCACGGAGGAACTTGACGAGCGCGCTTTCCTATGCGATATCCATATTTGTTGCAATGGACGTCGTCTTTTTCGGGTCTGTCGGGTGAATCTGCACCTCCTTAGAATTTTTCTCGGTATTGAAGGTTGAGTCTTTATTTGGCCTTCCAACATCTGGCAGCACGTCGTAGTCAGTCATACTTTTTGATGCCAAATACTCAGCTTGCATCCTGAAAGTTTCTGACAGCCGATGAAAATCCTTATCGCATTTATCGGCTAAAGCGAAGCTTCCTTTGACTGTGATTGGTCCCCTTGGTCCGGGCAATCTCCATAACAGGTATGTATAGTGTGGCACCGCCATGAAGCTAGCATATGCTGGTCGTCCCAACAAAGCGTGGTACTGCGACGGAAAATCTACGACTTCAAATTCTAGCCTCTCGATTCTATAATTCTCTCGGGTTCCAAACTGAACGTCGAGATTAATTTTCCCCAATGGATAATTTGGCTTCTCTGGTGTGATACCGTGGAACCTTGTGTCTGTTGGCTTCAGGTTTGCTAAGGATATGTTCATCTTCCTCAGTGTGTCTGCATACATGAGGTTTAAGCTGCTGCCGCCGTCTATGAATACCCGAGAGACATCAAACCCCGCAATAACTGCTGGTAGAATAAGTGCTGACTGCCCTGGTCGAGGAACTTGTTGCGGATGATCTGCTATTGTGAAGCCAATATCTTGCCCTGACCAATTAAGATACTCGACAGTTGGTGGAGGCATTTTTTCTGCCATAAACACTTGTCGTGAGATTACTTTCTGAGCTCTATTTGACGGCCTTGCCTTCTGAATCATCGACACCGCCCCATGAGAGTTGGGATCAACATAAGGTGGTGGTGGGGGTGCTGCCGCTATTCTAAGCTGGTGTCGATTGTCGTCTGTAATCGCGGGAGGTGGTGGCAGGTGAATCTCGCTCCTGGGTTCTCGAGGATTTCTCTGTGTTGCCCGCGCTGTAGCGTGCTCTGCATATCTTAACATTGCCTGAAAATTTCGACAGTCTTTCTGCAGGTGCCCTGACTGTCTTTTACCGTTGCTGTCGAGGAAAAAGTGCATCTGACACGGCCCGTTCATCATCTCTTCAGGGGACACGAAAGGCCTTGGGAACCTAGGCCCGCTATTTTGCCTGTTGTTGCGAGAATCATCCCTATTATCACCTCGCTGTTCACTGCTTCTCTGATAATCATCTCTGTTGTTTCCTCCTGTGTTTGCTCGAAAACCTGCTGAAATTTGCCCTGGAGCATCATAATTCGGGTACTGTCGAGGAAATCGTCGCCTCGGTTGATAATTTCGACCACGGTCCTCCTCTGGCGACCTGTGCCGTTTGTTGTAGACAGCATCTTCTCCATCTGCCCATTTGTTTGCTATCTCCATTAACGCAGAATCTTGTCTTTGGATTGGTCCTTCCCAAGTCCTCGACAAAATCTCCACGCCTGATTCCTGCGACAAACGCATCTATTGCTCTCTCGTCAGATATATTTTCTGCCGAGTTTTTGATGATATTCCACCTTTGGATGTACTTTCTCATTGGCTCATCTGGCTTTTGTCGACATGCTCTCAACTCCTCTAACGACGCAGGTTTTTTGCACGTGGATCTGAAGTTCTTGACGAACACGTCCTCGAAACTTTCCCAGCTGTCGATAGATCCCGGAGTGAGTTTCTTTATCCACGATCGTGCGGCTCCACTCAAATGCACCTGAATGCTTTGCATAGCTGTTGCCCTGGTTCCTCCTGTGAGCTTCACTGTCTCGAGATAATCAACTAGCCAATCCTCTGGATCTTGAAGGCCGTCGAACTTCTTGAAGTTGTCGGGTAACTTGAATCCTGAAGGGACTCGAGTTTTTCGGACTCTCCTCGTGAAGCATGGCAAGCCGCACATATCTTCATCGTTAAGCTCCGGAGATTGCCGATGATCCCTTCTGCTTTGCCGCGCTCTGTCGACCCTTGTTTGTGCTGCTATGTCTCTTGCTCCACTTGGTCCTTCGAGTCTTTGCCGCCGTTCTTTGCAGCAGGTCGTGGACTATTTTGTCTTGCCGCTCCTTCGGGAGGCGTTGATACAAACGCTGTTCCCATAGCTCCAACCCCTGCTATCGCCATATTGTATAGTGTTTCCCTTGGATCACCTGGAGGTGGTTTAGATGCAAGGATAAAGGCTTGTGTCGCCATATACCCAGCTTCTGGTGTCTTAGGGATAATGTTCCCTCTTGTGTCTATCGACATAAAGGACATGTCAAGATTTTGAACCAAGTGTTCTCTTTCAGCTTCGGGTATGTGTTGTAACCTTGATCTTCCTCTGTTCCGAGCCTCCCTGTGGCTATCACCCGAAGTTCTAGATTGTTGACTTAGATCTGCCCTTCTCCTGCTGGATGCAGAAGCTGCCTCCTTTCTTCTGTTTAACTCGACTGTCTGTTTTTCCAACTCTCTGGCAGCTCGTGCGAGCCTATATTGATATGCTTGTAATTCCTCTGGTGTGGCCGTGGTAGCCATTGGTTCTGTACCGTTCATGGCTCTCGCGGCTCTGTCCCATGCTGTTTGTGAAAGTTGAACTCTGTCTCGCGGCTCTGGTCCGACGTATTTGTTGCCCAGGCCTTGTCGCAGATTGGAGGGATCGACGTATGGATTTCCCAAATCGTCGAAAGCCTCAGATGTTTCCTCTTGATCTTCAATGGCATAAATCTGATGATGCTTTGTACTCAGATCTATGTTGGGTTTGGTGACATCATCATTGAGATTAATGAAGACCTTGCCCACTGTGATAGATTTGTCGATGAAGTCGTAACTGTCGACATCGCTTGAGCCATCGCTTATATATGAGTCCGCAGATGACTCAAACGACATGTCGTTGAAGATCTTGGCGAGTTTCTCTCTTGCTCTGGTGCTGACGTAGCGTGTCGCCGAAGTTTCTTCTTCTCCTGACTCGGTTGACGATGTATAGCTTGAAAAATCGGAATCGACCGCCGATGATCCCGATGAAATCGGAATTTCAACACGATACGATCCCTCCTTCTCGACGCGAAAGTGAAACCTTCCGAACGTCATCTCCATGGGCTCCGCCAGATACGCATATGCATCCAAACGGGAGGGTGGGTGAGGAACAAAATCGACAAGACTAGCAGCGATCTGTTTACCTCGATCCATTGTGTTGCTTGCGGTTGACGATGTCGAAGATCTTGAACGTGCCATCGAGATCAGATCCTTACGCCTCTAGTTCCCACAGACGGCGCCAATTGACAAGGTATCAACTTGTCAATGCCTATGGATTATAGGCTAGGGTTTAGTTGGAAGTAGAGGGTAAGTAGATCTCGAAGGTTTCAGCCGAAAAGTACTCGACGATTATGAGAACTAAGGTTTGTAACAATGATTCGATTGCCTCTTCGTCCCTCGACTCCCCCTTTATATAGGAGGTGGAGTCGAGGGTTTCGTTTTGTACAAGTTACAGAGTCCGGGACGGTTTCTAACTCATCCCGCCAGATTTACAAATAACACTTCCTATTACAATTCTAACTTTCCTTAATATATCTTGGGCTCCCGAATCTTCTTATTCTTCGAGTATTGGGCCTTCAGTAAACCCCGGGTACTATCTTCGGCAGGCCCATTTGGGATGCCTATGTCACTCCGGACCTCGGCTACTAAGCTATTTTCCGCTGTTGTAAGTACTCGAAGCTATTTCCTTTAGATCCTGCAATTGCATCTTTTTGTTTCTTGTTTACACTAGTTAGGAATAATGGAAAACAACAAAAAAATTGGTGAGCTTTTTAATCTTTTTCCTGATTTAGAATTGTTTGATGCGAAAATTAAAAAACCTATGGAACCTTATTTGCATGTTAGTAGCGATGTTATTAGTATGAATGCAATTACTGCTAATGCTATGGAGAAGTCTAAGCTTGGGGAAGCTAGTTTTTGTGATCTTTTTAGCTTCCCATCTTTAGGGGAGAAAATTTGTTCTGATAATGCTTTATCTCCCATATGCGATAACTCTAATGATGCTTCTGATATTTTGAATCCACCTGCTGAAAGTATTCCGTATAAAATACCTATGAAAATTATTGAACGTGTTATGGACAATCACTATAAAGGGGATGGAACTGTCCATTCTAGAGATCATTTACTATTTTTGCACGAATTATGCGGGTTATTCAAGTGTGCAGGTATCTCTATGGATGAAGTGAAGAAGAAGCTATTCTCCGTTTCGCTGTCTGGTAAAGCGGCGCATTGGTATAAATTGTTGGAGAATAGGCATTCTCTTGGTTGGGAGGAAATTGCATCTCTCTTTTATTCTAAATTTTATCCTCCTCATGAAGTGCATATTGATAGGAATTATATTTATAACTTTTATCCTCGTGATGGAGAGAGTATTTCTCAAGCGTGGGGGAGATTGAAATCACTAATGCTCAAATGTCCCATTCATGAGCTCCCCCGTAATGTTATTGTTAACAATTTTTATGCGAGGCTTTCAGGACAACATAAGGACTATCTGGATGCCTGTTCGGAAGGATCTTTCACAAGCAAAGAGGTTGAAGCTAGGTGGGATCTTCTTGATCGGATTGAGGACAACGCTGAAGGATGGGAGAACGACAAAGGTAAAGAGTCAGGTATAAATTATGATTATGAATGCATTGAAGCTTTTATGGATACCGATAAATTTCGAAATATGAGTGCTACTTATGGTCTTGACTCTCAAGTTGCTGCAAATCTTTATAAAGCCTTTGCTTCTCATTTTGAATTGCCTAAAAAGAATTTTGATAAGTATCATGAACCTTTTAAAGAGGCTTGTATGAAGGATGAAATTGTTGTTAATGATTGCAATAAGCATGCTCAAACTCCTAAGAATGCTATTTCCTATAAGCATGTTAATTTTTGTGGAATACATAGAACTTGTGGAATTAATCAAATCAAAGATGAATATTGTATCCACCATGCTAATGAAAAAACTAGAAAGTGGTTTAGGGCTCTAGATGATCTTGGTAAAAAAGTTTGTGCCCTCTATCCTTTTATTTGTGAAGTCTGCCATGAAGTGGGTCATTTTAATTTTCAATGCTCCTCCAATGATAATTTGAACCCAATGAGTGCTGCAAATTTGTATTGTGATGATGAAATTACTCCTAATCAGCATGATGAACTTACTTTATTTTTGGGGTGTGAAGAACTGTCGAGAAAAATCTCTTTGTTACATATGAGTGATCTTGATATTGATGATGTCCTGCATGGGTGTTTTTCTTATTGCATTGATAATAGCCATACAAATACTTACATACAAAATATTTTAGAAGATGACACCTTGCCAAAATATGATAGGACCGCTGTGTGTTTTCAACTAATTAATGAAAAGGAGGGATTCTCCCAAGTTTCTTCTATTGTTTCTGAAAGTAAATCAGGTTATGCGGACAAGCCACCCTTCAAGCCTCTTCCTCCTAAAGAAGGGAACGAGGAGAAGGAAGAGAAGAAGAAGAAGAAGGGAACAAAGAAGAAGAAGAAAAAGAAAGAGGTAACGGCGTATCCCCGCGTGAATGAGATAACGCTAGGTAACCGTAAGTATGTTGCTCCTAATGATTATTGTGATAATGAATCTGAATATGATGATCTTCCTATGCCCTTTACATACATTGGCGATCATGATTTGAATGAGCACACTACTTTTGATATTACAAATCTCTGGGAAACTAATTCTGAAGATGATAATAATTGCCATAGTGTCAGTGCTATCCATGCTTCCTCCCATAATGATATAGAAAGCTCTAAGCTTGGGGAAGAGGTGTTTGAAAATCCTTTTGCTACTGGTCATTATGTTCTTGCTACATCTCCTTCTAATAACAATGATGGTATGGTCATAGATAAACCGACTGTGAAAGATAACTATTCTATTTCTTATGATGACACTGTGCCTCCGATCTTTGATGATTATTATAAAGAATGCTATGATATAGGTTATAACTATCCTTATGAAACTTGTCATAGTCATGATTGGGTTACCAAAAACAATTCCCTTAATATGCAACTTGTTTACCATATTCAAATTCTTGATAATAATCCTGCTCCAATTACTATTAATGAAAAGAACTCTCCTTATGCCAAAATTAATGATACTTCTATGCATATGAACCATGATAAGAATGTTTTAAGTGATGGGTATATTGTGGATTTCATCAATGATGCTACTGAAAGTTATTATGAGAGAGGGAAATATGGTTATATGCATCTTAATAATATTAAGTTTCCCCTCTTTATGTTGAGAATCTTGAAGTTACTCGTGTTTTATCCTCTTATGCTTGTCACTTTGTTCTTCATGAATTCATTTGTGTACAAGATTCCTCTTCATAGGAAGCATGTTAGACTTAAATGTGTTTTGAATTTGCCTCTTGAAGCTCTCTTTTGCTTCAAATACTATCTCTTGCAAGTGCACCATTAAAACTGCTGAGCCCATCTTAATGGCTATAAAGAAAGAACTTCTTGGGAGATAACCCATGTGTTATTTTGCTACAGTATTTTGTTTTATATTTGTGTCTTGGAATTTGTTTACTACTGTAGCAACCTCTCCTTATCTTAGTTTTGTGTTTTGTTGTGCCAAGTAAAGTCTTTGATAGTAAAGTCAATACTAGATTTGGATTACTGCGCAGAAACTGTTTTCTTTGCTGTCACGAATCTGGGCAAAATTCTCTGTAGGTAACTCAGAAAATTATGCCAATTTATGTGAGTGATCCTCAGATATGTACACAACTTTCATTCAATTTGAGCATTTTCATCTGAGCAAGTCTGGTGCCATTTTAAAATTCGTCTTTACGGACTGTTCTGTTTTGACAGATTCTGCCTTTTATTTCGCATTGCTTCTTTCGCTGTGTTGGGTGGATTTCTTTGTTCCATTACCTTCCAGTAGCTTTGAGCAATGTCCAGAAGTGTTAAGAATGATTGTGTCACCTCTGAACATGTGAGTTTTTGATTATGCACTAACCCTCTAATGAGTTTGTTTCGAGTTTGGTGTGAAGGAAGTTTTCAAGGGTCAAGAGAGGAGGATGATATACTATGATCAAGGAGAGTGAAAGCTCTAAGCTTGGGGATGCCCCGGTGGTTCACCCCTGCATATATCAAGAAGACTCAAGCGTCTAAGCTTGGGGATGCCCAAGGCATCCCCTTCTTCATCGACAACATTATCAGGTTCCTCCCCTGAAACTATATTTTTATTCGGTCACATCTTATGTGCTTTGCTTGGAGCGTCTGTATGTTTCTTATTTTTGTTTGTGTTTGAATAAATTGGATTACATCATGCTTGTGTGGGAGAGAGACACGCTCCGCTGTTGCATATGAACACATGTGTTCTTAGCTCATAATATTCATGGCGAAGGTTGAAACTTCTTCGTTAATTATTATATGGTTGGAATTGGAAAATGCTACATGTAGTAATTGGTATGATGTCTTGAATAACTTGATACTTGGCAATTGTTGTACTCTTGTTTAAGCTCTTGCATCATATACTTTGCACCTATTAGTGAAGAAATACATAGAGCTTATTAAAATTTGGTTTGCATGAGTGGTTTCTCTAGAGTCTAGATATTTTCTAGTAAGATGTTTGAACAACAAGGAAGACGATGTATAGTTTTATAATGCTTGTAATATGTCTTTTATGTGAGTTTTGTTGTACTAGTTCATGCTTGTGTTTGCTTCAAACAACCTTGCTAGCCTAAACCTTGTATCGAGAGGGAATACTTCTCATGCATCCAAATCCTTGAGCCAAACGACACTATGCCATTTGTGTCCACCATACCTACCTACTACATGGTATTTTCCGCCATTCCAAAGTAAATTGCTTGAGTGCTACCTTTAAAATTCCATCATTCACCCTTGCAATATATAGCTCATGGGACAAATAGCTTAAAAACTATTGTGGTATTGAATATGTAATTATGCACTTTATCTCTTAT
Organism: Lolium perenne; assembly: GCF_019359855.2. Classification (NCBI taxonomy): domain Eukaryota; kingdom Viridiplantae; phylum Streptophyta; class Magnoliopsida; order Poales; family Poaceae; genus Lolium; species Lolium perenne. The sequence continues at coordinate 25,172,117 of NC_067250.2, forward strand.
TAAGTTGCTTGTTGTGCGATAACCATGTTCACTGGGGACGCCATCAACTACTGTTTGTTGAATTTCATGTGAGTTGCTATGCATGTCCGTCTTGTCTGAAGTAAGAGAGATCTACCACCTTATGGTTAAGCATGCATATTGTTAGAGAAGAACATTGGGCCGCTAACTAAAGCCATGATCCATGGTGGAAGTTTCAGTTTTGGACATATATCCTCAATCTCAAATGAGAAAATTATTAATTGTTGTTACATGCTTATGCATAAAAGAGGAGTCCATTATCTGTTGTCTATGTTGTCCCGGTATGGATGTCTAAGTTGAAGAATAATCAATAGCGAGAAATCCAATGCGAGCTTTCTCCTTAGACCTTTGTACAGGCGGCATAGAGGTACCCCTTTGTGACACTTGGTCAAAACATGTGCATTGTGATGATCCGGTAGTCCAAGCTAATTAGGACAAGGTGCGGGCACTATTAGTACACTATGCATGAGGCTTGCAACTTGTAAGATATAATTTACATGATACATATGCTTTATTACTACCGTTGACAAAATTGTTTCATGTTTTCAAAATCAAAGCTCTAGCACAAATATAGCAATCGATGCTTTCCTCTTTGAAGGACCATTCTTTTACTTTTATTGTTGAGTCAGTTCACCTATCTCTCTCCACCTCAAGAAGCAAACATTTGTGTGAACTGTGCATTGATTCTTACATACTTGCGTATTGCACTTGTTATATTACTTTGCATTGACAACTATCCATGAGATATACATGTTACAAGTTGAAAGCAACCGCTGAAACTTCATCTTCCTTTGTGTTGCTTCAATACCTTTACTTTGAATTATTGCTTTATGAGTTAACTCTTATGCAAGACTTATTGATGCTTGTCTTGAAGTGCTATTCATGAAAAGTTTTGCTATATGATTCACTTGTTTACTCATGTCATATACATTGTTTTGATCGCTGCATTCACTACATATGCTTTACAAATAGTATGATCAAGGTTATGATGGCATGTCACTCCAGAAATTATCTTTGTTATCGTTTTACCTGCTCGGGACGAGCAGAACTAAGCTTGGGGATGCTGATACGTCTCCGACGTATCGATAATTTCTTATGTTCCATGCCACATTATTGATGTTATCTACATGTTTTATGCACACTTTATGTCATATTCGTGCATTTTCTGGAACTAACCTATTAACAAGATGCCGAAGTGCCAGTTCCTGTTTTCTGCTGTTTTTGGTTTCAGAAATCCTAGTAACGAAATATTCTCAGAATCGGACGAAATCAACGCCCAAGTTCCTATTTTCACCGGAAGCATCCAGAACACACGAGAACCGCCAGAGAAGGGGGACAGGGCCACCAAACCACACCCCGGCGCGGCCAGGGGGGGGCGCGCCCCCCTATGGTTTGGGCAGCCCGTGGCCCCTCCGACTCCGACTCTTCGCCTATTTAAGCCGTCATGACCTAAAATTTCGACACCAATTGACGAAACCCACAGAAACCTTCCAGAGCCGCCGCCATCGCGAAGCCAAGATCTGGGGGACAGGAGTCTCTGTTCCGGCACGCCGCCGGAACGGGGAAGTGCCCCGGAAGGCTTCTCCATCGACACCGCTGCCATCTCCACCGCCATCTTCATCACCGCTGCTGCTCCCATGAGGAGGGAGTAGTTCTCCATCGAGGCTGAGGGCTTCGCTGTAGCTATGTGGTTCATCTCTCTCCCATGTACCTCAATACAATAATCTCATGAGCTGCTTTACATGATTGAGATTCATATGAGTTTTGTATCACAATTCATCTATGTGCTACTCTAGTGATGTTATTAAAGTATTCTATTCCTCCTGCATGGTGTAAAGGTGACTAGTGTGTGCACCATGTGGTTCTTGTCGTAGGCTATGATCATGATCTCTTGTGGATTGTGAAGTTAACTATTACTATGATGGTATTGATGTGATCTATTTGGTTATGTTGATCTATCTTGCACTATAAGGTTACTTAAATATGAACAAATTGTGGAGCTTGTTAACTCCGGCATTGAGGGTTCGTGTAATCCTACGCAATGCGTTCATCATCCAACAAAAGTGTAGAGTATGCATTTATCTATTCTGTTATGTGATCAATGTTGAGAGTGTCCACTAGTGAAAGTCTAATCCCTAGGCCTTGTTCCTAAATACTGCTATCACTGCTTGTTTACTGTTTTACTGCGTTACTACTGCTGCAATACTACCACCATCAACTACACGCCAACAAGCTATTTTCTGGCACCGTTGCTACTGCTCATATATATTCATACCACATGTATTTCACTATCTCTTCGCCGAACTAGTGCACCTATTAGGTGTGTTGGGGACACAAGAGACTTCTTGCTTTGTGGTTGCAGGGTTGCATGAGAGGGATATCTTTGACCTCTTCCTCCCTGAGTTCGATAAACCTTGGGTGATCCACTTAAGGGAAAACTTGCTGCTGTTCTACAAACCTCTGCTCTTGGAGGCCTAACACTGTCTACAGGAAAGGAGGGGGAACGTAGACATCAAGCTATTTTCTGGCGCCGTTGCCGGGGACCAGAAAGCTACACAACGGGATTTCCTCCCTCGTCAACCACGCGTCAGTCCTGGACAGCATCAGAGGATACCACAATGCCATACCTACTTATGAATAAAACAATGAAAGCAAACATCCATGACATGCTACTCATATTAATAAATTGGAGCTAAACATGAGAGATCATGAACTACTAGACTTTCTCAAATGACATATACCTCACATGAACCAACTAAACATGCTCACATGGATGAGTATATGTACAAAAATGAAAACAAATAGAGTTCATACCAGCCTCTCACCACAATCCAATTGTCGTAGATCGTCATTATTGCCCTTTCACTTGTGTAGCTTGGATAATATGAAATGAAAACCACGCTCCAGCCACCGAAGACCATTGAACTCATAATGAACTTTACAAAACCAAAGAAGAATAGCAAATATTTTTGGTGTTTTCGAATTGGGAACAAGAACAAGAGGAAACAAGCGAACAAAGCAAAATCTTTTTGGATTTTCTTATAGCAAACCAACGATAGCAAATAAAGCAAAGTAAAAGCAAGAAACCAAAATAAACAAATGGTGAAGAGAAACAACAGAAATATTTTTGGTCTTTTTGTGTTTTAGGAAAGAAACAAAGCAAAAACAAGAAATGGCAAACTAGAAGACTCACATAAACACAAAGCAGCAGAAATTCATCAAACTTGACAGCAGTACAGTACTCGATTTTTAAGAAATTCTTCCACTGCTCAAATCGAAAAGTGTTCAACTAATGAAAGTTAGATAACAACCTGGGGAACATGCTCAAAAATTGGCTTCGCAAAATAACGTTCTGGCTGTTTTTGAGAATTTTTATGGTGACAGCCCAGAATCTGTTTTCAATCAGCACTTCCCCAAATATCATCTCCCTCTCATTAGAAATCCACTCAAAGAAGCAAAACAAGTATGTACAAGTATCCAGCAATCATAATATGCAAAGAATGAGTGATGCCGGTATACCTCCCCCCAAGCTTAGGCTTTTGGCCTAAGTGGAGATCAATCCCATGGTGCCCATGAAGTAGCACCTCCGTAGTACGACGAAGATGGATCATATTCCGGGTATGTGCTGGAAGAAGCACCCGGATACGTGATGGTGTAGTCGTAGGAGGGCTCGGCATCCTCGGAGTCATGCTGCTGGTGGAGTCATGCTCCCCCCAAGCTTAGGCTTTTGGCTCTTCTTGATCACATTATATCACCCTTCTCTCTTGACCTTTGAAAACTTCTGCCACACCAAACTTCTCATAAACTTCATTAGAGGGGTTAGTACTCAAAAACTTTAATCCATTTTAGTCCTGTAGTGACACATTGCAAGAACTCAATAAAACATTAGCTACAGCTCTCCACGTCTAGAAAGCCTTACTTAAAGTCTACAAGAGACAATGCAAAAAACAGAGATAGAATCTGTCAAAACAGAACAGCCAGTAAAGACGAATTTTTAAGAGGTACTTCCGTTGCTCAAATAAGAAAACTCAAAACTAATGAAAGTTGCGTACATATCTGAGGATCACTCACGTAAATTGGCAGATTTTTCTGAGTTACCTACAGAGAATCATACCCAGATCCGTGACAGCGAGAAATCTGTTTCTGCGCAGTAATCCAAATCTAGTATCAACCTTCTATTAGAGACTTTACTTGGAACAACATTGCAATAAAGTAAAGATACAAAGGTATTGCTACAGTGAGTAAAACAAGTGGAGGAAGAAAGAGATGTTGTTTAACTCCTCTATGCATATAAAAAGTATTTGTTAACAAGGTTGATCAAGTCTTGCCACCAAATAAATTTTACATAACATATGAAGAAATAAACCTCAAATCAATCATGTTACCTTGTATTGTATTGATATGGATCCAATCATAAGAGTTTGATATTCTTCTTTAGGCTCATATATTGGACAATCAATAGTTCCAACTTTGATAGTTCTCACATTAGAGATAGTATTAACTCCACATGCTTTCTCAATCCTCTTGGGAAAATAAACGGTATGTTCCTTATCATCAACATTGAAAGTAACCTTCCCTTTGTTGCAATCAATAACAGCCCCTGCGGTGTTAAGAAAAGGTCTCCCAAGAATAATAGACATATTATCATCTTCAGGCATTTCCAACACAACAAAATCAGTTAATATCAAGCAGTTAGTAGTAACTTGAACAGGAACATCCTCACATATACCAACAGGGATAGCAGTAGATTTATCAGCCATTTGCAAAGATATATCAGTAGGTATCAATTTATCTAAATAAAGTCTCTTATAGAGAGAAAAAAGCATAACACTAACACCGGCTCCCAAGTCACATAGAGCAGTTTTAACATAATTATTCTTAATAGAACAAGGAATAGTAGGTATACCTGGGTCGCCCAACTTCTTTGGAACTTTGCCATTGAAAGAGTAATTAGCAAGCATGGTGGAAATTTTGTCATTGGGGATTTTCCTTTTGTTAGTAACAATATCTTTCATATACTTTGAATAAGGAGGCAATTTAATAGCATCAGTCAAAGGGATTTGCAAGAATAAAGGTTTCATCCAATCACAGAATTTATTATAGTGTTCTTCTTCCTTTGATTTTAGTTTCTTAGCTGGAAAAGGCATTTGCTTTTGCACCCAAGGTTCTCTTTCATTACCATGTTTCTTAGCAATAAAATCTTCTTTAGTATACTTTTTACTTTTAGCATGCTTTTCAGGTTCATCTTCAACTTCTTCTTTATCAGAAGCATCATTCTTATCATTACCATTATTATTATCATGTTCATTACCACTTTCAGTTTCAGCATCAGAAATAGAAATACTATTAGGATCATTAACAGGTTCAGAGGATTCTACAACATTTTTATGTTTCTTTTTCTTTTTCTTAGAAGGAGCACTAGGTTCAATTCGTTGAGAATCTTGTTCAATTCTTTTGGGATGCCCTTCAGGATATAGAGGATCCTGGGTAGAGACACCGCCTCTAGTTGTTACTTCATAAGCATGTTTCTCTTTAGAATTATTTTTTAGTAAATCATTTTGCACTTTAGTGAGTTGATCAATTTGACTTTGAACCATTTGAAAATGTTTAACAAGCATCTTAACATCATTGGAGGTTCTCTCCACAATATCATGCAAATTGCTAATAGCTTGAGAATTTTCCATTAGATGATTCTCTACTCTCATATTAAAATTTTCTTGCTTAACAATATAATTATCAAACTCATCTAAGCATTGAGCAGGAGGTTTTGAATATGGAATATCTTCCCTAGTAAAGCGTTGAAGGGAGTTTACCTCGATCATGGATGAAGGGGGAATTATCTCACAGATATCTTCTATTGGAGGTAGATTCTTCACATCTTCGGATTTAATACCTTTTTCCTTGAGAGACTTCTTAGCTTCCCTCATATCTTCATCATTCAATTCAATTAAACCCCTCTTCTTCAATATTGGCGTTGGAGTTGGTTCAGGTATATTCCAATCATCATAATTCCGGCTTATTCTAGCCAATAATTCTTCAGCTTCGTCTGGAGTTCTTTTCCTGAAAACACAATCAGCACAACTATCCAAATATGCTCTAGATTCAATGGTTAGTCCACTATAAAATATATCAAGTAGATCATTCTTTTCTAAATCATGTCCAGGTCGAGCTCTAATAAGAGAACAAAATCTTGTCCAAGCCTCAGGCAATTTCTCTTCATCTCCCTAGTCAAACCTATAAATTTTCTGTAAAGCAATATGTTGAGCACTAGCAGGAAAGTATTTTTGAAAGAAAACATCACGCAAATCAGTTGGACTTTTAATAGAACCAGGAGGCAAATTATTATACCAAGTTTTAGCATCATCCATTAATGAGAAAGGAAAAAATTTAGCGACAAAGTAAGTACGCATCTTGTCATCATCAGAAAACAAGCTACTCATAGAAGAAAGTTCAATCATGTGTTCTACAGCACTTTCTTTTTCAGTACCACAAAAGGGTGTTTTCTCTACAATAGCTATATGAGATAGATCAAGAGAAAAATCATAATCTTTATCCTTAATGCATATAGGAGATGTGGCAAATTCAGGATCGGGAGATAACTTATGTCTAACAAGATATTGTGCGAGAAACTTTTTAATTTTTCTTGCATCGTAGTAGCATTGCATCTATTAATAAAATCATCATTAAGCTCCACATAATCCTCATCAGGATCATCACTAGAATAATCAAGTTCAGGTGAATTAACAGGTGTAGCAGCATTAGGAGTTTCAGCATTTTCAATTTGTCTAGACCTAACAATTGTAGCATCTAGAAAGGATCCCAATGAACCACTATCATCAAGCACAGCAGAAATATTATCAATATTATGAGAGTTTTCAGATTCAGCAGAAGTACCAGCAAGTGAAGCTTGCGGCGGTGAAACAAGTTGACTTATCACAGATGGTGAATCAAGTGTAGCAGAGGTACTCAGAGTTGTACCTTTTCTTGTAGTGGATGGTAATATGGTGACTTTAGGATCGCGAGTTTTACCCATGATGGAGAATTTGCAGCGAACAATATCAATCCAAGTGAACTTCCAAATAAAGCTATGCTCCCCGGCAACGACGCCAGAAAACAGTCTTGATAACCCACAAGTATAGGGGATCGCAGCAGTCTTCGCGGGTAGTAAAACCCAATTTATTGATTCGACACAAGGGGAGACAAAGAATACTTGGAAGCCTTAACAGCGGAGTTGTCAATTCAGCTGCACTGGAAACAGACTTGCTCGCAAGAGTTTATTAGTAGTAACAATTTTATAACGGTAGCAGTAGTAGAATAACAGCAGCAGAGTAACAGAGACAGCAGTAGTAATTATAGTAAACAGCAGGATTAAAATACTGTAGGCACAGGGATGGATGACGGGCGTTGCATGGATGAGAGAAACTCATGTAACAATCATAGCAGGGCATTTGCAGATAATAATAAAATGGTGTCAAAGTACAAAGCAATCAATAGGCATGTGTTCCAATTATAGTCGTACGTGCTCGCAATGAGAAACTTGCACAACATCTTTTGTCCTACCAGCCGGTGGCAGCCGGGCCTCAAGGGAATCTACTGGATATTAAGGTACTCCTTTTAATAGAGTACCGGAGCAAAGCATTAACACTCCGTGAACACATGTGATCCTCACGTCACTACCATCCCCTCCGGTTGTCCCGATTTCTGTCACTTCGGGGCCATTGGTTCCGGACAGCGACATGTGTATACAACTTGCAGGTAAGATCATAAACAATGAATATCATGATGAAATAATAACATGTTCAGATCTGAGATCATGGCACTCGGGCCCTAGTGACAAGCATTAAGCATAACAAGTTGCAACAATATCATCAAAGTACCAATTACGGACACTAGGCACTATGCCCTAACAATCTAATGCTATTACATGACCAATCTCATCCAATCCCTACCATCCCCTTCAGCCTACAGCGGGGGAATTGCTCACACATGGATGGGGGAAACATTGCTGGTTGATGGAGAGGCGTCGGTGGTGATGGCGGCGATGATCTCCTCCAATTCCCCGTCCCGGCGGAGTGCCAGAACGGAGACTTCTGGCTCCTGAGACGGAGTTTCGCGATGTGGCGGCGTTCTGGAGGGTTTCTGGCGACTTCGACTTCTCCCCGTGCGTTTTTAGGTCGAAGGCAATAAGTAGTCCGAAGGAGGGCGTCGGAGGCCGACCGAGGGGGCCACACCACAGGGCCGCGCGGCCCCCCCTAGGCTGCGCCGCCTTATGGTGTGGGGCCCTCGGGCCTCCACCTGACTTGTCCTTCTGGCTCCGTCAGTATTCTGGGAAAATAGGGCCTTCTGCATAAATTCCGAGGATTTTCCTGAAAGTTGGATTTCTGCACAAAAACGAGACACCAGAACAGTTCTGCTGAAAACAGCGTTAGTCCGTGTTAGTTGTATCCAAAACACACAAATTAGAGGTAAAACAATAGCAAAAGTGTTCGGGAAAGTAGATACGTTTTGGACGTATCATTGATTCTTATATTGTCGCCTTTTTATTGTAGCGACGACGAGGATGAAGCTCAACCTATTGACGTGACTGCTCGGACGAGCACGTCGCGTACTTTAGTTGTTTCTGAAGCTCAACCTGATGGAGATGAAACTTCGCCTCCTCAGCAAAACATCGAGCTTCCTACTCCTCCCGCAAGCCCCCGTGCCCCTTCGCCCAAGATGGCAAGGGTTGAACTGACCAAGGAGCCTACCTTACTACCTGGTAGCTGCGCGACTCCTCCTCTTGATGATGTAAGTTGCTCCCTTCTTTTCGTCTGTGCCAAATATTTTCAATGCTGTCAATTCTTTATTGTTTTTTGCTTCTTTTTGCTTTTTGTTGTCAAGTTTTTTCCCTTATTGATACTTGCTCCTTTTTTTCTTTATCAGCCTTTGATGAAGGAATTCATCCACCTCGGAACCCAATTCGTCGGGTACCATTATTATGCTAAAAAGGCCGAAGGTAATTTTTGCTACATCTTCGGGCAAATGACCTCTCCCTTCTTTCTTGTCATGATTTTCATTGTTGTCGACTATTTTGTCAGAAAACCTTGTGGAAGCCAACAAGCGTGCTGATGCACTTGCTCGTAAGCTGGAGCAAAAGGAAAAGGCTCTCAAGAAGGCTGAATCTGATGCTGCTGTCATCGAAGATCTATGAAAAAGACTTCATGAAGCAGAAACTGCTTTGAGCGACAAGATGACCGAGCAAGCTGCTCGAGAAAAAGAAATCCTCAGTCGCTTGCAATCGCAGAGTCGACGTTTTGTTAGTAAGTACTCAAATCCTTGTGCATTTCTTCGGGTTGCTTCACTTTATCTAGTGTACTTATTTACGAGCTTCCTTTTGCTTGTTTTCAGGGAGAACACATCAAGAATATGAACTGGAAAGTCCTGAAGGCGACGAGCTTATCGACACGCTTTCTCTCCTTGAAATCCATGGAGATGAAGCATGTGATGGCCTTGCTGACGCCGAAGCAGGTCTTTCGAAGCTTTTCCCCTATTTCTTCCCGAAGAAAGAAGAGCCCAACACTTTTACTGCTCTCGCCAAATGCTTCAACTTGACGGAAGATCTCGGGCTCAAACTTCGACAAGAAGGCCTGAAGATTGGTGTTGAAGGCACGATTGCTCTGGTTGCGGACAGCCAGCAAAACGTCGACTGGGCTAAAGTTGGCGACATCAAGGAACAGGAGATGAAGAAATGGCAATCTTTGATCAAGGCTGCCAAGCCTAACTCCAAGCCAATCCTTGCCTTCCTCGGTTGCAAGCCAACTTCTGCTCCAAGCTCATCCAAGCCGGAGGTCAAGTAGACCACCCTGTCTTTTTTATTTTTTCTTTTTCCTTTTGAAGCTGTCGCCAAAGTAGCTTTGGAGACATTTATCCCACTAGTTCAGTAGGGTATCCTCCATTGTAATGCCTTGTAAATATTGTGAGAATCAATGAAATTTATTTTGCTTGATGATTGATGTCGAAACTTTTATTTTCAGTTGATATTTGATAACTACACTTCAACTCCTCGTCCCTCCGATGTTTTTCCTGCTTCCTCCCACTCGAAGAAAATGCCTGTTGATAGCGAGTTTGGAGAAGATTCCTCGAGTAAGGATTCAGCACAAGACTTGAAGGAACTTCGTCAGCAGCTTCAGTGTGCGAACAAGCAAACACTTGTGATGATGGAGCAATCTCGAAAGTCATCCGAAAGAGAGAAGGTTGCACTGCAGCAGGCTCAAGAAGCTATAGCTGCCAAGGAAGCCGCCATTTTTGAAGCTGCAGCAGCTACCTCCCGAGAGAATTTTATGCTCGAGTTGATGAATGAAGCCAGTTTGGATATGTCTGATATGCTTTTGCAAACCAAAACTTCGTCTATTTTTTCACTGTTTCCTCCTTTGAAATTCTTGCGCTGTCGCCAAATAGGTTCCTTTCTAAACACTGATGCTGAGGACCAAAGGGTAGACGCAAGAACAAATCTCCTGGTTAACCTTTCACTTGACCATGGTTCTCTGTTCTGGGCCACTCCAGAACGCACCCGACAGATTGTCAGGTTTCAAGACCGCTCCTGTCAGGTTCGTGAGTTCCTTGATTTCTGTACCAGAACCTTGTCCTTGGTTTATAGTACAATGTTTCCTCGGAACGAGATACCGGACACTCTTCTTGGTCTGATGGAAAAATTTCGGGATGCCCCTCGTATCCATAACTTTGTGCGAGCTCAACTGTCTGCTGGAGCAAGATTTGCCATGATTATGATACAGATCTGCTACCCGAAGTTAGATCTGACGAAGATTGTCGCCAAATGTCTGGCCAAGCAGTCGAAACGGAAGAGGGATATCGATAAAATCAATGATATTATAACTCCTGTAGCCGAAGAGATGATGGACGAACTTCTTCGGATGGACTCTGAGTTCTTTGTAAAAGGTAGCTATGCTGAGCATACGACAACCACTGCCAACAACAAAGGTTTATCCATAGATAATATCTTAGGTATCAAATGAGCTGTACTGTATTGCGGGAGGTCATATATATTTTTTGTGTCGAATTCTGCTTGATGACGAAGTTGTCTATATTGTAAAGTATAATCTATTTTGTAAAAGCCCCCGAGCCTTTGGCCAGAGCTCAAGCTTATTTTTTTACGACTTGATGTCTTTGCTATTTTGCGAGAGTATATATATTTTGTTGCCGCGGGTTATGAGCCCTCGAGCTTTTTTGTTGATCACTATCTTGTATTGATTTGCGAGGTGCTTTGCACCAAGGCAAAATTATCATGAAGAGCTATATTGTAATTGTTGGGCGTGAGCCCCCGAGTGTGTCGAAAAAGAGGATGTAAATCATCAATATCTTTGCTATATTGCAGCACCGCGAGCCCGCCCCATTTAAAACCTTTCCAGCCCCACTCGGTGCCCTGAAAAGGAAAAGAGTGCGTCTGAAAACTCGCGGGGGTTTCAGTACATTGTATTTTTACAGAGGATGAACTATATTTCGACTCTAGGCGTAGAACCGCCTGAGTTGCGCCACGTTCCAAGGGTTTTGCTCGGCAACCCCTGTCTTGTTGTCCTTTATCCTGTATGCTCCTCCTTCGAGTACTTCTGTGACAATGTAAGGGCCAAGCCACGGCGACTCAAGTTTCTCATGACTTTTTTGTGTGAGCTGAAGAACTAAGTCGCCAACCTGAAAAGATCTCGGGCGCAAACGTCGACTATGGTAATTTTTCAGGTCTTGATGGCACTTAGTGACTCGTGATAACACTTCGTCTCGAGTTTCATCTAATGCGTCGACATCGTCTTCCAGTGCTTTTCTTGAGGCCTCTTCGTTGTACTCTGTAACTCTTGGAGAATCATGCTCTATTTCTATTGGCAACACTGCTTCCGCTCCATGGACCAGAAAAAATGGTGTTTCCTGTGTCGCCGTATTTGGTGTTGTTCGAATACTCCATAACACACTGGGCAACTCTTCGGGCCAAGTATGTCGAGCTTTTTCCAATGGTGCTAGCAAACGCTTCTTGATACCATTGCAGATAATGCCATTGGCTTTCTCGACTTGACCATTGGTTTGCGGGTGCGCAACTGATGCAAAGTGTAGTTTGATGCCTACCTCTGCACAATATGCCTTGAATTCCTTGGATGTGAAGTTGCTACCATTGTCCGTGACGATGCTATGAGGTACTCCAAACCTGAAGACGATGCTTTTCACGAACTTAACGATAGACGCTCCGTCCGGCGAATTTATCGGCTTTGCTTCTATCCACTTTGTGAATTTGTCGACAACGACGAGCATATACTCGTATCCTCCTGGCGAGGCCTTGTGTAGTTTTCCCACCATGTCGAGGCCTGATACGTCTCCAACGTATCTATAATTTCTTATGTTCCATGCTACTTTTATGATGATACACACATGTTTTGTTCACACTTTATGTCATTATTATGCATTTTCCGGAACTAACCTATTGACGAGATGCCGAAGTGCCAGTTCCTGTTTTCTGCTGTTTTTGGTTTCAGAAATCCTAGTAAAGAAATATTATCGGAATTGGACGAAATCAATGCCCAGAACCTTATAATTCCACGAAGCTTCCAGAACACCGGAGAGGGGCCAGAGGAGAGCCACAGGCCCACCACACAAGGTGGCGGCGCGGCCCAGGGGGGGGCGCCCCCCTGTTGTGTGGCTGCCTCGTCAGCCCTCCGACTCCGACTCTTCGCCTATAAAAGCCTCCCTGACCTAAATCTTCGAGACGAATAAGCCACGATACGAGAAAAGTTCCAGAGCCGCCGCCATCGCGAAGCCAAGATTCGGGGGACAGAAGTCTCTGTTCCGGCACGCCGCCGGGACGGGGAAGTGCCCCCGGAAGGCATCTCCATCGACACCACCGCCATCTTCATCAACGCTGCTGTCTCCCATGAGGAGGGAGTAGTTCTCCATCGAGGCTAAGGGCTGTACCGGTATCTATGTGGTTAATCTCTCTCCCATGTACTTCAATACAATGATCTCATGAGCTGCCTTACATGATTGAGATTCATATGATGAGCTTTGTATCACTATTAATCTATGTGCTACTCTAGTGATGTTATTAAAGTACTCTATTCCTCCTCCATGATGTAATGGTGACAGTGTGTGCATCATGTAGTACTTGGCGTAGTTTATGATTGTGATCTCTTGTAGAGTATGAAGTTAACTATTACTATGATGGTATTGATGTGATCTATTCCTCCTTTCATAGTCTGTCGGTGACGGTGTGCATGCTATGTTAGTACTTGGTATAATTGCGTTGGTCTATCATGCACTCTAAGGTTATTTAAATATGAACATCGAATGTTGTGGAGCTTGTTAACTCTGGCATTGAGGTGCTCTTGTAGCCCTACACAATTAATGGTGTTCATCATCCAACAAGAGAGTGTAGAGTGGTTTTATTATGTGATCAATGTTGAGAGTGTCCACTAGTGAAAGTATGATCCCTAGGCCTTGTTTCCAAACACTGCAATCGTCGCTTATTTACTGTTCTGCTGCATCTTTACTTCCTGCAATATTACCACCATCAACTGCACGCCAGCAAGCTATTTTCTGGTGCCGTTACTACTGCTCATATTCATCCATATTACTTGTATTTCACTATCTCTTCGCTGAACTAGTGCACCTATACATCTGAAAAGTGTATTAGGTGTGTTGGGGACACAAGAGACTTCTTGTATCGCGATTGCAGGGTTGCTTGAGATGGATATCTTTGACCTCTTCCTCCCTGAGTTCGATAAACCTTGGGTGATTCACTTAAGGGAAACTTGCTGCTGTTCTACAAACCTCTGCTCTTGGAGGCCCAGCACTGTCTACAGGAATAGAAGCGCGCATAGACATCAAGCTATTTTCTGGCGCCGTTGCCGGGGAGGTAAGGTAAAAGGTATTCACATCCTCCGATTACTAAGCTATTTCCTAGCAATGTTGCCGGTGTGTGAGTGCTCGAAGCTATTTCCTTTAGATCCTGCAATTGCATCTTTTTGTTTCTTGTTTACACTAGTGAGGCATAATGGAAAGCACTATGAGCTTTTTAATCTATTTCCTGAGTTAAGACATGGATTGTTTGATGCGAAAATTAAAAAACCTATGGAACCTTATTTGCATGCTAGTAGCAATGATATTAGTATGAACGCTTTGAACACCATTGTTGCTAATGATATGGAAAATTCTAAGCTTGGGGAAGCTGGTTTTGATGAGCATGATATTTTTAGTCCCCCAAGCACGGAGGAGAAAATTTTCTTTGATGATACTTTGCCTCCTATTTATGATGATTATAATGATAGTGGTATTTTGGTGCCACCTACTATGGAGGATAAAGTTTATTATGATTATACTATGCCTCTTACATTTGATGATGAGAATAATAATGATAGCTACTTTGTTGAATTTGCTCCCACTACAATTAATAAGAATGACTATGCTTATGTTGGGAGTAGTAATTATTTTATGCATGAGACTCATGATAAGAATGCTTTATGTGATAGTTATATTGTTGAGTTTGCTCATGATACTACTGAAAGTTATTATGAGAGAGGGAAACATGGTTATATGCATCTTAATAATATTAAGTTTCCCCTCTTTATGTTGAGAATCTTGAAGTTGCGTTGGTGATACCTTTCTGGGCTTGTTGCATTATGCCTACATGACTTGTTTATTTACAAGATTCCTTTTCATAGGAAGTGGGTTAGGCTTAAATTTGTTTTGAATTTGCTTTTTGATGCTCTCTTTTGCTTCAACTCTTACTTCTTGCGAGTGCATCATTAAAACTTTCTGCGCCTAGCTGAAAGGCGTTAAAGAAAAGCGCTTATGGGAGACAACCCATGATTTTACTACAGCACTTTTGTTTTATATTTGAGTCTTGGAAGTTGTTACTACTGTAGCAACCTCTCTTTATCTTTATTTTATTGCATTGTTGTGCCAAGTAAAGTCTCTAATCGAAGGTTGATACTAGATTTGGATTTCTGCGCAGAAACAGATTTCTATCTGTCACGAATTTGGGTAGGGTTCTCTGCAGGTAACTCAGAAAAATCTGCCAATTTACGTGAGTGATCCTCGGATATGTACGCAACTTTCATTAGTTTCGAGTTTTCTCATCCGAGCAAGTTTAGTGCCCCAGAAAAATTCGTATTTACGGACTGTTCTGTTTTGACAGATTCTACCTTTTATTTCGCATTGCCTCTTTTCCTATGTTGGATTGATTTCTTTGTTCCATTAACTTTCAGAAGCTTTGTGCAATGTCCAGAAGTGTTAAGAATGATTGTGTCACCTCTGAACATGTGAATTTTTGATTATGTACTAACTCTCTAATGAGTTTGTTTTGAGTTTGGTGTGGAGGAAGTTTTCAAGGGTCAAGAGAGGAGGATGATATATGATTAAGAAGAGTGAAAAGTCTAAGCTTGGGGATGCCCCCGTGGTTCATCCCTGCATATTTCAAGAAGACTCAAGCGTCTAAGCTTGGGGATGCCCAAGGCATCCCCTTCTTCATCAACAATTTATCAGGTTTCTTCTATTGAAATTATATTTTTATTCCGTCACATCTTATGTACTTTACTTGGAGCGTCTGTGTGTTTTTATTTTCGTTTTTGTTATTTTCATTCTCTGAATAAATGCTTGTGTGGGAGAGAGACATGCTCCGCTGGTTCATATGAACACATGTGTTCTTAGCTTTTAATGTTCATGGCGAAGGTTGAAACTGCTTCGTTCATTTTTATTTGGTTGGAAACAGAAAATGCTACATGTGATAATTGGTATAATGTCTTGAATAATTTGATACTTGGCAATTGTTGTGCTCATATAGATCATGTTTAAGCTCTTGCATCATGTACTTTGCACCTATTAATGAAGAACTACCATAGAGCTTGTTGAAATTTGGTTTGCATGATTGGTCTCTCTAAAGTCTAGATATTTTTTGGTGAGGGTTTGAACAACAAGAAAGACAGTGTAGAGTCTTATAATGCTTGCAATTTGTTCTTATGTAAGTTTTGCTGTACCAGTTC
The DNA here is from genome assembly GCF_019359855.2 of Lolium perenne. NCBI lineage: Eukaryota > Viridiplantae > Streptophyta > Magnoliopsida > Poales > Poaceae > Lolium > Lolium perenne. The sequence goes on from NC_067250.2 coordinate 25,188,148, forward strand.
ATACTTGAGTTTGCTTCAAACAACCTTGCTAGCCTAAGCCTTGTATTGAGAGGGATTACTTCTCGTGCATCCAAAATCCTTGAGCCAAAACTATGCCATTTGTGTCCACCATACCTACCTACTACATGGTATTTTCCGCCATTCCAAAGTAAATTGCTTGAGTGCTACCTTCAAAATTCCATTCTTTGTCTTTGCAATATATAGCTCATGGGAAAAATAGCTTAAAAACTATTGTGGTATTGAATATGTCGCTTATGTATCTTATTTCTTATAAGTTGCTTGTTGAGTGATAACCATGTTCCTGGGGACGCCATCAACTATTTCACCTTTGTTGAATATCATGTGAGTTTCTATGCATGTTCGTCTTGTCTGAAGTAAGGGTGATTTATCATGATCAAATGGTTTGAGTATGCATATTGTTAGAGAAGAACATTGGGCCGCTAACTAAAGCCATGATCCATGGTGGAAGTTTCAGTTTGGACAACAATCCTCAATCTCATATGAGAATTTTATCTGTTGTTGAATGCTTATGCATTAAAGAGGAGTCCATTATCTGTTGTCTATGTTGTCCCGGTATGGATGTCTAAGTTGAGAATAATCAAAAGCGAGAAATCCAATGCGAACTTTCTCCTTAGACCTTTGTACATGCGACATAGAGGTACCCCTTTGTGACACTTGGTTGAAACATATGCTATGCTATGATAATCCATGTAAATCCAAGCTAATTAGGAGTTAGGACAAGGTGCGGGCACTATTGGTAATCTATGCATGAGGCTTGCAACTTGTAGGATATAATATACATAACACATATGCTTTATTACTACCGTTGACAAAATTGTTTCTATGTTTTCAAAATAAAAGCTCTAGCACAAAAATAGTAATCCATGCTTCCCTCTGCGAAGGGCCATTCTTTTACTTATTGTTGAGTCAGTTTACCTACTTCTTTCCATCTTAGAAGCAAACACTTGTGTTAACTGTGCATTGATTCTTACATGTTTACCCATTGCACTTGTTATATTACTTTGTGTTGACAATTATCCATGAGATATACATGTTAAAGTTGAAAGCAACTGCTGAAACTTATATCTTCCTTTGTGTTGTTTCAAAGCTTTCTACTAAGAATCTATTGCTTTATGAGTTAACTCTTATGCAAGACTTATTGATGCTTGCCTTGAAAGTACTATTCATGAAAAGTCTTTGTTATATGATTCAGTTGTTTACTCATTGTCTTTACCATTGCTTTGAATCGCTACATTCATCTCATATGCTTTACAATAGTATGATCAAGATCATGATAGCATGTCACTTAAGAAATTATCTTTGTTATCGTTTACCTACTCGAGGACGAGTAGGAACTAAGCTTGGGGATGCTGATACGTCTCCAACGTATATATAATTTCTTATGTTCCATGCTACTTTTATGATGATACACACATATTTTGTTCACACTTTATGTCATTATTATGCATTTTCCGGAACTAACCTATTGACGAGATGCCGAAGTGTCAGTTCCTGTTTTCTGCTGTTTCTGGTTTCAGAAATCCTAGTAAAGAAATATTCTCGGAATTGGACAAAATCAACGCCCAGAACCTTATAATTCCACGAAGCTTCCAGAACACCGGAGAGGGGCCAGAGGAGAGCCACAGGCCCACCACACAAGGTGGCGGCGCGGCCCAGGGGGGGCGCCCCCTGATACGTCTCCAACGTATCCATAATTTCTGATGTTACATGCTTGTTTTATGACATTACCTACATGTTTTGCTCACACTTTATAATGTTTTTATGCGTTTTCCGGAACTAACCTATTAACAAGATGCCGAAGTGCCAATTCCTGTTTTCTGCTGTTTTTGGTTCCAGAAAGGCTGTTCGGGCAATATTCTCGGAATTCGACGAAACAAAGACCGAGTATCTTATTTTTCCCGGAAGACCCCAGAACACCGAAGGAGAGTCGGAGGCGGGCCAGGGGGCCACCACACGCCAGGGCCGCGCGGGATCTACCCTGGCCGCGCCGGCCTATGGGGAGCAGGCCCCAGGCGCCCTCCTGCGCCGTCTCTTCGCCTATATAAGCCCTTTCGATCTAAAAATGCGAGACCAATTGACGAAACTCCAGAAAGACTCCAGGGGCGCCGCCGCCATCGCGAAACTCCAATTCGGGGGACAGAAGTCTCTGTTCCGGCACCCTGCCGGGACGGGGAAGTGCCCCCGGAAGCCATCTCCATCAACGCCATCGCCTCCATCATGCTCCGTGAGTAGTTCCCCCATGGACTACGGGTTCTAGCTGTAGCTAGTTGGTATTCTCTCCCCCATGTACTTCAATACAATGATCTCATGAGCTGCCTTACATGATTGAGATTCATCTGATGTAATCGGTGTTGTGTTTGTTGGGATCCGATGGATTGTTACATTATGATTAGTCTATCTATAAAGTTTGTGAAGTTATTGTTGGTGCGATCTTGTTGTGATTAATGCTTGTCACTAGGGCCCGAGTGGCATGATCTTAGATTTAAGCTCTATAATTATTGCTTAGATTGTATCTACAAGTTGTATGCACATGTCTATGTCCGGAACCAAAGGCCCAAAGTGACAGAAATTGGGACAACTGGAGGGGAAGGCGTAGGTATGAGGATCACATGTTTTCACCAAGTGTTAATGCTTTGCTCCGGTGCTCTATTAAAAGGAGTACCTTAATAGCCAGTAGATTCCCTTGAGGCCCGGCTGCCACCGGCTGGTAGGACAAAAGATGTCATGCAAGTTTCTCATTGCGAGCACGTATGACTATATATGGAAAACATGCCTACATAATTAATAATCTTGATGTTCTGTCTTAATGCTATTTCAATCCTATCAATTGCCCAACTGTAATTTGTTCACCCAACACTTGTTATTGGAGAGTTACCACTAGTGTAGATAGCTGGGAACCCCGGTCCATCTCTCATCATCATATACTCGTTCTACATGTCATTGGAAGTAGTATCAACTATTTTCTGGTGCCATTGCCTCTGTGTTACTATTACTGCTGCTGTGTTACTGTTACTATTGCTCTCATATTACAGCTGCTTTCACATCACCCCTGATACGTCTCCGACGTATCGATAATTTCTTATGTTCCATGCCACATTATTGATGTTATCTACATGTTTTATGCACACTTTATGTCATATTCGTGCATTTTCTGGAACTAACCTATTAACAAGATGCCGAAGTGCCGATTCTTGTTTTCTGCTGTTTTTGGTTTCAGAAATCCTAGTAAGGAAATATTCTCGGAATTGGACGAAATCAAAGCCCGGGGGCCTATTTTCTCACGAAGCTTCCGTAAGTCCGAAGGAGAGACGAAGAGGGGCCACGGAGGGGCCACACCCTAGGGCGGCGCGGCCCCCCCCTTGGCCGCGCGGCCCTGTGGTGTGGGACCCCCGTGCCGCCTCTTGACCTGCCCTTTCGCCTATAAAAAGTCTCCGTGACGAAAACCCCAGTACCGAGAACCACGATACGAAAAACCTTCCAGAGACGCCGCCGCCGCCGATCCCATCTCGGGGGATCCAGGAGATCGCCTCCGGCACCCTGCCGGAGAGGGGAATCATCTCCCGGAGGACTCTACGCCGCCATGGTCGCCTCCGGTGTGATGTGTGAGTAGTCTACCCCTGGACTATGGGTCCATAGCAGTAGCTAGATGGTTGTCTTCTCCCCATTGTGCTATCATTGTCAGATCTTGTGAGCTGCCTAACATGATCAAGATCATCTATCTGTAATTCTATATGTTGCGTTTGTTGGGATCCGATGAATAGAGAATACTTGTTATGTTGATTATCAAAGCTATGCTTATGTGTTGTTTATGATCTTGCATGCTCTCCGTTATTAGTAGATGCTCTGGCCAAGTTGATGCTAGTAACTCCAAGAGGGAGTATTTATGCTCGATAGTGGGTTCATGCCTCTCGTGAATCTGGAGGAGTGACAAGAACCACTAAGGTTATGAATGTGCTGTTGCCACTAGGGATAAAACATTAGTGCTATGTTCAAGGATGTAGTCACTAGTTACATTACGCGCAATACTTAATGCAATTGTCTGTTGTTAGCAACTTAATACTGGAGGGGGTTCGGATGATAACCTGAAGGTGGACTTTTTAGGCATAGATGCGGTTGGATGACGGTCTATGTACTTTGTCGTAATGCCCAATTAAATCTCACTATACTCATCATGATATGTATGTGCATGGTCATGCTCTCTTTATTTGTCAATTGCCCAACCGTAATTTGTTCACCCAACATGCCGTTCGTCTTATGGGAGAGACACCTCTAGTGAACTGTGGACCCCGGTCCAATTCTCTTTACTGAAATACACCCATCGCAATATCGTTCTACTGTTTTCTGCAAACAATCATCTTCCACACAATACGGTTAATCCTTTGTTACAGCAAGCCGGTGAGATTGACAACCTCACTGCTTCGTTGGGGCAAAGTACTTTGGTTGTGTTGTGCAGGTTCCACGTTGGCGCCGGAATCTCTCGGTGTTGCGCCGCACTACATCCCGCCGCCATCAACCTTCAACGTGCTTCTTGGCTCCTCCTGGTTCGATAAACCTTGGTTTCTTTCTCGAGGGAAAACTTGCTGCTGTGCGCATCATACCTTCCTCTTGGGGTTGCCCAACGAACGTGTGAAATACACGCCATCAAGCATATTTTCCGGCGCCGTTGCGGGAGATCAAGACACGCCGCAAGGGGAGTCTCCACTTCTCAATCTCTTTACTTTGTTTTTGTCTTGCTTAGTTTTATTTACTACTTTGTTTGCTGCACTAAATCAAAATACAAAAAAATTAGTTGCTAGTTTTACTTTACTTGCTATCTTGTTTGCTATATCAAAAACACAAAAAATTAGTTTACTTGCATTTACTTTATCTAGTTTGCTTTATTTACTGTTGCTAAAATGGCCAACGCTGAAAACACTAAGTTGTGTGACTTCACAACCACAAATAATAATGATTTCTTATGCACACCTATTGCTCCACCTGCTACTACAACAGAATTCTTTGAAATTAAACCTGCTTTATCGAATCTTGTTATGCGAGAGCAATTTTCTGGTGTTAGTTCTGATGATGCTGCTGCCCATCTTAATAATTTTGTTGAACTATGTGAAATGCAAAAATATAAAGATGTAGATGGTGATATTATTAAACTAAAATTGTTCCCTTTCTCATTAAGAGGAAGAGCTAAAGATTGGTTGCTATCTCTGCCTAAGAATAGTATCGATTCATGGACTAAATGCAAGGATGCTTTTATTGGTAGATATTATCCCCCTGCTAAAATTATATATTTGAGGAGTAGCATAATGAATTTTAAACAATTAGATACTGAACATGTTGCTCAAGCTTGGGAAAGAATGAAATCTCTGGTTAAAAATTGCCCAACCCATGGACTGACTACTTGGATGATCATCCAAACCTTCTATGCAGGACTAAATTTTTCTTCACGGAATTTATTGGATTCAGCTGCTGGAGGTACCTTTATGTCCATCACTCTTGGTGAAGCAACAAAGCTTCTTGATAATATGATGATCAACTACTCTGAATGGCACACGGAAAGAGCTCCACAAGGTAAGAAGGTAAATTCTGTCGAAGAAACCTCTTCCTTGAGTGATAAGATCGATGCTATTATGTCTATGCTTGTGAATGATAGGACTAATATTGATCCTAATAATGTTCCATTAGCTTCATTGGTTGCACAAGAAGAACATGTTGATGTAAACTTCATTAAAAATAATAATTTCAACAACAATGCTTACCGGAACAATTCTAGTAACAACTATAGGCCATATCTTTATAATAATGGCAACGGCTATGGTAATTCTTATGGGAATTCTGACAACAATAATAGGAGTTCACCCCCTGGACTTGAAGCCATGCTTAAGGAATTTATTAGTACACAAACTGCTTTTAACAAATCTGTTGAAGAAAAGCTTGGGAAAATTGATATACTTGCTTCTAAAGTCGATAGTCTTGCTGCTGATGTTGATCTTTTGAAATCGAAAGTTATGACTAATGAGAATCATCATAATAAAATTACTACTACAGCAAATGCCATTCAAGTTAGAATTAATGAGAATATAAGATTAATGGCTGAACTGCGTGCTAGGTGGGATAGAGAAGAAAATGAAAAACTAGCTAAAGAGAAGAATATAGCTAAAGTTTGGACTATTACCACCACTAGTAATGCTAATGCTACACATGTTGCTGCACCTCCTACTCATACTAATAAAAGAATTGGTGTTAGCAATGTTTCCACTTCGAATGCAAAGCGCGAAAAACTGCCTGAAACTGCTAAAACTACTGAAACTGCCTGTGATAAAGCTGCTGAAATTTTTTCCAACATTGGGGATGATGATCCCATTGCTTTAGATTATAATGGTTTAAATTTTGATGATTGCCACATCTCTGAAGTTATAAAGTTCTTGCAAAAACTTGCTAAAAGTCCTAATGCTAGTGCTATAAATTTGGCTTTTACACATCATATTACAAATGCCCTCATAAAAGCTAGAGAAGAGAAACTAGAGCGTGAAGCCTCTATTCCTAAAAAGTTAGAGGATGGTTGGGAGCCCATCATTAAGATGAAGATTAAAGATTTTGATTGTAATGCTTTATGTGATCTTGGTGCAAGTATCTCTGTTATGCCTAAGAAAATTTATAATATGCTTGACTTGCCACCGCTGAAAAATTGTTATTTGGATGTTAATCTTGCTGATCATTCTACAAAGAAACCTTTGGGTAAAGTTGATAATGTTCGCATTACCATTAACAATAACCTGGTTCCCGTTGATTTTGTTGTCTTGGATATTGAATACAATGCATCTTGCCCCATTATATTGGGAAGACCTTTTCTTCGAACTGTTGGTGCTATCATTGATATGAAGGAAGGTAATATAAAATATCAATTTCCTCTCAAGAAAGGTATGGAACACTTCCCTAGAAAGAGAATGAAGGTACCTTTTGATTCTATTATGAGAACAAATTATGATGTTGACACTTCATCTCTTGATAATACTTGATACACACTTTCTGCGCCTAGCTGAAAGGCGTTAAAGAAAAGCGCTTATGGGAGACAACCCATGTTTTTACCTACAGTACTTTGTTTTTATTTTGTGTCTTGGAAGTTGTTTACTACTGTAGCAACCTCTCCTTATCTTAGTTTTGTGTTTTGTTGTGCCAAGTTAAGCCGTTGATAGAAAAGTAAGTACTAGATTTGGATTACTGCACAGTTCCAGATTTCTTTGCTGTCACGAATCTGGGTCCACCTCCCTGTAGGTAACTCAGAAAATTAAGCCAATTTACGTGCATGATCCTCAGATATGTACGCAACTTTCATTCAATTTGAGCATTTTCATTTGAGCAAGTCTGGTGCCATTTTAAAATTCGTCAATACGAACTGTTCTGTTTTGACAGATTCTGCCTTTTATTTCGCATTGCCTCTTTCGCTATGTTGGATGAATTTCTTTGATCCACTAATGTCCAGTAGCATTATGCAATGTCCAGAAGTGTTAAGAATGATTGTGTCACCTCTGAATATGTCAATTTATAATGTGCACTAACCCTCTAATGAGTTGTTTCGAGTTTGGTGTGGAGGAAGTTTTCAAGGATCAAGAGAGGAGTATGATGCAACATGATCAAGGAGAGTGAAAGCTCTAAGCTTGGGGATGCACCCGGTGGTTCACCCCTGCATATATCAAGAAGACTCAAGCGTCTAAGCTTGGGGATGCCCAAGGCATCCCCTTCTTCATCGGCAAACATTATCAGGTTCCTCCCCTGAAACTATATTTTTATTCCATCACATCTTATGTGCTTTTTCTTGGAGCGTCGGTTTGTTTTTGTTTTTTGTTTTGTTTGAATAAAATGGATCCTAGCATTCACTTTATGGGAGAGAGACACGCTCCGCTGTAGCATATGGACAAGTATGTCCTTGGTTTCTACTCATAGTATTCATGGCGAAGTTTCTCCTTCGTTAAATTGTTATATGGTTGGAATTGGAAAATGATACATGTAGTAATTGCTATAAATGTCTTGGGTAATGTGATACTTGGCAATTGTTGTGCTCATGATTAAGCTCTTGCATCATATGCTTTGCACCCATTAACGAAGAAATACATAGAGCATGCTAAAATTTGGTTTGCATATTTGGTTTCTCTAAGGTCTAGATAATTTCTAGTTTTGAGTTTGAACAACAAGGAAGACGGTGTAGAGTCTTATAATGTTTTCAATATGTCTTTTATGTGAGTTTTGCTGCACCGGTTCATCCTTGTGTTTGTTTCAAATAAGCCTTGCTAGCCTAAACCTTGTATCGAGAGGGAATACTTCTCATGCATCCAAAATACTTGAGCCAACCACTATGCCATTTGTGTCCACCATACCTACCTACTACATGGTATTTTCCGCCATTCCAAAGTAAATTGCTTGAGTGCTACCTTTAAAATTCCATCATTCACCTTTGCAATATATAGCTCATGGGACAAATAGCTTTAAACTATTGTGGTATTGAATATGTAATTATGCACTTTATCTCTTATTAAGTTGCTTGTTGTGCGATAACCATGTTTACTGGGGACGCCATCAACTACTCTTTGTTGAATTTTATGTGAGTTGCTATGCATGTTCGTCTTGTCTGAAGTAAGAGAGATCTACCACCATAGGGTTAAGCATGCATATGTTAGAGAAGAACATTGGGCCGCTAACTAAAGCCATGTTCCATGGTGGAAGTTTGGACAACAATCCTCAAATCTCAAATGAGAAAATTATTAATTGTTGTTATATGCTTATGCATAAAAGAGGAGTCCATTATCTGTTGTCTATGTTGTCCCGGTATGGATGTCTAAGTTGAAGAATAATCAATAGCGAGAAATCCAATGCGAGCTTTCTCCTTAGACCTTTGTACAAAGTGGCATAGAGGTACCCCTTTGTGACACTTGGTAAAAACAATGCATTGTGATGATCCGGTAGTCCAAGCTAATTAGGACAAGGTGCGGGCACTATTAGTATACTATGCATGAGGCTTGCAACTTGTAAGATATAATTTACATGATACATATGCTTTATTACTACCGTTGACAAAATTGTTTCATGTTTTCAAAATCAAAGCTCTAGCACAAATATAGCAATCGATGCTTTTCCTCTATGGAGGACCATTCTTTTACTTTCAATGTTGAGTCAGTTCACCTATTTCTCTCCACCTCAAGAAGCAAACACTTGTGTGAACTATGCATTGATTCCTACATACTTGCTTATTGCACTTATTATATTACTCTATGTTGACAATATCCATGAGATATACATGTTACAAGTTGAAAGCAACCGCTGAAACTTAATCTTCTTTTGTGTTGCTTCAATGCCTTTACTTTGAATTATTGCTTTATGAGTTAACTCTTATGCAAGACTTATTGATGCTTGTCTTGAAGTGCTATTCATGAAAAGTCTTTGCTATATGATTCACTTGTTTACTCATGTCATATACATTGTTTTGATCGCTGCATTCACTACATATGCTTTACAAATAGTATGATCAAGATTATGATGGCATGTCACTCCGTAAATTATCTCGTGTTATCGTTTTACCTGCTCGGGACGAGCAGAACTAAGCTTGGGGATGCTGATACGTCTCCGACGTATCGATAATTTCTTATGTTCCATGCCACATTATTGATGTTATCTACATGTTTTATGCACACTTTATGTCATATTCGTGCATTTTCTGGAACTAACCTATTAACAAGATGCCGAAGTGCCGCTTCTTTGTCATTGTTTTTGGTTTCAGAAATCCTAGTAAGGAAATATTCTCGGAATTGGACGAAATCAAAGCCCAGGGGCCTATTTTCTCACGAAGCTTCCAGAAGTCCGAAGGAGAGACGAAGAGGGGCCACGGAGGGGCCACACCCTAGGGCGGCGCGGCCCCCCCCTTGGCCGCGCGGCCCTGTGGTGTGGGACCCCCGTGCCGCCTCTTGACCTGCCCTTTCGCCTATAAAAAGTCTCCGTGACGAAAACCCCAGTACCGAGAACCACGATACGAAAAACCTTCCAGAGACGCCGCCGCCGCCGATCCCATCTCGGGGATCCAGAGATCGCCTCCGGCACCTGCCGGAGAGGGGAATCATCTCCCGGAGGACTCTACGCCGCCATGGTCGCCTCCGGTGTGATGTGTGAGTAGTCTACCCCTGGACTATGGGTCCATAGCAGTAGCTAGATGGTTGTCTTCTCCCCATTGTGCTATCATTGTCGGATCTTGTGAGCTGCCTAACATGATCAAGATCATCTATCTGTAATTCTATATGTTGCGTTTGTTGGGATCCGATGAATAGAGAATACTTGTTATGTTGATTATCAAAGCTATGCTTATGTGTTGTTTATGATCTTGCATGCTCTCCGTTATTAGTAGATGCTCTGGCCAAGTTGATGCTAGTAACTCCAAGAGGGAGTATTTATGCTCGATAGTGGGTTCATGCCTCTGTGAATCTGGAGGAGTGACAAGAACCACTAAGGTTATGGATGTGCTGTTGCCACTAGGGATAAAACATTAGTGCTATGTTCAAGGATGTAGTCACTAGTTACATTACGCGCAATACTTAATGCAATTGTCTGTTGTTAGCAACTTAATACTGGAGGGGTTCGGATGATAACTTTGAAGGTGGACTTTTTAGGCATAGATGCAGTTGGATGACGGTCTATGTACTTTGTCGTAATGCCCAATTAAATCTCACTATACTCATCATGATATGTATGTGCATGGTCATGCTCTCTTTATTTGTCAATTGCCCAACTGTAATTTGTTCACCCAACATGCTGTTCGTCTTATGGGAGAGACACCTCTAGTGAACTGTGGACCCCGGTCCAATTCTCTTTACTGAAATACAATCTACTGCACATCTTGTTCTACCGTTTTCTCGTGCAAACAATCATCTTCCACACAATACGGTTAATCCTTTGTTACAGCAAGCCGGTGAGATTGACAACCTCACTGTTTCGTTGGGGCAAAGTACTTTGGTTGTGTTGTGCAGGTTCCACGTTGGCGCCGGAATCTCTGGTGTTGCGCCGCACTACATCCCGCCGCCATCAACCTTCAACGTGCTTCTTGGCTCCTCCTGGTTCGATAAACCTTGGTTTCTTTCTGAGGGAAAACTTGCTGCTGTGCGCATCATACCTTCCTCTTGGGGTTGCCCAACGAACGTGTGAAATACACGCCATCAACCCCTGTTACTAGTGCTTTTCCAGGTGCAGCTGAATTGACAACTCAGTTGTTAAGGCTTATAAGTATTCTTTACCTCCCCTTGTGTTGAATCAATAAATTTGGGTTTTACTTCCCTCGAAGACTGTTGCGATCCCCTATACTTGTGGGTTATCACCCCCTGTTGTGTGGCTGCCTCGTCAGCCCTCCGACTCTGACTCTTCGCCTATAAAAGCCTCCCTGACCTAAATCTTCGAGACGAATAAGCCACGATACGAGAAAAGTTCCAGAGCCGCCGCCATCGCGAAGCCAAGATTCGGGGGACAGAAGTCTCTGTTCCGGCACGCCGCCGGGACGGGGAAGTGCCCCCGGAAGGCATCTCCATCGACACCACCGCCATCTTCATCAACGCTGCTGTCTCCCATGAGGAGGGAGTAGTTCTCCATCGAGGCTAAGGGCTGTACCGGTAGCTATGTGGTTAATCTCTCTCCCATGTACTTCAATACAATGATCTCATGAGTTGCCTTACATGATTGAGATTCATATGATGAGCTTTGTATCACTATTAATCTATGTGCTACTCTAGTGATGTTATTAAAGTACTCTATTCCTCCTCCATGATGTAATGGTGATAGTGTGTGCATCATGTAGTACTTGGCGTAGTTTATGATTGTGATCTCTTGTAGATTATGAAGTTAACTATTACTATGATGGTATTGATGTGATCTATTCCTCCTTTCATAGTCTGTCGGTGACGGTGTGCATGCTATGTTAGTACTTGGTATAATTGCGTTGGTCTATCATGCACTCTAAGGTTATTTAAATATGAACATCGAATGTTGTGGAGCTTGTTAACTCCGGCATTGAGGTGCTCTTGTAGCCCTACACAATTAATGGTGTTCATCATCCAACAAGCGAGTGTAGAGTGGTTTTATTATGTGATCAATGTTGAGAGTGTCCACTAGTGAAAGTATGATCCCTAGGCCTTGTTTCCAAACACTGCAATCATCGCTTATTTACTGTTCTGCTGCATCTTTACTTCCTGCAATATTACCACCATCAACTGCACGCACTACTGCTCATATTCATCCATATTACTTGTATTTCACTATCTCTTCACCGAACTAGTGCACCTATACATCTGACAAGTGTATTAGGTGTGTTGGGGACACAAGAGACTTCTTGTATCGTGATTGTAGGGTTGCTTGAGAGGGATATCTTTGACCTCTTCCTCCCTGAGTTCGATAAACCTTGGGTGATTCACTTAAGGGAAACTTGCTGCTGTTCTACAAACCTCTGCTCTTGGAGGCCCAACACTGTCTACAGGAATAGAAGCGCGCGTAGACATCAAGGCCCCATTGAGCAAAGGGCCAAGACAATGGTATTGGCATCAGTTCTGCTGCCGGAGAGTGAGGCTTCGCGGCAAATCTCTGGCAGGCATCGCAAGTTCGTACTATCTCCTTCGCGTCCTCGATTGCTGTCAACCAGTAAAACCCAGCTCGAAAAACCTTGGCTGCGATAGCTCGACTGCTTGCGTGATGACCACAGACTCCTTCGTGCACATCCTTCAAGATTATCCTTCCTTCCTCGGGTGTGACGCACCTTTGTAACACTCCCGAAATACTTCGTTTGTACAGCTCTCCTTTTACCACAGTAAAAGCTTTGGATCGTCTGATAACTCGCCTTGCTTCAACTGGATCGTTGGGTATTTCTTTTCTTAGGATGTATGATATGTACACCTGCATCCATGGAATTTGTACCATCATTACGAGATCCTGTTCCTCTTCTTCTTCTGGTACTTCCTTTGTAGCTCCCGAGGGTTTGTCATCTTTCTCCTTCTTCTTTACTTTCTTCGGCTTTGTAGATCTCTCTGCTATCTCTTCCCAGAATACGCCTAGTGGAATCGCGAGACACTGCGACCCGATGTTTGCGAGAACATCGGCTTCATCGTTGCTTAGCCTGCTGATGTGATTTACCTCGCATCCATCAAACAACTTCTCGAGCTCGTTGTATACTTCCTTGTATGCTACCATACTATCATTGACTGCGTCACATTGGTTCATGACTTGCTGAGCCACCAATTGAGAGTCACCAAATATTTTTAGTCGAGTAGCACCACAAGCCTTCGCCATCTTCATCCCATGTATGAGGGCTTCATATTCTGCCTCATTGTTAGACGCGTTTGAAAACGTCATCCGTAAGACATATTTTAATTTGTCGCCTTCAGGTGATATTAGTATCACCCCTGCTCCAGCTCCTTCTAACCTTTTTGGACCCGTCGAAGTTCATAGTCCAGGTTCTCGATAAATCTGGGGGTCCTGTATTTTGTAGCTCCATCCACTCTGCGATGAAATCTGGTAGAATTTGCGACTTTATTGCCTTTCTTTTTTCATACGTGATGTCCCGAGGGGAAAGTTCTATTCCCCAAAGGGAGACACGACCCGTAGCTTCTGGATTGTTTAGTATGTTGGATAAAGGCGCCGCATTGACCACTATTATCTGGTGTGCCGAAAAATAGTGGTGCAATTTTCTTGCTGTTTTGAATACTCCGTATGCTAGCTTCTGGTACTGCGAGTACCGCTGTTTTGAAGGCGATAAAACTTCACTGATGAAGTATACCGGCCTCTGCACTCCATGGAGTTTTCCTTCTTCTTCTCTTTCGACAACAAGTGCCGTGCTGACCACCTGAGGTGTGGCTGCAATGTATAACAGGAGGGGTTCCTTCTCTTTAGGCGCCACCAAGATTGGTGGTGTCGAAATTGTGCGCTTGAGATCGTCGAAAGCTCTATCTGCCTCTTCGTTCCATTGGAATTTCTCTCCTTGTTTGATCAAAGCGTAGAACGGTAGCGCCTTTTCTCCCAGCCTGGCAACGAACCTGCTTAAAGCTGCGACTCGCCCAGTTAACTGCTGTATTTCTTTCAACTTCGTTGGCTTCCTCATTGTTATTATAGCTTGAATTTTTTCTGGATTAGCTTCAATCCCTCTTGCTGAAACTAGGAACCCGAGAAGTTCTCCTGCAGGGACGCCGAAAGAACATTTCGTCGGGTTCAATTTGAGGCAGAACTTGTCAAGGTTGTCGAAGGTTTCCTTTAGATCCTCGATCAACGTTGTCCCCTTTTTTGATGTTATGACGACATCATTGATGTATACTTGTACGTTTCTCCCAATCTGTGTTGCCAGGCATTTCTGCATCATCCGCTGATATGTTGCTCCCGCGTTTTTCAAACCAAAAGGCATTGTTTTGTAGCAAAACACGCCGTAAGGTGTTATGAACGCTGTTTTTACTTCATCTTCGTCTTTTAATTTAATCTGGTTATAACCAGAGTATGCATCCAGGAAGGAAAGACGTTCGCATCCTGCCGCGGAGTCGATAATTTGATCGATCCTCGGGAGGGGAAAGTGATCCTTTGGACAGTGTTTATTGAGACACATGAAGTCGACGCACATGCGAAGGACTTTCGTGTTTTTCTTCGGCACCAGCACTGGGTTAGCTACCCACGTGGCCTCTGTATGTAGCTCTTTGATGAAACCAGCTTCTCTAAGTCGATCTATCTCTGACAGCATAGCTTTGCGGTTTGGTTCCGAAAAACGCCGCAAAGGTTGTTTGATTGGTCTCGCAATTGGATCCAAGTTTAGGTAGTGCTCGGCAAGTTCCCTGGGTACTCCTGGCATGTCAGCTGGACACCATGCGAAGATTTTCCAGTGCTCACGGAGGAACTCGAAGAGCGCGCTTTCCTATGCGAGGTCCATGTTTGTTGCGATGGACGTCGTTTTCTTCGGATCTGTCGGGTGGATCTGCACCTCCTTGGAATCTTTCGCAGTATTAAAGGTTGATTCTTTATTGGGCCTCCCGACATCTGGCAGCACATCATAATCCATCATGAGCCTTGACGCCATGTATTCTGCTTGCATCCCGAAAGTTTCTGATAGTCGATGAAAATCCCCATTTATCGGCTAACACGAAGTTTCCTTTGACTGTGATTGGTCCCTTAGGTCCTGGTAGCCTCCATAACAGATACGTGTAATGTGGTACCGCCATAAACCTGGCATACGCTGGTCGTCCCAACAGGGTGTGGTACTGCGACGGGAAATCCACGACTTCGAACTCCAGTCTTTCTATCCTGTAATTTTCTCGGGTCCCAAACTGAACGTCGAGATTTATCTTCCCCAACGAATAACTTGGCTTTTCTGGCGTGATACCATGAAAACGTGTATCAGTTGGATTCAGGTTTGCTAGGGATATGTTCATCTTCCTTAGCGTATCTGCGTACATAAGGTTTAGACTGCTGCCTCCATCTATGAATACTCGAGAAACATCGAATCCTGCGATCACTGCTGGTAAGATAAGTGCTGACTGCCCTGGTCGAGGAACTTGCTGCGGATGATCCGCAACTGTGAAGCCAATGTCCTGCCCTGACCAATTTAAGTACTCAATCGTTGGTGGAGGCATCTTTTCTGCCATGAACACTTGTCGCGAAATCACTTTCTGAGCTCTATTGGACGGCCTACCCTTCTGAATCATCGAGACCGCTCCGTTGGAGTTGGGATCAATGTATGGGGGTGGTTGAGGTGCTGCCGCTATTCTGAGTTGGTGTCGGTTTTCCTCCGTAACTGCGGGGGGAGGTGGCAAGTGGATCTCAATCCTAGGCCCTTGAGGATTTCTATTTGTCGACTGCGCATTGGCTTGCCCTGCAAACCTTAGCATTGCCTGAAAATTTCGGCAATCCTTCTGCAGGTGTCCTGACTGTCTCTTCCCATTATTGTCGACATAAAAATGCATCTGACATGGCCCGTTCATCATATCCTCGGGAGACACAAAAGGTCTCTGAAACCTTGGTCCACTATTTTGCCTGTTATTTCGGGGATCATCTCTATTGTCGCCACGCTGATCGTTGCCTCTTTGATAGTCGTCTCTGTTGCTTCCTCCACTGTTTCCTCGAAAGCCAGCCGAGATTTGGCCAGGAGCATCGTAACTCGAGAACTGTCGAGAAAAACGTCGTTTATTTTGAAAATTTCGACTGCGGTCTTCCTGTGGCGACCTATGTCGCTTATTGTGAACAGCATCCTCTCCATCTGCCCACCTGTTTGCTATCTCCATTAACACTGATACTGTCTTTGGGTTAGTTCTCCCCAAATCCTCGACGGAATCTCCCCTTCGAATTCCTGCCAGGAATGCGTCTATTGCTCTCTCGTCAGATATGTTTTCTGCCGAGTTTTTAATGATGTTCCATCTCTGGATGTACTTTCTCATTGACTCATCATGCTTTTGTCGACATGCCCTCAGCTCCTCTAGCGATGCAGGTTTCTTGCAAGTGGACCGAAAGTTCTTGACGAATATATCCTCAAAGTCATCCCAACTATCAATGGAACCCGAAGGAAGCTTTTTTATCCAAGATCGCGCAGCTCCACTCAGGTGTACTTGAATGCTTTGCATAGCTGTTGCTCTGGTTCCGCCTATCAGCTTCACTGTCTCGAGATAATCGACTAGCCAATCCTCGGGATCTTGCAGGCCATCGAATTTTTTGAAATTATCGGGTAACTTAAACCCTGAAGACACCCGAGTTTTTTGGACCCTCCTTGTGAAGCATGGTAACCCACACATATCTTCTTCGGCTATGTCTGGAGAGTGCCGATGCTCCCTTCTATTTTGTCGTGCTCTGTCTACCCTTGCTTGAATTTCTGTGTCTCTTGCTCCGCTGGT
Source organism: Lolium perenne (assembly GCF_019359855.2). Lineage (NCBI taxonomy): Eukaryota > Viridiplantae > Streptophyta > Magnoliopsida > Poales > Poaceae > Lolium > Lolium perenne. The sequence continues at coordinate 25,205,037 of NC_067250.2, forward strand.
TCTCTCGGGACCTGGTGCTGCTGCAGTAGGTCGTGGACTATTTTTCCTTGCCGATCCTTCGGGTGGTGAGTTTACGAACGCCGCTCCCATGGCTCCTACTCCTGCCATAGCCATGTTGTACAGTGCTTCTCTTGGATCTCCGGCAGGTGGTTTGGATGCAAGGATGAAGGTTTGCGTCGCCATGTACCCAGCTTCTGGCGTCTTAGGGATAATGTTCCCCCTCGTGTCTATCGACATAAAGGACATGTCGAGGTTTTGAACTAGATTTTCCCTCTCAGCTTTAGGTATGTTGTTTAGTCGAGACCTTGCCCTGTTGCGAGCTTCTCTGTGACTACTTCCCGAAGTACCTGATTGGCGACTCAGCTCCGCTCTGCGCCTACTCGATGCTGATGCTGCTTCTTGCCTCTTGTCCAAGGCGATTTTCTATTTCTCGAGTTCTCGCCTAGTTCAAGCGAGCCTATATTGATATGCGTGTAGCTCCTCAGCTGTTGCTGCTACAGTCATCGGCTCTGTACCATTGATAGCTCTGTCGACTCGATCCCATACTGCCTGCGGAAATTGCACCATCTCTCGCGTCCTTGTGCCGATATATTTTGTTCCTAGACCTCGCGTGAGATCTGCAGGATCGACAAACGGATTTCCCGCCTCGTCGAAGTTCTCTGATGTCTCCTCCTGAGGTCGGCTTGTTTCTCCGATTGCATAGATCTGATGATACTTTATTTTTTCTGTTTTGTCGAGATTGGTGATACCGTCGTATAGACCGGCGAAGACCTTTCCGATAGCGATGGATTTGTCGATGAAGTCGAGACTGTCGACACTGTCAGAATCGCTGCTTATATTGGAGTCCGCAGACGACTCGAAGGACATGTCGCTGAAGATCTTGGCGAGTTTTTCGCTTGCCCTGGTGCTGATGAAGCGTGGCAATGAAGTCTCCTCGTCGCCTGACTCGATTGATGATGTCGAGCTCGAAAAATCGGGATCGATCGCTGATAATCCCAATGAGATCGGAATTTCGAGACGATACGCTCCTTCCTTCTTGACGCGAAAGTGGAACCTTCCGAACGTCATCTCCATGGGCTCCTCCAGATACGCATATGCATCCAAACGGGAGGGCGGGTGAGGAACAAAATCGACTAGACCAGTTTCGATCTGTTTACCTCTGTCCATCGCGTTGCTCGAAGTTGATGAAGTCGACGATCTTGAACGTGGCATCGAGATCAGCTCCTTGACACCTCTAATTCTCACAGACGGCGCCAATTGACAAGGGATTAACTTATCAATGCCTACGTATTATAGACTAGGGTTTAGTTGGAAGTAGAGGGCAAGTAGATCTCGAAGGTTTCAGCCGAAAAGTGCTCGACGATTATGAAAACTAGGGTTGCGTGAACAATAAATCGATTGCTATCTTTGTCCCTCGACTCCCCCTTATATAGGAGGTGGAGCTGAGGGATTCGTAATACACAAATTTACAGAGTCCGGGAGGGTTTCCAACCCGTCCCGTAATATTACAAGTAGTATTCCTAATACAATTCTAGCTTTCCTTGATAACAACTTGGGCTTCCGAACCTTCTTATTCATCGAGTCGTGGGTCTTAAGCAAACCCTGGGTACTATCTTCGGCAGGCCCATTGGGGATGCCTATGTCACCCACGACTCGATGAATAAGAAGATTCGGAAGCCCAAGTTGTTATCAAGGAAAGCTAGAGTTGTATTAGGAATACTACTTGTAATATTACGGGACGGGTTGGAAACCCTCCTGACTCGTAAACTTGTGTATTACTTAATCCCTCGGCTCCACCTCCTATATAAGGGGGAGTCGAGGGACAAAGATAGCAATCGATTCATTGTTCACGCAACCCTAGTTTTCATAATCATCGAGCACTTTTCGGCTGAAACCTTCGAGATCTACTTGCCCTCTACTTCCAACTAAACCCTAGTCTACAATACGTAGGCATTGACAAGTTAATCCCTTGTCAATCGAGCTCCGGACAAAAAAGTTATCACAATTTTTGTATAACATGTTTTCCTGCTCACCCGGTCAGGGACCCGGTCGGACCGGCCCATGCGCCGGCCGGTTCCGGTCTGCCGCCCGGTCAGCCGGCCTCCCAACCGGTTGGCCCGGCGTGCCGACCGGTCAACCGGGCGCCAACCGGGCGCCATCCGGGCGCCAACCGGGTGACCTCCTGGACGACACAAAGTGACCCCGGTCGGGGTCCGGCCTGCCGACCGGTTTGGACCGGCTGGTCCGGTCTGTGGCCCGGTCTGACCGGGCCCTGGACCGGACAGCCCGGCCCCAGGCCCGGTTGACCGGCCTCCTCGATGGTTGACCCAGTCCAACTTTTCCCCAACGGTTATATTTGCTCTTGGGCTATAAATAGCCCTTCTTCCACCTTGGGCTGAGTTAGTTCTTCTCATCCTCTCTCCTCCATTGTTGCATTTGAAGAACTTGCTCTCTCCCTTGATTCCTCCCATAATTCTTGCTAATTCTTGAGGGATCTAAGAGAGGAGATCTATATCTACACTTCCACCAATCCATTTCTTCTCTAAGTGAGGGGAACTCTTGGGATCTAGATCTTGGAGTCTTTTGTTAACTTTCCCCATTGTTCTTCCTCTCCAGTCTCATCCTATCATTTGTTGTTTGGGTGGGATTTGAGGTGAAGGATTTGAACACCTCTAGTGTTCTTGCTTTGCATCTTTGCATAGTGCTGAGCTCTCCACCACGATTAGTTCGAGTGAGAGACCGTGAGCTTGTTACTCTTGGAGGAAGACCTCCTAGTTGGCTTGGCGGCTGGTGCTCCGGTGATCTCTTCAAGAAGATTGTGAAGAGGCCCGGGCTTCTCCTTCGTGGAGCTTGTGAAGTGATTGTGGAGCTTGCCATCTCCAGAGCGGAGGAAAAACTAACCATAAGGAAAGGGCCATTATCCTTTGTGGGTGTGGTTCGGAGAATAGGGTGAGCCTTCGTGGCGCGGGGAATCCTTCGTGGGACCTCCACTCCTCCAAACGTGACGTACCTTTTTGCAAAGGAAGGGAACACGGGAATACATCCTCGTCTCCGCGTGCCTCGGTTATTTCTATACCCGAGCTCTCTTTCCTTGTGATAGCCATCGTGCTTGAAGTACATATATCTTGCTATCACTTGTGCTACATATATCTTGTGCCTATCTTGCTTAGCTCTAGTTGCTATTGTTACACTTAGTTGAGCTTAGCATATTTAGGATTTGTGCTTGTAAACTAAACGATAGTTTAATTCCGCATTATTACAAGACAAATCCGTAAGAGTTTTTAATTGCCTATTCACCCCCCCCCCCCCCCCCCCTCTAGGCGACATCTCGATCATTCAATTGGTATCAGAGCAAGGTCTCTCCTTGTTTAAGGCTTCACCGCCTTGAGAGTAAAGATGTCAGCTAGTATAGTGCACAATGACACAATTGTCTTTAATGGCACAAATTATCTTTTGTGGCGAAATTGCTTACTTTGTAATCTTCGGATCTTGTGTCCACATATAGAGCAATTTCTAGATGTTTGTTTTTCTCCTCCGATGCTTCCTCCCATCCATCATATTAGTTACCACTAGTATAGATGTAGTTTTTCTCTCAAAAAAAAAGTATAGATGTAGTTAGATCTAGAGTAGTGTTAAATAATATGAATAGGAGGGAGTACAAATATATGGCCAAGTTGCAAACATGTGACATAATGTGCCCCTTGCACACCTACACTCAACATCTTCAGAAGTCAGAATAATAATACAGTACCTGAATATTCATGGCCAGGACGTAAGCCTAGCCGGCTGATGAGAAAAAGAGGTTACAGTGCACTCTAGCTGTCGCGCACCTTGTTAAACCATCGATCACCTCACACGAGCGACTCTGCTGCACAACATTTGTCTCTGAAGACGGAAGAAAGAAATTCAGAAAAGAAAAAAAAAAGCGGGGAAGGGATTTGGAAATTATGTCCCAGTGATATTTTCGACATGAACTGCAAGACGTGGAGACAAACATGTATTACTAGTCATGTAGTGCTCTATCACAGATACATGGGAACAAATTTAACGTACTCCTACCAGTACAGTTATTCGTCTTTGTTTCTCGAAAAGGAGGATAAAGGCATGAGCAATGGTGGCATACATAACTAGTTGCTCCATGTAAAAAAGTTGTCAGAAACAACATGATGAATTTTATCTCTTCAATGGAAGCTACAATTTTAGTTAGAAAAAAAAAAAAAGGGACCCCACAAATATGGCACTATGTATCTCTCTCTCCAAAAAGCATGCTTTTAAGGCTTAAGATCCCACTTTCTGAAGAGGAGGCTGCCTCCTCATCCGAACCTACTTTGGACCACTCGAACCTAGATAAAGGTGTGAGCCAGTACCTCTAGGGCAATGCATTGGCATGCCCTAAGCTCCGGCAGAACAATTATTCAGTAAGCTAATGGACGTAGACACGCGTGCAGATCGATGACGCCCAACCAAATTTATCTAGCAGCAGCTAGGAGTAGTAGGTAGCAAGTGCAGGCGGTTACACGAGTATCCTGAGCCGTTTGGCTGACCTGGCAAAGTCCCTGCAAATGATCGATCGAGTTGTTAGTCTGAACGGCACTGACGATGCGGTGTTGCTACATCAAATTCCATCCCTGAATGCATGCGCACTGGAGAACGGAATTGATCACGATCGACTTACTCCCACGGCACGTCTCCGACCAGCAGCCAGTCCCCGTCCCCGTCCTCGTAGGTCACCGCGAATGGGCCGCGACCACGGCGGCGGCGGTCGTCCCGGTCCTGCAGCGCCTCCCTTGCATCTGCGTGAGGTTACGAGAAATCGTCAGTTATTGATCGACAAACCGAAGTCAATGATGGAGCGCATGTGTTGGCGCTATGCTGCCGCGCGCGTTTGCAGATTGATGACCTTGGCGAGCGGAGGGGGAGGGCGGGAACATGAGGCGGAGCGTGCGGAGGAGCTGGTGGTAGGAGCCGTGGAGGGAGAGGTCGACCTTTCTCCCGATGGGCGCCCCTTCCATGCTCACCTTCACGTGGCCGCGGCGGCGCGCGCTCCTCACCGGCGGCCACCCCACCACCAGCTTCCTCTTCCCGTTGCACATTTCCCATTCGCAGGCGCCAGCGCCGTGTTCGCCGCCGCCGCCGCCGCCGATGCGGTCGTTAATGTCGTCGTCGTCGCGCAGAGAGAGCGGCAGCGTTGCCTTGGGAGCCCCGAACGGGTCGGTCCACGCCCTCTTCCCGCAGGAGGCCGCCGCTGGGTGCGCGTGGTTCGGCGGCGCGAGCCCCAGCTCCAGCTCCATGGCGCCGATGATGGCTCCCTCCTTGGCAAGACAGCGATCTTTCTGTCTCGGCAACTGAAAACTTGTGCGATGCCTGCGACAGTGATCGATTCGTCTCGTATATATACACGCGCGGGGCACCGTCCGGGGCGGACGTTTACGCCCGGGGCATGGTGGAACTGGGTAGACAGTGTGGATCACTGGACCTAGACAGTGGAGGAGGGAATAACAAAGCGTGGGGCGGAGAGGGGACACGATGTCGCGACTCAAGGGGCAGGGCAGCGGCCGGGGCTGTCTGCCTGCCGCCGCCCGGTGCGGCACTGCTTTGCCCTTCCGCGTGTGCCGCCGCGCTATAGTGGGGGACTGGCGGTGGTGCAGTGCAGTGTGGACCGGGGCCGGTTGCTCTGCTCTGTCTCACAGGAGCGCACCAGCGGGCTCCTTGTACCTAGCTCTACAGTTTCCTGGGTTACTAGGTTAGCACTAGTCGCAACGCCTTGCGATGCGAGGTACTCCCTCGGCTCTAAAACAAAAAATATCGCTATCTTTTTAAAATACAAATATAGATGGTATAGCGCATCTACATGCATTTCAGATTTAGTTAAAGTTGTGATATTTATTTTAGAACATAGATAGTACAAGTAGAGGTCAACCACTCGTGAGAAAATTGCAGAAACCAGCAACTTTTGGGGTTATTGTTGCGAAGACCAGTGACTTAAATTTTTCGTTACACAAACCAGTCACTCTAGTGGTAGTTGGTTGCAAGGAACTCTAATTAACAAATTATGAAATTAAACAACATGCTTGCACTTGGTAGCCACACTCAATTGGTACCCAGATTTTTCACACCTTTACCCTAGTAGATTCCGCAATTGGGTTGTGGCTCTCCTCTTCACCTCCGTAAAGAATCCTCCTCAATGGGGTGGCCGGCCCCCCCTATCTGCCATGGCCGGGACTTGCAGCAAGGCGACCCTCTATCACCGCTCCTTTTTGTGCTTGCAATAGATCCACTTCCATAAATCCTTGAGAATGTGACGACGATCGGCCTCTTACACAAGATTCGGGGAAGGAGGGCTATTTTGAGGACGTCTCTATATGCGGATGACGCGGCGGTCCTTCAAAACTTTTGGGACACAACCGGCCTTTGCACCAACTTCCAAAAAAGCACCGTCACACCGATTCATTGTGGGACCGTAGACCTCGACTACATCCTTGAGGGGATGCTGGCAAGCCATGTCACCTTCCCGATGCGTTACCTTGGGCTTCCACTCTCGGTTTGGCGCTTGACAAGGAGATATTTGCAACACCTAGAAGACAAGTGCGTCGGAAAGCTACCAACTTAGAAGACAAGGAGATATTTGCAACACCCAATGCAAAATGAGTCTACAACATACTAATGATACAATGCATGACACCACATGTAAATTACTATGCATTATGAAGGTAGTAACTTAAACTAGTAACATGACATATGTTACTAGTCTAATTAACTCCCCACTATGACCAGCCTTATAAACATGACGAATACCTAGACCACAACATTAGCGGTCTACACGTTGTTTCCCAATTGACTTTACATTTTCCAAGCATTCATCGATCACTCATTCAGTTGCCTAATGATGACGTTGTATGTACTAGTAGCCTACACGAAAATGACAAAATATCTAAATGGCACTATAATGATTGGTTGTGTACCGTTCACGGTAATAAGAAATCCCTTTTCACATTTATGTGTAGTTCACACGTGGTCATTTTTATGCCAAAATCTGCACAAATAAGTATCAACATTGCATATGCATACGTGTATTTGTTTTTTGAAACTATGAAATATCATGTTTTGGAATTTTTTTCATTATAGGGTGCACGTGCACCTGAGTTCATATCCTCCAGGACCAATATCTAGATGCATTTTCGTTATAGATACATCCATATATATAGAAAAAGTTGAATAAATTATTTTGGAACCGAGGGTTTAACTGCACACTTCAGCTAGCCGTGCCAATCAGGATCAGGTTCTTAACTCCTGCAGGATTGACTTCCTGGTGCTATCCAGCTGCATTTTGTTGGTCCATTGAACCCTGCGTGCAAAGGAGGCCGGTACGCAGCATCAAGTCGAGATCACCGACTCGCCGGGAATCGACGGGCACCCAGACAGACAATTGTGAGAGAGTGCCCAAGTACAACGAAACGAATGCATCATCGATCAATCTTGAGAAGACACCCGTGTGTCCTGTCCGGAGAAAGAGCGCACTCACCAGTCACGGCCGGCATCTACGAAACCAGACCGCACGTGTCCTTGTGGTTAAAGTTGGAAGCATTTGAGCCCGTGCATTGCACCGAGCCTGTCGATCGAGAGCCGAGATTCGACCACCAAACGTGCTGATAAATTGAACCAAAATCGGCCGGCCGGCACTGACTGATCTTGGTGCTAGTTTAATTAACGGAGCCAGCCAGCCGCACGAAAGATTCCACAGCTACAGCGCTGCAGGTTTGCTATATCGTCAATCCATTATTTTTCTCTTTTTTTCCGCAGCTCCCAGCACTCCTCAATAAAGTCATTCTCTATTTTACAATTACCTATATAATCTCTCCTTCCCTCTGGACTATGAACGATCTGTGTAGTTCTTGTTCTTATCATTGTTTTTCTTTTCTTTTGCTCGGTCCTACCTCGAGCCTGCAACGCCTCTTCCATGAAGGACGAACCTCCTCTACATGCACCATATTTTTCATATTTTCCCTTTGATGAAGGGCCTCATAAACATGCGCAAGAGTTAGTTCTTCACATCTTAATAATATATGATATCTTGGAAATTTGCAAAGGATAGCATGCAGCGAGCATAAAAGTAGAAGACCCAAATCATCTTCCTCATACTTTACTTCCGCCAACTGTAAATCAGAAATGGTCTCTTGAAAGGTAGATGCATAATTTAGTATTGAACCTCCCTCAAGCTACTTGTGCGAAAAGGTTCATCTTCGTGTGCATCTCGCTTTCTAGACTCTTTGACATGCACATCGATTCCAGCTTCAGCCACATGGTTGCTCTTGTTTTACTCTAGCATCACTTCTTAGAAAATATTATTGCGAGATGGAGATGAATCAATGCAAAACCTTACGATCCTTCCGCTTAATTTCCTTGGTAGTCCATGTCTTCGAGCCCTATGCTGAATCCGCCCAACGCATGACCCTGATCGGGGTGTGCCGTTGCACAAGGCAAACCTTGTGTTGTAGTCCAACAACGACAGATCGAACTTCATCGAGCCATCGAAACCCTAGACATGAAACACGTACGGAGTATGATACCACTTGTTATAATCACAACATGCAAAGAAGCATATATAGTGGTTGTAACCTGGGTGATCCGTACCGTGAGGGGGGCAGAGCCCCCCCCCCCCCCTCCCCTCCTCTCCACCTCACTCCCTAGCACCCTCCCCATCCTCGCTCCACTTGTCATAAGTTAGACTTTATATGAATATGGATACCAATTTAACAAAGGATAAGTATATGGTGAAAACCACATTTTCAGTGAAAATATGTAAACTATCACCATGGGTCATTGGATGGTTAACGGATGAAGGCGGATCAGGATGTGGAACCTTTGATTAGCAACTTATCCCTGTTTTGTACTTTTCAATAGTACCATCAGACAACAAAAAGTTGGCGGACAAAAAAAGAAGGTGCCTAAAACGTAAAAGAAGTGTAAGCAGGTTGGCTTCCATGATAGCCGTAATTGCCCAAACATCAACTAAAGAAATCCTACAGATAGCTGTCATACACCAAAATAAATCCTTTGTGAATACCAGCTCCATTATTGATGCGTTCATGTTAATCTGCAAGTTGTGTTAAAGTTCAAACATGCTCCTTGGCTAAGAAATCATATGGTTGTTTAATCTCCAATGCTTGTTTTGGTGCAGTTCAAGAAGTTCATTGGTTGCCTTTTAAAGATGAATATTGAAGTCCTTAGTGCTGTATTTCTTTTATGTGTATCTATGAACATTGTAAGTTACTCCGAGAGCATTCTAGTTGTTCCTTGGAGCAGGCTGCCGAGTCTACTTGTTTTTGTCAAACTATTGTACTCAGTGAGTCTACTTGTTTTTGTCAAACTATTTTACACAGACCATTTCACACAATCTATTTAACAAAATTGCAGAATGAGTATAATAAATTCAGAGTAGAGTTCTCGTATTGCCTGGACAAGATTCTGTATACCAGCAGAACTGCAACTAAAATTGCAACATCCAAATACAACTTCAGAAAAGACAGTACAGAACGTCACGCTGCGGAATCGAAATGGCGCAGCCGCCATCGCATAGCCTGTGCGTGTGTGGAGCAGGGAGGATAGCTTCATGGCTCCTCTACATTTGGCTGCTACGGCGGGCTGAGCGACGATAACGGCCCAATACAGGCGGCCAGTCTCCTCGCCGGTTTCATATCCCATCCGCGTCAGGTACGGCCCGCTGGGTTTCTTTCTTCACATCCATGGTTCAAAAAAAAATGAACGAAATCGTAAAAAATAGAATCTAATTTGGAGATGCGGGGTATCGATCCCCGTGCCTCTCGCATGCTAAGCGAGCGCTCTACCATCTGAGCTACATCCCCGCTGTGATAATATAATATAAGAAGTTCCTACATCGAATCAGTGATAAACTATACAGAACCGAGAGTGCCAAGTGCAAACATTGATCAAACCACAAACCACTACGCATAGGAACCAACACAGCAGACCGGGGATCGCATAAGAGAAATCCATGTTTTGGTGCCGACGCGTGTCGTCCATATATTTTACTAATAGAGTAGGATTGGTCTAGCCTCTAATACATAACCTATCATGTAGGTGTAATCTTTCGCTCAATACTAAAATCCATAACTGAGGTGTGTTTGGTTAAGATGTAGATTCCTAAAAATCAGCTGTGAAAAATCTTCTGTGAGCTGCTGTGAGAAAGTAGAAAGTTATTTGGTTGCAATAACTGTGAACTGTGGATTCAATAAAAATGTGTGTATTACCCATGAGCTTCTGAAAGATTATTTATATGGTAACTGATTGTAGAATAACAATCTTGTCAGTGTTGAAGATGGGTCAATGTGGGATTTTTTTATTGCCGCGGGCTCTCCAACAAAAATTAGGGACACAATATTGTGTCAATCTTCTACTTCCTCCTTTGGTTATTTCACCCCCCATTTAATGTTGCTAGTTTATTTGTTGCTTGGTTGCTAGTGTACACCTATCATATATGTGTCTTCACATAGTTGCATTTTAGAAGAACTTTATCCACAAATATTATTAAAATCAACTAATTGGATTAAAATTGCCGTGTCCTATTCAAGCCCTCTAATCCTTCAATAATACTAGTGGTTACCAACGAGAGACATATATGGCGACCAAAGTCATATGAGTTGCCCAAATACAATGTTTGGCCATTTCATCTCCATTCTAGCAATCTCATTAAGAACCAGTGGCTTGTTTAGATATGGAAACAATATTAACCTCTTTTTTGTGTGGGGTACGCGTGAGATCTGGTTTTATTAACCTCGTGTGTTGCCTCCTTGCGCGCTAAATCTCACATGTAAAATCTTTCAACCATTGTCCATGTTCACATGAAATGAATTAGTGGAAAGCGTTCAGTCGGGGTGGGGCAGCATGAAATGATTCAACCAAAACCGTTAAGGTCGGCAAAAGCCCTCCATCACACGTGTGCTAATACTTTTAAGCATTGTTCACATGCTCATGAAATGAATTAATGGAAAGTTTTCAGGTGAAGGAGGGGGTATAAATTGTTCATATTTGAAAAAAATACTAACCTCTCTTGCGTGGGGAATGCCAGAGATCGGCTTGTATTAACCTCGTGTGTTACATCCTCACGCGTTAAAGCTTGCGTGTAAAATCTTTGAAGCATTTTCTACATTCACATGAAGTGAGTTAGTGGGAAAGCGTTCAGTGAGGGGAAGGGGGAGGCGCGGATGAAGGGTTTAACATGAAAATGAGTTAGTGATACGTCTCCGACGTATCGATAATTTCTTATGTTCCATGCCACATTATTGATGATATCTACATGTTTTACGCATACTTTATGTCATATTTATGCATTTTCCGGCACTAACCTATTAACGAGATGCCGAAGAGCCAGTTGTTGTTTTCTGCTGTTTTTGGTTTCAGAAATCCTAGTAAGGAAATATTCTCGGAATTGGACGAAATCAACGCCCAGGGGCCTATTTTGCCACGAAGCTTCCAGAAGACCGAAGAGAAGACGAAGTGGGGCCACGAGGCGGCGCCACACTAGGGCGGCGCGGCCCAGGTGCTGGCCGCGCGGCCCTACCGTGTGGGCCCCTCGTGACTCTCCCGACTCTGCCCTTCCGCCTAGAAATAGTCTTCGTCGCGAAACCCCCAGTACCGAGAGCCACGATACGGAAAACCTTCCAGAGACGCCACCGCCGCCAATCCCATCTCGGGGGATTCAGGAGATCGCCTCCGGCACCCTGCCGGAGAGGGGATTCATCTCCCGGAGGACTCTACACCGCCATGGTCGCCTCCGGAGTGATGAGTGAGTAGTTCACCCCTGGACTATGGGTCCATAGCAGTAGCTAGATGGTTGTCTTCTCCTCATTATGCTTCATTGTCGGATCTTGTGAGCTGCCTAACATGATCAAGATCATCTATCTGTAATGCTATATGTTGTGTTTGTTGGGATCCGATGGATAGAGAATACTATGTTATGTTGATTATCAATCTATGTGTTGTTTATGATCTTGCATGCTCTCCGTTACTAGTAGATGCTTTGGCCAAGTTGATGCTTGTAACTCCAAGAGGGAGTATTTATGCTCGATAGTGGGTTCATGTCTTCGTGAATCTGGGGGAGTGACAAAAACCCCTAAGGTTATGGATGTGCTGTTGCCACTAGGGATAAAATATTGATGCTATGTCCGAGGATGTAGTTATTGATTACATTACGCACCATACTTAATGCAATTGTCTGTTGTTTGCAACTTAATACTGGAAGGGGTTCGGATGATAACCTGAAGGTGGACTTTTTAGGCATAGATGCATGCTGGATAGCGGTCTATGTACTTTGTCGTAATGCCCAATGAAATCTCACAATACTCATCATATCATGTATGTGCATTGTCATGCCCTCTCTATTTGTCAATTGCCCAACTGTAATTTGTTCACTCAACATGCTATTTATCTTATGGGAGAGACACCACTAGTGAACTGTGGACCCCGGTCCATTCTTTTACATCGAATACAATCTACTGCAATACTTGTTCTACTGTTTTCTGCAAATAATCATCATCCACACTATACATCTAATCCTTTGTTACAGCAAGCCGGTGAGATTGACAACCTCACTGTTTCGTTGGGGCAAAGTATTTTGGTTGTGTTGTGCAGGTTTCACGTTGGCGCCGGAATCCCTGGTGTTGCGCCGCGCTACATCTCGCCGCCATCAACCTTCAACGTGCTTCTTGACTCCTACTGGTTCGATAAACCTTGGTTTCTAACTGAGGGAAACTTACTGCTGTACGCATCACACCTTCCACTTGGGGTTCCCAACGGTCGCGTGCTGCACGCGTGTCAAGCTAAATTTCTGGCGTCGTTGCCGGGGAGATCAAGACACGCTGCAAGGGAGTCTTCACATCCCAATCTCTTTACTTTGTTTTTGTCTTGCTTTATTTTATTTACTACTTTGTTTGCTGCACTAAATCAAAATACAAAAAAATTAGTTGCTAGCTTTATTTTATTTACCGTCTTGTTTGCACCCTATATTAAAAACACAAAAAAATTAGTTACTTGCATTTACTTTATCTAGTTTGCTTTATTTACTATTGCTAAAATGGGTACTCCTGAAAATACTAAGTTGTGTGACTTCACAACCACAAATAATAATGATTTCTTATGCACACCTATTGCTCCACCTGCTACTACAGCGGAATTCTTTGAAATTAAACCTGCTTTACTAAATCTTGTTATGCGAGAGCAATTTTCTGGTGTTAGTTCTGATGATGCTGCTGCCCATCTCAATAATTTTGTTGAACTATGTGAAATGCAAAAGTATAAGGATGTAGATGGCGACATTATAAAATTAAAATTGTTCCCTTTCTCATTAAGAGGAAGAGCTAAAGATTGGTTGCTATCTCTGCCTGAGAATAGTATTGATTCATGGACTAAATGCAAGGATGCTTTTATTGGTAGATATTATCCCCCTGCTAAAATTATATCTTTGAGGAGTAGCATAATGAATTTTAAACAATTGGACAATGAGCATGTTGCACAAGCATGGGAAAGAATGAAATCTTTGGTTAAAAATTGCCCAACCCATGGACTGACTACTTGGATGATCATCCAAACCTTTTATGCAGGACTGAATTTTTCTTCGCGAAACTTATTGGATTCAGCTGCTGGAGGTACCTTTATGTCCATCACTCTTGGTGAAGCAACAAAGCTTCTTGATAATATAATGATTAATTACTCTGAATGGCACATGGAAAGAGCTCCACAAGGTAAGAAGGTAAATTCTGTCGAAGAAACCTCTTCCTTGAGTGATAAGATTGATGCTATTATGTCTATGCTTGTGAATTATAGGACAAATATTGATCTTAATAATGTTCCGTTAGCTTCATTGGTTGCTCAAGAAGAACATGTTGATGTAAACTTCATTAAAAATAATAATTTCAACAACAATGCTTACCGGAACAATTCTAGTAACAACTATAGGCTATATCCTTATAATAATGGCAACGGCTATGGTAATTCTTATGGGAATTCTTACAACAATAATAGGAACACACCCCCTGGACTTGAAGCCATGCTTAAAGAATTTATTAGTACACAAACTGCTTTTAACAAATCTGTTGAAGAAAAGCTTGGGAAAATTGATATACTTGCTTCTAAAGTCGATAGTCTTGCTGCTGATGTTGATCTTTTGAAATTGAAAGTTATGCCTCATGAAAATCATAATCATAAAATTGTTACTACAGCAAATGCCATCCAAGTTAGAATTAATGAGAATATAAGATTGATGGCCGAATTGCGTGCTAGGTGGGAAAAAGAAGAAAATGAAAAAGAAGATAATATAGCTAAAGTTTGGACTATTACCACCACTAGTAATGCTAATGTTCCACATGTTGCTGCACCTCCTACTATTAATGATAAAAGAATTGGTGTTGGCAATGTTTCCACTTCTAATGCAAAGCGCGAAAAACTGTCTGAAACTGCTAAAACTGCTGAAACTGCATGTGATAAAACTGCTGAAATTTTTTCCAACATTGGGGATGATGATCCCATTGCTTTAGATTATAATGGTTTGGATTTTGATGATTGCCACATCTCTGAAGTTATAAAGTTCTTACAAAAACTTGCTAAGAGTCCTAATGCTAGTGCTATAAATTTGGCTTTCACGAAACATATTACAAATGCTCTCATAAAAGCTAGAGAAGAGAAACTAGAACGCGAAACTTCTATTCCTAGGAAGCTAGAGGATGGTTGGGAACCCATCATTAAGATGAAGGTCAATGACTTTGATTGTAATGCTTTATGTGATCTTGGTGCAAGTATTTCCGTTATGCCTACGAAAATCTATAATATGCTTGACTTGCCACCATTGAAAAATTGTTATTTGGATGTTAATCTTGCTGATAATTCTACAAAGAAACCTCTGGGGAGAGTTGATAATGTTCGCATTACCGTTAACAATAACCTTGTCCCCGTTGATTTTGTTGTCTTGGATATTGAATGCAATGCATCTTATCCCATTATATTGGGAAGACCTTTTCTTCGAACTGTTGGTGCTATCATTGATATGAAGGAAGGTAATATTAAATATCAATTTCCTCTCAAGAAAGGTATGGAACACTTCCCTAGAAAGAGAATGAAGTTACCTTTTGATTCTATTATTAGAACAAATTATGATGTTGATACTTCGTCTCTTGAAAACACTTGATACACACTTTCTGCGCCTAGCTGAAAGGCGTTAAAGAAAAGCGCTTATGGGAGACAACCCATGTTTTTACTACAGTACCTTTATTTTATATTTGAGTCTTGGAAGTTGTTACTACTGTAGCAACCTCTCCTTATCTTAGTTTTGTGCATAGTTGTGCCAAGTAAACTCGTTGATAGTAAGGTTCATACTAGATTTGGATTACTGCGCAGAAACAGATTTCTTTGCTGTCACGAATCTGGGCCAAATTCTCTGTAGGTAACTCATAAAATTATGCCAATTTACGGGAGTGATCCTCAGATATGTACGCAACTTTCATTAAATTTGAGCATTTTCATTTGAGCAAGTGTGGTGCCTCAATAAAATTCGTCTTTACGAACTGTTCTGTTTTGACAGATTCTGCCTTTTATTTCGCATTGCCTGTTTTGCTATGCTTGATGGATTTTTCGATTCCATTGACTTTCAGTAGCTTTGTGCAATGTCCAGAAGTATTAAGAATGATCATGTCACCTCTGAACATGTAAATTTTAATTGTGCACTGATGTCTACGGGATCTTCTATTCTTGTAGACAGTGTTGGGCCTCCAAGAGCAGAGGTTTGTAGAACAGCAGCAAGTTTCCCTTAAGTGGATCACCCAAGGTTTATCGATCTCAGGGAGGAAGAGGTCAAAGATATCCCTCTCATGCAACCCTGCAACCACAAAGCAAGAAGTCTCTTGTGTCCCCAACACACCTAATAGGTGCACTAGTTCGGCGAAGAGATAGTGAAATACAGGTGGTATAAATAACTATGAGCAGTAGTAACGGTGCCAGAAAAGTGCTTTGCCCAGGACAGTAAACAAGCAGTAGTAACGCAGCAGTAGTAACGCAGTAAAACAGTAAACAAGCAGCGATAGCAGTATTTAGGAACAAGGTCTAGGGATTAGACTTTCACTAGTGGACACTCTCAACTTTGATCACATAACAGAATAGATAAATGCATACTCTACACCCTCTTGTTGGATGATGAACACCACTAACTGTGTAGGATTGCACGAACCCTCAATGCCGGAGTTAACAAGCTCCACAATATTCGATGTTCATATTTAAATAACCTTAGAGTGCACGACAGATCAACACAACTAAACCAAGTACTAACGTAGCATGCACACTGTCACCTTCACGCTACGAAAGGAGGCATAGATCACATCAATACCATCATAGCAATAGTTAACTTCATAATCTACAAGAGATCACAATCATAGCCTACGCCAAGTACTAACACGGATGCACACACTGTCACCATTACACCGTGCAGGAGGAATAAACTACTTTAATAACATCACTAGAGTAGCACACAGATAAATTGTGATACAAAACACATTGCAATCATAAAGAGATATAAATAAGCACTTCACTATGCCATTCATAACAGTGAATAAGTATTCTGTGAAATATAGCCTAAGAGACTCACACGGTGCACACACTGTCACCTTTACACACGTGGGACAAGGAGTCTCCGGAGATCACATAAGTAAAATTCACTTGACTAGCATAACGACAGCTTGATTACAAGCATCATCATATGAATCTCAATCATGTAAGGCAGCTCATGAGATTATTGTATTGAAGTACATAGGAGAGAGAAGAACCACATAGCTACCGGTACAGCCCCGAGCCTCGATGGAGAACTACTCCCTCCTCATGGGAGACAGCAGCGGTGATGGAGATGGCGGTGGTGTCGATGGAGGCGCCTTCCGGGGGCTCTTCCCCGTCCCGGCGGCGTGCCGGAACAGAGAGTCCTGTCCCCCAGATCTTGGCTTCGCGATGGCGGCGGATCTGGAAGGTTTCTCGTACCGTGGCTTTTCGTATCGAAGTTTTAGGTCTGGGACCTTTATATAGGCGAAGAGGCGGAGTCGGAGGGTCGAAGAGGCGGTGAGGGGGTAAGGCGGCGCGGCCGGGGCACAGGCCGCGCCGGCCACCCTCCCTGGGCCCACCAGGCCTCCCCTCTGGCGACTCTCGGGTGTTCTGGAAGCCTCGTGGAAAAATAGGATGCTGGGCGTTGATTTCGTCCGATTCCGAGAATATTTCCTTACTAGGATTTCTGAAACCAAAAACAGCAGAAAACAGGAACTGGCCCTTCGGCATCTCGTCAATAGGTTAGTTCCAGAAAACGCATAAATATGACATAAACTATGCATAAAACATGTAGATATCATCAATAATGTGGCATGGAACATAAGAAATTATCGATACGTCAGAGACGTATCAGCATCCCCAAGCTTAGTTTCTGCTCGTCCCGAGCAGGTAAACGATAACAAAGATAATTTCTGGAGTGACATGCCATCATAACCTTGATCATACTATTGTAAGCATATGTAATGAATGCAGCGATCAAAGCAATGGTAAATGACATGAGTAAACAAATGAATCATATAGCAAAGACTTTTCATGAATAATACTTTCAAGACAAGCATCAATAAGTCTTGCATAAGAGTTAACTCATAAAGCAATAATTCAAAGTAAAGGTATTGAAGCAACACAAAGGAAGATTAAGTTTCAGCGGTTGCTTTCAACTTGTAACATGTATATCTCATGGATAGTTGTCAATGCAAAGTAATATAACAAGTGCAATATGCAAGTATGTAGGAATCAATGCACAGTTCACACAAGTGTTTGCTTCTTGAGGTGGAGAGAGATAGGTGAACTGACTCAACAATAAGAGTAAAAGAATGGTCCTTCAAAGAGGAAAGCATCGATTGCTATATTTGTGCTAAAGCTTTGATTTTGAAAACAAGAAACAATTTTGTCAACGGTAGTAATAAAGCATATGTATCACGTAAATTATATCTTACAAGTTGCAAGCCTCATGCATAGTATACTAATAGTGCCCGCACCTTGTCCTAATTAGCTTGGACTACCGGGATTATCGCAATGCACATGTTTTAACCAAGTATCACAAAGGGGTACCTCTATGCCGCCTGTACAAAGGTCTAAGGAGAAAGCTCGCATTGGATTTCTCGCTATTGATTATTCTCAACTTAGACATCCATACCGGGACAACATAGACAACAGATAATGGACTCCTATTTTATGCATAAGCATGTAGCAACAATTAATTTTCTCATATGAGATTGAGGATATATGTCCAAAACTGAAACTTCCACCATGGATCATGGCTTTAGTTAGCGGCCCAATGTTCTTCTCTAACAATATGCACGCTCTAACCATAAGGTGGTAGATCGCCCTTACTTCAGACAAGACGAACATGCATAGCAACTCACATGATATTCAACAAAGAGTAGTTGATGGCGTCCCCAGGAACATGGTTATCGCACAACGAGCAACTTAATAAGAGATAAAGTGCATAAGTACATATTCAATACCACAGTAGTTTTTAAGCTATTTGTCCCATGAGCTATATATTGTAAAGGTGAAGAATGGAAATTTAAAGGTAGCACTCAAGCAATTTACTTTGGAATGGCGGAGAAATACCATGTAGCAGGTAGGTATGGTGGACACAAATGGCATAGTGGTTGGCTCAAGTATTTTGGATGCATGAGAAGTATTCCCTCTCGATACAAGGTTTAGGCTAGCAAGGCTATTTGAAACAAACACAAGGATGAAGCGGTGCAGCAAAACTTACATAAAAGACATATTGAAAACATTATAAGACTCTACACCGTCTTCCTTGTTGTTCAAACTCAATACTAGAAATTATCTAGACCTTAGAGAGACCAAATATGAAAACCAAATTTTAGCATGCTCTATGTATTTCTTCATTAATAGGTGCAAAGTATATGATGCAAGAGCTTAAACATGAGCACAACAATTGCCAAGTATCACATTATCCAAGACATTATAGCAATTACTACATGTATCATTTTCCGATTCCAACCATATAACAAATTAACGAAGCAGTTTCAACCTTCGCCATGAAAATTAAAGGCTAAGAACACATGTGTTCATACGAACCAGCGGAGCGTGTCTCTCTCCCACACAAGCATTTATTCAAATAAAAACAAAAACAAGAAACATACAGATGCTCCAAGTAAAGTACATAAGATGTGACCGAATAAAAATATAGTTTCAAGAGAAGGAACCTGATAATTTGTCGATGAAGAAGGGAATGCCTTGGGCATCCCCAAGCTTAGATGCTTGAGTATTCTTGAAATATGCAGGGATGAACCACCGGGGCATCCCCAAGCTTAGAGCTTTCACTCTTCTTGATCATATTGTATCATCCTCCTCTCTTGACCCTTGAAAACTTCCTCCACACCAAACTCGAAACAAACTCATTAGAGGGTTAGTGCATAATCAAAAACTCACATGTTCAGAGGTGACACAATCATTCTTAACACTTCTGGACATTGCCCAAAGCTACTGGAAGTTAATGGAACAAACAAATCCATCCCACATAGCAAAAGAAGCAATGCGAAATAAAAGGCAGAATCTGTCAAAACAGAACAGTCCGTAAAGACGAATTTTATTGAGGCACCATACTTGCTCAAATGAAAATGCTCAAACTGAATGAAAGTTGCGTACATATCTGAGGATCACTCACGTAAATTGGCATAATTTTCTGAGTTGCCTACAGAGAATTTTGCCCAGATTCGTGACAGCAAAGAAATCTGTTTCTGCGCAGTAATCCAAATCTAGTATGAACCTTACTATCAACAACTTTACTTGGCACAACAAAACACAAAACTAAGATAAGGAGAGGTTTCTACAGTAGTAAAAAACTTCCAAGACACAAATATAAAACAAAGTACTGTAGCAAAATAACACATGGGTTATCTCCCAAGAAGTTCTTTCTTTATAGCTATTAAGATGGGCTCAGCAGTTTTAATGATGCACTCGCAAGAAATAGTATTTGAAGCAAAAAGAGAGCATCAAGACGCAAATTCAAAACACATTTAAGCCTAACATGCTTCCTATGAAAAGGAACCTTGTAAATAAACAAGTTCAAGAAGCATGATGCAACAAGCATAGAAAGATAAAACAAGTGTAGCTTCAAAATTTTCAGCACATAGAGAGGTGTTTTAGTAACATGAAAATTTCTACAACCATATTTTCCTCTCTCATAATAACTTTCAGTAGCAACATGAGCAAACTCAACAATATAACTATCACATAAAGCATTCTTATCATGAGTCTCATGCATAGAATAATTACTACCCACATAAGCATAATCAATTTTATTAGTTGTAGTGGGAGCAAATTCAACAAAGTAGCTATCATCAAATATAGGAGGCATATTATAATCATAATCAAATTTATCCTCCATAACAGGCGGTAACAAAAGACTACTATCATTATAATCATCATAAATAGGAGGCAAAGTATCATCAAAGTAAATTTCCTCCTCATTGCCCGGGGGACTAAAAAGATCATGCTCATCAAAACCAGCTTCCCCAAGCTTAGAATTTTCTATAGCATTAGCAACAATAGTGTTCAAAGCATTCATATTAATAACATTCCCATTAGCATGCATATAAAGTTCCATGGGTTTTTTAATTCTCTCTTCAAACACATCATGTCCTAATTCAAGATAAAGTTCATAAAGATCTCTCATATTTTTGTTGTTTTCCATTATGCCTAACTAGTGTAAACAAGAAACAAAAAGTTGCAATTGCAGGATCTAAAGGAAATAGCTTCGAGCACAAACACAATGGCGCCAGAAAAGTACTGTTACCTGGAACCGGAGTATGAGTGCCTTTTACCTTTCCTCCCCGGCAACGGCGCCAGAAAAGTACTGGCGCGTAGTTGACGAGGGAGGAAATGGTGTAGCTTTTCTTCGTTCCCCGGCAACGGCGCCAGAAAAGTGCTTGATGTCTACGGGAGCTTCTATTCTTGTAGACGGTGTTGGGCCTCCAAGAGCAGAGGTTTGTAGAACAGCAGCAAGTTTCCCTTAAGTGGATCACCCAAGGTTTATCGATCTCAGGGAGGAAGAGGTCAAAGATATCCCTCTCATGCAACCCTGCAACCACAAAGTAAGAAGTCTCTTGTGTCCCCAACACACCTAATAGGTGCACTAGTTCGGCGAAGAGATAGTGAAATACAGGTGGTATAAATAAGTATGAGCAGTAGTAACGGTGCCAGAAAAGTGCTTTGCCCAGGACAGTAAACAAGCAGTAGTAACGCAGCAGTAGTAACGCAAAGAAACAAGAAACAAGCGGCGATAGCGATATTTAGGAACAAGGCCTAGGGATTAGACTTTCACTAGTGGACACTCTCAACTTTGATCACATAACAGAATAGATAAATGCATACTCTACACCCTCTTGTTGGATGATGAACACCACTAACTGTGTAGGATTGCACGAACCATCAATGCCGGAGTTAACAAGCTCCACAATATTCGATGTTCATATTTAAATAACCTTAGAGTGCACGACAGATCAACACAACTAAACCAAGTACTAACGTAGCATGCACACTGTCACCTTCACGCTACGAAAGGAGGCATAGATCACATCAATACCATCATAGCAATAGTTAACTTCATAATCTACAAGAGATCACAATCATAGCCTACGCCAAGTACTAACACGGATGCACACACTGTCACCATTACACCGTGCAGGAGGAATAAACTACTTTAATAACATCACTAGAGTAGCACACAGATAAATTGTGATACAAAACACATTGCAATCATAAAGAGATATAAATAAGCACTTCACTATGCCATTCATAACAGTGAATAAGTATTCTGTGAAATATAGCCTAAGAGACCCACACGGTGCACACACTGTCACCTTTACACACGTGGGACAAGGAGTCTCCGGAGATCACATAAGTAAAATTCACTTGACTAGCATAACGACATCTTGATTACAAGCATCATCATATGAATCTCAATCATGTAAGGCAGCTCATGAGATTATTGTATTGAAGTACATAGGAGAGAGATGAACCACATAGCTACCGGTACAGCCCCGAGCCTCGATGGAGAACTACTCCCTCCTCATGGGAGACAGCAGCGGTGATGGAGATGGCGGTGGTGTCGATGGAGGAGCCTTCCGGGGGCACTTCCCCGTCCCGGTGGCGTGCCGGAACAGAGAGTCCTGTCCCCCAGATCTTGGCTTCGCGATGGCGGCGGCTCTGGAAGGTTTCTCGTACCGTGGCTTTTCGTATCGAAGTTTTAGGTCTGGGACCTTTATATAGGCGAAGAGGCGGAGTCGGAGGGTCGAAGAGGCGGTGAGGGGGTAAGGCGGCGCGGCCAGGGCCTGGGCCGCGCCGGCCACCCTCCTGGGCCCACCATGCCTCCCCTCTGGCGACTCTCGGGTGTTCTGGAATCCTCGTGGAAAAATAGGATGCTGGGCGTTGATTTCGTCCGATTCCGAGAATATTTCCTTACTAGGATTTCTGAAACCAAAAACAGCAGAAAACAGGAACTGGCCCTTCGGCATCTCGTCAATAGGTTAGTTCCGGAAAACGCATAAATATGACATAAACTATGCATAAAACATGTAGATATCATCAATAATGTGGCATGGAACATAAGAAATTATCGATACGTCAGAGACGTATCATGCACTAACCCTCTAATGAGTTGTTTTGAGTTTAGTGTGGAGGAAGTTTTCAAGGATCAAGAGAGGGAGATGATACAACATGATCAAGGAGAGTGAAAGCTCTAAGCTTGAGGATGCCCCGGTGGTTCACCCCTGCATATATCAAGAAGACTCAAGCGTCTAAGCTTGGGGATGCCCAAGGCATCCCCTTCTTCATCAACAACATTATCAGGTTCCTCTAGTGAAACTATATTTTTATTCCATCACATCTTATGCACTTTGCTTGAAGCGTCGGTTTGTTTTTGTTTTTGTTTTGTTTGAATAAAATGGATCCTAGCATTCTTTGTGTGGGAGAGAGACACGCTCCGCTGTTGCATATGGACAAGTATGTCCTTAGGCTTTACTCATAATATTCATGGCGAAGGTTGAATCTTCTTCGTTAAATTGTTATATGGTTGGAATTGGAAAATGATACATGTAGTAATTGCTATAATGTCTTGGATAATGTGATACTTGGCAATTGTTGTGCCCATGTTTAAGCTCTTGCATCATATACTTTGCACCTATTAATGAAGAAATACATAGAGCTTGCTAAAATTTGGTTTGCATAATTGGTCTCTCTAAGGTCTAGATAATTTCTAGTATTGAGTTTGAACAACAAGGAAGACGGTGTAGAGTCTTATAATGTTTACAATATGTATTTTATGTGAGTTTTGCTGCACCGCTTCATCCTTGTGTTTGTTTCAAATAGCCTTGCTAGCCTAAAACCTTGTATCGAGAGGGAATACTTCTCATGCATCCAAAATCCTTGAGCCAACCACTATGCCATTTGTGTCCACCATACCTACCTACTACATGGTATTTCTCCGCCATTCCAAAGTAAATTGCTTGAGTGCTACCTTTAAAATTTCTATCCTTTACCTTTGCAATATATAGCTCATGGGACAAATAGCTTAAAAACTATTGTGGTATTGAATATGTACTTATGCACTTTATCTCTTATTAAGTTGCTTGTTGTGCGATAACCATGTTCCTGGGGACGCCATCAACTACTCTTTGTTGAATATCATGTGAGTTGCTATGCATGTTCGTCTTGTCTGAAGTAAGGGAGATTTACCACTAAAATGGTTAGAGCATGCATAATGTTAGAGAAGAACATTGGGCCGCTAACTAAAGCCATGATCCATGGCGGAAGTTTCAGTTTTGGACAAATATCCTCAATCTCATATGAGAAAATTAACTGTTGTTGAATGCTTATGCATAAAAGAGGAGTCCATTATCTGTTGTCTATGTTGTCCCGGTATGGATGTCTAAGTTGAGAATAATCAATAGCGAGAAATCCGATGCGAGCTTTCTCCTTAGACCTTTGTACAGGCGGCATAGAGGTACCCCTTTGTGACACTTGGTTAAAACATGTGCATTGCAATGATAATCCAGGTAATCCGAGCTAATTAGGACAAGGTGCGGGCACTATTAGTATACTATGCATGAGGCTTGCAACTTGTAGGATATAATTTACATGACACATATGCTTTATTACTACCGTTGACAAAATTGTTTCTTGTTTTCAAAATCAAAGCTCTAGCACAAATATAGTAATCAATGCTTCCCTCTGCGAAGGGCCATTCTTTTACTTTTATTGTTGAGTCAGTTCACATATTTCTCTCCACCTCAAGAAGCAAACACTTGTGTGAACTGTGCATTGATTCCTACATACTTGCATATTGCACTTGTTATATTACTCTATGTTGACAATATCCATGAGATATACATGTTACAAGTTGAAAGCAACCGCTGAAACTTAATCTTCCTTTGTGTTGCTTCAATACCTCTACTATGAATTATTGCTTTATGAGTTAACTCTCATGCAAGACTTATTGATGCTTGTCTTGAAGTACTATTCATAAAATGTCTTTGCTATATGATTCATTTGTTTACTCATGTCATTTACATAGTTTGGATCGCTGCATTCATTACATATGCTTACAATAGTATGATCAAGGTTATGATGGCATGTCACTCCAGAAATTATCTTTGTTATCGTTTACCTGCTCGGGACGAGCAGAAACTAAGCTTGGGGATGCTGATACGTCTCCGACGTATCGATAATTTCTTATGTTCCATGCCACATTATTGATGATATCTACATGTTTTACGCATACTTTATGTCATATTTATGCATTTTCCGGCACTAACCTTTTAACGAGATGCCGAAGAGCCAGTTGCTGTTTTCTGCTGTTTTTGGTTTCAGAAATCCTAGTAAGGAAATATTCTCGGAATTGGACGAAATCAACGCCCAGGGGCCTATTTTGCCACGAAGCTTCCAGAAGACCGAAGAGAAGACGAAGTGGGGCCACGAGGCGGCGCCACACTAGGGCGGCGCGGCCCAGGTGCTGGCCGTGCGGCCCTACCGTGTGGGCCCCTCGTGACTCTCCCAACTCTTCCCTTCCGCCTAGAAATAGTCTTCATCGCGAAACCCCCAGTACCGAGAGCCACGATACGAAAAACCTTCCAGAGACGCCGCCGCCGCCAATCCCATCTCGGGGGATTCAGGAGATCGCCTCCGGCACCCTGCCGGAGAGGGGATTCATCTCCCGGAGGACTCTACACCGCCATGGTCGCCTCCGGAGTGATGAGTGAGTAGTTCATCCCTGGACTATGGGTCCATAGCAGTAGCTAGATGGTTGTCTTCTCCTCATTATGCTTCATTGTCGGATCTTGTGAGCTGCCTAACATGATCAAGATCATCTATCTGTAATGCTATATGTTGTGTTTGTTGGGATCCGATGGATAGAGAATACTATGTTATGTTGATTATCAATCTATGTGTTGTTTATGATCTTGCATGCTCTCCGTTACTAGTAGATGCTTTGGCCAAGTTGATGCTTGTAACTCCAAGAGGGAGTATTTATGCTCGATAGTGGGTTCATGTCTCCGTGAATCTGGGGGAGTGACAAAAACCCCTAAGGTTATGGATGTGCTGTTGCCACTAGGGATAAAATATTGATGCTATGTCCGAGGATGTAGTTATTGATTACATTACGCACCATACTTAATGCTATGGTCTGTTGTTTGCAACTTAATACTGGAAGGGGTTCGGATGATAACCTGAAGGTGGACTTTTTAGGCATAGATGCATGCTGGATAGCGGTCTATGTACTTTGTCGTAATGCCCAATTAAATCTCACAATACTCATCATATCATGTATTTGCATTGTCATGCCCTCTCTATTTGTCAATTGCCCAACTGTAATTTGTTCACCCAACATGCTATTTATCTTATGGGAGAGACACCACTAGTGAACTGTGGACCCCGGTCCATTCTTTTACATCGAATACAATCTACTGCAATACTTGTTCTACTGTTTTCTGCAAACAATCATCATCCACACTATACATCTAATCCTTTGTTACAGCAAGCCGGTGAGATTGACAACCTCATTGTTTCGTTGGGGCAAAGTATTTTGGTTGTGTTGTGCAGGTTCCACGTTGGCGTCGGAATCCCTGGTGTTGCGCCGCGCTACATCTCGCCGCCATCAACCTTCAACGTGCTTCTTGACTCCTACTGGTTCGATAAACCTTGGTTTCTAACTGAGGGAAACTTACTGCTGTACGCATCACACCTTCCACTTGGGGTTCCCAACGGTCGCGTGCTGTACGCGTGTCAGTTAGCGAAAACTGTTAAAGTCGGGGGAAGCCCTCCGTCTCACATGCGCTAAATCTCGCATATTAATACTTGCGATCTCGCATATTAATTTCTTTTGTGGGGTGCAAGGGAAACCAGCTTGTATTAACCTCGTGTGTTACCTCCTCGCGTGCTGAAGCTCACATGTAAAAACTTTCAAGCATTATCCAGGTTCACCTGAAGTGAATTAGTGAAAGCATTGAGTGGGGGACGAGTAGCATGAAATGAGCTAACGAAAACGGCTATGGTCGGTGTAAATCCTCAGTCCCGCATGCACTAAAGCTCTCATGTAAATATTTCCCAAGTCCTAATAATCCAGTTAAGTGGCAATCAACATGAATTCTACATCTTGATTCAGATCTAGATCACAAGTAAGCAGTTATGCGTGAAATGGGTGCAAGCTCGAGGAGGTTAGGAAGGATGGAAGAAAGCATGAACCCCTTTTCACCGAACTACTCCCTTTCACCGTGTGCGTCGTCCAATCCAAACCAGTCCCATGTCCCAACTCGTGTGCTCCCCATTGGCCACAGAAATCGTGTTTTTTCTTAACTAATCAGAATTATGGTAGGATAACCAGACAATCTCGTTGTTGTTGTTGTTGTTAGGGGGGGGGGGGGTAATGTTGAGTTCGTGAGCACATCTCATTTACCTATGGGAGTGGATGTAAAACCCAATCACTGAAGTTCAAATTAAGCCAACTTGGATTTATCTTAGTATTATTTACAAAAACAATATGTCGTGGGTCCTCCACATAAATTTCTGTTCATAAAAATTGCAAAATTTTATTTTGTAACGCAACATGGACGAAATAAAAACTAAGCAAACCAAGAGTTGTCAGCTCGTGCAAACATTTGCTGCTACTCATGTTTCAAATAATAATAACATGTTTAGCAGAAGTATTTTTTATCTTATTATATTTTTTTGTTACACTAGTCATAATGGATATTATTATACAATAGTATCATTAATGCATGATATTATCTCTATAACACATATGATAGTATTGCAGCGTGATATTATCTCTATAAATTATGGTATCATGTATAATATTATGATGGCCTCATTGTATATATTGATTTGTAGAATCTTATGGCAAATTTGCGTACAATATTAATTTGACATTAATTGTTCTTGTTATATATTATATGAATATACGCTGTGATAGGATATCTACCTGTAATACCACCATGACTATCTCACCATTAATAACATTAACACTACTATCTGTAGGCTCGTTACTCTTTTGATTATTTTGTGCTACATATAGTAAGCAAGCAGGCAGGCAATTATATGAGTACCAAATCATATGGTAAGAATAGGAAGGCTGCCAAACTTTATCGAAAAAGAAAGGTTGCCAAATTACTAGAGGCCACCCCAGCGGTAGATCGTCTCTCCACCGGGGCCGGCACACCCGGCCGTCCGCCTTAACGCCGCCGCCGTTGCCCAGCCGCGGCGGTGGAGCGACGCGACGGCGACGCGGTTTCCCCGGAGCGCACGAGGCAAGCGTGGCCGCCGACCAACACGTAAAAGAAAGCGAAGCCACCAGCCCACCATACCACCACCGAAAGTGCAGCTGGGCTAGTCTACTGCGAGGCTGTCACGTCCCGTCTTCCCCAACAAGTCTTGCTCTTCTTCTCCGCCTCGCCCACCACGCCACGCCATTCTTTCCTTTCCAGCGACGACTCCTCTTTCCTCCTTCCCTCCTCCGCACACCAACGCCGGGAGAAAGACGGAGCAAAAGACCACCGCCGAGCGCGCGCGCGGGCGGTCACCGATGCACCCGAAGCTCTCTAGGGTCGCCAACAGGCTCCTCTGCTGCGGCGGGCGCTCCGGGGACGATCTGTAAGTTGCCACCCTCCCTTCACATTTTTTTTTTTTTTTTTTTTTTTTTTTTTTTTTTGCTTCAACTGCGCGAGCTCGCCGGGTGGCGGGGCCGCGCCTAGCCGAGCTCGATCGGCGCGTCAGCCCCCTCGAATTGGCGACCGCGCTTGGGAGTTCGCTCCGGTGAGGATTGGAATTTCGCCGTGCCCGCTGGTCTCGGTCAGATTGTATAGGGCGCGGCCTAGAGCTCCCTCGGACAAGTAGTACCTGGTGGCCAATTTCGTGGGAACAGAGCCGTCTTTGTTCCCTTCGGTTTGTAGGAGCGGCGGCGGCCGGCGAGGCTTGTCGGGGCCGGGGAAGTAGGTGATACACTTCTTGACTGGCCGGGATGCGAATCTCATCTTCGTGGAGGTCTAAACGCGTAGCGCTAGCTTGGAATTGGAGGATGCATCTGTCGTATTAGGCCGTGTTGTCTGTTTGTGGATGCTAATAATCGTTTCACAAGTGCTGTCGTGGACTCAAGGAGAAGTTGTACAGTAGTATTCTGCTAACATATGCTGGGCATAGAACGAAAATCGAGATGATTTCGATGCATCATGCCTGCCTGATTTTCCATTCTCGGATTGTGCAAGATTGGTCTAGGAATCAGGACCAAGTGAATGAATTGTTAACAGTGCAAGTGGAACAAACAAATGAATCAATGTTTCTATACTTGGACCGGAGAGTTCATGCTCACCATGTATTTCATGGCTTTGGTTTTCCAGGAACGACGACCGGAGCGGATCGATCAGGTGGGTGTTCTCGCTGAGGGAGCTCCGGTCCGCAACAAACAGCTTCAATTACGACAACAAGATCGGAGAAGGCTCGCTTGGAAGTGTCTACTGGGGACAAGTTTGGGATGGCTCTCAGGTTCCTGCTCTTTACACGCTATAATCCCTCTTATGCATTTCCCTTGCTGATAACTAAAAATGCAAGCTTTACCACCTATAAGTTGTTTGCGCTCTAGCTGCCCTGGTTGATTGCTTTATTTGCACTGCTGGGCAAATCCTTGTTTGATAGTTGTCTCACTAAACAACAGGCAACCACTATCAGTTATAGTTAGTTTAGTCTGTTCTGGAACATTGATCTTTGATTGCATTAGCATTCGTTAGGTAGGATATCCTACCATAGGCAAGTCAACTTAGACAACTTGCTACAGGTTTACAAGTATACGTCCTGTGAATAGAAAAACCGTTCCCACATATGCCCTGACTTGGCTCCAACTATATGGCACGTCTGCTCTTTATTAAAAAAATGGCTCACAGTCACAGACCTTCCTAATAGTCTATTTTCAGTGTTACATTAGTTCTGCCCTTGCCAAGTTACTTTTGCTTACAACATAAATTATTAGTCAAGTGAAATTTGATAAATCTTTTTGGATATAGATTGCTGTTAAGAAGTTAAAGAATGCGAGAAATGGGACAGAAACGGAATTTGCTTCGGAAGTCGAGACTTTGGGAAGAGTAAGACACAAAAACCTACTCAGTATACGTGGATACTGTGCTGATGGGCCTGAACGCATTCTGGTGTATGACTATATGACGAACGCAAGTCTTCATGCACATCTCCATGGAACCCATTCTTCGGAGTGCCTTCTTGACTGGCGGCGAAGAACATTTATTGCCATCGGTGCTGCCCGGGCTATCTCGTTAGTGAACATCCTCTTCATCTTTTTCCATAGTAGCATAGCATAGACAATTCAATTGCTTTTACTTTCGATAATCAGTTTGACAACTCCTGGGTGCTTCCTCGTAGGTATCTTCACCACCACGAGACACTTGCGATAATCCATGGAAGCATCAAGTCGACCAATGTGCTACTAGATTCAGATTTCCAGGCACACGTTGGTGACTTTGGTCTTACGAGGCTCATTTCGGATGAGATGGATCATGACAAGATAACCAGTGAAAACCAACGAGGCTATCATGCTCCTGAGTTCGTAATGTTTGGCAAACCTACAACAGGTTGTGATGTCTACAGCTTTGGCATAATACTTTTGGAGCTGGCTAGTGGGAGAAAGCCAGTCTCTCAAAAAATGTATGGGATCCGAAACTGGATACTCCCGTTGGCGAAAGAGGGTAGATACGATGAAATTGCGGACTCAAAACTCAACGACAAGTACTCTGAATCTGAATTAAAAAGAGCAGTGCTGATTGGACTAGCGTGCACGCATAGAGAACCCGAGAAGAGACCGACGATGCTTCAAGTCGTGTCCTTGCTGAAAGGTGAATCAAAAGAGATGCTTTCAAGGCTTGAGAACGAAGACTTGTTTAGGCCAGACTCGACGGCTAGTTCTGTTGGAATGTCGACTCCAGAAGGGAGCACAGACCGTATTCTGAAGAGTGATCAAGGGCTGGCTGAGGCATGATGAATTCTTGCCCTAGCCCCTAGGTATTGGTAGAGTGCATATTCTGATGGAATTGGAGCTTGGTCTGCGTGGTTTGGCTTGAATGAAGTGTACATGATTTGTTTGTTACTTATAATGTTCTCCCCCCTTTTTTTGAGAGAGGTGGAGATGTAGAGAAGTGAGATGGCTTTATAGAAAATGGTTTTTGTGTGCACTGGATAGAGGGCCCAAATACTCCCAGATGTTTGGGCATGTTTGACCCTGTAGTCAACTTCATTGATTTCTCTAAACATTTTTTTTTCCTTCTTCCGCATTGATCTGTATGGAGATGTCTAGAACTCTATGACCATATTTTCTCCCCATGTAAGGTAGTTTTACTTTTTCTGAACAATGTAGAGTCAGTCTTGCGACAGTAGACCATCCATGCCTTCTCGAGTATGCTTCTCTGATCACCGTATTGATCTTCCTGGCACCTCCTTCAAGTCTTTCACTATCTTCTTTTCTGCAATAGATTACACAATCCCTAAATGACTGCTGCTGGATGATCAGGGAAACATCTTTTGAAGCAAGCATCATTTCTGATTTTCCAGATCGTCCAGCAGATCGACTGCCACTCCACCACAAAGCACCAAACCTCCGCTGAGCAATAGGAAAGGAATTTATCCAATTCCCAACCAGGTCGTCTGCACTCTCAGGTGGTCTATTCAGACCAAAATCACATTAGACGACCTGCCTGACAAATTTTGCCGAGGTACATACGAACATGAGATGATCCACAATTTCATTGTGCCACAGTTCATCTCTATCCAACCTCTTTTTTTCGAAATGAAGGTTCTACCCCTAGCCATTACATCAAAATAATGCACACATCTTTCTTTTAATCCAATCTCTTTTTTATGAGATTATTTTTTTGTGAGGATGCTATTTCTCAGCATCAACCACTGAAAGATCTTGATCTGGGTATCTTCATTTTCAACATCAATTTTGGACAAACATTCCATTGGATCCGAGTTGCAAGCACATGGTTCTGACTTTGAATTTTCTGGAACTTCAAATGTTTCAACATACTCTGTCAGTCAGGATCAGTAGACAACTTCACAACATCTACCATTTGCTTCACATCATTCCACTAGGTTAAAGTTTCAGCCCACAGAGTCCTAAATCTGATGACACCACATCCTTCATCTTTCACTTTCTTCACAGTAAAGCCTGGGAAACTGAGAGGCCAGATGAGAGTCATTAACCCAATTATTTTCCCAAAGCAGTGGTTCCCGACCATTATGCATAACTCTCTTGGCATACTGCTGGAAGATATGGTTAATCCCAATCAAGCTTTGCTAGAAATGAGAGCACGCAGATGCTGCAACCTTCAGTATTCTCCAACTTCCAAAGCCATTCGCAAAGCAAACTTCTATTCATAGTTGTCAAATACAGCACATCTTTTTTTGTGTGAAATGAAACTTGGTGTCGCAGGGGGTGGTTGTAATTGATATCAACTTGATAATAATCTATTGTCTTTTATAAAAATCCAGCACCGCTAAACATTTAGTCTATAGGCAAGCAAACATTGACCAAATAATCAGATGATACCTTTTCGAATAATCAAGCTCGTGCCAGCCCATTTGTTCCTAGGCATATCCAAAATATGTGGCCTGTACTGTCAAGTACTACCTCAATTCTCCGCTCTAAAATAATAAGTGTCACAATTTTATCTAGATACGGACGTACCTAAATATATTTTACTTCCAGATACATCTAAATTTAGATAAAGTCACGACACATATTTTAAAACGGAGGGAGTACTGTAGTTGTAATCGCCTTCTCCCTTCAGACAACTAATTTTCCGGAGGGCGTTAGTCTTGTTAGAGCTTCTCCAACAGGCGCTAAAAACAACTGCCGCGTGTGGCGATGGAAATCAGCGCTTCAGCAGGCGCGGTATACTTTTTTTTGGGCGCAGCGCTCCAGCAGGCGCGGTATACTTTTTTCAGCACGCGCGATATTGCGGCAAAGCACGCACGGTTGTGTTTCGTGCACGTCTCTGCGTATTACAACTCGCAAGAGTATGTGTCTCAAGAATTTGCAACGCATGAAGTTGATGCTGAATTTGAAGTGGATGAAGAGGGTGAGGGTTTGGTCGATGCACCAAAAGGAAGGTCGGCCAACTACACCATGGAGGAAGATGTTTTACTTTGTAGATCATGGTGAAGGTGGGCATGGACCCAGCCACCAGCATGAACCAAACAAGAGATACATATTAGGTTAGAACTAAGGAGATGTGTGACAAAAATTGCAAGAGGGGATGTGAGCGCAACAATAGATCTCTCCGCTCTCGTTGGTCTACCATAAACACCGATTGTTTAAGGTGGTCGGGGGTGTTGACGGCGGTTGACAAGATGAACCAAACACTGGTAGAAAAAGGGGCTTTAGTCCCGGTTCGCAACTGTCATTAGTCTCGGTTGCGCAACCGAGACTAATTAAGCGCGACTAAAGCCCCCCCTCCCCCAGTCGCGGTTGCTTACGAACCGCGACTAAAGGGCCGTCCACGTGGGCGCCAGACGTCCGTCGGGGCGGAGGACCTTTAGTCGCGGTTCGCTTTGCCAACCGCGACTAAAGGCCTCCGCAGGTTTAGGGTTTTACCCCCCTCCCCATTAAATCTGCTTTCTTTTTAATTTGTATTGTTTTATTTCTTTTATATTTTATTTTGTGTTTTATTTTAATTTTGAAGAAGTTTCAGTACACATATTCTACGCTACTATATTACATGCATATGAATGTACAATTTGAATCAAGTTTGAAATTAGAAACAAGAAGAATTCAGGAGAAATATACAATATATATATTCAATCTTGGATGACCATATACAATTTCGAACAAGTTTCCATACACAAGTTACGGGATCAGAAGTTCTTCGTCCTCGTAATAGTGTTCTCCTTTATGATGGAGGACTTCCCTCACCAAAAATCCTGCTAGTTCCTCTTGAATTGGTCGGAAGCGAGCTTCTGGACTAAGCGTCTTCCGCAAGTTATTCCTCCGCACATTGTCGACGGCTTCCGCAAGTTTCATGCTCTCGGGCATTTCATCAAACACCTTGTGTGCATAAGAGGAACCAAAAGCAAACCTAACACCCCCTTGTGAAGATTGTGAAGAGAAGTGGCACCAAATGGCTAAGTGAAGTAGCTGCCTTTTATAGGGACGGGTCTTTATTCCCGGTTCGCCTGGCCAACCGCGACTAAAGGCCTTCGGGTCAGGCCTGGCCAACCGCAACTAAAGCTCCTCCCGTCCACCAGCTGGCCGCCGAGCGCGCTGGGCCCAGGTTTTTAGTCGCGGATCGCCTTCCGAACCGCGACTAAAGACCCCTTTAGTCGCGGTTCCTATATTTTGGGGACTAATGGGGGCGGATGGAAGCCTCTTTTTCTACTAGTGACAGTGGCACAAATGATAAAGGCAGGGTAGGTTCTGTCGGTATTTGTTTTGTTTCACGTGCATACATAATTATTTTACATGCCTTTTGCTCTCTCATTTTGTTAGTGTAGATGGTTGAAGAGTAGAAGAGCAACGGTAGAAGAGCAAGGAGGGTAAGATGGTTGAAGAGAAGTCACTGTGTTACACGATTGTTGGTCCGAGCTAAAAAAAAATGAAGAGAAGTGGAAGAATCGTAATGGATTGGATGTGACAAAGAAAGCAATAAAGGAACCAATTGTTGAATGTTCATCTTTTGAGGTATTGTTCTATGTTGAAGCGCTCCTATTCACGCGCCAAAATATGTAGCGCATGATAAAGCTGCCACCGGCCGGTCTGTGAGATATATATGTACATGTTTCATGCTATGAGAGCACTCGTGACTCTCATATGGCGTTCGGCGCCTTACCGTATGGGGTGCCGGCAGGTAACCCTTAAATAGGGACATCGGCGCCCAGCCGCATCCCCAAATACCTACCTCCAAATTTCAAACTTAAAAACATATGAATAAATCGCCCATCAGATAGATTTCGCGTCCACAAAAGGATCAATATCTTGACGGACACATTGTCGCAAATGGCAAGTCTCGACGAACAACATCATCGCAGCACAGCAATCTCTAGCGAACCAAAAAAAAAAAAAAAAAAAAAAAAAAAAAAGAGGCACGCAGGCCGGCCGACATTACATAGCCGCTGGAATCAGACAATTTCCTGCACCGGAAAATCAGGAACGATGGTCGGCATCGTCGACGTAGCGGTCGGCGATGGCGATGTGGCAGTCGACATGCAAGCGTCTGTGGCCGGTGGAGTAGTAGCCGTTGCAGGAGTCATGGTGTTGGGCTAGGGCGCGAGTGGAGCTCGACTCTCGGCTAGGATCGTGGCGCACTGCGCGGCGCACCATGCCTTGACGTCATTGTTCATGCCGCTGGTGTCGACGAGCAGGATTACCAGGTCCTCCTTGATGTCCTACCTCTCCATGAACGACGCCCATCTTGCCGATGTCACCTCCTCCATCTTTGCGGCTTGCTCCGCTCGCGTGGCGGCGTCAGCGATGCACGCCAGAATGGAGGAGTGTAGCTTCTCGATGGTCGGCGCGACATCCCTCATCGCCTTGGCTTTCTTGTTCCCGACGGGCCGGCCAACAGAAGTAGGTGTAGCCGTGGCGTTTCTATCGAACGGCGCGTTGGCTTTGGCAAGGGCAGTCCGGACCTCCATCCACTTTTCGCACGTCTCAATCCAGGCGAAGACATGCACGGACTTGATCTCCACGTCGTCGTTGTCCTCGCGGTAGGTGGTGATCATGGCGCGCATCTACAAAACACCCGACAAATCAAACGCTGGTGATCAAGAACAATGCACTGTGGGAGCGGCGATAGAACCTAATCGTCGAAGTTGGTGCTGCTAACATGGACGCGGTGAACCTCCTCCACAACGCCTTGCCACTTGTTGCAGGCGTGCTGGATCATGTGCCAACGGTTAGACATGGCGGAGACGTTGCGATCGGTGGTCAGCGCCTTGAAGTAGGGATCTAAGAGCTGACGCTCATTGAACGCCGCCTTCACCCTTTTCCAATATGACTCTACATTCTGATTGGCGCCGGTGAAGGGGTAGATGCTCACCGTCTTCCATGCCTAGGTGAGGCATTCGTCCTCGCTCAAGCTCCATTGTAGAGGGTGTGCCGGAGCTCAGGCGATTCGGCCAGCATGTGCAGGTCACCAGAGGTGAAACTGTTTGGGGCGGCGGAGGTGTTTGGGGCGGCGAAGGTGTTGGGGTTGAACCCACCGAGCGGGTCAAAATCGTGGCAGCTCGCCGAGAAGCGGGATAGGTGGGGTGGGTTACCTTGGGCATCATGGAACAGTTGCGACGGCGACACGGTGGACGGTGATGGCGAGGAGACGCTGCCCTAGCTGCCGCCCCACGCGGCAGGGACGAACAGATGTGCAGGTGTATGGGGCGCCACCATGACAGCGGCCCGCTCCATCAATGCCGCTTGCTTCGCCGTCGCTGCCGCAACCCTCTTCGCCTTCAGCTTCGCCTCCCTCGTGTGGCAGCTAGCGTTCTCCACCAAGCGCCGCTGGATGTCGAACGCCCACTCGGCATTGGTCATTCCCTCCGTCTGCTCCTTGGCTTTGGATGTCTGCGCCACCCTCTTCTTCGCGGGAGCAGGTTTGGCAGCGAGGGTGTCTGGCGCCGACGTGCGTGGAGAGACGTACTGCCTCGTCTTCATTGTTGGCCGGTGGAGCAAGGCGAAGGCTTGTGTGGGAGAAATAGCGGGAATTGGAGCCCATGGAGAAGGGAAACGAGGTGATATGACGCCTATAATGGCGGGAAAGATAATATTTTCGGGGAAAACTAGTCCCGTCTCGCCGACAGAGCTGGCCGTGCTTGCTTTTAGCGCCATCCGGCGCCCCCGACAGCCTTCCGCCGAATTGGGTTCGGCCTGAGGACGCCGGATGAAATTACGCACCGTATCGGCCCGAAAATAAATTTGGGGCGCGAGGCTGGGGAAGTATTTTGGCACTGACACTCATATTTTCGTTTTGGGGCTACAGGAAAGGCGAGTGGAGATGCTCTGAGTATTACATGGCGCGGCTAAAACACAGATACTACTTGCTCATTGACTGACTCATATGCATTGTGAATGCGTGCGATTGTTCCTTCAGGACCTTGACTGCTAGTTCAATTTCCTAATGTACGTTAATTGAAGACTCAGTACAAGTCAAGTAATAAATTACATCGATAAATACTTGATGTACTAGTATAAGTACAGGATTATATATCATTGCAAGCCACCTATATCGATTTGCATTCCAACAGGCCACCTAATTCTAAGTTTTGATCAGCTCATTCATGGCGATTCCGTTGCTCCTTCTTCTTGTACTAGTAGCAGCGCCACGGTCAGTGCAAGCATCGCGGCAGTTGCATTTGCATTTGCATCCCATCGTCCTCGTGCCGGGCTACGCCAGCAACGAGCTCGACGCGCGGCTCACCCAGCTCTACCGGCCTTCG
This sequence comes from Lolium perenne, assembly GCF_019359855.2. Lineage (NCBI taxonomy): Eukaryota > Viridiplantae > Streptophyta > Magnoliopsida > Poales > Poaceae > Lolium > Lolium perenne. The sequence continues at coordinate 25,242,084 of NC_067250.2, forward strand.
TCCCTGCGCTGTGGCGAGCGCAAGGGGCAGGGCTGGTTTCGCCTCTTCCTCAACCAGTCGGCCCTCCGTGACCCCGCCGGAGTGCGCTGCTTCGGCGAGCAGATGAGCACCGTGTACGACGCCGCCTCCGACGACTACTACAACGTCCCCGGCGTCGAGACGCGCGTCCCGTTCTTCGGCTCCACCAAAGCTTTCCGCTATCCCGATCCAGACGACAAGTAAGTACTAAGTAGTAATGTATACTGATACAGGATTGAATTCCTCTAGTTTTAGTGAAATCTCATGAGCGTTGTCGTTGTGACATCAATCAAATGATTAGGAATTTCTCCTACATGGAGAAGTTGGTGGAGCGGCTGGAGAAGATGGGCTACCGAGACGGCGAGACCATGTTCGGCGCGCCATACGACTTCCGCTACGCCGTCGCGCCGGTGGGGCGCCCGTCCAGGGTCGGCTCCGCGTTCTTCAGAGCGCTCAAGAGCCTTGTCGAGAGGGCGAGCCAGCTCAACGGCGGCAGGCCGGTGATAATCTTCACGCACAGCTACGGCGGCACGCTGGCGCAGCAGTTCCTCGTCCGGCGGCCACTGCCCTGGCGCAGAAGGTTCGTGAGGCGCTTCGTGCCCGTCGCCGCTCCGTGGGGAGGGCTCGTCCTGGGGATGCAGGTGCTCCTCTCCGGGAACAACCTGGCCCTGCCGTTCGTCGACCCCCTGGCGCTGCGTCAGGAGTACAGGAGCCTTCAGAGCAGCCTCTGGCCGCTGCCCAGCCCGGCGGTCTTCGGCACCGCGCAGCCATTGGTGACAACCAAGAGCAGGAACTACTCGGCCGGCGACGTGGCGGACTTCCTTGGCGCCATAGGGCTCGGCGAGGCCGTCGAGCCTTACGAGTCCCGCGTGCTACCTCTGTTCGGAGAGTTGCCGGCTCCTTTGAGGGTGCCAGTGAGCTGCGTGGTCGGAGTCGGGGTGGGGACGCCGGAGAGGATGGTGTATCCGGGGGATGACTTCGATGTGACGCCCGGAGTGGTCGTCGGGGACGGAGACGGGCTGGTGAACCTGGCGAGCCTCGTGGCGGTGGAGACGGCATGGCGTCGTGCTGGCCATTTTAGGATGGTGAAGGTTCCGAACGTGTCCCATACCGGCATTCTTCTGGAGGATCGTGCGCTGGACATTGTCATCCTGGAGATTAAACTGGCTAATTTAATTAGTCCCAAAATTTAAGCATCTTGCTATACTCCCGTGTTTCCGTCGTTGTCCCTACGTCTGAACTGAATGAAAGGATTATCTAACTGTAGCGTGTTTTAATTCATAGTTTTGTCTTGGGAGAGATTGTAGTAATTAAAGTCAATGATAATATTATCAAATACTTTTACACTAGAAAAGGGCTGAGACAGAGTGACCTATTATCGTAAATGCTATTTAATATCGTGATTGATATGTTCGCTCTCATGATTGAATATGTAAAGTCTGAGGGCCAAACAAAAGGTGTGATTTCTCATATAATTGATGGTGGTTTATCCATTCTTTAATAGGCCGACGATAGAATCCGTCCTCGTCCTACGTCTGAATCAAAGGAGTTTTCGAAGATAAACTTTAATGAGAGTGGGTTGTTTTGTTTTGGTGAGGCCAAGATGATGCCAATCTCTATGTTGGATTATTTGGCTGCGGGTTATTCTGATTTATTACCAGAGACTCACTACCGCTGAATGGAAACAGGTCAAGGAGAGACTAAAAATTAGATTATGTTTTGGCAAGTTGATAGCAAAAAAAAGAAAAATATCGATTGGCTACGGGAGTATGGTTTGCTGACCTAAAGATCAAGTAGGACCTGAAATTCATGATCTTGATATCAAGAAGAGGGCTTTTCTTGGCAAATGGCTTTTCAAGCTTCTTTCTGGTCAGGATGGGAATGGGCCGACCCGGACCTGGCCATGGCCCTGGCCTCGTTGGCCTCAGGGCCAATTTACGAGGCCATGGGTTGACCCATTTTAAAAAAGTTAGCGGCCTTGTTGGCCCAATGGGTATCTCGGGTCGACCCTAATTCTAGATTATATATACTCCTTTTGCTGTGGTTAAACTGAAAACATTCAGTAAAATATACTTCAATTGTACAATAAAATTAGGACTAAGCAATCATGATAATATGAAATAGATAGAGTTCTTAAAGGTACGGCAGATGTAGTTTCAGCACTTTCCTCGCTTGATTTAGATAGACAGACGTATCTAATTGGTTCCAGTACATGTGTGTGACGTACTTAGCTAGTTAGCTTTTCTGGTTTTTTCTTTCAGAATTCGCTAAATGATATTCTAAGCTATCTCACGATGGCTGATTGGTATACTACGCCTGGGTAGATTGACATAATCGATGCAACTCGCCGATGCTAATTGCCCCAAGCTAATTGTACAATAGAAACTCATCTGTTAGAGGTAGCGATAATAATTAGAGCTAGTGCAGCTGTAGGCCTGGGTCGACCCTGCTGGCCCGACGGGTCGATCGGTGCCGGCTCCACTGACCCAATTTCCACATGAGGCCGACCCAACTGGCCCAATGGCCTTGTTTTTTTGGGTCGGGCCAGCGACCCACTGGGTCGACCTGGCCCATTCCCATCCTGACTTTCTGGAGAGGCAAATCAAGTTTAGTTGCAAGTTTGGTCATGAAGAAATGTTTCTCCGGGCTCAGTTGCTTGGAGAGATTGATGGTATTTCACCCACCAATGCCATTGACAATGTTTATTTGTCCTTGGAACTCTCAAGCATGTTTTCTACCAACTCCATGTATCGCAAGCTCAACCAAAGGACGACGGTGGCCCCAGCAGATGATAGTTGGAGCTTGCCCATTTCTATTAAAGTGAGGATCTTTCTCTAGCGGCTTGCTAAGGATCGCTTGTTGGCCAATGACCAAATCAGGAAATACCATGGCCAATCTGATGGGGTTCGTGTGTTGTGTGCCCAACCTGAAGTTGTGGCCCATATTTTTTTTCCAACTACCCTTTAGCCCTATTTACGTGCGGCGGGTTGAGATCTAGGGTTAACGTTTAACGATTTAAGGGCATCTGGGGATGTTTCCTTTGGATTTTATTTGCGGCCCAAAGCTGAGGGGATTTGGACTACTCGTAACAAATTCACACTAGAGGCAAAGTTTTCTAGACAACCTGCTAACTATACCTTTAAAAATATGCTTATCTTGCAACAATGGAGGTCTCTTCTAAAACTCAATTAGGTGTTGCCGTTGTTGGATGAGGCCATCGTTCTCCTTAAAGAACTATTCTCCAAGAAAGCTTATAGGCATGTGTCAGTGCGAAGCATAGATCAGTTTGTGTTCGTCTCATTAGTTCTTCACTAGTTTGTTTAAACTTTGTGTCTACAAGTTGGTCTGTAAAACTTATGCGTGTTGGTTCCTCAGCGTTCGTTGCTACCGCTAGTTGTGAGGCTTTATTAATTTAAAACCGAACACGTCGTTCCTTCTTTAAAAAAAATAGTTGTGGTGCATGTACCAAAGCATCTTATACGTTTCTCATCCATGTGAATGAGAAATTCCTAGTAGGCAAGGTACGGTCTCCACTTCGTGGCAGCCACCAGCACAGCTAAATATTTTTTACCATATTTTTAATATGAATATTGCATGGGCGTGAGTTGATGGAGAGGCCGGCATTTTGTTAAACAAGCTAGCTAGGTACTATACTCCGTGATCTATAATTGTACTGATGAATACTAGTGCAAAAATACCGTTCCACAACAAGTTGGACGTGTTCAACTATCTGAGCTACACAACTGCTTTTGTGCAAACATTTTGCAACTTACGCTCTCACCTTTTTATATTTCTCATATACTATGTCATCTTCCATTTTAGCTAAACCACGTCATGGAGTCATGACCTTTTGATGCTTTTCTCTCGCCTACTCCCCCAATTCGATCGTGCTTTATCCATGTTTACTTACAAAACAATCATAACTATATTATTCGCAAACAATATCATGCAATGAAGCGAAGCAATTGTGGTACGACCAAGAAAATAGAACAATATATTATTCATACGAAAAATAGATCATGGCTCATTGTTCACCAACAGCAAAGTATTAACATATTTTTATAGTGCAAGTGTAAAATGTTTCTGTGATTTTATTAATTAGCAGAATATAAAATGTTTCTGCGATGAGAATATGAGAATTGCAGGCTGTATCATTGTCGGAGCCAGCAGTAACATTTCATCCTATCACATATTTTAGTGGGAGAAAAAAAAATCTAGATCCAGCACTAGGTTGTATCTGCATTTGGCTGGTCTATGCTTGCTTTTTTTTTTATAATGAACGCTTTATTACTTGATCAAGCAATTACACTCAGCCTTGCATAATCAGAATACACGCAACCATTCTAGAGTCTCAAAAGTCTCAAAGTAAAAAACAACAAAGGCTAATACATATCAATCATGAGCAAATGTAGAACACCTAAGATGATATTGGTGGCTCAATTCGTAGATTATGCTACCACGCATGTAGGGAAAAGGTATCCCTCACCATATCTTCCAACCGTGTACATACCTTCGTAAAGAGATCGCGGTTCTCCACTCTCTACAGCGCACTTTTATACACAAGTATTACACGTATTATGAGTTAAAATTAGAACAACTAAAAGGATTACTCCCTCTGACTCCACTTGTGTAGATTTAGGCAAAATCTAGACTCTAAATTCATTAGACATACAAGACCGGAGTGAGTAGGTCGTATGACATATACCCATTTGGAGGGAGTGCATACTATATTAGAGCATCTCCAGTCGCATCCTCCAAAGCGTCCCCCAAAACGCGCCGGATTGAGCGTTTGGGGGACGTGTTTCGTTCGTGTTGCGTTTGGGGGACGTCGCTCCCCAGTCGCGTCCCCCAAACAAAATTTCGGAAATTTTAAACTTAACGAGATTCGATTAAGATTCGTCCAAACTTACATAAATTCGAATGAAATTTGACTAAATTTAAACTAAACCTAATCTAGAACCACTTGCGGCGGCCGGAGGCGTCGTAGTACTGCTAGAAGTTGTACATGTCGTCAGTGACGACCTCCTGCTTGACGCGCTCATCGACGGGCTCGTCCTTCACCAAGCCGCTTGGTCCTGCCTCGCCGTCGTCGGAGAGGTCCACCAGCGGCGAGGAGAAGATCTGGGAGGGGGGAGGCGGCGGCGACGAGATGGTTTGTGAGCGGTGAGAACTGCAGGGCGTCTTTAAACAGCGGCGGCAGCGGGTGGTTGCACGCAATAACGCCGGCGCGGACGGCCATGCAGCCATGCACGACGAGACGCGTCCCTGCGTCGCCTGGGAAAACAGGGACGCCATTAACGTCGCTTGACCAAAGGTAGGCGGCGGGGTTTTAGGCTTCCGAGCCGCTGACGCGTCGGGCCCGCATCGGTTCGCCTCGCTTTTCATTGTGTCCGGCGTGCCCGGAGCGTCCCCTGTGGGATGGGGACGGACTCGAGACGCCGGACACCGTATCGAGGCGCGCCGAATAAAAATGGGCTTTGGGGGACGCGGCTGGAACGGTTTTTGGTCCGGCGCACCCCAAATCCTTTTGGGGGGCGCTTTGGAGGACGCGGCTGGACTATCCACATACGAGAGTCGTTGGGTCCATACACCCGATCCATTCAAATACACACCAGGTTCATACACCATCAGTCCATCACAAAAGAGAAACACCCGGTCCATACCGATCGCTCCATAGTCTATACCCGCACGCACGGCCTTCGATTTGTTTCCTGACCATTCTTCGCGCGCCACCTACCAGGCTACTACGCGGTCCACGCGCTTCTCCTCCGACCCTGCCATCCCCTCTCTTCTCGTCGGCGGCTTCCCTGGCTCCGGCGACCGGCCGGCGCCTGGCAGGTGAAAACCCCGCGCTCTCGTTGGCGATGCGGAGTACCATAGCACAGCAAACCTAGCAGTAATTGATAGTCTACAAGAATTTCTGATATCTCAGGCATGCTTTTCTGTTTCTGCTCGTAGGTGTACACATCAGTAATTGGAATGGCTTCTTCAAAGCTTCAAGCCCTTTGGAACCATCCTGCTGGCCCCAAAACCAGTTAGTGCCATTCAGACCACCATGAACTTTGCAGTTATTTGATCATCTGGTTCCAGCATACTTGCAGTTATCCTGCTGGCTCCAAAACCATCCTGATCGGTTTTGATCATCTATTATTGTGTACAACTAGAAACCTCGATAATGACCCCCTGTTTTCCCTTGCCGACCACAAAATCCTCTTGGTAGAATCTTCCGGTTCTGAAGTGGTTGCTGTCAGAATCTCAATGTTGCCTTTGTTCTCTTGTCTCTGGATTTTATGTATTTTCCTCCTGTGCCCTTTCAGTTTCATATTGTGTTGCTGCGTTGGGATTTCCAGGTTGTTGGCATCTTTTAAATGTGAAAATAATATTTGTTAGTGTGTGTGTTTACTCTGTTTTCTCGTTTCGGTACATCAGTTCAGGAGGTTGTTAAATTTTTGTCAACGAAATAACACGGAGATAAACAATACTACCACCGCCAAGAAACGAAATAACACGGAGATAAATAATACTACCACCGCTAAGAAACGAAATAACAGTCAAGCTAAGGACATCACACAATTGAGCATGAAACCAACAAATCCTAGAGCCAACAACTATTCAGAATCCTTCTACAAACCGCTGTTGTCCTTAACTTTTAAATTGCCCTATGATCCATTAGATTCTGGTAGTTGCGAGTTCCACTTCCTCCTCACTTTCAAGGAGTAAGCACCTTCGCATTGCCATTCATGCAGCCACTCTAAAACTCCGCAATGTGGTATGTGGAGCCAAGAACCTGTTATGCCCCTGATTCTTCTGGCCAGGTTATCTTTAGCAAGTTTGACAGTCGGGGTTACAAAACCCCTCGTATAATTTTACCCCTCAACCAAGGCATCTCTCATATTGGTCCAGAAAAACCTAGTTGCAGGACTCTAAGGAGCATATCAGCGATCTATAATTCACCGTACAACTGATATATCCATACCCTTTGCTCTCATGTCTCAAAATTTTCATGGTAAGCTTGGCGTACGAAAATATTTACTGATATTGCATTGCTAGTTCATATTAGTGAAGATGTTTTCTTTTTTAGTATTGTGAATTATTGCCAATTATGATGCCAATACTTGGCATTTCTTTTGCACTAAACTGTGATGCATATCTAAGTATCACTTGAGAGTTCGATATGATCTGGCCTTCATTGCAGTTCATTTTTGGGCTCCAACATTTAAATGGGGGATCAGCATTGCGAACGTTGCCGACTTTGCCAAGCCTACTGAAAAGATATCCTATCCCCAGCAAGTCGGTATGTTTAAGTTATCTAGTCAAATCCTGCACCATAATATCAGACGGGCATGCTGTTGGTTTGCCGTCTATTATTCTTGTGTGCTGCTCACATGCTTTGTTCTGTTACATGGTGTGCAGTTATTACTTGCACCGGAATCATCTGGTCACGCTACAGCACGGTTATCACACCGGTAAGCCATAGATACTTGTTACATATACTGTATTAGGCTGTGTTTGGTAGCAAAGTATTTTTGAAGTTTTTGGGAAATACCGCAGTTTTCTAAATTGCTGCAGTTTAGAATACTTTGATGTGTTTGGGAGTGATGAAAAACTGTTGTATTAATACTGAAGTATCCTAGAAACCGTGGTTTTTTGAAGTATTAAAAATCAACTTTGGACCTCTTTTTCCTGAAACGGAGAAAGGTAGAAAATTCAACTTTGCCGAAAGTGAGAAATACTTAGGCTGTGTTTGGTAGCGAAGTTTTTTTAAAGTATTTGAGCAATACCACAGTTTTTAAAAATACCGCAGTTTCAAATACTTTGATGTGTTTGGCTATGACTACAAACTGGAGTATTAATACTTTAGTATCTCTCAAACTGTAGTATTTTTGAAGTATTGAAAAAACAAGCCCAGACCTCTTTTTTCTGAAACTGAGAAACCTATAAAAATGTTCCCGCCTCGTTCGTTACTAGCCATAAAGGAGAGATACCTTTATCTTTCGCCCGTTTGTTTGATCCGGCCCCAGCCGGCTGGCGAGGGAGTCGGTGAGGACGAGCTTAATCTCCTCACGCGACTCTGATCTGCCCATGGATAGGAACGCGGCGACCACCCGAGCAGACTTCTGAAATCAGCGATATCTCGACGAGGCAGGGGCGGCCGCGTCCCCGAGCTGCCCAACGTGGCCCCGTGGGACTTTGGTGGTGGCGGTCTGCGTTCATTGTCTCGGACAGGGAGCAGCTCAACAGCCTGACTCTAGCGCCATGCAACAACCATGCATAGGGCGTAACACTATGTCAGTACAGGTCAAAGTCATCATCCATGCAATAGAAATGCACGCATCTATCAGGAAAGAGATCATACATAACAATCGGTCAAACCCTGAGAGGGACTGTAAAAACAGCACTTTCCAAACGGTCTGCAGTTTTGGCCAAAACTGAGAAATACTATGGTATCAAGAAACTGCAGTATTTCTTCTCCATTTAAAAAATACTTTAGTTTTGCAATACTTCAGTTTTGGAAAAACTTTGTTGCCAAACTAAGCCTTAGTGTCACAAAACTGCAGTATTCCTCCCCTGTGCACTGAAATACTTCAGTTTTGCAATACTTCAGTTTTGAGAAAACTTCATTGCCAAACTAGGCCTTACTGTCTATTTTCATTACGATGTGCACTGAAACGTATAAAGTGATGTGGACTAGATATATCTTAACTGAAATATATTCGTTTTAAGACTCAACATTTCTTGCTACTAAGATATATTTTTTGCATCAATCTTCCCGGTTGTACTGCATTTACTTGATGGCTCCCAGGACTGGGCTATGGGTATTCAGTTGCTTGTCGAATATGTGGTTCATTTTTTTCGAAACGGGGGAAACTCCCCAGCCTCTGGATCAATAGATGCATATGGCCTATATTAATTTAATATACCTGAGCGGCTGAGCCACCTTGTTCCGGAAATGTTCGTGAATTGCCCATAGCTGATACATCTTTTTTTGAGGTAGCCCAAAGCTGATACATCTTGATTCTGCATGTTATTTTTATTTCTTGCCCAATGAGGGCTTTTCTTTGTTAGAGCCCCCACTGTTCCTGCGCTGTTTCCTGTTTCAATCTTGTCATCTCACGCTACTCACTTTTCTCAGAAAAACTGGAACCTTTTCAGCGTTAGCCTTGCGATGGCCGGTACAGGATTGTATCAACTCTCCCGTAAAATAAGGTTTGTTAGGGCTAGCTAATCCGTGCCATCCAATTTGTTGCAGAATATTAAGATGACGCTGTTTGTGTTGGTTGATCTCCTCCGCATTGCAGGGAAGACTGCTTTTCAGATGAGAAGGAGGTAGCTGCTGCGTCAGTGGAAGGATAACGACGACCGACCGGTTTGATCAATTTCAATATCCTGCTTGCTACCTTTGAGTCGGTTTGAGCTGCACTGCGGAGAATGTTGAGACATGAACCCGTAATCAAATAATCAATGTTAATGCATTGTGCCGCAAAAAGACATGAAAATGTCAACTGCCCCATTGTATTACTGTTTGAGCAAAATTAAAGCGTTGCATATGCAAGCAACTCGTGGTGAGTCAGCCATTTCCCAGATTATGTCACGAATCAGTGGCGGAATACAAGTTCAGATGCACGAATTTGAAGTTCTTTTTTTTGAAAAAATAAATAAATAACGAATTTGAAGTTCTAAAAGCATATCCAGTAGGTGATGTAAATACGGCATAATAACCGTTCGAAAAACCTTGAAATCAGGCAACCGATCAAGCCGAAGCGCTAGCGATCTGTCGCCTGCCTCACGCGCTACTTTCTTCTCTGGTCCCGTCCAAGCCCACGGCACAGCTGGCTAGCATTTTCCCGCGCACTGCTATCCGCTATCGAAGAGATGCGTGAGAGGCTGCTAGGAAACATATAGCTAAAATAACATGCTAGCTACTCTTCGTATTATTTTTTATTTGTGGTGCTATAAGAAATGCCATTGATTTAGAGTTTTTTATGTTATATATATAACTTTTTTGACACACCATTGTCTCGTTTGTCTTTAGCTGCAAACATACAAGCAAGATGCTTGGATGACTCTTGGTGTATGCTAAAAAAAATATTGTGAATCTGACTTGTTGGAGTTGCCAGCTTGCTCCGTGCTGATACAATTCAGCTTCCCCAACGGCCTTCCTCTCTTGTTATTGATATTGGTGTAGTTCAGTGAAGATGTGTGTGGAACTCAAGTTTGTCATGCTTTGACTTATGTGTTAATACATGGAGGATTACTTATCTCAAGAGTATGAAGTAAAGAGGAGAATTCATTATGTATCTCGAGAGATTGTGATAGAGCCTGAAGAAGATAAAGTGCAAGACAGGGTTTTGTATTCTCAAAGACCTAATCTCAAGCGCATAGTCAAGTAACCTCGTGGTATAGTGAGAATTTATCAGTTGCGGTTGATGAACTAACGCATAAACTATGTGTAGTGTATGTCCATGTGGGTTAGGTGTTTTTATATGGGCTTGCACCAGAAGGAAGATTTGATATATCCCATGAGAGAATGATATCAAGTGGTGATCGTCATCAAGATTAACAAGCGCAAGTACAAGATGAGCATCTAGAAGATATCACATGACTAAAAGCTCGATGGCCATTTGGTATTGATGTACATGTGAAGATATACCTAAGTGAGGCTTTCCTGTAGTGGAGTATGGGGAGAAATTTGCGGGATTGCACAAAGCATATGTATCCATGAAAGGTGTTTCACCTTGACACGACCATGACCTTCATCATCTAGCGCAAGTGAAACACGCAAGGCAACTTGATAGATTTTCCATTTGACTGGTCTTGAGGTGGTTGTAAGAAGACCGGGTTAAAGATTATAGCCATATTATCAAGAGGGATCTCGGTTAAGTAGCGTGTATCATATCATTCTTAGAGATCTCAAACCTTTACATCATTGGTATCATCTTTCTTGATTGCTATTTGCTTTTTTTCTACTTGGGGTTTTAGAGATTATGCTTTTGTACGAGCCCAAGTTCATCAAAAATAGATTTTGTATGAAAAATTGTAGTGTTTTTATCTTTGGAGGTTTTACATGTTATTATTTAATTAATATAGAGTGGAAGGATCATATGAGAACCTAGAGGGGGGTGAATAGGTGCTAATCAAAATTTAATTACTTTTTAATTTAAGCTTCAATTTAAGCTTGACACAGAAGATAAATTTTTTAGATATGCAACTATGTGAACTTACCAATATGAAAAGGTGCAAGCAAGTAAACAACATACAAGTAGTGTAGTGTGGTAGAGGATTGAGGTAACCAAGTGAAGCACGCGGAGACACAGGAATGATTACCGCAGTTCCTTCTTTTTTAGGATTTATATGTACGTTGGAGGAATGTGGCGCCACGAAGGCACCAACGCCAACAAGGCATCACCTTATTTTCCGGTGAGAAAACCTAGCTCACGCTCCACTAAGCAGTAGTCTTTAAGGTAGCAACCGAAACATTTACACAAAGCTGGGGACGTGTCCACAATCAAATTGAAGGCTCCCAAGGTTCGTCCATGGAGCTCTTACAACGAGCAAGCTCCGTTGGCAACTTTTGACAAATCTAGGGTTTCACAAAAAGAGGTTCTTCTCAGCCGTGTTCCTTAAACAGCGTCTAGATGCATTTTAATAGAGAGGACCATCACATGTGCGAAAAGTAGATGAGAAAACGTATGGGAAAAATGTCATGTAGAGACTAGGGGTTGCATGCATGCATCCGGACGTTGTTTTTGTGTCAAGCGTCTGGTAGACTCTATACACAGAATCTCTACCGAGAACGCCGGACACAAAATGTAACGCTGCTTAGATTTAAAGGACGCGACTGAAAAGCATTTTTCTCCATTTCTTATCGGTGGTCCCTTTCTCCATTTTTTTATCAGCGGTCCCCCAAACGTCGACTGAAGATGCTCTAATGGCGCATATGTGAGATGTACATAGAATTGTGGTGGCGTTTTTCGAAAGTTTAAAATAGCTAAGAATTGGAGTGTTGTCTATCTAATTAACTCTTAGAAGTCGTTTGGAAGCCAGGCTTTGCTTTCATTTGTAGTACTTTGAAATAAATACATATATTCATTTTATTTATATTGTAATTCCATAAATGGACATTTGTTTGGTTGCTACAGGAATTGCAAATGATAGTAGAATTCAATATTGAATTTGTAAATGGTTTCCATAGATAAACACGTGAATGACAGATCTGAGCTCGGAATCGTGTTTACCCGTACCGTTATTTTGCTAGATTTTCTAAATAAAATAACGTCCAATTATATGGCAACCAAACAGCCCACCTATGAAATTTTAAAATGAATTCCAGGATTCAAAGTCCAAAATGATGGATACCAAACGACTTCTTACTGAAAAGGGCAGTTCTGATCTACCACGAGGGGGACAACCGTACAAAGCCAACATTTTCCTGTGGCCAAAAGCATAGAGCTGGCAGGTTTTAATGATCGATCATTCCAACGCACAACTCCACGAACAAGAGAGTGGGGATTCCAATCCACAAAGTAAAGAACATGATGATTGATGAGATCTACAAACAACAGTAGAACAGTCGCTAGGCAAAATATCCACCATTGTCATGCGTGCATTTGTACAGCACCCCGCTCGAAGGGCTGGCTTACAACAGAAGATATACAATCTTGTGGCAGAAAACAGCATACCACATTCTCGTTACAGATTACGGATAATTCTATTCAAAACTGCACGGAGTTCATTGCAGGTTTCGTTGTGCTAATGACATAGGGCAGAGAGCGTGCTACGGTATGGGATCTACGAGAAGGTGTCCTCCCTGTCCCCCTCAGCGACATCACCTTCATCGATGTTGCTGAACTCCAGGAAGTGTGTCGGCCTGTGATCCTCGTGGTAGAAGTCTCTTGGCGTCCCCAGCTTCATGTTGTACTTCATCTGCGGGTCATGCTTGACTCCCATGAAGTTGTAGTTCCAGGGAGCATTGTCCGGAACCTGGTGGAAACACAAGTTTAGTGAATATAATATGTCAAAGGTAAGTAAGTGGTTCTGAACAACAACTGCAACTAAGATGAGTCATTACCATGTAGAATCCAAGGAAGCGGTCACTGAGAAGCATCTGGACCTTCTCGTAGTGAGTTGGGAGATAACCATGTGGGTTGCTCCCATTGTCCTTGTTGCTACGGCCCCATTCATAACCACTTGGTGTCAATTTGTATGCAGTCAACGAGCACGACCCTGGGGTGAAGCTGCATGTCAAAATGATGCACTTCTCACCATCCCACTGCTTGTTGTTCTCCAAAATCTTCGCATGTGATGTCAAATCCTGCAAGACAACACAGAAAAAACACTTCAGTATTTAAGACTGGATCAGGCCTAAAAGAGGTACTAAATTTTATATGTGCAAGAAACAGCAGACATAGTTCAGCAGAGTCTGGGTGACAAGCAAAAAATAAATACCCTGCAACAGAATCTAATACTGAAAGCACGAGTTTGACAGATCCGAGCAATCTCCCACTGTCAAACTGATAGATCTAACATCACACGTCCCTCCAATGATGTACAATGTGACCATAACATGGATGATTGCTAGCAATACTATTCAAAATAAAAGTTTCTTCTTATTGTCACTGTAATGCTAGGGATTTAGCTTATTTTGTCCTTTAATTCGTTGATGCTATAGATGTTCAATTATATGGAGCGATTGCTATTTTATACACTCCTGGCAGTGTGATGCATGAGTATTGGTAACTACTATTCTGCCAGCATTTACTATCAAAGAATGAGCTGCAATAATGTTTCGTAGTCACAGAACTTCCTGTGCTATGAGAGTGTCAAGTGAGAGTTTTACTTTTAAATTCTGACATCAACTAGGAACCGCATGGAGGGGTTTTAGGGCTTTTAAAACTGCTATGATCTTTTCAGGTTGTAGTCAAATACTACTTCCATATTAAACAAAACAGTAGTCCATCTTAACTGAAATGGTGCCATGTAAGCATAATAGATCAATTGTTGGAATTGAAAACCATAGTTGCAGCATGTATGCACTTAACAGCAATATGTTTATATGTACTTCACAGTGCGAGTTGGAAAGATAAAATCATGTTTTCTATTCCGTATAACAAGGCATCTAATGTCTAAATGTTATACACACGAGTCTAGGAATATATAATTAGCTGATGGAAGTATGTCATTAGTGCTTGATTAGACATTATAGATTTGCTGATATTTAGCTACTACTTATTTTGGATAAGGATTACATGGTTGGATTTGAAGGTAGAAATGATAGGGGACAAACCTGAGGTGATAGCTGAGGAGCTTCATTCGGCTGGGTATGCATCCATCCTAACGGTTCCAAGTCAGCAAGGAACTCATGCTCCGGAAGGTTCGTTGGCAGAGTCACCATCTGGTGAGTACCATGCTGCGGGGGAATGGATATGCATCTGATCTCCTTAACTTGAGGATTATCCTGTGGGCTCAGCCCATACAGGAAACCCGCAACCTGTGTCCGTAAATCTGCTATGCATATGAACTTCTTCAATATATTCTTCGGCATGATGTAAGTATAGCCAGTCTCCTGTAAGACAGAATAAACGCAGTCAGTAAACATTCAGATTTATTTGGTGATTGGAAAATCTAGTAGAAGGAATTGTGGTGATGACCTTAATATCATCTGAGTTGACATAAATGTGGTTGACACGGAGATATAAGTTTGTAGCAGAGATGGCCCTGACACGCCAATCTGTCTTTGACGCAAATGCTGCTTGCTCATACGGACTGGTCGTCGTGATGATGAGCTCATCTCCATGCACATTAGTTGTCCTTGTTGTAACTGCAGTTAATTGAGTTGTCTCCCGGGACTGCAAATTGAAGTAAATGCACGTGAGAAAAATAGACACGATTAGCCATGCATAGAAACTAGGCAGATGCTATTATTTGTGCCATACCTGTTTTTCAATCTCAGCTATCTGCTGCCTCTGCTGTGACGGTGGAGCTATTTCAGCACCAAGTATTATATCACGAATCTCAGATTGTGTAAGTGCTGAAGTATTAACATTGTTTTTCTTTGCATAATCAGAAAGGATGAGATCCCTGAGCGCACATTCGACCTTCAGCCACTGCTCATCAGTTAAAGTTGGCCAGATATGATGTGGTTCCGTGACAATTGTCTTGTCAGGCTTCAGCAACATCTTAGCCTTCTCATTATTGACATGTAGTGCTCGCAGTATAAGCACAAGCCGAGAGAATGCGGTGTAGGATGAGATACTTTTCAACCAATCATCATATATGTTGTAAAGAACCATCTGCGGTTCTGTAGCCTTGAGAATAAGATCACCGAACTTCTCAATCTTCAAGCAAGCTTGGAATGGCAGCTGCAACTCACTACCCTTTATAACAATGTTTGGGAAGTCAAGAAGATGGACCTCCAACGGATCCAACATACCCTTCCTTGTCACGATAATTTGCTTTGGCTGCTCTTCTACAGGAAGAGATCGAACTAATGCAGCAACCTCCTCAGCTGTTTTCCATTTAGCCAGCTGCCCAAGACGCTTTTGTCCCGCCCATACACTTGTGTGGATGACCTGCAGATTAAGATGCATTTTTGTTTTAGTTTCCGAGTTGTGATGCTACACAGTTGTGCTATAATTACAAGAAAACTAGAGATAAATGCGGAGAAAAAAGTAACAGACCTTCAGAAATAGTTGGCCAGTTCTTGGATTGAAAATGAAGATAGCACCATTGATTGGTTTGGTGGTCAAATTACCCTCAAAGGTTTTGTGAATGGTAACTCGATAGACATTTGTGTCATCCACAAACCATATGATTTGATTGCTGAAAATCTCTCCATAGTTCTGTGAAGACAGATATGGCTCAGTGGGTTCAGATGAATACAACTGGAGACCCTTCCGTATTCTCTCCCTCAGCACATACAAGGCAGGATTTGACTGTCAAAAAAATCAAGCTCATTAATTGTATTGGACATCTAGTACAATGTAGAAATATAACAAGTAAAGCTAGATTGGTTACAATTAACATGATCATTACCTTCATAATCTTGTTCATTGCTTGCTGGAGGAGGGGCTTCGACCCAGGGAACCAGTTACCGAAAGCAGAGTGCAAATTATATGCTAGATCAAGTCCAATCATCACCCCTGCAAGAAATATTAATAATTAATAAATATAAAATATAGAGATTCAGACAGGGTAAGAATTTGGAAGTATCATGGATAATCAAATTCATACCAGTTGGAGAAGGGTAGATGGACATATTGTCCGTTGTGTAGTCCATAAATTTGGCCCTTGTGTAACGTTCTATGTCATGAGAATCATAGTCTCCCCATCGAAGTTGCACATCAATCCAATACTTGTTACTTGCTTTCTGATCGAACACATCCTTTGACTCAGAAACTAAACTTGGTTTGGACATCTGCCACCTATGTGCAGCAAAAAGGAGGACGTCTGCACAGGAACTGTTCATTTTGTAACTCTTCCTGGGATGTATTGTCTCTTTCTGCACCGTCTCAATCTCCAAAGCATCCAACTCCTGATCCAGAACTTGGCAAAGATCCATAACAACACTTTCATGGATCTTCTGCCAAAGATGTGCACGGAAAATCTGGATCAAAGAGATCTTCAGGGTCGGAATTTTACCATGCATGAATATACCTGTCAAATCTAGCTGAACCTGGAAACCAACATATACATTTGCACGATTAATGGTTGGCGACCACCAAAGGGTAAATCTTCTATTGGGGATCTGATTAAGCCCAGAACGCTGTGCATTTGTCAGCTTTTTGTACTTCATTGATTCCTCAAAACCTGATGCCTTTTCCCAAAAGAGACCCTCCCATGTAGGGAAATATGTTCCTTTAAATAAGGTATGTTCCAGGATACCTTCAACACCACCTAGTGCTTGGATCACATCAGTTCTGTAGTTGTTTAGATTCCATAGCTTTCCATCATGTCGCTGATGTGTCCACCAGAATGGGTTCTGTTTGAGCACTTGATACTGCTTGAAGTCTGTTCTCACCCTCCATCCTTTGTCGTACGCCAAAGTGTGGCGGTCTTTTTGGAACAGAGTATTGATACGAGGTATACCTCTATCCCAAGAATCTTCCAGATCCTCAAGTGTTAAACGCCTGTTCTGCGATTGTGCTTCCTGCCTCTTCAAAGCATACTCTGCCCAAACACGCTGTGAATCAATGAACTCGCTCTCCCATGGTTGGATGTAGCGATACAAGTTAGGGATAAGCTGGTCCTCTTCATGGCTCATACCACTTCGAAAATGTGTAACCCCGACATCTGTCTGTTTGCTATATCTGAGATCACTCTGTGGTATCAAAATGTGACCCATCGACAGCATACCCAGACCTCCAATTTCCTTGGGTGTATAGAAGATAACTGGTGGAAACCTGCTAGGCATCTTTGAGTTCAGGCCAATCTTTATGCGAGTCTGGATCTTGTTTTCACATTTTACAAGCAGATCCAATAGTTCCTGTGTATGAACAGTTGCTTCACGGAAATACGTCATGAGGCCAATGAGAGCAGTGTTCCACTTGTTGACTATCTTGGTAAATGTTGTTGACCCTGATGACATAAGAATTTGCCTGACACGGTTCTCGAAAACTTTCATGTGTTCATCGTCCACCCTCAAAAATGCAATAGCTGTCCTTTCTTTTGTCTGCTCATTCTGCAGATTCCATACTCCATCTTTTGTGTTGCTGAATGCCTCCTGAGTCATCCGTATCTTTGGCAATATACGGACCTCAAACCCGGACATGCTAAAGAGCAGGTTTGGGTTATCCTTGCTGTATGCAGAGACAAAGCTGTTCTCCCATTCTAGCGTCGTGATGCTCCTAGGGAGACGGTTCTTCATATCCCAAAATACACTTCTTCCAAGATTTACATCATGCTTCATGAGCCTCATTCTTGCATCTCTAGGCCAGCATTTCTTGTTATTGTAACCGACCATGTTCTCATTATTCGGATCAGGATGCTCTGTCAAGTAACGCTGAATTAAATCCCTTGCTTCTTCATGAGTGAACCTGAACATTATATGCACCTTATCAATATATCGAGAATACAGTCTGATGGGATGTCTTGTCTCAACTTTAGTGTCAGTATACGTAAGGAACTCATTTGGCATCTGAGGCGGCCCTGCAATCTCACTTGCTCGTGTTAAACCAAGAAGCAGGAGATCCAGAACAAGCCCATAGTACTGCACAACAAAAGACGCAAACTGGAGACCTCGAATAAGACCATAAGAGTTTGTGTGACTCATATCCTTGTAAGACAACACAACATTATTCTTTGCAGTGACATAATCAGCGATGTTATGGTCCAAGACCAACCGCAGAAGCCTATTCAACAGAGTCAGATCAATTTTTTCGAAGAACTTCTCAAACTTTGTCTGCATCATCACAACACACTGCCCATCGCTTGTGTCCCATATATCCAGCAAATTGTTTATACCTTGGCACCATTTGTAAACAAGTAGAGGAGGTGGTTCTGAATCAGCAGGCTTTACCCAATTTGGGAAGAGGTGACGCTTGTCCCCCTCATACCACAAGTACTGGTCCAGGTATGCGTCAGTAATTTTCTCAAGAGGCTCAATTTCATATACAGGAATCAAGTAGCTATACAGATCCATAAATTCAATGCCTACTTCTTTAAAAGCACGCTGAGTAAGAAGATGCCGTTTTATCCTTGACAAAGCTTCATGTGGATTATCATATGCTTGTTCTATTAAACCCAGTTCCTCTCGCTGGAGCTGATTTAACCTTACTGCCACACTATAAGACTCCTTTAGCCTTTCGAGTGCCAGTATAAGAAGTTTGGTATCATGCTTGTATGATAGCGGAGGAAAAGGAATTGGTGAGAACTTCCTTGATTCCAACCAATGAACTGTGGTTGTATAAATAGCAACTGCTTCTTCAGGTGTCACATATGGCCCGTCTTTCAAGTAGTTGTGTTGCCTCTCTTGTTCTGCTTTAAGCCACAAACGAGTTAACCTTCCAAGATTCTTGCGGCAGACAGTCTTGTCAACTGTAGCACCACGCCTGATACGCTCACGATTGTAGTGAGCAACATTTGTCCACCAATCAGCCTTGGATTTAACATAGCGGAGTATCATGTTCTCAATAGGGACTGGCAGACCAGGGACCTTCCAGGGAATATTTGCCTTCCAGCAGCGCCATGCCTCACTAAGATGCTGTAGTATAGTCCGGGCCTTGTTTTGCTTGATGCCCTCTGGCATGGCATCAAGGACATCATGCATAACTGCTGCTCGAAGTTCTAGATCAAAGTGTGACTCAACACGTTGCTTGGTTACTGTTTTAGCAACTCCTTTTGAATGGCGACCTTCAAACTGCCTGGCCAGCAAATTACCTAACCACCTTTCAAGTAAGGGCACAATACCTCGAAGGAAGAACAGCCACACTCTCCACATTGGAGCCCAAAATCCACAGCCAGGTCCTTTGCCAACGGGACCAGTGTTGAACCGATAATATATCAAGTGCTTCAGATCTTTGCACATCCTAATTTGCCGCATCAGACGATACTTGTATCTGTACATACCAGTCAACTGACCAACATGAGAGAATATGTATTGCAAACCATCAGCCAACTGAAAGGCATCAACATTGCCCAAGCGAAATTGGATGTTTGCGTCAACAACCAGCTTAGTAAGTCGCAAAATTTCACGGCACAAGTGGAATGCATTTCCAAAACGAGACTTCTTTCTCTCCTTTGTTGTGAGAGTCTTCACAGGCTTCAAATTGAAATTGTAGTCCAAATGAAGATAGTTTAAGTTCTTCCTGTGAATCAACAAGTTCAGCATGTTGTAGCCCTGCTTGCAAACTTGCAACCCAGCTTCTGCCCAGTCAAGCTCTGTAGTTTGAAAGAACTTTGTTGATTGCAGTGAACGGAACAGATGCTTCTTCTTTTGTGCTTTAGGAGGCCTATGATGTAGCTCATTAAGCACATAACACTTCAACAGCTTCTGGTAGCTCACCCTGACTTTAACTGGATAGGCTGGTGGGCTGCAAAACAGATATGAATGCAAACATGAGAAAAAACGTAAAACATAGAGGGAACCGAGGAAATGCATTGTTAACTCGTTGCAGTACTTACCAGTGCTCTTTGAACCACTCAGATACAAGAGGAATATCCTCAGCACGGCGTGTTCTACCAGATCTCATGTTAAAAGGCTTTGGAGCAAAAAGTAATGAAATGCCGGCAGCTGTTGTATCAGTGTAGAGTGGAGTTCTTTTCAAAAGAGGCTCCACGTGCTCAGGGAGACAAAAGTCGTCTTCATCTTCCTCTTCACTTGCTTTCTTCTCCCGCCGATCAACCTTGCTGGTTGAAGTGATCGGGTTTATCAGAGGATCATAGTAAAATGCAGGTAAATCTGGATCCTCTGTCTTGATATACATTATCATAGGAGTATGATATATGCAAAGCTTCACTTTCCTTGGCCTGTTATTGTACAAGTGTGGGAACGCAATCCTGTATTCAGTCCGGAGTGGTTGACGGATGATGAGTTTATTGATGTCATTAAATTCATTCCAGTCCTCATCCCCCTTCTCCATATCACGGTACAATGGCTCAAACTTTGGACCTCCTGCAATTGAATATTTTAACATCAGGGCATGATAAAATCTATGATGGGTGGTTGCTTATGTTCTCATAAAACCTAGATAATAGTCAAATAACCAGATGGGAGTAACTTTGATTCAACCATCAAATGAGAAGCTACATCTATTATGCTATGATTAACTTGTTGTGGTACTATTTTAGAACATGCAACATAAACATGGCTTATGGCTTACAAAAGAAAAGGCAAAA
Organism: Lolium perenne; assembly: GCF_019359855.2. NCBI lineage: Eukaryota > Viridiplantae > Streptophyta > Magnoliopsida > Poales > Poaceae > Lolium > Lolium perenne. Next base: position 25,262,934 of record NC_067250.2, read on the forward strand.
CATGGTTACCTGGGATACACATATTAAGAGCCTTCGCAGTGAAGAAAGACTCCATGTCAAACAGATAGAAATAATTCCTATCAATCAAGTCTGACAGAAGTTGACCAGCAAGGCGATAGAGTGTTGCCATGATGGGAAGAGATAGATGCCACTTCCTGTAGCTGGGACCATTTATAAACAATGTCTTCACGAGAGGCTTGTGATCATAAAACCATTGATAGACAGCTCCATCTTCCTCTGGGTCCAACTCCAACTGTATAGCCTCCAGCGGTTCAACATCCAACAAATTATCAGCATAATCCAGTGGAGGCTCCTCATCATCAAATGGAGGAAAGCGCATTCTTTTGAAATGCCGCCTATCTCTCTTCTCCCTTCGCATCATGATCCACATTGAGCCCCACTGTGGAAAGTGCACGATAAGATACGCATTTTAAGCAAAAACAAACCGGGAGCACCAGGATGGATGATAAAAAGAAGAAAGAAAAAGAATAAAGTGATGATCACGAAAGAAGAATGAAGTCTAGATGATTACCTGTGCCAAGTAAATGGGCTCAACTACCCACGGAATCTCATTTACGAAGGTTATTGCGCCAGTGATATGGTACAAGATCTTAACATGGCGAACCTGATAACAATAGTATATATTAGTCTATGTTCATGGAACAGGTGATCTTGGCAAAAGTAAGATCATCACTGTTCATATCTAATACAGTGGCAAGTAAAAGGATGTACCTGTTCCCAGGGCATCGGCATATTCTCCAGTAGTTTGTAGACCGCATGAGGCACAAACTTGAGAGCACCAAGATATACACGCTTGTCATGCCTGTATTTCTTTGAAGACATGTCCCCATGGTCCCTGCTCAACAGAAAAAAAATATGCATAAGCCTACTGAAATGTACAAAGATTTCCAATCCATAACAAGGCAAGGAACATTTAATTCATTCTTCAAGTCATTATAAACTCATTCTTAGTCATGACTTGCATATCTGGCCACGCATGTGTTTAGAACACAATGAAAGACCTAGTGGGTGGCCTTTAACCAGTATAACTTACTGATGGCCATGAAGCCATATGTATGATGAGAAAGAATGGCCATGTGAAAAAATGACCAGGGAGGGTGTTAACTACATGACAGTACCGGAAGCAACCAGAGGCATCTAGTTAATATACCCGAAAAGTGTGCTCACATAAAAGCCCAGCCAGACCCAACTACATAGCTTCACAAGGAAGGCTCTATAGCAACTAGCAGACAGGAAAATAAGCAAAACTAGCGCATCAACAACATCTAGAATGATGAATCCTGTGTCCTGCACAATTTACAGTTGAAGCAACAAAGTAATTGACATGTTCAGCACACCTAGAGGGTGAAAATATATAGAGAGAGTATATCATGAATCCTAATTTAATATCTAGAGTCAGAGACCGCAAATTTATGCCTATTTCCAGTGAGCACATATCGTGAAGCAGAGAATAGCACCAAAAACATGATTATGAGCAGAGCATAACACATGCAAATCTAAACCTAAGCACTACTGAATCACAAGCACAACCACAAATCCCATAAGTGATACCAAACTCTATGCTCGCGTACCCACTAACTTCAGTCGAGACGCCCATGTGGCTAGTTCGAAGCTACACAGAGCTACGGGACGACCTAAAACCATAGGCAGGCCGACATGAGCACCAAAGGGCGAAAACCTAGCCACGGGAACAACAAGAGGAGGCGCGAAACATCCGCGAGGCGGGGCGGATCTGAAGGTTTTCTACCTGATGATTTTGCGGACGTGCTCGGGGGGCATGTCCTCCTTCTGCGCCTCGACGAAGCCGAACTTGCGCTTGTCGCCGTAGCGCTTGGAGTTGAGCTGGTGCCACTTGCGGGCCTTCTCGACGAGCTGCGCCTCGAGCTCCTCGGGCGTGAGCGGCTGGCCGGCCTGCGGCGGCGCGGCGGCCGGGGGAGGCGGGGGCGGGGGGAGGGCCGTGCCCGGGGGCGGCGGCGCGGCCGCCATAGGCGGCATCGGCGGCGGCGCGCCGTTCCACATCGGCGGCGATGGCAGCCTCCGCCGCGGCTGCTGCTGCTAGGGTTTAAGTCTGGAGTGAATCGGGTGGGGTTCGACTTCCAGAGGGGTCGGGATTAAAATGGAGGGGGAAAAAGAAGAGGAAACCGACGGAGCCGCGATGCCTCGGAGATTTCTTTATACGTGGGGCCATGGCGGTGTGGCGGGGAGATTCCAGCCGACTTTGGTGAATTGGGCCGGGCTTTCGTTCTCAAGTCGGCTGTGTACAGGGGCCGACCTTTTTTTGCTACTCCCTCCGATTCAAAATAATAGCCCAAAAGTTGATGTATCTAGACATGTTTTAGTGTGTAGATACATCCATTTTAAGACAATTAATTTGAACCAGAGGGAGTAGTTTTATTGATTTGCAAACATGGCTAGAGCATCAAAATGAAACTAGAGGTTCATCGACCCAAATAGGTACATGAGAAACTTGAAATATAAGCGTTCGTAGCTAGCTCATGTGCTGCCTCATTGGCCTCTCTATGATAGTCTTCAGCCGAAAGCACTCCATAAGATAGAACACTCATCATAAATTGTTGTCATCGATGTCGATGAAAAACCACATTGTTTCATCGTATCCACCACCTGGATACAATCAGTTTGGACTACGAAATTGGTAAGCTCAATCTGTTGTGCCAACATATGAGACCTTCACTAAAAGCATAAGCCTCCGTCAATCGCATAGTTCAAGACTTTGTTTGCCTCTGCTAAACAAGTTCCATGGTCATTTCGGATTACCGCTCATGTGGCATCCGATCCTAGATTTATATCCAACGCGGCATCTATATTGATTATAATCATCCCCTCTAGAGGTTTCTTCCATCCCATTCTCATCGGTACATTAATCATCTTCCTTGCCATTTTATAATTTTGGGTAAAGGAAGATATTGACATTGCTGACCCAAAAGTTGGGTGTACTCTTTCGCCATGCACTATCTCACCACAGGTACCACCCAGCTGTGTTGACAAGCTCCTTAAAACCAATGTTATCAAAATTTGGGACATCACCTCCCCTCGTAATAATATTCTCGAACACCATTGAGTCTGATCAGCTAGTACATATTACATCGTCTATCATGTTTCTCATTCCCAAACATCGCCATACCTCTCGCCCGAGGGGCAGATTGGACAACCCCCTTGTGTGTCAACGTGTCTGTTTGCCAATATACTTTTTGCTCGAATCATGCCATGTAAAGCCCTCCACCCAAATATCTTGATTTTACTTGGCACATCTAGCTCCCAAAGCTTCTTCTAAACTAGACTATCTAAAGCTCCTGGACCTAAGTTCATGTGTATTTCTTTCGTTCCAAACCTATGTTCACATTGAGCGTGGTAAGCTAACCCAGTCCGTGTGTACAACCCTCGGTTTTCCTTTTTTCCTTTTTTTTCCTTTTTTGTTGCTCCTATTCTAATTTTCTTTGTTTTTATAGTTAAATGTTCATGCCTTGCTGAAAGAATGGAGGGGTAACCTAGAGGGGTTAATAGGTTCTACAAATTTTCTTCGATTTCTTTTGCAAGTTTAGACTTTGCGGAATATAGAGTGAGCATAATGCAAACTAGGTTAGGCAACCTATATGATGAAACAAGGTACTCAAGCACGAAGGCTATTACGCAAGTAAATGACACAAGTAAACAGATCGGTTTGAAATAACTGAGGCACGCGGAGATGAAGATGTATTCCCGTGTTCCCCTCCTTGAGAGGAAGGACGTCACGTTTGGAGAGGTGTGGCTCCCACGAAGGACTTCCGCCACGAAGGCTCACTTTCTTCTCCAGAGCCTATCCCACGAAGGAATAGCTCGCTCACTCGTGGTAGACTTTAGAGGTAGTCTTCATACCCTCACAAACTTCTTCTTGGAGCAAATTCACAACCCTGATGCTTCCGAGCAACTCTAGCCGCCTAGGGTTTCCACAAACACAAGAGTAACAAGCTAGCTGGATGAACTCAAGAGGGAATGAGATTTGGCTTGGTGGAATCGTAGATCTAGGCCTCCTCAAGATTTTCCCCAAAGGGATTTGAGTTTGGTTGGAGGAGGAGGAGGAGGGAGATCTCAAGCTTTTGGAGCTCAACAATGGAGTATGTGTGTGTGAGAGAGAGAAATGTCTTGAGATTTTTGACTGGTCAACCTACCTCTTCAAGGAAGAAGAAGTGGCTTATATAGTCCTCTTGAGAAAAAGAGTCGTTTGGTGCCGGAGTCGCGATACCCGACGTAGGGTCCGGCAGGTACCGAAATTTTTGGTATCCACCTGGCATGCCGGTCCAGGTACCGTACTGCCCGGCAGCAGCACCCGGTATGCTGAGTTGTGTGTCGGGTTAACCAGCAGCACTCGGCATGCCGGGCTCTGTGCCGACCTGCCTGGAACTTCGGTTCCTCCTCCCGAGTTGTATGCCATGGTTCATAACTTTGCTCAAACAGAAAGTTTCTCGGAACAACTATACCTCTCAGCATTTTTGGTGTGAAGAATATGTGTTAGTGATAACTGATACGTCCAAAACGTATCTACTTTCCCGAACACTTTTGCTATTATTTTACCTCTAATTTGTGTGTTTTGGATACAACTAACACGGACTAACGCTGTTTTCAGCAGAACTGTTCTGGTGTCTCGTTTTTGTGCAGAAATCCAACTTTCGGGAAAATCCTCGGAATTTATGCAGAAGGCCCTATTTTCCCAGAAGACTGACGGAGCCAGAAGGACAAGTCAGGTGGAGGCCCGAGGGCCCCACACCATAGGGCGGCGCGGCCCAGGGGGGGCCGCGCGGCCATGTGGTGTGGCCCCCTCGGCTGGCCTCCGACGCCCTCCTTCGGACTACTTATCGCCCTCGACCTAAAAACGCACGAGAAGAAGTCGAAGTCGCCAGAAACCCTCCAGAACGCCGCCACATCGCGAAACTCCGTCTCAGGAGCCAGAAGTCTCCGTTCTGGCACTCCGCCGGGACGGGGAATTGGAGGAGATCATCGCCGCCATCACCACCGACGCCTCTCCATCAACCAGCAATGTTTCCCCCATCCATGTGTGAGTAATTCCCCCGCTGTAGGCTGAAGGGGATGGTAGGGATTGGATGAGATTGGTCATGTAATAGCATAAGATTGTTAGGGCATAGTGCCTAGTGTCCGTAATTGGTACTTTGATGATATTGTTGCAACTTGTTATGCTTAATGCTTGTCACTAGGGCCCGAGTGCCATGATCTCAGATCTGAACATGTTATTGTTTCATCATGATATTCATTGTTTATGATCTTACCTGCAAGTTGTATACACATGTCGCTGTCCGGAACCAATGGCCCCGAAGTGACAGAAATCGGGACAACCGGAGGGGATGGTAGTGATGTGAGGATCACATGTGTTCACGGAGTGTTAATGCTTTGCTCCGGTACTCTATTAAAAGGAGTACCTTAATATCCAGTAGATTCCCTTGAGGCCCGGCTGCCGCCGGCTGGTAGGACAAAAGATGTTGTGCAAGTTTCTCATTGCGAGCACGTACGACTATAATTGGAACACATGCCTATTGATTGCTTTGTACTTCGACACCGTTTTATTATTATCTGCAAATGCCCTGCTATGATTGTTACATGAGTTTCTCTCATCCATGCAACGCCCGTTATCCGTCCCCGTGCCTACAGTATTTTAATCCTGTTGTTTACTATAATTACTACTGTTGTCTTTGTTACTCTGCTGTTGTTATTCTACTACTGCTATCGTTATAAAACTGTTACTATCGATAAACTCTTGCGAGCAAGTCTGTTTCAGTGCAGCTGAATTGACAACTCCGCTGTTAAGGCTTCCAAGTATTCTTTGTCTCCCCTTGTGTCGAATCAATAAATTGGGTTTTACTACCCGCGAAGACTGCTGCGATCCCCTATACTTGTGGGTTATCAAGACTGTTTTTTAAGCGCCGTTCTTGCGGGGAGCATAGCTTTATTTGGAAGTTCACTTGGATTGATATTGTTCACTGCAAATTCTCCATCATGGGTAAAACTCGCGATCCTAAAGTCGCCATATTACCATCCACTACAAGAAAAGGTACAACTCTGAGTACCTCTGCTACACTTGATTCACCATCTGTGATAAGTCAACTTGTTTCACCGCCGCAAGCTTCACTTGTTGGTACTTCTGCTGAATCTAAAAACTCTCATAATATTGATAATATTTCTGCTGTGCTTGATGATAGTGGTTCATTGGGATCCTTTCTAGATGCTACAATTGTTAGGTCTAGCCAAATTGAAAATGCTGAAACTCCTAATGCTGCTACACCTGTTAATTCACCTGAACTTGATTATTCTAGTGATGATCCTGATGAGGATTATGTGGAGCTTAATGATGATTTTATTAATAGATGCAATGCTACTACTGATGCAAGAAAAATTAAAAAGTTTCTCGCACAATATACTGTTAGACATAAGTTATCTCCTGATCCTAAATTTGCCACATCTCCTATATGCATTAAGGATAAAGATTATGATTTTTCTCTTGATCTATCTCATATAGCTATTGTAGAGAAAGCACCCTTTTGTGGTACTGAAAAAGAAAGTGCTGTAGAACACATGATTGAACTTTCTTCTATGAGTAGCTTGTTTTCTGATGATGTCAAGATGCGTACTTACTTTGTCGCTAAATTTTTTCCTTTCTCATTAAAGGATGATGCTAAAACTTGGTATAATAATTTGCCTCCTGGTTCTATTAAAAATCCAACTGAGCTGCGTGATGTTTTCTTTCGAAAATACTTTCCTGCTAGTGCTCAACATATTGCTTTACAGAAAATTTATAGGTTTGACCAGGGAGATGAAGAGAAATTGCCTGAGGCTTGGACAAGATTTTGTTCTCTTATCAGAGCTCGACCTGGACATGATTTAGAAAAGAATGATCTACTTGATATATTTTACAGTGGACTAACCATTGAATCTAGAACATATTTGGATAGTTGTGTTGGTTGTGTTTTCAGGAAAAGAACTCCAGACGAAGCTGAAGAATTATTGGCTAGAATAAGCCGGAATCATGATGATTGGAATATACCTGAACCAACTCCAACGCCAATATTGAAGAAGATGGGTTTAATTGAATTGAATGATGAAGATATGAGGGAAGCTAAGAAGTCTCTCAAGGAAAAAGGTATTAAATCCGAAGATGTGAAGAATCTACCTCCAATAGAAGATATATGTGAGATAATTCCCCCTTCATCCATGATCGAGGTAAACTCCCTTCAACGCTTTACTAGGGAAGATATTCCGTATTCAAAACCTCCTGCTCAATGCTTAGATGAGTTTGATAATTATATTGTTAAGCAAGAAAATTTTAATATGAGAGTAGAGAATCATCTAATGGAAAATTCTCAAGCTATTAGTGAATTGCATGATATTGTGGAGAGAACCTCCAATGATGTTAAGATGCTTGTTAAACATTTTCAAATGGTTCAAACTCAAATTGATCAACTCACTAAAGTGCAAAATGACTTGTTAAAAAATAATTCTAAAGAGAAACATGCTTATGAAGTAACAACTAGAGGCGGTGTCTCTACCCAGGATCCTCTATATCCTGAAGGGCATCCCAAAAGAATTGAACAAGATTCTCAACAAATTGAACCTAGTGCTCCTTCTAAGAAAAAGAAGAAGAAACATAAAAATGTTGTAGAATCCTCTGAACCTGTTAATGATCCTAATAGTATTTCTATTTCCGATGCTGAAACTGAAAGTGGTAATGAACATGACAATAATAATGGTAATAATAAGAATGATGTTTCTGATAAAGAAGAAGTTGAAGATGAACCTGAAAAGCATGCTAAAAATAAAAAGTATACTAAAGAAGATTTTATTGCTAAGACACATGGTAATGAAAGAGAACCTTGGGTGCAAAAGCAAATGCCTTTTCCTGCTAAGAAACTAAAATCAAAGGAAGAAGAACACTATAATAAATTCTGTGATTGGATGAAACCTTTATTCTTGCAAATCCCTTTGACTGATGCTATTAAATTGCCTCCTTATTCAAAGTATATGAAAGATATTGTTACTAACAAAAGGAAAATCCCCAATGAGGAAATTTCCACCATGCTTGCTAATTACTCTTTCAATGGCAAAGTTCCAAAGAAGTTGGCGACCCAGGTATACCTACTATTCCTTGTTCTATTAAGAATAATTACGTTAAAACTGCTCTATGTGACTTGGGAGCCGGTGTTAGTGTTATGCTTTTTTCGCTTTACAAGAGACTTTATTTAGATAAGTTGATACCTACTGATATATCTTTGCAAATGGCTGATAAATCTACTGCTATTCCTGTTGGTATATGTGAGGATGTTCCTGTTCAAGTTACTACTAACTGCTTGATATTAACTGATTTTGTTGTGTTGGAAATGCCTGAAGATGATAATATGTCTATTATTCTTGGGAGACCTTTTCTTAACACCGCAGGGGCTGTTATTGATTGCAACAAAGGGAAGGTTACTTTCAATGTTGATGATAAGGAGCATACCGTTTATTTCCCCAAGAGGATTGATAAAGTATGTGGAGTCAATACTATTTCTAATATGAGAACTATCAAAATTGGAATAATTGATTGTCCTATATATGAGCCTAAAGAAGAATATCAAACTCTTATGATTGGATCGATATCAATACAATTCAAGGTAACATGATTGATTTGAGGTTTATTTCTTCTTATGCTATGTAAAATTTATTTGGTGGTAAGACTTGATCAACCTTGTTAACAAATGCTTTTTATATGCATAGACGGGGTAAACAACATCTCTTTCTTCCTCCACTTGTTTTATTTGCTGTAGCACTTTTGATTTGCAAAGCTCCTTAGTTAATTAGAGATTTCAAAAAAATTCCTGGCCAGTAATAATAAACTTAATACCCAGAAATGTGCATTTTTCAAAGTTTTCAAAAATTCACAAAAATTATACCGTTGGTCCTATTTTTCAAAGAGGCACCTGGAAGCACCTGGGGATGACCAGTGGGGCACCCCAGGGGGCCACCCCACCTGCCGGCGCGGCCAAGGAGGGGGGCGCGCCACCCTGTGGTGTGGGCCCCTCCTTGCCCCACTACTTCATCTCTTTCTCCCAGAATCTTCTCTCTCCCGAAAAAACTCGAACCAGCTTTCTCTCACTCGCGTTTTTGCTCAAGAGCTCAGGATTTTTCGATCTCTTTGCTCAGCCCAGATTTCTTGCTGAAATTTGGCACATTTGCTCTCCGGTATGTGACTCCTCCAATGATCCAAGTAGAATTTTGTTTGGTTGAGTATATCTTGAATATTTTGCTGTTGTAGGTAACATGTTTAGTAAGCTTGCATGCTTGTTCTATGATGTAAAAACTAATTTTGATGCATGATTAGTACTCTAGCAAGTTCCTATAGTAGTTCCCCTTGATTATATGTCACCAAATCAAGTTTTATATCACTTGTTGAAAAATTTCAGAAAAGGAAGATGAAGAAGTTCAACTTTGGAGAATTGTTTTAGAGGGGAACAACCAGCACCGGGAGGCCTTCTAGGACCGCCACCCGACTTAGGCGATCGTACAATGAGGATATTATCGCGCCTAGCTTCGCGTCCGAAGAGGACAATGGGGCTCCTAATGCTTCGTCTTTTCCATGCTATGATTTTCTGAGAAATGCAGGGATATTGGATGATTTCTTCACCCTCATCAACAGGGCGGGCTTAGCCGCCTACGTGGGAGATGAAAGGGAGCAATACTACATGCTCACCAAAATCTTCATCGAGAGCTTCAAGTTCCACAACAAGCAATATGGGCCGATAGTTGCATTCAAGATTTATGGTAATCCTATTACTATGGATTTGGAAGCATTTTGTGTTCCATTGGATATTGCCCCTGTAGGTACAGCAAGGAGGATTGATGACAACCCCCGGGATCTGTTGGAGCTCTATCGAGGGATCACCGATGATGATTGTCGCACCATTCAGCGTGGCAAGATAAGAAACATCCAACTCCCCGCCATTAAGTACTTTGCCTATTACATTGCTACTAGCATTCTTGGTAGGGAGAACACTAGCAATATTTCTAGTTACCATCTTGCTTTCTTGAACTCTGCACTTACTGGACAGACATCATATCATCTTGGTTCTCTTATTGCTCGCCGCCTGTCTAACAGGGGGCCTATTTTTGAAGGAACTATTGCATTGCGCATTTTAACACATTTAAGACTTCCTCTTGATTCTAATGATGTGCCATTAACCCCTAGGAGACTTGATATTGCTGCTATGAAAAGCCATCATTTTGTTACCGCTGATTCCACTTTAGATAATATGGTCTATAGAATGTTGTTTGCTGACGGGGATGAGAAGGAAATTCCTCTTCCCCAGCCAGGTTTGTTCAGTATTGACAGGCAGCCATGGTCGCGCACTAAGGAGGAGGTGGAGGAAAAGATGAAGATACAAGACTTCCACCAGCAGCATGACTCCGAGGACGCCGAGCCCTCCTACGATTACACCGTCACGTATCCGGGTGCTTCCTCTAGCACATACCCGGAATATGATCCATCTTCGTCGTACTACGGAGATGCTACCTCATGGCCTCGCTGGGGTTGAACTCCACTTAGGCCAAAAGCCTAAGCTTGGGGGGAGGTATACCGGCATCACTCATTCTTTGCATATTATGATTGTTGGATACTTGTACATACTTGTTTAGTTTGTTTGAGTGGTTTTCTAATGAGAGGGAGATGATATTTGGGAAGTGCTGATTGAAAACAGATTCTGGGTTGTCACCATAAAAATTCTCAAAAACAGCCAGAACGTTATTTTGCGAAGCCAATTATTGAGCATGTTCCCCAGGTTGTTATATAACTTTCATTAGTTGAACACTTTTCGATTTGAGCAGTGGAAGAATTTCTTAAAAATCGAGTACTGTACTGCTGTCAAGTTTGACGAATTTCTGCTGATTTGTGTTTATGTGAGTCTTCTAGTTTGCTATTTCTTGTTTTTGTTTTGTTTCTTTCCTAAAACACAAAAAGACCAAAAATATTTCTGTTGTTTCTCTTCACCATTTGTTTGTTTTGGTTTCTTGCTTTTACTTTGCTTTATTTGCTATCGTTGGTTTGCTATAAGAAAATCCAAAAAGATTTTGCTTTGTTCGTTGTTTCCTCTTGTTCTTGTTTCCAATTCGAAAACACAAAAAATATTTGCTGTTCTTCTTTGGTTTGTAAAGTTCATTTTGAGTTCAATGGTCTTCGGTGGCTGGAGCGTGGTTTTCATTTCATATTATCCAAGCTACACAAGTGAAAGGCAATAATGACGATCTACGACAATTGGATTGTGGTGAGAGGCTGGTATGAACTCTATTTGTTTTCATTTTTGTACATATACTCATCCATGTGAGCATGCTTAATTGGTTCATGTGAGGTATATGTCATTTGAGAAAGTCTAGTAGTTCATGATCTCTCATGTTTAGCTCCAATTTATTAATATGAGTAGCATGTCATGGATGTTTGCTTGCATTGTTTTATTCATAAGTAGGTATGGCATTGTGGTATCCTCCTCTGAATAATTCATTTATATCGACTTGGCACATGCTCACGCATGCATATGACTGAACAAAAGTCAATTAAGCCTCGATGATTTACATTGCTTCAGAGTTCTTGTATCAATTTTATGCCTCCGTTAATTTATTTTGCCGCAAGCATGATTATGACAGTTACTGCTCTCTTGATTTGTCGCTAAACACCTGAAAACCAAGTTGTTCCAAAGTGTCCACCATAAATACCTATGCATGGCATTTCAAACCATTCCAAGTAAATTCTCATGCGCTACCTTTAAAACTTTCAAAATGCTTCTCAATTTGTGTTAATGTTTCATAGCTCATGAGGAAGTATGTGGTGTTTAACTTTCAACCTTGTCATTTACTCTTGACGGACTTTCATTGTGGACTAGTGGCACATCCGCTTATCCAATAATTTTGCAAAAAGAGCTGGCAATGGGGTTCCCAGCCCCGATTAATCAAACTTCATTAATAATTCTCTTCACATGTTTTGCTCTGATTCATCAGTAAGCAACTTAATTTTGCAAATAGACACTCCTCCATGGTATGTGATTGATGGAAGGCACCCGAGGATTCGGTTAGCCATGGCTTGTGTAAGCAAAGGTTGGGGGGAGTGTCACCCATAATAAAACTAAAATACGTGTGTAAACAAAAGAGAAGAGGGATGATCTACCTTGCTGGTAGAGATAACATCCTTCATGGGAGCCGCTCTTGAAAGTATGGTTGGCGAGGTAGTTGGTGTACCCATTACCATTCGTTGACAGCAACAAACACCTCTCAAAATAATTTTACTCCTGCTTTAAAAATAAAAAGCTCTAGCGCATGTTAATCCCTGCTTCCCTCTGCGAAGGGTCAATCTTTTACTTTTATGTTGTGTCTCCATCCTTTCTTTGAGCACTTTCTTGAGAGCACAGCTGTCATTCTTAGTACAATATGCTTGTCTCAAAATATTATTGATTGTGGTATAACTTTGATGCTTTTATCTTTGACAATCTCTATTTCTAGTCTTTCTATGAACTTCAGAGGTGCCTAAGCATTTATGTTTTGCTGTTCAAATACAGGCAAGCGAGATACCACTTTATTATACCCTTTTATGAACATTGCAATCCTGCTTACAGACATGATTCATGATGCTTATTATTAATTGTTGGTACCTCTCCATGATTGACATAGCTGTTAGATGATCTTATTTGCATGTATCTTATTATGAACTATCTAAGTGTTAGCCATAGCATGAGAATATTTACATCATATGAACAAATGTGTTCCTGAAAGTTCTTTTATCGCTCAGTTGTTAACTGAATTGCTTGAGGACAAGCAATAAGCTAAGCTTGGGGGGAGTTGATACGTCCAAAACGTATCTACTTTCCCGAACACTTTTGCTATTGTTTTGCCTCTAATTTGTGTGTTTTGGATACAACTAACACGGACTAACGCTATTTTCAAAGAATCGTTTCCGGTGTCTCGTTTTTGTGCAGAAATCCAACTTTCGGGAAAATCCTCGGAATTTATGCAGAAGGCCCTATTTTCCCAGAATACTGACGGAGCTAGAAGGACAAGTCAGGTGGAGGCCCGAGGGCCCCACACCATAGGGCTGCGCGGCCCAGGGGGGCCCGCGCAGCCATGTGGTGTGGCCCCCTCGGCTGGCCTCCGACGCCCTCCTTCGGACTACTTATCGCCCTCGACCTAAAAACGCACGGGAAGAAGTCGAAGTCGCCAGAAACCCTCCAGAACGCCGCCACCCTCGACCTAAAAACGCACGGGAAGAAGTCGAAGTCGCCAGAAACCCTCCAGAACGCCGCCACATCGCGAAACTCCGTCTCAGGAGCCAGAAGTCTCCGTTCTGGCACTCCGCCGGGACGGGGAATTGGAGGAGATCATTGCCGCCATCACCACCGACGCCTCTCCATCAACCAACAATGTTTCCCCCATCCATGTGTGAGTAATTCCCCCGCTGTAGGCTAAAGGGGATGGTAGGGATTGGATGAGATTGGTCATGTAATAGCATAAGATTGTTAGGGCATAGTGCCTAGTGTCCGTAATTGGTACTTTGATGATATTGTTGCAACTTGTTATGCTTAATGCTTGTCACTAGGGCCCGAGTGCCATGATCTCAGATCTGAACATGTTATTGTTTCATCATGATATTCATTGTTTATGATCTTACCTGCAAGTTGTATACACATGTCGCTGTCCGGAACCAATGGCCCCGAAGTGACAGAAATCGGGACAACCGGAGGGGATGGTAGTGATGTGAGGATCACAAGTGTTCACGGAGTGTTAATGCTTTGCTCCGGTACTCTATTAAAAGGAGTACCTTAATATCCAGTAGATTCCCTTGAGGCCCGGCTGCCACCGGCTGGTAGGACAAAAGATGTTGTGCAAGTTTCTCATTGCGAGCACGTACGACTATAATTGGAACACATGCCTATTGATTGCTTTGTACTTCGACACCGTTTTATTATTATCTGCAAATGCCCTGCTATGATTGTTACATGAGTTTCTCTCATCCATGCAACGCCCGTTATCCGTCCCCGTGCCTACAGTATTTTAATCCTGTTGTTTACTATAATTACTACTGCTGTCTTTATTACTAAATTTCTTTGTTATTCTACTATCGCCATCGTTATAAAACTGTTACTATCGATAAACTCTTGCGAGCAAGTCTGTTTCAGTGCGGTGAATTGACAACTCCGCTGTTAAGGCTTCCAAGTATTCTTTGTCTCCCCTTGTGTCGAATCAATAAATTGGGTTTTACTACCCGCGAAGACTGTTGCGATCCCCTATACTTGTGGGTTATCAATAACCCACAAGTATAGAGGATCGCAACAGTATTCAAGGAAAGTAAAACCCAAATTTATTGATTCGACCCAAGAGGAGACAAAGAATACTTATAAGCCTTAACATCGAAGTTCTCAATTCAGCTGCACCTAGAAAAGCACTAGTAACACGGGTGATGTGAAAGCAGTAGTAGTATGAGAGCAATAGTAATAGTGACACAACAACAGCAGTAGCAGTAGCTGTAACACAGGCAATGGCACCAGAAAGTATTCCAATGCGTAGTTGACTGTAGAGCAATGATGATGGCAGAAGGACCAGGGTTCCCAGCTATCTACACTAGTGGTAACTCTCCAAACAAATAACATGTGTTGGGTGAACAAATTACAGTTGGCAATTGATAGTTGTAAGGGCATGACAATGCATGCTATGATAAGATAAATTTTATTGTAATATTTAATTGGTCATTACAACATGATACATAGACCGTAATCCAACTGCATCGATGACTAATAATCCACCTTCAGGTTATCATCCGAACCCCTTCCAGTATTAAGTTGCAAGCAACAAATTAATAAGCAATGTGTGTAAAGTAAACAATAGAATTATCCTAGGTCGTTTGGTATCCAGAAATTCGTCCCGGAATTGTGGAATTCATTTGGCAATTCCACACATATGTTGTTTGGTTGTCATGGAATTGTAGCCTCATTTCATTCGCGGATTCCACCAAAATGACGTCGTGCCTAAAGTCAATTCCCGTCCTCCACCCGTCATTTGGAAATCTACCTGCCAACAGGCTCGTCACTCTCCTCAAACTTCATCCTCGCCGCCATGAATCTCGTGTGTCGTCCCACCGGTGACGCTGCCTGATACGTCTCCGACGTATCGATAATTTCTTATGTTCCATGCCACATTATTGATGATATCTACATGTTTTATGCATACTTTATGTCATATTTATGCGTTTTCCGGAACTAACCTATTGACGAGATGCCGAAGGGCCAGTTCCTATTTTCTGCTGTTTTTGGTTTCAGAAATCCTAGGAAGGAAATATTATCGGAATCGAACGAAATCAACGCCCAGCATCTTAGGATCACGCGAAGCTTCCAGAACACCCGAGAGAGGCCAGAGGGGGGCCACTGGGCCACCAGACGCCAGGGTGGCGCGGCCCAGGCCTTGGCCGCGCCCCCCTAGTGTGTCACCGCCTCGTCGACCTTCCGACTCCGCCTCTTCGCCTATATAAAGGTCCCTGACCTAAAACATCGATACGAAAAAGCCACGATACGAGAAACCATCCAGAGCCGCCGCCATCGCGAAGCCAAGATCTGGGGGACAGGAGTCTCTGTTCCGGCACGCCGCCGGGACGGGGAAGTGCCCCCGGAAGGCTTCTCCATCGACACCACCGCCATCTTCATCAACGCTGCTGTCTCCCATGAGGAGGGAGTAGTTCTCCATCGAGGCTAAGGGCTGTACCGGTAGCTATGTGGTTCATCTCTCTCCTATGTACTTCAATACAATGATCTCATGAGCTGCCTTACATGATTGAGATTCATATGAGTTTTGTATCACTATTTATCTATGTGCTACTCTAGTGATGTTATTAAAGTAGTTTATTCCTCCTGCACGGTGTAATGGTGACAGTGTGTGCATCGTGTAGTACTTGGCGTAGGCTATGATTGTGATCTCTTGTAGATTATGAAGTTAACTATTGCTATGATGGTATTGATGTGATCTATGCCTCCTTTCGTAGCGTGAAAGTGACAGTGTGCATGCTATGTTAGTACTTGGTTTGGTTATGTTGATCTGTCATGCACTCTAAGGTTATTTAAATATGAACATCGAATATTGTGGAGCTTGTTAACTCCGGCATTGAGGGTTCGTGTAATCCTACACAGTTAGTGGTGTTCATCATCCAACAAGAGAGTGTAGAGTCTAGCATCTATCTATTTATTCTGTTATGTGATCAATGTTGAGAGTGTCCACTAGTGAAAGTATGATCCCTAGGCCTTGTTTCCTAAATACTGCTATCGCTACTTGTTTATTGTTCTACTGCATCTGTATTGTCTGCAATATTATCACCATCAACCACACGCCAGTCCTGGATAGCAAAGCATTTTTCTGGTGCCATTGCTACTACTCATATTTATTCATACCACCTGTATTTCACTATCTCTTCGCCGAACTAGTGCACCTATTAGGTGTGTTGGGGACACAAGAGACTTCTTGCTTTGTGGTTGCAGGGTTGCATGAGAGGGATATCTTTGACCTCTTCCTCCCTGAGTTCGATAAACCTTGGGTGATCCACTTAAGGGAAACTTGTTGCTGTTCTACAAACCTCTGCTCTTGGAGGCCCAACACTGTCTACAAGAATAGAAGCACCCGTAGACATCAAGCACTTTTCTGGCGCCGTTGCCGGGGAGGAAAGGTAAAAAGCACTCATACTCCGGTTCCAGGTAACAGTACTTTTCTGGCGCCATTGTGTTTGTGCTCGAAGCTATTTCCTTTAGATCCTGCAATTGCATCTTTTTGTTTCTTGTTTACACTAGTAAGGCATAATGGACAATGAGCTTCTTATTCTATTTCCAGATTTAAGACATGGATGGTTTAATCCGAAAATTAAAAAACCCATGGAACATATTAGTATGAACACTTTGAACACTATTGTTGCTAATGCTATGGAAAATTCTAAGCTTGGGGAAGCTGGTTTTGATGAGCATGACCTTTTTAGTCCCCCAAGCATTGAGGAGAAAATTTACTTTGATGATACTTTGCCTCCTATTTATGATGATTATAATGATAGTAGCCTTTTGGTGCCACCTGTTATGGAGGATAAATTTGATTATGATTACAATATGCCTCCTATATTTAATGATGAGAATAATAATGATAGCTACTTTGTTGAATTTGCTCCCGCTATTACTAATAAAATTGATTATGCTTATGTGGAGAGTAATAATTTTATGCATGAGACTCATGATAAGAATGCTTTATGTGATAGTTATATTGTTGAGTTTGCTCATGATGCTACTGAAAGTTATTATGAGAGAGGAAAATATGGTTGTAGAAATTTTCATGTTACTAAAATGCCTCTCTATATGCTGAAATTTTTGAAGCTACACTTGTTTTATCTTCTTATGCTTGTCACTTTGCTCTTCATGAACTTGTTTATTTACAAGATTCCTTTTCATAGGAAGCATGTTAGGCTTAAATTTGTTTTGAATTTGCCTCTTGATGCTCTCTTTTGCTTCAAAAATTATTTCTTGCGAGTGCATCATTAAAACTGCTGAGCCCATCTTAATGGCTATAAAGAAAGAACTTCTTGGGAGATAACCCATGTGTTTATTTTGCTACAGTAACTTTGTTTTATATTTGTGTCTTGGAAGTTGTTACTACTGTAGCAACCTCTCCTTATCTTATTTTATTGCATTGTTGTGCCAAGTAAAGTCTTTGATAGTAAGGTTCATACTAGATTTGGATTACTGCGCAGAAACAGATTTCTTGCTGTCACGAATCTGGGCATAATTCTCTGTAGGTAACTCAGAAAATTATGCGAATTTACGTGAGTGATCCTAAGATATGTATGCAACTTTCATTAAGTTTTAGCATTTTCATTTGAGCAAGTCTGGTACCTCTTTAAAATTCGTCTTCACGGACTGTTCTGTTTTGACAGATTCTGCCTTTTATTTCGCATTGCCTCTTTTGCTATGTGGGATGGATTTCTTTGTTCCATTGACTTCCAGTAGCTTTGAGCAATGTCCAGAAGTGTTAAGAATGATTGTGTCACCTCTGAAAATTTGAGTTTTTGATTATGCACTAACCCTCTAATGAGTTTGTTTCGAGTTTGGTGTGGAGGAAGTTTTCAAGGGTCAAGAGAGGAGGATGATACACTATGATCAAGAAGAGTGAAAAGTCTAAGCTTAGGGATGCCCCGGTGGTTCACCCCTGCATATATCAAGAAGACTCAAGCATCTAAGCTTGGGGATGCCCAAGGCATCCCCTTCTTCATCGACAACATTACCAGGTTCCTCTAGTGAAACTATATTTTTATTCCATCACATCTTATGTACTTTGCTTGGAGCGTCTGTTTGTTTTTGTTTTTGTTTTGTTTGAATAAAATGGATCCTAGCATTCATTGTGTGGGAGAGAGACACGCTCCGCTGTTGCATATGGACAAGTATGTCCTTAGGCTTTACTCATAATATTCATGGCGAAAGTTTCTTCTTCGTTAAATTGTTATATGGTTGGAATTGGAAAATGATACATGTAGTAATTGCTAAAATGTCTTGGATAATGTGATACTTGGCAATTGTTGTGCTCATAGATAAGCTCTTGCATCATATACTTTGCACCTATTAATGAAGAAATACATAGAGCATGCTAAAATTTGGTTTGCATAATTGGTCTCTCTAAGGTCTAGATAATTTCTAGTATTGAGTTTGAACAACAAGTAAGACGGTGTAGAGTCTTATAATGTTTACAATATGTATTTTATGTGAGTTTTGCTGCACCGCTTCATCCTTGTGTTTGTTTCAAATAACCTTGCTAGCCTAAACCTTGTATCGAGAGGGAATACTTCTCATGCATCCAAAATCCTTGAGCCAACCACTATGCCATTTGTGTCCACCATACCTACCTACTACATGGTATTTCTCCGCCATTCCAAAGTAAATTGCTTGAGTGCTACCTTTAAAATTTCCATTCTTCACCTTTACAATATATAACTCATGGGACAAATAGCTTAAAAACTATTGTGGTATTGAATATGTACTTATGCACTTTATCTCTTACTAGCACAAATGCCTGTGCGTTGCAACAGGGAAAAATATGTGAGAAGATGCTCATACAAGCAATTAGTTAAACTAAATTGTTGATCAGAATTATGTCAGAGTAACCTATCACACATGTAGACTTTGAATAAACGCCCACTCACCAGAAAAAACCCATCGACCCACCCTCCTTGAGCTCCTTATAGCATGGTCTAACCTCTTTCGAGTACTACCTGCATCTCTACCTACCACAGGTGGTTGGTCGTGCCGCTCTCCCATGGTTGATGCGTGACATCGTTTGCCACGTGTATCCTCTATCGCGCGCCTATCCACCCTGTTCCGTGAAATTAAATAAAATTTACATTTTTATGCCTTTCTTAATTCTTGGAAATAGTTTTCAAAGTAACATTGCAATACCGTTTGCCAAATAATTATATTATAAAATGGAGGGAGTATAAAATAAGTTTTCATTGGCATGCCGGTAGCGCCACATTAGATGATGTTGGGTGCAATGATGAATTGTGAGGGTAGTATATAACTATATCATTTCAGGATAATATATACCCTAATTATATTTACTTGTTATTTTATTTTTGCATCACCATTTCACCATAGCAGTATCACGTCGATATTGCTAGACCCTAAAAATATATTTGCAAACCATACAAAGGCCTTTTTCATTTTCTTTGGATATGTCGTATTTATAGAAAAATCACAACAGTTTTTTTTTGCCTGCAAAAAAAGGTAAGGAAAAAAAGTAACAGCCCACACGCAGCCGGACCGGCCCAAAGTCAACCTCTGTGCCCCCACTCCTCTCGGTACTCCATCTCCTCGCCCACCGAAGAGTTCGCCTCCGTCCATGGCCGCTGGAAGATGAGGCTGCTCGCCGTTGAGGTGGGGTCGGGCCTCCCGTCGCGGCCTGGCGGCGCTCCTTCGGCCGAGCACGGGGGCTCGCTTGATGACGGCCGGTCAAGCCTTGTCGGTACTCAATTACCCTCGCCCGCTGAAGATTTTGCCGCCGTCCACGGCTGCCACGCCAGATAGGGGTCCTTCGCTGGAAGATGTGGCTCGCTCGAACCTGCTCGCCCCCTCCTCGTCTCAAGTTTGACTCTTTTCCTCAACCCACATCTGATCCTCTTTCATCTTTCATCCAGACTCGTCTCCTTTTAATTCATCAAGGATAGGCAGAGCACCATCCGCTAATCCATGTAGGCATCAATCTTCTTGTTGATTCACCTTGCTCGGGTTCCAGGCAAATTCGAAGTATATAAACCGATGACATTCATTGTAAAAGAGCGATGTGGGACTATTCCATCCAATTCCATCGGCTGCATGCAAGTGCTTTTGTGCAATCTTCCTGTATGTGTAGATGAGAAACAATAGAAAGACGACCCAGCCCAAGATTTGTGTATGCCCGCTTCGGTCCTTAACGTGTGCATGAGAAAATAGTAGGAAGGAGGCCCATTTCAGAAAAGGAATTTCTTATTGGCCCTCTTCGGCACACACGGTAAGGGTATCTCGATCGAGTACAGGCAGGCAACACGACGGCCCAGAACAAAACAGAACGAAACGTTTTCTTCACTAACCGGTGGCACTACCTGTAATATCCATTGAAAACTAAGGGTATATTCAAAACGGACGAAAAAAGAGGGGAGAAACCTTACTTCTTTTATTAGTAGGTATAGATTAAGTTGCTTGTTGTGCGATAACCATGTTCCTGGGGACGCCATCAACTACTCTTTGTTGAATATCATGTGAGTTGCTATGCATGTCCGTCTTGTCTGAAGTAAGGGAGATTTACCGCTAGAATGGTTAGAGCATGCATAATGTTAGAGAAGAACATTGGGCCACTAACTAAAGCCATGATCCATGGTGGAAGTTTCAGTTTTGGACAAATATCCTCAATCTCATATGAGAAAATTAATTGTTGCTACATGCTTATGCATTAAAGAGGAGTCCATTATCTGTTGTCTATGTTGTCCCGGTATGGATGTCTAAGTTGAGAATAATCAATAGCGAGAAATCCGATGCGAGCTTTCTCCTTAGACCTTTGTACAGGCGGCATAGAGGTACCCCTTTGTGACACTTGGTTAAAACATGTGTATTGCGATGATAATCCAGGTAATCCAAGCTAATTAGGACAAGGTGCGGGCACTATTAGTATACTATGCATGAGGCTTGCAACATGTAAGATATAATTTACATAACACATATGCTTTATTACTACCGTTGACAAAATTGTTTCTTGTTTTCAAAATCAAAGCTCTAGCACAAATATAGCAATCGATGCTTTCCTCTGCGAAGGGCCATTCTTTTACTTTTATGTTGAGTCAGTTCACCTATCTCTCTCCACCTCAAGAAGCAAACACTTGGGTGAACTGTGCATTGATTCCTACATACTTGCATATTGCACTTATTATATTACTTTACATTGACAATATCTATGAGATATACATGTTACAAGTTGAAAGCAACCGCTGAAACTTAATCTTCCTTTGTGTTGTTTCAATTCCTCTACTATGAATTATTGCTTTATGAGTTAACTCTTATGCAAGACTTATTGATGCTTGTCTTGAAGTACTATTCATGAAAAGTCTTTGTTTTATGATTCAATTGTTTACTCATGTCATTTACCATTGTTTGGATCGCTGCATTCATTACATGTGCTTACAATAGTATGATCAAGGTTATGATGGCATGTCACTCCAGAAATTATCTTTGTTATCGTTTACCTGCTCGGGACGAGCAGAAACTAAGCTTGGGGATGTGATACGTCTCCGACGTATCGATAATTTCTTATGTTCCATGCCACATTATTGATGTTATCTACATGTTTTATGCACACTTTATGTCATATTCGTGCATTTTCTGGAACTAACCTATTAACAAGATGCCGAAGTGCCGATTCTTTGTTTTCTGCTTTTGGTTTCTAAATCCTAGTAAGGAAATATTCTCGGAATTGACGAAATCAAAGCCCGGGGGCCTATTTTCTCACGAAGCTTCCGTAAGTCCGAAGGAGAGACGAAGAGGGGCCACGGAGGGGCCACACCCTAGGGCGGCGCGGCCCCCCCCTTGGCCGCGCGGCCCTGTGGTGTGGGGCCCCCGTGCCGCCTCTTGACCTGCCCTTTCGCCTATAAAAAGTCTCCGTGACGAAAACCCAGTACCGAGAACCACGATACGGAAAACCTTCCAGAGACGCCGCCGCCGCCGATCCCATCTCGGGGGATCCAGGAGATCGCCTCCGGCACCCTGCCGGAGAGGGGAATCATCTCCCGGAGGACTCTACGCCGCCATGGTCGCCTCCGGTGTGATGTGTGAGTAGTCTACCCCTGGACTATGGGTCCATAGCAGTAGCTAGATGGTTGTCTTCTCCCCATTGTGCTATCATTGTCGGATCTTGTGAGCTGCCTAACATGATCAAGATCATCTATCTGTAATTCTATATGTTGCGTTTGTTGGGATCCGATGAATAGAGAATACTTGTTATGATGATTATCAAAGCTATGCTTATGTGTTGTTTATGATCTTGCATGCTCTCCGTTATTAGTAGATGCTCTGGCCAAGTTGATGCTAGTAACTCCAAGAGGGAGTATTTATGCTCGATAGTGGGTTCATGCCTCTGTGAATCTGGAGGAGTGACAAGAACCACTAAGGTTATGGATGTGCTGTTGCCACTAGGGATAAAACATTAGTGCTATGTTCAAGGATGTAGTCACTAGTTACATTACGCGCAATACTTAATGCAATTGTCTGTTGTTAGCAACTTAATATCGGAGGGGTTCGGATGATAACCTCGAAGGTGGACTTTTTAGGCATAGATGCGGTTGGATGACGGTCTATGTACTTTGTCGTAATGCCCAATTAAATCTCACTATACTCATCATGATATGTATGTGCATGGTCATGCTCTCTTTATTTGTCAATTGCCCAATCAGTAATTTGTTCACCCAACATGCTGTTCGTCTTATGGGAGAGACACCTCTAGTGAACTGTGGACCCCGGTCCAATTCTCTTTCTTGAAATACAATCTCTTGCACATCTTTGTTCTCAAGTTTTTACGCAAACAATCATCTTCCACACAATACGGTTAATCCTTTGTTACAGCAAGCCGGTGAGATTGACAACCTCCTTTGTTTCGTTGGGGCAAAGTACTTTGGTTGTGTTGTGCGGGTTCCACGTTGGCGCCGGAATCTCTGGTGTTGCGCCGCACTACATCCCGCCGCCATCAACCTTCAACGTGCTTCTTGGCTCCTCCTGGTTCGATAAACCTTGGTTTCTTTCTCGAGGAAAACTTGTCGCTGTGCGCATCATACCTTCCTCTTGGGGTTGCCCAACGAACGTGTGAAATACACGCCATCAAGCATATTTTCCGGCGCCGTTGCAGTGAGATCAAGACACGCTGCAAGGGGAGTCTCCACTCCTCAATCTCTTTACTTTGTTTTTGTCTTGCTTAGTTTTATTTACTACTCTGTTTGCTGCACTAAATCAAAATACAAAAAAATTAGTTGCTAGTTTTACTTTACTTGCTATCTTGTTTGCTATATCAAAAACACAAAAAAATTAGTTTACTTGCATTTACTTTACTTATTTCATCATGTTTCCTTTTAATTTTACCACAAAAGACATACCGGTAGGACGTGGGTCTATAGTTGGGAGAAATAATATAGAAGAATTTTTCAATCATGTTAGTACTATTGAAAATTTTGAAGATAGACACTTGGTAGACCTTGCGCCTACTTATGAAATTGCTGCTGCACATTTAGTTCGCCTGTTGGAAACTAAATTTGTTAATCTTAATCCTATAATCCAACACATGTTCTTCACACTTGGCGATATGGAAGAAGGGGAAAAGAAAGATTTTGTACTAGAAACCCTTCTTAGAGAATTTGGTGGTCTAGCAAGAGAAGCTAGAAAGGTGTTTGCTAAGTTTAATATGCTTGGTTCTCCTACTAATTTTGTTAGTCTCCTTGAAAAGATGGATATGGATAGAATAAGATACACTAATAATATTGATGATGGAGGGGAGATAAAAGCACCAATACCATGTAAGCTCTTAGCTATGAATGATGCATTAGAAAATAACTATGCTTGGCTAGTTCCTGAAAATTTGTTTGATGAGAGTAGCACACCTAAGACTAATGAAAAGGGAGATGCTGAAACTTATGTATCCAATATACTATGCCTAGTTGAGAAAACTCCACACCCCGCTGAGAATGCATCACCCTTCGATAATACTTGATACACACTTTCTGCGCCTAGCTGAAAGGCGTTAAAGAAAAGCGCTTATGGGAGACAACCCATGTTTTTTTACCTACAGTGCTTTGTTTTTATTTTGTGTCTTGGAAGTTGTTTACTACTGTAGCAACCTCTCCTTATCTTAGTTTTGTGTTTTGTTGTGCCAAGTTAAGCCGTTGATAGAAAAGTAAGTACTAGATTTGGATTACTGCACAGTTCCAGATTTCTTTGCTGTCACGAATCTGGGTCCACCTCCCTGTAGGTAACTCAGAAAATTAAGCCAATTTACGTGCATGATCCTCAGATATGTACGCAACTTTCATTCAATTTGAGCATTTTCATTTGAGCAAGTCTGGTGCCATTTTAAAATTCGTCAATACGAACTGTTCTGTTTTGACAGATTCTGCCTTTTATTTCGCATTGACTCTTTCGCTATGTTGGATGAATTTCTTTGATCCACTAATGTCCAGTAGCATTATGCAATGTCCAGAAGTGTTAAGAATGATTGTGTCACCTCTGAATATGTCAATTTATAATGTGCACTAACCCTCTAATGAGTTGTTTCGAGTTTGGTGTGGAGGAAGTTTTCAAGGATCAAGAGAGGAGTATGATGCAACATGATCAAGGAGAGTGAAAGCTCTAAGCTTGGGGATGCACCCGGTGGTTCACCCCTGCATATATCAAGAAGACTCAAGCGTCTAAGCTTGGGGATGCCCAAGGCATCCCCTTCTTCATCGACAACATTATCAGGTTCCTCCCCTGAAACTATATTTTTATTCCATCACATCTTATGTGCTTTTTCTTGGAGCGTCGGTTTGTTTTTGTTTTTTGTTTTGTTTGAATAAAATGGATCCTAGCATTCACTTTATGGGAGAGAGACACGCTCCGCTGTAGCATATGGACAAGTATGTCCTTGGTTTCTACTCATAGTATTCATGGCGAAGTTTCTCCTTCGTTAAATTGTTATATGGTTGGAATTGGAAAATGATACATGTAGTAATTGCTATAAATGTCTTGGGTAATGTGATACTTGGCAATTGTTGTGCTCATGATTAAGCACTTGCATCATATGCTTTGCACCCATTAATGAAGAAATACATAGAGCATGCTAAAATTTGGTTTGCATATTTGGTTTCTCTAAGGTCTAGATAATTTCTAGTATTGAGTTTGAACAACAAGGAAGACGGTGTAGAGTCTTATAATGTTTTCAATATGTCTTTTATGTGAGTTTTGCTGCACCAGTTCATCCTTGTGTTTGTTTCAAATAAGCCTTGCTAGCCTAAACCTTGTATCGAGAGGGAATACTTCTCATGCATCCAAAATATTTGAGCCAACCACTATGCCATTTGTGTCCACCATACCTACCTACTACATGGTATTTTCCGCCATTCCAAAGTAAATTGCTTGAGTGCTACCTTTAAAATTCCATCATTCACCTTTGCAATATATAGCTCATGGGACAAATAGCTTTAAACTATTGTGGTATTGAATATGTAATTATGCACTTTATCTCTTATTAAGTTGCTTGTTGTGCGATAACCATGTTTCTTGGGGACGCCATCAACTACTCTTTGTTGAATTTCATGTGAGTTGCTATGCATGTTCGTCTTGTCTGAAGTAAGAGAGATCTACCACCATAGGGTTAAGCATGCATATGTTAGAGAAGAACATTGGGCCGCTAACTAAAGCCATGTTCCATGGTGGAAGTTTCAGTTTTGGACAACAATCCTCAAATCTCAAATGAGAAAATTATTAATTGTTGTTATATGCTTATGCATAAAAGAGGAGTCCATTATCTCGTTGTCTATGTTGTCCCGGTATGGATGTCTAAGTTGAAGAATAATCAATAGCGAGAAATCCAATGCGAGCTTTCTCCTTAGACCTTTGTACAGGCGGCATAGAGGTACCCCTTTGTGACACTTGGTAAAAACAATGCATTGTGATGATCCGGTAGTCCAAGCTAATTAGGACAAGGTGCGGGCACTATTAGTATACTATGCATGAGGCTTGCAACTTGTAAGATATAATTTACATGATACATATGCTTTATTACTACCGTTGACAAAATTGTTTCATGTTTTCAAAATCAAAGCTCTAGCACAAATATAGCAATCGATGCTTTTCCTCTATGGAGGACCATTCTTTTACTTTCAATGTTGAGTCAGTTCACCTATTTCTCTCCACCTCAAGAAGCAAACACTTGTGTGAACTATGCATTGATTCCTACATACTTGCTTATTGCACTTATTATATTACTCTATGTTGACAATATCCATGAGATATACATGTTACAAGTTGAAAGCAACCGCTGAAACTTAATCTTCTTTTGTGTTGCTTCAATACCTTTACTTTGAATTATTGCTTTATGAGTTAACTCTTATGCAAGACTTATTGATGCTTGTCTTGAAGTGCTATTCATGAAAAGTCTTTGCTATATGATTCACTTGTTTACTCATGTCATATACATTGTTTTGATCGCTGCATTCACTACATATGCTTTACAAATAGTATGATCAAGATTATGATGGCATGTCACTCCGAAATTATACGTATTTATCGTTTTACCTCGCTCGGGACGAGCGAGAACTAAGCTTGGGGATGCTGATACGTCTCGACGTATCGATAATTTCTTATGTTCCATGCCACATTATTGATGTTATCTACATGTTTTATGCACACTTTATGTCATATTCGTGCATTTTACGGAACTAACCTATTAACAAGATGCCGAAGTGCCAGATTCTTTGTTTTATATTGTTTTTGGTTTCAGAAATCCTAGTAAGGAAATATTCTCGGAATTGGACGAAATCAAAGCCCGGGGGCCTATTTTCTCACGAAGCTTCCGAAGTCCGAAGGAGAGACGAAGAGGGGCCACGGAGGGGCCACACCCTAGGGCGGCGCGCCCCCCCTTGGCCGCGCGGCCCTGTGGTGTGGGGCCCCCGTGTCGCCTCTTGACCTGCCCTTTCGCCTATAAAAGTCTCCGTGATTTAAAACCCCGAGTCGAGAACCACGATACGGAAAACCTTCCGTAGACGCCACGCGCCGCGATCCCATCTCGGGGGATCCAGAGATCGCCTCCGGCACCCTGCCGGAGAGGGGAATCATCTCCCGGAGGACTCTACGCCGCCATGGTCGCCTCCGGTGTGATGTGTGAGTAGTCTACCCCTGGACTATGGGTCCATAGCAAAGAGCTAGATGGTTGTCTTCTCCCCATTGTGCTATCATTGTCTGGATCTTGTGAGCTGCCTAACATGATCAAGATCATCTATCTGTAATTCTATATGTTGCGTTTGTTGGGATCCGATGAATAGAGAATACTTGTTATGATGATTATCAAAGCTATGCTTATGTGTTGTTTATGATCTTGCATGCTCTCCGTTATTAGTAGATGCTCTGGCCAAGTTGATGCTAGTAACTCCAAGAGGGAGTATTTATGCTCGATAGTGGGTTCATGCCTCTGTGAATCTGGAGGAGTGACAAGAACCACTAAGGTTATGGATGTGCTGTTGCCACTAGGGATAAAACATTAGTGCTATGTTCAAGGATGTAGTCACTAGTTACATTACGCGCAATACTTAATGCAATTGTCTGTTGTTAGCAACTTAATGCGGAGGGGTTCGGATGATAACCTGAAGGTGGACTTTTTAGGCATAGATGCAGTTGGATGACGGTCTATGTACTTTGTCGTAATGCCCAATTAAATCTCACTATACTCATCATGATATGTATGTGCATGGTCATGCTCTCTTTATTTGTCAATTGCCCAACTGTAATTTGTTCACCCAACATGCTGTTCGTCTTATGGGAGAGACACCTCTAGTGAACTGTGGACCCCGGTCCAATTCTCTTTACTGAAATACAATCTCTTGCAATCTTTGTTCTCTTGTTTTTACATGCAAACAATCATCTTCCACACAATACGGTTAATCCTTTGTTACAGCAAGCCGGTGAGATTGACAACCTCACTGTTTCGTTGGGGCAAAGTACTTTGGTTGTGTTGTGCAGGTTCCACGTTGGCGCCGGAATCTCTGGTGTTGCGCCGCACTACATCCCGCCGCCATCAACCTTCAACGTGCTTCTTGGCTCCTCCTGGTTCGATAAACCTTGGTTTCTTTCTGAGGGAAAACTTGCTGCTGTGCGCATCATACCTTCCTCTTGGGGTTGCCCAACGAACGTGTGAAATACACGCCATCAGGATGCTGATACATCTCCGACGTATCGATAATTTCTTATGTTCCATGCCACATTATTGATGATATCTACATGTTTTATGCATACTTTATGTCATATTTATGCGTTTTCCGGAACTAACCTATTGACGAGATGCCGAAGGGCCAGTTCCTGTTTTCTGTTGTTTTTGGTTTCAGAAATCCTAGTAAGGAAATATTCTCGGAATCGGACGAAATCAACGCCCAGCATCTTAGGATCACGCGAAGCTTCCAGAACACCCGAGAGAGGCCAGAGGGGGGCCACTGGGCCACCAGACGCCAGGGTGGCGCGACCCAGGCCTTGGCCGCGCCCCCCTAGTGTGTCACCACCTCGTCGACCTTCCGACTCCGCCTCTTCGCCTATATAAAGGTCCCTGACCTAAAACATCGATATGAAAAAGCCATGGTACGAGAAACCATCCAGAGCCGCCGCCATCGCGAAGCTAAGATCTGGGGGACAGGAGTCTCTGTTCCGGCACGCCGCCGGGACGAGGAAGTGCCCCCGGAAGGCTTCTCCATCGACACCACCGCCATCTTCATCAACGCTGTTGTCTCCCATGAGGAGGGAGTAGTTCTCCATCGAGGCTAAGGGCTGTACCGGTAGCTATGTGGTTCATCTCTCTCCTACGTACTTCAATACAATGATCTCATGAGCTGCCTTACATGATTGAGATTCATATGAGTTTTGTATCACTATTTATCTATGTGCTACTCTAGTGATGTTATTAAAGTAGTTTATTCCTCCTGCACGGTGTAATGGTGACAGTGTGTGCATCGTGTAGTACTTAGCGTAGGCTATGATTGTGATCTCTTGTAGATTATGAAGTTAACTATTGCTATGATGGTATTGATGTGATCTATGCCTCCTTTCGTAGCGTGAAGGTGACAGTGTGCATGCTATGTTAGTACTTGGTTTGGTTATGTTGATCTGTCATGCACTCTAAGGTTATTTAAATATGAACATCGAATATTGTGGAGCTTGTTAACTCCGGCATTGAGGGTTCGTGTAATCCTACACAGTTAGTGGTGTTCATCATCCAACAAGAGAGTGTAGAGTCTAGCATCTATCTATTTATTTTGTTATGTGATCAATGTTGAGAGTGTCCACTAGTGAAAGTATGATCCCTAGGCCTTGTTTCCTAAATACTGCTATCGCTACTTGTTTACTGTTCTACTGCATCTGTACTGTCTGCAATATTATCACCATCAACCACACGCCAGTCCTGGATAGCAAAGCACTTTTCTGGTGCCATTGCTACTACTCATATTTATTCATACCACCTGTATTTCACTATCTCTTCGCCGAACTAGTGCACCTATTAGGTGTGTTGGGGACACAAGAGACTTCTTGCTTTGTGGTTGCAGGGTTGCATGAGAGGGATATCTTTGACCTCTTCCTCCCTGAGTTCGATAAACCTTGGGTGATCCACTTAAGGGAAACTTGCTGCTGTTCTACAAACCTCTGCTCTTGGAGGCCCAACACTGTCTACAAGAATAGAAGCACCCGTAGACATCACTGCCCGCCGCCATCGGTGAAGCATAGATCGTTTCTTCCTCGACTCGTCATCTTCCCCGCAATATCTACTCGCCATGGATCTTCCCCATCGCGCTTTTCTTGTTGCATGCCTGATGACCACCTGCCTCCGGTGAGCGGCCGACGGCCTCAACAACTTCTCCTCCAACGCGTGCAAGCTTCTCCTCTGTCTCTCCTCCCTTTCCCTCTCTCTCACTTGCCATTTCCAAGTTACTTAGCCCTAACCCTAGCCGTTTCCAATCTGTAGGTTCCACAACACATCGACCTCAAGATCCAGATTCCACGAGAAACCCGGCTCGATCTGCTGATCCGTGGATTTATTGGTTGGCGACTAATTGCACTGAGTTTAACGTCCTTGATTGTCCTAGTACTGGTAGGGATCATGTCATGGTAATCATTCAGAACGTCCTCACGCGGGCTTCTTTGTAGGATTACATAAGCCAGCTTCAGTAGTTGAATGCCTTCACAAATTTGTTGCTCTAATGATAGATCGAGTTATAGTACATGAGTCCAAAGACGCGAAGAATCCTAACCCCTATAGCAACCTCGTTTCTTTCTAGTGTACAACTGTCCATGCATAGTAATAAGTTAGGAAGGACTTAATCATGATCCCAGGATATTGGTTGGATTCGCGGCAGGACCATCCTGTATGTGTTAAATGCAGTACTATTCAAATTGCGCTCATATGTTTCCTATTGCAGAGTGGTTAGTGTCTATTATTTGGTTAGTACAAAGTACTTGTTCAAATGATGTGATCTCTTCCCTATGTTCTCTTCCCTGTGCCTATTATTTCGCTTGGTTGGTGTCCCGGTCACCTCTTCGTGGAAGATTGTGAAGGGGCTCGGGCTTCTCCTTCGTGGAGCTTGTGAAGTGGTTGTGGAGCTTTCCATCTCCAGAGTGGAGGAAAAGCTAGCCATAATGAAAGGGCTATTCCTTCATGGGATAGGCTCGGAGAATAGGGTGAGCCTTCGTGGCGTTGGGGAATCCTTCGTGGGACCTCCACCCCTCCAAACGTGACGTACCTTCTTGCAAAGGAAGGGAACACGGGAATACATCTTCGTCTCCGCGTGCCTCGGTTATTTATATACCCGAGCTTACTTTCCTTGTGATAGCCATCGTGCTTGAAGTACATATATCTTGATATCACTTGTGCTACATATACCTTGTGCCTATCTTGCTTAGCTCTAGTTGTTGTTGTTGCACTTAGGTGAGCCTAGCATATTTAGGGTTTGTGCTTGTAAAATAAACGTTAGTTTAATTCCGCATTCTTACAAGCCAAATTCGTAAGAGTTTTTAAAACGCCTATTCAACTCCCTCTAGGCGATAGCCATCGTGCTTCAAGTACATATATCTTGATATCCTCTAATGTTACACAAATGATATCCTCTACATTGTAAGGGATCCAAGTCCACTCTTGTCATTTGGGGATTGTTGCACACTCAACATCTTGTCAAGTGTGGATTTCCCTTCATGACGCTTTTCCAAGTCTTTCTTCAAAGAAAGGACTTGGGCCTTGAGATATTTGATTTCCTATACATGGTTAGTAGAAATACAAGTACTAGAGGAAGTAGCAGCTTCATTATTAGAGCAACAAGGCAAAGCAAGTAATCAAACACAAGGTGTATCACTAGTTTGACTAGATGGATTACTAGGACTAGCACAAGACAATATAGCATTTTGAGTAGAGGTTGTGCTAATGTCCATGTGAGGCTCACAAGAGGTTACCTTAGTAATATTTGCCTCATGAGCTAACTTTAGCCCATCATAGGAAATTAGAAGATCATCATGAGAGCCTGAGAGCTTTTTATGACTTTCTTCCAATTCCCTATAATTTCTAGTTAGCAACTCAAGTTGAGCCCTTAGCTCAACATTCTCCTTTAAGATAGATGCCTTACAAGAAATAGAGTTAGTAGCACAAGCATCAATATAGTTTTTTCTTTTTCAAGCACATAAGATTCCATTTCTTTCTTAAGGTCATTAATTATGCACATTTCATTTTTTAGTTCTTGTTTAATGAAATAGAATCTCCGTTTTTCATTTTCAATATGAGATTCCAACTCCTCTATGGTTTCCTTGTGATTAAGCAAGGTTTCCATAAAGTGTTTGAGACTAGCACGAGCCTTGGTATTACCACGTAGAGAAGCATACACAAGTCCCATCTCATGCAACAAAGCCTTATATTCTTCATCATTATCATTACCACCATCATCATCACTCTCATCATTAGAGGATGTGTTAGGAGTCAAAGTAGGAGATACCTTTGATCCATTTGTCGTACGACACATGTGCATACCAGAGGATGAAGATGAGGATATTCTTGAATGCCCATTTGAAATCGTTTCTTGATCCATAGAGTGTTTGGTTTCCTCTACATTTTTAGTCAACAAACAACTAGAGGAAATAGAAGCATTTTTAGTATGGAAACAAGACAAGGCTGTAAGGGTATATTGCCCCTATGTGTGGTTTTGGTAATTAATGACAACCCCTGTGGACTAATGTTTTCATTGAGTTTATATGAAATAATATTTCATAGGTACTACTTGTAGTCCATGTGTTGGATCCAAGTATGGATGCCATGAAGATAAAGATATACCTTGAGTATTGGCATCAAGATCATCGATTTGAAGACATATATGTGATATGATCAAGAAGAAAAAATGAAGATGGAGTTCTTATGTGGAACTCAACATTAGCCATGCTATAGCTTATGTGTTAAGCAATGAATGATCAAGATCTTGAGTGCTTGATTCCAAGTGAAGAACTCAAGATATGGCTCTAAATCGGTGTCATGATAGGCTCATGAGTTGAGCTATGGTTGACTAAGATTTAGAGCATGCAAACAAATAAAGAGTTCTTTATACACCTCAAGTAAGTACGATAGAGCAGGAGAAAATACAAGGTTGACCAATACAAAGAACGAACAATAGATTCAAGTTTGGTCAACACATGAAGCATGAAGAATGTGCCGCGTGAAGTCATGTGGTATGGTAAGCCATGTCAATTATGCTTCATGAACTAACCCATCATATATGTGCCCTTGTGTTGTCTATGCGAGTTAGGTATCTTTCCATGGGCATGCATCAAAAGTGAGATCTCATATAGCCCATGAGAGGATGCCATCAAGTGGTGATCATCATCAAGGTTGAGTTGGGCAAGTTCAAGTTGAGCATCTCAATAGGATCATATGCTTGAAGCTTGCCAACCATTTGGTGATAATGGACATGTGAATATGTGCATCAATGAAGTTTTCCCATCATGATGTACGGGGGAGCATTTGTGAGTCTTCACGAAGCAACAATGATCAAGTGAGGCATTCCGGCTTGAGTGGAGCTTGAAGAGTTATCATCAAGATCAAGCGGGATGCGCAAGGCAAAGGTATGACCTTGCTAGGCTTTCCTTTTACCGGTCTCGAGGTGGTTGTTGGGAGACCGGGTTATAGGATAGATAGCCGCACTATCAAGATGGGCTTTCGGTTGGGTAACTTGATCACATTGTCTTAGGGAGGTCAATCATTTGCATACTTTGCATATCTCTATTGCTTGTTGGTGTTTCTCTGAGTGAGGTTCTTGAGCTTGTTGCTAGCTTTACAACAAACCCAAGTTCATCAAAAATGGAATCCATATGCATCCTCTTTTGCGTTTTCGAGTTTGGAAGTTTTACCGGTGTCTCTTTTATAGATAGGTCAAAACTTTCATCTTATGGTTTTACTCCGTGGGTGGACAATGATGTTTCTATGCATAAAGTTGTAGGGCTTGTTGTTCTAATTCCAACAAGCCAAAGATCGTCGAAATCGGAGTCCGGACGCCAAAGTTATGATGTTTTTGTAAAACATGTTTTCATGTTTCGCCCGGCCACGCCGGCCTGTGGATCGGCCTCCTCGGCGCGGACCGGCTCCTGCTCCGGTGACAACCGGGGACATGTTCTGTATGTCTCTGATCCGCCCCGGTCAGGCCCGGCGCCCGGTCCGGTTTGGACCGGATGGTCCGGTCTGTGGCCCGGTCGGACCGGCCCTGACACTAGGTGGCCCGGTCTATGGCCCGGCCCCAGGCCCGGTCAGACCATCTCTCATACCATGCGGCCCGGTCCCTGGCCCGGTTTTGGCCCGATTTGCCAGGCTACATGAAAAACGTTCAGATCTGCCCCAAACGGTCATATTTCGTTTGGCTATAAAAGGGGCTTCTTCCCCAACAATTTTCTAGGGTTCTTGAGCATCTTTCTGACCACCATTGTTGAACCTCTTGAGCTTGCTTCCTCTCCCTCCCCTCCTATGATTCTTGCATATTCTTGGGGGATTTGAAAGAAGAGATCTAGATCTACAACCTCATCCAATCCATTCATCCTCTAAGTGAGGGGAACTCTTGGGATCTAGATCTTGGAGTCATTTGTTGATTTCCTCCATTGTTCTTCCTATCTAATCTCATCCTAGCATTTGTTGCTTGGGTGAGATTTGAGTGTGAAGGACTTGAACACCTCTAGTGTTCTTGCTTTGCATCATTGCATAGTGTTGAGCTCTCCACCACGATTAGTTCGAGTGAGAGACCGTGAGCTTGTTACTCTTGGAGGGTAACCTCCTAGTTGGCTTGGTTTGTGTCCCGGTGACCTCTTCGTGGAAGATTGTGAAGGGACCCAGGCTTCTCCTTGTGGAGCTTGCCATCTCCGGAGTGGAGGAAAAGCTAGCCATAAGGAAAGGGCTATTCCTTCGTGGGATAGGCTCGGAGAATAGGGTGAGCCTTCGTGGCGTTGAGAATCCTTCGCGGGACCTCCTGTAGGGATTCGTTGCATAGAAAACAAAAAATTTCCTATCGCGAACACGGAATCCAAGCCAAGATGCAATCTAGAAGACGGTAGCAACGAGGGGATTATCGAGTCTCACCCTTGAAGAGATTCCAAAGCCTACAAGACGAGGCTCTTGTTGCTGCGGTAGACGTTCACTTGCCGCTTGCAAAAGCGCGTAGAAGATCTTGATCACGGCGCCACGAACGGGCAGCACCTCCGTACTCGGTCACACGTTCGGTTGTTGATGAAGACGACGTCCACCTCCCCGTTCCAGCGGGCAGCGGAAGTACTAGCTCCTCTTGAATCCGGCAGCACGACGGCGTGGTGTCGGTGGTGGTGGAGAAACCCGGCGGAGCTTCTCTAAGCGTACGGGATGTGGTGGAGGAGAGAGGGCCGCTAGGGTTTGGGAGAGGGAGGCGCCGGCCACTAGGGGGTGCGGCCACCTTGTGGTCTTGGGGTGGCCGGGCCCCTCCCGTTGGCCCTCATTATATAGGTGGAACACCCAAGAGTTGGTCTACAAGTCTTCGAATAAGACCCCAAACCAAAACCTTCCATATCACATGAAACCTACCCAAGTTAGGACTCCCACTAGAGGTGGGATTCCCACCCTTCCTTGGGAGGGGGTGGCCGACCCCCTTAGGGGAGTCCACTTGGGACTCCTCCCCCTTAGGGTTGGCCGGCCATGGGAGGTGGAGTCCCTCCGGGACTCCGCCTTCCTTAGTGGTTTCTTCCGGACATTTTTCTAGAACCTTCTAGAACCTTCCATAGAACCTTCCGGATCATTTTAAATCTTATAAAATAACTTCTTATATATGAATCTTATTCTCCGGACCATTCCGGAACTCCTCGTGATGTCCGGGATCTCATCCGGGACTCCGAACAAATATTCGAACTCCATTCCATATTCAAGTTCTACCATTTCAACATCCAACCTTAAGTGTGTCACCCTACGGTTCGCGAACTATGTGGACATGGTTTGAGTACTCACTCCGACCAATAACCAATAGCGGGATCTGGAGATCCATAATGGCTCCCACATATTCAACGATGACTTTAGTGATCGAATGAACCATTCACATATGATACCAATTCCCTTTGTCACGCGATATTTTACTTGTCCGAGGTTTGATCATCGGTATCACTCTATACCTTGTTCAACCTCGTCTCCTGACAAGTACTCTTTACTCGTACCGTGGTATGTGGTCTCTTATGAAATTATTCATATGCTTGCAAGACATTAGACGACATTCCACCGAGAGGGCCCAGAGTATATCTATCCGTCATCGGGATGGACAAATCCCACTATTGATCCATATGCCTCAACTCATACTTTCCGGATACTTAATCCCACCTTTATAACCACCCATTTACGCAGTGGCGTTTGATGTAATCAAAGTACCTTTCCGGTATAAGTGATTTACATGATCTCATGGTCATAAGGACTAGGTAACTATGTATCAAAAGCTTATAGCAAATAACTTAATGACGTGATCTTATGCTACGCTTAATTGGGTGTGTCCATTACATCATTCATACAATGATATAACCTTGTTATTAATAACATCCAATGTTCATGATTATGAAACTAATCATCCATTAATCAACAAGCTAGTTAAGAGGCATACTAGGGACTCTTTGTTCTTTACATATCACACATGTATCAATGTTTCGGTTAATACAATTATAGCATGGTATATAAACATTTATCATAAACATAAAGATATATAATAACCACTTTTATTATTGCCTCTTGGGCATATCTCCTTGAGTCTCCCACTTGCACTAGAGTCAATAATCTAGTTTACATTTGTAAAGATATAACACCTTGGCCTTCCGGTGCTTTATCATGTTTTGCTCACGGGAGAGGTTTTAGTCAACGGATCTGACACGCTCAGAAAACGTATGTATTTTGTAATTCATTTGCGTCTCAACGCATCACTCATTTTCAAATGAGTCGGCATTAAATATGTTTGGTCTTCTGGTGGAACCTTAATTCCGCGGTCTGAAATATGTCACTA
Source organism: Lolium perenne (assembly GCF_019359855.2). NCBI lineage: Eukaryota > Viridiplantae > Streptophyta > Magnoliopsida > Poales > Poaceae > Lolium > Lolium perenne. Next base: position 25,299,784 of record NC_067250.2, read on the forward strand.
ATATTGTCTCACACAATATAGCTTCAAAGTTCTGACTCTGTCGGAACTACACCAAGTTCTCAAAGAATCTCTTGACTTTAACACCCTTTGTCATTGTCAAAACAATGACATACTACTGCCTTATTTTGTAGAATCCGTCACAATATTTAGAACTCTTCCAAATCTAACATAGACAACTTCTAGCTCATTGTGCTACCTTTAAAACAACACTTAGTCTAATTTGAGATTGAAATTCTATTTTTATATGTGACAAAACAAATATCGGTGTAATCACCTTACATCGATTTGTTTGTCATTTCTCCATACAAAACTATATATATATATCCTTGGTTCTTCTAAAGTACTCAAGGATACTCTTACTGTCGTCCAATGATCATCTCATGAATCATTCTGGTATATGCTCATAACATTTTAGAGCATAGGACATCTGATTGTGTACATATTATTTGTGATCCATAATCACTCATGTGTTTTTACTCATTGAGTATCAGATACACTCAAGTCTTGTTAAAACTTCACATGACAAGAACATTTTCTTAATATTTCTATATTGAACTATTTCAATATCCATTATATGTACTTTGACTTAAACTTATTTTGTGTTTCAATCTATCTTCATAGATCTTGACACTAAATTTGTTTCAGTCCATATTCTTTCATTTAATTTCTCAATGAAACCTTTTAATCAAGTATATAATTACATTATTTATAACCAACTATATGTCATCTACATAAGTATTATAAATATGTCTTAGCGCTCCCACTTAATTTCTTGCAAATGCAAGCCTCTTCATCGTCTCTGATGAAATCAAAAAATCTTTGACTATTTCATCCGGTGAAGATTCCAACTCCGTGATACTCACTTCATCCAATTGAAGTTCGTATACCTATCTAGTATTCCACGGACTAGCAAAACTCTTGGTTGTATCTTGTATACACCTTTAATACACACTTCTTGTTAAGTAATGTATTTTGCCATCCTACTAGTATATCTCATAAAAGAAATATGTAGTGATTACTAGAATAATCCACATAGACTATAAGCATTGCCACGGAAGATCTAATCTTATCGTAGTCAACTCTTTGAACTTTGTTGTAAACAACTTTTCGACAAGTTGAGCTTCTTCAAGGATATTTCATCCAAGTCCATCAATTTTATAGATCTATTTACTTTTAAAAAGTATCCATCTATCTTGGATTTCATGGCGTATAGCCATTTTAACGGAGTCAGAGCCCATCATAACTTCTTTGTTTGTAGTTGGTTTATCATTGTTCAAAATCAATCCTTTGTCCACAAATCATTTATTTGATCGCAAAGTAAACCATACCTACAAGGTTCAATAATTACTTCGATCTCCATGGCTAAAACACTATGTAGTCATGGAAGCCATGATCATCGTGGCCACTTCCGGAACCAATTCCGATGCTGCGCTACTCTGATCATTATGCTCAGGTTCATAAACCTTATCAAATTCTATTGTCCTCCCACTCAAATACTTCGCTAGAAACAATTTCTTGGAAATAAATTAGAAACATCGACAAACACTTTTGTCTTTGTATCCATAGTGGAAAGAATTCCCAATCAATACTTTGGGATAACCAACAAAGACATTCATCCGATTTTGGTTGTAAACTCTTAGACCAAAATTTAAAGAGAGGACTATTAGGGTTTATACCCATGCCATAACTCGTATGGTGTCATTTCAACGGATCATGATGATGCTCTATTTAGTGTAAAAGCGGTAGTTACTAAAGCATAATCCACAAAAATTATAATGGCATTAATATTTTATCTCATCATTAACCCAACAAGGTTTGGATACATCTCTCGGATACTTCATCATCACTATGATACTCCAAGAAATGTGAGTTTGTAGAACAATTTCATAACTCTCTTAGATGTTCGCTAAAACTAGTAATTCAAATATTTCCACTATGATCCAATCATAGATATTTGACTTTTCTATTATGATGATTTCCACTTCATGCTGAAATTTATTTGAATCCATTCAAATGTTTCAAACTTCTTCCTTATCGAATATATCCACATATATATACTCAATTCATTGTTAGAAGTTTTCATGAAGTAGAAGAATCTCCCGCACACAACTATGCCCAGTGAACCACATATATCATCATGTATGTTTTCACTAAGTTAGTTGCCCGTTCAACTCTTGGCCTATGAACGGTATTTTAGTCATTCTCTTTTAGAAAAGATTTGCAAGCGCCAAATGGTTCAAAAAATCAAATGACTCCAAAAAATCCATTTACATGGAGTTCCTTCATGCATTCCTTTCTAACATGACCTAAATGGCGGTTCCACAAATAAGTGGAATTCAAATCATTTTAGCGTCAGTGTTTATGTATGTGTGTTTCACCATTAAGATTTATAATAACTTATACATCGTACATGGAGTAATGTCATAATTTGAACAACTCATTGTTTTCATTTGACCAGAGCAAAATAATAATTATTAAGTTCTTTATTATAAATTCTAAGGGCTAGGTAGAATGCCAACGATAAACATAACAACACTTTATTATGTTCCAGACGTGCATTATTACCATATTCCTTATCAGTCATTTAGGCCATTGTATTCTTGTATTGCGTTGTTTTGTATGACACTTCATACCAACCAATATGGTACTAATACCCAAGAATTTCATTGTGTGACTTAACCAGGAATATAACCATAACATGTATATCATTTATATACACCTGAGCTAGACTTTCTAGTCTTTTCTTTCTTTCTGCCAATAATCTTTTGTAGTTTCTCTTTTAGCTTTCCTCATTATTCAGAAAAACACTTCATCTTTAATAACTTCTAAGTTTGTTGGTCAAATACCAATAACCTTGAGGTTCTTACTTTGAAGTTGATCATCATATGACAAGTGTTTTAGATTTCACTATTAATAACTTTGTAATATGATGAACAATTTCACTCATAATTTTATCCATCAATTCATGACGACTTTCTGAGACCATGTCTGTACATGCTAGGCTCATAAAGTTTAACCTTAGTATTCGCATGTGCAAATCTGGCTTGCACCCGTTGTATGCACACGTAGAATCTATAACACCCGATCATCACGTGATGCTTCGAAACGACGAGTCTTAGCAACGGTGCATACTAAGGACGATCACTTCATGGATATGCGAATATCGTTAGTGCCCCAATAGTTGGAGGATTGGGACGCCTGGCGTCTTCAACCTTCATACATTCCCATAAAACTTATGAGTTTATGTAGTCTCACCAAATTATATTCTATTATCTTGCAATAAGGTCTTAGATATCACATATATCTCATACCTTGATTATTTCTGAAAACCAAATTTTCAGCTCCTTACTTTTCAAACAGATTTGAACTTCAAGTTTCACGGAGGCAAGATAACTTTAGGTACTAATTGAAACCATAGCTCTCTGAATCAACAATGTGAGGTTTACTAAAAGTTTGCAATAGGACTTAATCATTTCTTGATTCTTTAACAATACGGTACCAGTCCGTAAAGTTTCTTATCAGATATTAACAATATTTCTATCTCAATTATAAGACTAGCGTATGGTAGGAAACGAATGTCAATACTACAAAATTAATTCAAAATACTACTTAGACTATGTTTATGATAATTAGTTCATGTTTTAATCTAATTACTAATGAACTCCCACTTAATACAACATCCCTCATAGTTGTTAAGTGGTACACGATCCAAATCCACTACACCAAAACCGATCATCACGTGAGATGATGTAGCTTCAATGGTGAACATCAACATGTTGATCATATCATCCATATGACTCGTGTTCAACCTTTCGGTTTCCGTTGTCCCGAGGCCATGTCTGTACATGCTAGGCTCGTCAAGCAAACCCAAGTATTCCGCGTGTGCAACATGGCTTACACCCGTTGTTTGTGAACGTTGAGTCTATCACATCCGATCATCACGAGATGCTTCGAAATGACGAACTGTTGCAACGGTGCATACGAGGGGAGAACACTTTATTATCTTGATATTAATGTGAGGGATCATCTTATAATGCTACCGTCATGTTCTAAGCAAAATAAGATGCATAAAGGATTAACATCACATGCAATTCATATGTGATATGATATGGCCCTTTAGTCTTTGCGCCTTCGGTCTTCATCTCCAAAGCACGGACATGATCTCCATCATCAACGGGCATGATCTCCATCATCAACGGGCATGATCTCCATCATCGTTGGCGTAGCGTCAAGGTCCATGGCGCCGTCTTCATGGTTGTTCACATCATGTAGCAACTATTACAACTACTTTGAAATACTACTCAACATGAAATTTAAAGACAACCATAAGGCTCCTGCCGGTTGCCACAATACAATAATGATCATCTCATACATATTCATCATCACATCATGGCCATATCACATCACCAAACCCTGCAAAAACAAGTTAGACGTCTCTAATTTGGTTTGCATATTTTACGTGGTTTAGGGTTTTCGAATAAGATCCAATCTACCTACGAACATGAACCACAACGGTGATACTAGTGTTGTCAATAGAAAGAGTAAATTGAATCTTCACTATGGTGGGAGAGACAGACACCCGCAAAGCCACTTATGCAATACAAGTTGCATGTCGAGCGTGGAGCAAATCTCATGAACGCGGTCATGTAAAGTTAGCCCGAGCCGCTTCATCCCACTATGCCACAAAGATGCAAAGTACTCAAACTAAAGACAACATAAGCATCAACGCCCACAAACCATTGTGTTCTACTCGTGCAACCATCTATGCATAGACACGGCTCTGATACCATTGTAGGGATTCGTTGCATAGAAAACAAAAAATTTCCTATCGCGAACACGCAATCCAAGCCAAGATGCAATCTAGAAGACGGTAGCAACGAGGGGATTATCGAGTCTCACCCTTGAAGAGATTCCAAAGCCTACAAGACGAGGCTCTTGTTGCTGCGGTAGACGTTCACTTGCCGCTTGCAAAAGCGCGTAGAAGATCTTGATCACAGCGCCACGAACGGGCAGCACCTCCGTACTCGGTCACACGTTCGGTTGTTGATGAAGACGATGTCCACCTCCCCGTTCCAGCGGGCAGCGGAAGTAGTAGCTCCTCTTGAATCCGACAGCACGACGGCGTGGTGTCGGTGGTGGTGGAGAAACCCGGCGGAGCTTCGCTAAGCGTACGGGATGTGGTGGAGGAGAGAGGGCCGCTAGGGTTTGGGAGTGGGAGGCGCCGGCCACTAGGGGGTGCGGCCACCATGTGGTCTTGGGGTGGCCGGCCCCCTCCCCTTGGCCCTCATTATATAGGTGGAACACCCAAGAGTTGGTCTACAAGTCTTCGAATAAGACCCCAAACCAAAACCTTCCATATCACATGAAACCTACCCAAGTTAGGACTCCCACTAGAGGTGGGATTCCCACCCTTCCTTGGGAGGGGGTGGCCGGCCCCCTTAGGGGAGTCCACTTGGGACTCCTCCCCCTTAGGGTTGGCCGGCCATGGGAGGTGGAGTCCCTCCGGGACTCCGCCTTCCTTAGTGGTTTCTTCCGGACTTTTCTAGAACCTTCTAGAACCTTCTGGATCATTTTAAATCTTATAAAATGACTTCCTATATATGAATCTTATTCTCCAGACCATTCCGGAACTCCTCGTGATGTCCGGGATCTCATCCGGGACTCCGAACAAATATTCGAACTCCATTCCATATTCAAGTTCTACCATTTCAACATCCAACCTTAAGTGTGTCACCCTACGGTTCGCGAACTATGTGGACATGGTTTGAGTACTCACTCCGACCAATAACCAATAGTGGGATCTGGAGATCCATAATGGCTCCCACATATTCAACGATGACTTTTGTGATCGAATGAACCATTCACATATGATACCAATTCCCTTTGTCACGCGATATTTTACTTGTCCGAGGTTTGATCATCGGTATCACTCTATACCTTGTTCAACCTCGTCTCCTGACAAGTACTCTTTACTCGTACCGTGGTATGTGGTCTCTTATGAACTTACTCATATGCTTGCAAGACATTAGACGACATTCCACCGAGAGGGCCCAGAGTATATCTATCCGTCATCGGGATGGACAAATCCCACTATTGATCCATATGCCTCAACTCATACTTTCCGGATACTTAATCCCACCTTTATAACCACCCATTTACGCAGTGGCGTTTGATGTAATCAAAGTACCTTTCTGGTATAAGTGATTTACATGATCTCATGGTCATAAGGACTAGGTAACTATGTATCGAAAGCTTATAGCAAATAACTTAATGACGTGATCTTATGCTACGCTTAATTGGGTGTGTCCATTACATCATTCATACAATGATATAACCTTGTTATTAATAACATCCAATGTTCATGATTATGAAACTAATCATCCATTAATCAACAAGCTAGTTAAGAGGCATACTAGGGACTCTTTGTTGTTTACATATCACACATGTATCAATGTTTCGGTTAATACAATTATAGCATGGTATATAAACATTTATCATAAACATAAAGATATATAATAACCACTTTTATTATTGCCTCTTGGGCATATCTCCTTCACCTCCACCCCTCCAAACATGACGTACCTTCTTACAAAGGAAGGGAACACGGGAATACATCTTCTCTCCGCGTGCCTTGGTTATTTCTATACCCGAGCTTACTATCTTTGTGATAGTCATCGTGCTTGAAGTACATATATCTTGCTATCACTTATGCTACAATATCTTGTGCCTATCTGGTGACCCACAAGTATAGGGGATCGCAACAGTCTTCGAGAGAAGTAAAACCCAATTTATTGATTCGACACAAGGGGAGCTGATACGTCTCCAACGTATCGATAATTTCTTATGTTCCATGCTACTTTTATGATGATACTCACATGTTTTATACATACTTTATGTCATATTTATGCATTTTTCGGCACTAACCTATTAACGAGATGCCGAAGAGCCTGTTGTTGTTTTCTGCTGTTTTTGGTTTCAGAAATCCTAGTAAGGAAATATTCTCGGAATTGGACGAAATCAACGCCCAGAATCTTATTTTTCCACGAAGCTTCCAGAAGTCCGAAAGGGAAACAAAGTGGGGCGACGAGGCGGCCACACAACAGGGCGGCGCGGCCCAGGCCCTGGCCGCGCGGCCCTGGCGTGTGGGCCCCTCGTGGCGCCCCCTGACCTACCCTTCCGCCTACATAAGCCTTCGTCGATAATAGTTCCAGTACCGAGAGCCACGATACGGAAAACCTTCCAGAGACGCCGCCGCCGCCAATCCCATCTCGGGGGATTCAGGAGATCGCCTCCGGCACCCTGCCGGAGAGGGGAATCATCTCCCGGAGGACTCTTCACCACCATGGTCGCCTCCGGAGTGATGTGTGAGTAGTTCACCCCTGGACTATGGGTCCATAGCAGTAGCTAGATGGTCGTCTTCTCCTAATTGTGCTATCATTGTTAGATCTTGTGAGCTGCCTAACATGATCAAGATCATCTATTTGTAATGCTACATGTTGCATTTTTTTGGGATCCGATGAATATGGAATACTATGCTATGTTGATTATCAATCTATTTATGTGTTGTTTATGATCTTGCATGCTCTCCGTTATTAGTAGAGGATCTGGCCAAGTCGTTACTTGTAACTCCAAGAGGGAGTATTTATGCTAGATAGTGGGTTCATGCCTCCATTAAATCTGGGACAGTGACAGAAAGTTCTAAGGTTGTGGATGTGTTGTTGCCACTAGGGATAAAACATCAATGCTATGTCTAAGGATGTATTTGTTGATTACATTACGCACCATACTTAATGCAATTGTCTGTTGTTTGCAACTTAATACTGGAGGGGGTTCGGATGATAACCTGAAGGTGGACTTTTTAGGCATAGATGCATGCTGGATAGCGGTCTATGTACTTTGTCGTAATGCCCAATTAAATCTCACACTACTCATCATAACATGTATGTGCATGGTCATGCCCTCTTTATTTGTCAATTGCCCAACTGTAATTTGTTCACCCAACATGCTATTTATCTTATGGGAGAGACACCACTAGTGAACTGTGGACCCCGGTCCATTCTTTTACATCAAATACAATATACTGCAATACTCGTTCTACTGTTCTCTGCAAACATCATCATCCACACTATACATCTAATTCTTTGTTACAGCAAGCCGGTGAGATTGACAACCTCACTGTCACGTTCCATGTTGGCGCCGGAATCCCTGGTGTTGCGCCGCACTACACTCCGTCACCAACAACCTTCAACGTGCTTCTTGACTCCTACTGGTTCGATAAACCTTGGCTTCTTACTGAGGGAAACTCACTGCTGTACGCATCACACCTTCCTCTTGGGGTTCCCAACGGACGCGTGTTGAACGGAAAGACATACGTCAACTACGCGCAGCAAGTAGATTTTCTGGCGCCGTTGCCGGGGACGTGAAGGAAAATTACACCACAGAGATTTCTAACTCCCACGTCAACTGCACGCCAACAAATAGATTTTCTGGCGCCGTTGCCGGGGAGATCAAGAGACGCTGCAAGGGGAGTCTCCTACCTCCAATCTCTTTACTTTGTTTTTGTCTTGCTTTACTTTTATTTACTACTTTGTTTGCTGCACTAAAACAAAACACCAAAAAATTAGTTGCTAGTTTTACTTTATTTACTATCTTGTTTGACATATTAAAAACACAAAAAAAATAGTTACTTGCATTTACTTTATATAGTTTACTTTATTTACTATTGCTAAAATGGGTACTCCTGAAAATACTAAGTTGTGTGACTTCACAAACACAAATAATAATGATTTCTTATGCACACCTATTGCTCCACCTGCTACTACAGCAGAATTCTTTGAAATTAAACCTGCTTTACTAAATCTTGTTATGAGAGAGCAATTTTTAAATTGTTAGTTACGATGATCTTTGCTGCCCATCTTAATAATTTTGTTGAACTATGTGAAATGCAAAAGTATAAGGATGTAGATGGTGACATTATAATGTTAAAATTGTTTCCTTTCTCATTAAGAGGAAGAGCTAAAGATTGGTTGCTATCTCTGCCTAAGAATAGTATTGATTCATGGACTAAATGTAAGGATGCTTTAATTGGTAGATATTATCCTCCTGCTAAAATTATATCTTTGAGAAATAGCATAATGAATTTTAAGCAATTGGATACTGAGCATGTTGCACAAGCATGGGAAAGAATGAAATCTTTTGTTAAAAATTGCCCAACCCATGGACTGACTACTTGGATGATCATCCAAACCTTTTATGCAGGACTGAATTTTTCTTCATGGAACCTATTGGATTCAGCTGCTGGAGGTACCTTTATGTCCATCACTCTAGGCGCCGCAACAAAGCTTCTTGATAATATGATGATTAATTACTCCGAATGGCACACAGAAAGAGCTCCACAAGGTAAGAAGGTAAATTCTGTCGAAGAAACCTCTTCCTTGAGTGATAAAATTGATGCTATTATGTCTATGCTTGTGAATGGTAGGACTAATGTTGATCCTAATAATGTTCCGTTAGCTTCATTGGTTGCTCAAGAAGAACATGTTGATGTGAACTTCATTAAAAATAATAATTTCAACAACAATGCTTATCGGAACAATTCTAGTAACAACTATAGGCCATATCCTTATAATAATGGTAACGGGTATGGTAATTCTTATGGGAATAGTTACAGCAATAATAGGAATACACCCCCTGGACTTGAAGCCATGCTTAAAGAATTTATTAGTACACAAACTGCTTTTAACAAATCTGTTGAAGAAAAGCTTGGGAAAATTGATATACTTGCTTCTAAAGTCGATAGTCTTGCTGCTGATGTTGATCTTTTGAAATCGAAAGTTATGCCTAATGAAAATAAAGATATTAAGTCATTTGCTACAGGAAACGTCATCCAAGTTAGAATTAATGAGAATATAAGATTGATGGCCGAATTGCGTGCTAGGTGGGAAAAAGAAGAAAATGCTAAAGAAGATAATATAGCTAAAGTTTGGACTATTACCACCACTAGTAATGCTAATGCTCCACATGTTGCTGCACCTCCTACTATCAATGGTAAAATAATTGGTGTTGGCAATGTTTCTACTTCTAATGCAAAGCCTGCAAAACTGCCGGAAACTGCTAAAACTGCTGAAACTGCCTGTGATAAAACTGCTAAATTTTTTTCCAACATTGGGGACAATGATCCCATTGCTTTAGATTATAATGGTTTAGATTTTGATGATTGCCACATCTCTGAAGTTATAAAGTTCTTACAACAACTTGCTAAGAGTCCTAATGCTAGTGCTATAAATTTGGCCTTTACAAAACATATTACAAATGCTCTCATAAAAGCTAGAGAAGAGAAATTAGAACGCGAAGCTTCTATTCCTAGGAAGTTAGAGGATGGTTGGGAGCCCATCATTAAGATGAAGGTCAATGACTTTGATTGTAATGCTTTATGTGATCTTGGTGCAAGTATTTCCGTTATGCCTAGAAAAATCTATAATATGCTTAACTTGCCACATTGAAAAATTGTTATTTGGATGTTAATCTTGCTGATAACTCTACAAAGAAACCTTTGGGGAGAGTTGATAATGTTCGCATTACGGTTAACAATAACCTTGTCCCCGTTGATTTTGTTGTCTTGGATATTGAATGCAATGCATCTTGTCCCATTATATTGGGAAGACCTTTTCTTCGAACTGTTGGTGCTATTATTGATATGAAGGAAGGTAATATTAAATATCAGTTTCCTCTCAAGAAAGGTATGGAACACTTCCCTAGAAAGAGAATGAAGTTACCCTTTGATTCTATCATTAGAACAAATTATGATATTGATGCTTCGTCTCTTGATAACACTTGATACACACTTTCTGCGCCTAGCTGAAAGGCGTTAAAGAAAAGCGCTTATGGGAGACAACCCATGATTTTACTACAGTACTTTTGTTTTATATTTGAGTCTTGGAAGTTGTTACTACTGTAGCAACCTCTCCTTATCTAAATTTTGTTGCATTGTTGTGCCAAGTAAAGTCTTTGATAGTAAGGTTCATACTAGATTTGGATTGCTGCGCAGAAACAGATTTCTTGCTGTCACGAATTTGAGCAGTAGTTTCTGTAGGTAAATCAAAAAATTCTTCCAATTCACGTGAGTGATCCTCAGATATGTACGCAACTTTCATTCAATTTGAGCATTTTCATCTGAGCAAGTCTGGTGCACCTATAAAATTCGTCTTTACGGACTATTCTGTTTTGACAGATTCTGCTTTTTATTTCGCATTGCCTGTTTTGCTATGCTTGATGGATTTTTCTATTGCATTAACTTTCAGTAGCTTTGTGCAATGTCCAGAAGTGTTAGGAATGATTATGTCACCTCTGAACATGTGAATTTTGATTATGCACTAGCCCTCTAATGAGTTGTTTTGAGTTTGGTGTGGAGGAAGTTTTCAAAGATCAAGAGAGGAGGATGATACAATATGATCAAGGAGAGTGAAAGCTCTAAGCTTGGGGATGCCCCGGTGGTTCATCCCTGCATATTTCAAGAAGACTCAAGCGTCTAAGCTTGGGGATGCCCAAGGCATCCACTTCTTCATCGACAACATTATCAGGTTCCTCTAGTGAAACTATATTTTTATTCCATCACATCTTATGTGCTTTGCTTGGAGCGTCTGTATGTTTTTGTTTTTGTTTTGTTTGAATAAAGTTGGATCCTAGCATTCATTGTGTGGGAGATAGACACGCTCTGCTGTTGCATATGGACAAATATGTCCTTAGGCTTTACTCATAATATTCATGGCGAAGGTTGAACTGCTTTGTTAAATTGTTATATGGTTGGAAACGGGAAATGCTACATGTGGTAATTGGTATAATATCTTGAATAATGTGATACTTGGCAATTGTTGTGCTCATATTTAAGCTCTTGCATCATATACCTTGCACCTATTAATGAAGAAATACATAGAGCTTGCTAAAATTTGGTTTGCATGATTGGTCTCTCTAAGGTGTAGATATTTTCTAGCAAGGGTCGAACAACAAGGAAGACGGTGTAGAGTCTTATAATGCTTACAATATGTTTCTTATGTAAGTTTTGTTGTACCGGTTCATACGTGTGTTTGCTTCAAATAACCTTGCTAGCCTAAGCCTTGTATTGAGAGGGATTACTTCTCATGCATCCAAAATCCTTGAGCCAAACACTATGCCACTTGTGTCCACCATACCTACCTACTACACGGTATTTCTCCGCCATTCCAAAGTAAATTGCTTGAGTGCTACCTTTAATTTTTTTATTATTTATCTTTGCAATATATAGCTCATGGGACAAATAGCCTAAAAGCTATTGTGGTATTGAATATGTACTTATGCATCTTATCTCTTATAAGTTGCTTGTTGAGCGATAACCATGTTCCTGGGGACGCCATCAACACTTTGTTGAATATCATGTGAGTTGATATGCATGTTCGTCTTGTCTGAAGTAAGGGAGATTTACCATGAGTTGAATGGTTTGAGTATGCATAATGTTAGAGAAGAACATTGGGCCGCTAACTAAAGCCATGATTCATGGTGGAAGTTTCAGTTTTGGACAAATATCCTCAACCTCATATGAGAATATTATTTGTTGCTAAATGCTTATGCATTAAAGAGGAGTCCATTATCTGTTGTCTATGTTGTCCCGGTATGGATGTCTAAGTTGAGAATAATCAAAAGCGAGAAATCCAATGCGAGCTTTCTCCTTAGACCTTTGTACAGGCGGCATAGAGGTACCCATTTGTGACACTTGGTTAAAACATATGTATTGCGATGATAATCCAGGTAATCCGAGCTAATTAGGACAAGGTGCGGGCACTATTGGTATACTATGCATGAGGCTTGCAACTTGTAGGATATAATTTACATGATACATATGCTTTATTACTACCGTTGACAAAATTGTTTCTTGTTTTCAAAATAAAAACTCTAGCACAAACATAGCAATCAATGCTTCCCTCTGCGAAGGGCCTTTCTTGTACTTTTATGTTGAGTCAGTTCACCTATTTCCTTCTATCTCAAGAAGCAAACACTTGTGTTAACTATGCATTGATTCCTACATACTTGCATATTGCACTTGTTATATTACTTTATGCTGACAATATCCATGAGATATACATGTTATAAGTTGAAAGCAACCGCTGAAACTTAATCTTCCTTTGTGTTGCTTCAATGCCTTTACTATGAATTTATTGCTTTATGAGTTAACTCTTATGCAAGACTTATTGATGCTTGTCTTGAAAGTACTATTCATGAAAAGTCTTTGCTATATGATTCAATTGTTTACTCATTGCATTTACATTGCTTCGAATCGCTGCATTCATTACATGTGCTTACAATAGTATTGATCAAGATTATGATGGCATGTCACTTCATAAATTATCTTTGTTATCGTTTACCTACTCGGGACAAGTAGGAACTAAGCTTGGGATGCTGATACGTCTCCAACGTATCGATAATTTCTTATGTTCCATGCTACTTTTATGATGATACTCACATGTTTTATACATACTTTATGTCATATTTATGCATTTTCTGGCACTAACCTATTAACGAGATGCCGAAGAGCCAGTTGTTGTTTTCTGCTGTTTTTGGTTTCAGAAATCCTAGTAAGGAAATATTCTTGGAATTGGACGAAATCAACGCCCAGGATCTTATTTTTCCACGAAGCTTCCAGAAGTCCGAAAGGGAAACGAAGTGGGGCGACAAGGCGGCCACACAACAGGGCGGCGCGGCCCAGGCCCTGGTCGCGCGGCCCTGGCGTGTGGGCCCCTCGTGGCGCCCCCTGACCTACCCTTCCGCCTACATAAGCATTCGTCGATAATAGTTCCAGTACCGAGAGCCACGATACGAAAAACCTTCCAGAGCCGCCGCCGCCGCCAATCCCATCTCGGGGGATTCAGGAGATCACCTCCGGCACCCTGCCGGAGAGGGGAATCATCTCCCGGAGGACTCTTCACCGCCATGGTCGCCTCCGGAGTGATGTGTGAGTAGTTCACCCGTGGACTATGGGTCCATAGCAGTAGCTAGATGGTCGTCTTCTCCTAATTGCGCTATCATTGTTGGATCTTGTGAGCTACCTAACATGATCAAGATCATCTATTTGTAATGCTACATGTTGCGTTTGTTGGGATCCGATGAATATGGAATACTATGCTATGTTGATTATCAATCTATCTATGTGTTGTTTATGATCTTGCATGCTCTCCGTTATTAGTAGAGGCTCTGGCCAAGTTGATACTTGTAACTCCAAGAGGGAGTATTTATGCTCGATAGTGGGTTCATGTCTCCATTAAATCTGGGGGAGTGACAACAACCCCTAAGGTTGTGGATGTGCTGTTGCCACTAGGGATAAAACATCAATGCTATGTCTAAGGATGTATTTATTGATTACATTACGCACCATACTTAATGCAATTGTCGATTGTTTGCAACTTAATACTGGAGGGGGTTCGGATGATAACCTGAAGGTGGACTTTTTAGGCATAGATGCATGCTGGATAGCGGTCTATGTACTTTGTCGTAATGCCCAATTGAATTTCACAATACTCATCATAACATGTATGTGCATGGTCATGCCCTCTTTATTTGTCAATTGTCCAACTGTAATTTGTTCACCCATCATGCTATTTATCTTATGGGAGAGACACCACTAGTGAACTGTGGACCCTGGTCCATTCTTTTTACACCGAATACAATCTACTGCAATACTAGCTCTACTGTTCTCTGCAAACATCATCATCCACACTATACATCTAATCCTTTGTTACAACAAGCCGGTGAGATTGACAACCTCACTGTCACGTTGGGGCAAAGTAATTTGGTTGTGTTGTGCAGGTTCCACGTTGGCGCCGGAATCCCTGGTGTTGCGCCGCACTACACTCCGTCACCAACAACCTTCAACGTGCTTCTTGACTCCTACTGGTTCGATAACCTCGGTTTCTTAATGAGGGAAAACTTGCTGCTGTACGCATCACACCTTCCTCTTGGGGTTCCCAACGGACGTGTGCTTTACCGTCACAAGCATTCACCAACAACAAAATCTTCTAACCCTGCATTAGAAATTAGATTTTGAACATCCTAAAAAATTCCTGCACTCTTCATGAAATCAGTGCATGGGTAGTAGGAGGGGTATACTCCCTCAGTCCCTCTTCACGGTGGACTCTCATAACTTCATGCACCTCCAATTCATGTTGGTTGAGTTGGTGTCTATTCCACTCCATTTTCTGAAATTTTTCAACAAACATTATAAAAGTTGATTTCGAGACATATAAGTGAAGGAAACTACTATAGGAACTTGGTAGAGTACTAAACATGCATCAAAACTAATTTTTACAACTTAGAATAAGCATGCAAACTCACTTAACATGTCACCTACAGCAGCAAAATACTCAAGATATACTCAACCAAACAAAATTCTATTTGGATAATCGGAGGAGTCACATACTGGAGAACAAATGCCCCTAATTTCAGCAACAAAGATGGGCTGAGCAAGGAGATCGAAAATCTCGAGCAAGAACAGCAAGAAACTCGGGTTTGAACAATGGTGGTGTGTTTTCCCGTGAAAGAGAGTGGAGTGGTAGGTGGATGAGTAAGTGGAGGGCCAGGTGGGGCCCTCACCACAGGGTGGCGCGCCCCCCTTGCTGGCCGCGCCGACACATGGGGTGCAGCCCTGGGGTGCCACACTGGTCAGCCCCAGGCACTCCCAGGTTGCATTTTAAAAAATAGGACCAGCGGTATAATTTTTGTAAATTTTTGAAAACTTCGAAAAATGCACATTTCTAGGTGTTAAAATAACTATTTCAGGACAGAAAAAGATTTTCAAACTACTAAACAACTAAAGCAACTTGCAAAACAAGTAGTACTACAGAAAGTAAACAAGTGTGGAGAAAGAAAGAAATGTTGTTTAGCTCTTCTATGCATATAAAATGTACTTGTTAACAAGGTTGATCAAGTCTTGCCACCAAATAAATTTTACATGACATAAGAAGAAATAAACTTCAAATCAATCATGTTACCTTATATTATATTGATATGGATCCAATCATAATATTTTGATACCCTTGTTTAGGCTCATATATAGGACAATCAATAGCTCCCACTTTGATAGTTCTCAAATTAGAAATTGTATTAACTCCATATACTTTATCAATCCTCTTGGGAAAATAAACAGTATGCTCCTTGTCATCAACATTGAAAGTAACTTTTCCTTTATTGCAATCAATAACAGCCCCTGTAGTGTTAAGAAAAGGTCTTCCAAGAATAATAGACATATTATCATCTTCAGGCATTTCCAACACAACAAAATCAGTTAATATTAAGCAATTATTAGCAACTTGAATAGGAACATCCTCACATATACCAACAGAAACAACAATAGATTTATCAGCCATTTGCAAAGATATATCAGCTGGTATCAACTTATCTAAATAAAGTCTCTTGTAAAGAGAAAAAGGCATAACACTAACTCCTGCTCCCAAATCACATAGAGCAGTTCTAACATAATTATTCTTGATGGAACAAGGGATAGTCGGTATACCTGGGTCTCCCAGCTTCTTTGGAACCTTGCCATTGAAAGAGTAATTAGCAAGCATAGTTGAAATCTTCTCATTAGGAATTTTCCTTTTGTTAGAGACAATATCTTTCATATACTTTGAATAAGGAGGCAATTTAATAGCATCAGTCAAAGGGATTTGCAGGAACAAAGGTTTCATCCAATCACAAAATTTATTATAGTGTTCTTCCTCCTTTGATTTTAGTTTCTTAACAGGAAAAGGCATTTGCTTTTGAACCCAAGGTTCTCTTTCATTACCATGTTTCTTAGCAATAAAATCTTCTTTAATGTATTTTTTATTTTTAGCATGCTTTTCAGGTTCATCTTCAACCCCTTCTTTATCAGAAACATCATTCTTATCATTATCTTTATCATGTTCATTACCACTTTCAGTTTCAGCATCAGAAATAGAAATACTATTAGGATCATTAACAGGCTCAGATGATTCTACAACAATTTTATGTTTCTTATTCTTTTTCTTAGAAGGAGCGCTAGTTTCTTTAGTTCGTTGAGAATCTTGTTCAACTCTTTTGGGATGCCCCTCAGGATATAGAGGATCCTGAGTAGAAACACCGCCTCTAGTTGTTACTTCATAAGCATGTTTTTCTTTAGAAGTATTTCTTAACAAGTCATTTTGCACTTTAGTGAGTTGATCAATTTGAGTTTGAACCATATGAAAATGTTTAACAAGCATCTTAACATCATTGGAGGTTCTCTCCACAATATCATGCAATTTACTAATAGCTTGAGAATTTTCCATTAAATGATTCTCTACTCTCATATTAAAATTATCTTGCTTAACAACATAATTATCAAACTCATCTAAACATTGATCAGGAGGTTTTGAGTAAGGAATATCTTCTTTATCAAAGCGTTGAAGAGAATGTACCTCAATCGTGGATGAAGGGGGAGTTATCTTACATAAATCTTCTATGTGGGGTAAATTATTCACATCTTCAGATTTAATACCTTTCTCCTTAAGAGATTTCTTGGCTTCCCTCATATCTTCATCATTTAATTTAATCATACCCCTCTTCTTCAATATTGGTTTTGAGCTTGGTTCAGGTGTAGTCCAATCATCATGATTTTGGCTTATTCTAGCCATTAATTCTTCAGCATCGTCTGGAGTTCTTTTCCTGAAAACACAACCAGCACAACTATCCAGGTATGCCCTAGACTCAATGGTTAGTCCACTATAAAATATATCAAGTAAGTCATGCTTTTCCAAATCATGTCCAGGCCGAGCTCTAAGAAGAGAGCAAAACCTTGCCCAAGCTTCAGGCAATTTCTCTTCATCTTCCTGGTCAAAACTACAAATTTTCTGCAAAGCAATATGTTGAGCACTAGCAGGAAAATATTTTCGAAAGAACACATCAAACAAATTACTTGGACTATCAATAGAATCAGGAGGCAAACTATTATACCAAGTTTTAGCATCATCCTTTAATGATAAAGGAAAATTTTTAGCAACAAAATAAGTACGCTTCTTGGTATCATCAGAAAACAAGCTACTCAAAGTAGACAGCTCAATCATGTGTTCTACATCATTTTTTTTCAGTACCACAAAAAGGTGTTTTCTCAACAATAGATATATGAGATAAATCAAGAGAAAAATCATAATCCTTATCCTTAATGTTTATAGGAGATGTGGCAAATTTAGGATCAGGATACAGTTTATATCTAACAGCACGTTGTGCAAAAAGTTTTTTAATGTTACTTACACTAGTAGTAGCATTACATTTATCAATAAAATCATCATCAAGTTCCACATAATCTTCATCAAAGAGTGTTCAACAGACTCAGGTGAATTAACAGGTGTAATAGTATTTTCATTAGGAATTTCAGTATTTTCAATTTGTCTAGACCTAGCAATTGTAGCATCTAGAAAAGGACTTAATGAACCATTATCATCAAGCACAGTAGAAGCATCATCAAAATTCTAAGAGGAATTTTCAGATTCAGCAGAAGTACCTGAAGGAGATATGCCCTAGAGGCAATAATAAAGTGGTTATTATTTATATCTTTATGTTTATGATAAATGTTTATATATCATGCTATAATTGTATTAACCGAAACATTAGTACATGTGTGATATGTAGACAAACAAGAAGTCCCTAGTATGCCTCTTAAACTAGCTTGTTGATTAATGGATGATTAGTTTCATAATCATGAACATTGGATGTTATTAATAACAAGGTTATATCATTATATGAATGATGTAATGGACACACCCAATTAAGCGTAGCATAAGATCTCGTCATTAAGTTATTTGCTATAAGCTTTCGATACATAGTTACCTAGTCCTTATGACCATGAGATCATATAAATCACTTATACCGGAAAGGTACTTTGATTACACCAAACACCACTGCGTAAATGGGTGGCTATAAAGGTGGGATTAAGTATCTGGAAAGTATGAGTTGAAGCATATGGATCAACAGTGGGATTTGTCCATCCCGATGACGGATAGATATACTCTGGGCCCTCTCGGTGGAATGTCGTCTAATGTCTTGCAAGCATATGAATAAGTTCATAAGAGACCACATACCACGGTACGAGTAAAGAGTACTTGTCAGGAGACGAGGTTGAACAAGGTATAAAGTGATACCGAAGATCAAACCCCGGACAAGTAAAATATCGCGTGACAAAGGGAATTGGTATTATATGTGAATGGTTCATTTGATCACTAAAGTCATCGTTGAATATGTGGGAGCCATTATGGATCTCCAGATCCCGCTATTGGTTATTGGTCGGAGTGAGTACTCAACCATGTCCGCATAGTTCACGAACCGTAGGGTGACACACTTAAAGTTGGATGTTGAAATGGTAGAAATTGAATATGGAATGGAGTTCGAATATTTGTTCGGAGTCCCGGATGAGATCCCGGACATCACGAGGAGTTCCGGAATGGTCCGGAGAATAAGATTCATATATAGGATGTCATTTTATGTGAATTAAAATGTCGCGGAAGGTTCTATGGAAGGTTCTAGAAGGTTCTAGAAAAGTCCGGAAGAAACCACCAAGGAAGGTGGAGTCCACATGGGACTCCACCTCCATGGCCGGCCAACCCTAGTGGGGGAGGAGTCCCAAGTGGACTCCCCCTTAGGGGGCCGGCCACCCCCCCATATGGGAGGTGGAAATCCCACCTTTGGTGGGAGTCCTAGCTTGGCTAGGTTTCCCCCTCTTATGGGAAGTTTTTGGTTCGGGTCTTATTCGAAGACTTGGAGACCAACTCTTGGGAATCCACCTATATAATGAGGGGCCAAGGGAGGGGGCCGGCCACCCCAAGACCACAAGCTGGCCGCCCCCCTTGAAGTGGCCGGCCACCCCCTCCCAAACCCTAGCCGCCCCCCTCTCCTCCATATCTCCCGCGTAGCTTAGCGAAGCTCCGCCGGACTTCTCCACCGCCACCGACACCACGCCGTCATGCTGTCGGATTCAAGAGGAGCTACTACTTCCGCTGCCCGCTGGAACGGGGAGGTGGACGTCGTCTTCATCAACAACCGAACGTGTGACCGAGTACGGAGGTGCTGCCCGTTCGCGGCGCCGGAACCGATCGTGATCAAGATCTTCTACGCGCTTTTGCAAGCGGCAAGTGAACGTCTACCGCAGCAACAAGAGCCTCCTCTTGTAGGCTTTGGAATCTCTTCAAGGGTGAGACTCGATAATCCCCTCGTTGCTACCGTCTTCTAGATTGCATCTTGGCTTGGATTTCGTGTTCGCGGTAGGAAATTTTTTGTTTTCTATGCAACGTTATCCTACAGTGGTATCAGAGCCGTGTCTATGCATAGATGGTTGCACGAGTAGAACACAATGGTTTGTGGGCGTTGATGCTTTTGTTATCTTTAGTTGAGTACTTTGCATCTTTGTGGCATAGTGGGATGAAGCGGCTCGGGCTAACTTTACATGACCGCGTTCATGAGATTTGCTCCACGCTCGACATGCAACTTGTATTGCATAAGTGGCTTTGCGGGTGTCTGTCTCTCCTACTATAGTGAAGATTCAATTTATTCTTCTATTGACAACACTAGTATCACCGTTGTGGTTCATGTTCGTAGGTAGATTGGATCTTACTCGAAAACCCTAAACCACGTAAAATATGCAAACCAAATTAGAGAACGTCTAACTTGTTTTTGCAGGGTTTGGTGATGTGATATGGCCATAATGTGATGATGACTATGTATGAGATGATCATTATTGTATTGTGGCAACCGGCAGGAGCCTTATGGTTGTCTTTAAATTTCATGTTGAGTAGTATTTCAAAGTAGTTGTAATAGTTGCTACATGGAGGACAATCATGAAGACGGCGCCATTGACCTTGGTGCTTCGCCGACGATGATGGAGATCATGCCCGTTGATGATGGAGATCATGTCCGTGCTTTGGAGATGAAGATCAAAGGCGCAAAGACAAAAGGGCCATATCATATCACATATGAACTGCATGTGATGTTAATCTTTTTATGCATCTTATTTTGCTTAGATCGTGACGGTAGCATTATAAGATGATCCCTCTCACTAAAATCTCAAGATAATAAAGTGTTCATCCTTAGTAGCACCGTTGCCAAGACTTGTCGTTTCGAAGCATCTCGTGATGATCGGGTGTGATAGAATCAACAAGTGCATACAACGGGTGCAAGCTGATTTGCACATGCGGATACTAAGGTGGCCTTGACGAGCCTAGCATGTACGAGACATGGTCTCGGAACACGTGATACCGAAAGGTAGAGCATGAATCATATGATTGATATGATGAACACTTTGAATGTTCGCCATTGAAATCACACCTTGTCTCGTGATGATCGGACTTAGGTGCGGTGGATTTGGTTCGTGTGATCACTAAGACAATGCGAGGGATATTGTTTTGAGTGGGAGTTCACCTAGTTTTTAATTAAGTTGAATTAAAATTTGAACTCAATTTGTCATAAACTTAGTCTAAACTATTGCAAATATATGTTGTAGATATGGCGTCCTCAATCAATTTTAACCAGTTCCTAGAGAAAGAAAAGCTTAAGAGCAACGGTAGCAACTTCACCGAATGGTTCCGTCATGTGAGGATTTTCCTCAATGGCGGAAATCTGCAATATGTGCTTGATGCACCGCTAGGTGACCCTCCCGCAGAAACTGAAACCGATGAAGTAAAAGCTGTTTACGCAACTCGGAAAACTCGGTACTCTCAAGTTCAGTGTGCCATCTTATGCGATGGAAGCCGATCTTCAAAAACGTTTTGAGCACCACGATCCACATGAGTTGATCAATGAGTTGAAGACTATATTTGAGACTCATGCGGCCGTGGAATGCTATGAAGCATCGAAACACTTCTTCAGCTGCATGATGGAAGAAGGCAGCTCCGTTAGTGAGCACATGCTCGCCATGACCGGGCATGCGAAGAAACTCAGTGACTTGGGAATAGTGATTCCTAATAGACTGGGGATTAATCGTGTCCTTCAATCACTGCTACCTAGTTACAAGAACTTTGTGATGAACTACAATATGCAGAACATGAACAAAGAGTTACACGAACTCTTCTCCATGCTAAAATCTGCTTGAGATTGAGATCAAGAAAGAGCACCAAGTGTCGATGGTCAACAAGACCACCGGCTTCAAGAAACAGGGCAAGTCTAAAGGCAAGAACAGGAAGAGTGGCAAGAAAGCTGCCACGCCTCTGTGAAACCTAAGACCGGCCCTAAGCCCGATCTTGAGTGCTATTACCGCAAGGAGAAGGGACAACTGGAAGCGTAATTGCTCCAAGTATTTGGCGGATCTGAAGAGCGGCCTTGTCAAGAAGAAGAAAGAAGGTATATCGATATACATGTTATAGATGTTTATCTTAATGGTTCTCGTACTAGTACACAGGTATTTGATACTGGTTCGGTTGCTCATATTTGTAACTCGAAACAGGAACTAAAGAATAAACGAAGACTACTAAAGGATGAAGTGACCATGCGCGTTGGAAATGGATCCAAAGTCGATGTGATCGCTGTCGGCACACTTCCTCTACATCTACCTTCGGGATTAGTTTTAAGCCTCAATAATTGTTATTTTGTACCCGCGTTGAGCATGAACATTATATCTGGATCTTGTTTAATGCAAGACGGTTATTCATTCAAGTCTGAGAATAATGGTTGTTCTATTTTTATGAATAATATCTTTTATGGTCGAGCACACGAAAAGAATGGCTTATTTCTGTTAGATCTCGATAGTAGTGATACACATATACATAACATTGATGCTAAGCGAATTAAATTGAATGATAATTCTACTTATATGTGGCACTGTCGTCTTGGTCATATTGGAGTGAAACGCACGAAGAAACTCCATATCGATGGATTACTTGAATCACTTGACTTTGAGTCACTTGATAGATGCGAAGCATGTCTAATGGGAAAAATGACTAAGACTCCATTCTCTGGTATTATGGAGCGAGCTACTGACTTATTGGAAATCATACATACCGATGTGTGTGGACCAATGAGTGTAGCATCGCGCGGTGGTTATCGTTATGTTCTAACCTTCACAGATGATCTGAGTAGATATGGGTATATCTATTTCATGAAACATAAATCCGAGACTTTTGAGAAGTTTAAGGAATTCCAAAGTGAAGTAGAAAATCAACGTAACAAGAAGATTAAATTTCTACGATCTGATCGCGGAGGTGAATATCTGAGTTATGAGTTTGGCATGCATTTAAAGAAATGCGGAATACTTTCACAATTGACACCGCCGGGAACACCACAACGTAACGGTGTGTCCGAACGTCGTAATCGAACTCTCTTAGATATGGTTCGTTCTATGATGTCTCTTACTGATTTGCCGTTATCATTTTGGAGTTATGCATTAGAGACAGCCGCATTCACTTTAAATAGAGCACCATCAAAATCCGTAGAAACGACACCGTATGAATTATGGTTTAATAAGAAACCTAAGTCATCGTTCTGAAAGTTTGGGGTTGCGAAGCCTATGTAAAGAAGTTACAACCGGACAAGCTAGAACCCAAAGCGGAGAAATGCGTCTTCATAGGATACCCTAAGGAAACTATAGGGTACACTTTCTATCACAGATCCGAAGGCAAAATCTTTGTTGCTAAGAACGGAACCTTTCTTGAGAAAGAATTTCTCACTAAAGAAGTGACTGGAAGAAAAGTAGAACTTCGATGAGATTGATGAATCTATACTCGTTGATCGCAGTAGCGCGATGCAGGAAGTTGTACCAGTACCGCCTACACCGACAACAGAGGAAGCTAATGATAATGATCATGAAACTTCGAACGAGGAAACTACTGAACCTCGCAGATCGACAAGGGAACGTGCCACTCCTGATTGGTATGATCCTTGTCTAAATGTCATGATTGTGGATAACAATGATGAGGACCCTGTGACGTATGAAGAAGCGATGATGAGCCCAGATTCCAACAAATGGCAAGAAGCCATGAAATCCGAAATGGGATCCATGTATGATAACAAAGTATGGACTTTGGTAGACTTACCTGATAGCCGAAAGGCTGTTGAGAATAAATGGATCTTCAAGAGAAAAACAGATGCTGATGGTAATATTACTGTCTATAAAGCTCGACTTGTCGCAAAGGGTTTCCGACAAATTCAAGGAGTTGACTACGATGAGACTTTCTCACCTGTAGCGAAGCTAAAATCTGTGAGGATTTTGTTAGCAATAGCTGCATTTTTCGATTATGAGATTTGGAAGATGGATGTCAAAACGGCGTTCCTTAATGGAGACATTGAGGAAGAGTTGTATATGGTACAACCCAAAGGTTTTGTCGATCCTAAAAATGCTGACAAAGTATGCAAACTTCAGCGTTCAATTTATGGACTGAAGCAAGCATCGAGAAGTTGGAACCGACGCTTTGATAAGGTGATCAAAGACTTCGAGTTTATACAGTGTCATGGAGAGGCCTGTATTTACAAGAAAGTGAGTGGCAGCTCTGTAGCATTCCTGATATTATATGTAGATGACATATTATTGATTGGGAATGATATAGAACTATTAAGCAGTGTAAAGGGTTATTTGAATAATAGTTTTTCAATGAAAGACCTTGGTGAAGCATCATATATATTAGGCATCAAGATTTATAGAGATAGATCAAGACGTCTAATAGGGCTATCACAGAGTACATACCTGGACAAGATTCTAAAGAAGTTTAGAATGGACGAAAGTAAGAAAGGATTCTTACCTATGTTACCAGGCAAGGTCTTGAGTAAGACTCAAGGTCCGGCTACGGCAGAAGAAAGAGAAAGGATGAGTCAGATCCCCTATGCCTCGGAAGTAGGCTCTATCATGTATGCCATGCTATGTACAAGACCGGATATAACACATGCTGTTAGTTTGACTAGCAGATATCAAAGTGATCCAGGAATGGAACACTGGACAGCGGTCAAGTACTTGAAAAGAACTAAGGATATGTTTCTTTGTTATGGAGGTGACCAAGAGCTCGTTGTAACAAGTTACACCGATGCAAGTTGGAACACTGATCCTGATGACTCTAAGTCACAATCTGGGTACATGTTTATATTGAATGGTCTTTGCGATGGTGGGCAAGCTCGAAGCGATGCACGGTGGCGAAATCCTCAACGAATCGGAGTACATAGCGGCTTCCGAGGCTTCATCAGAAGCGGTATGGATGAAGAGGTTCATTATAGAGCTCGGTGTGGTTCCTAGTGCATTGGACCCACTAGTCATATATTGTGACAACATGGGTGCCATCGCCAATGCACAAGAACCAAGGTCACACAAGAGGCTGAAGCATATCAAGCTGCGTTACCACTCGATTCGCGAGTACATCGAAGATGGAGAAGTAAAGATTTGCAAAGTACACACTGATCTGAATGTAGCAGATCCGTTGACTAAAGCTCTCCCTAGGGCAAAACATGACCAACACTAGAATACCATGGGTGTTAGGTATATTACAATGTAATCTAGATTATTGACTCTAGTGCAAGTGGGAGACTGAAGGAGATATGCCCTAGAGGCAATAATAAAGTGGTTATTATTTATATCTTTATGTTTATGATAAATGTTTATATATCATGCTATAATTGTATTAACCGAAACATTAGTACATGTGTGATATGTAGACAAACAAGAAGTCCCTAGTATGCCTCTTAAACTAGCTTGTTGATTAATGGATGATTAGTTTCATAATCATGAACATTGGATGTTATTAATAACAAGGTTATATCATTATATGAATGATGTAATGGACACACCCAATTAAGCGTAGCATAAGATCTCGTCATTAAGTTATTTGCTATAAGCTTTCGATACATAGTTACCTAGTCCTTATGACCATGAGATCATATAAATCACTTATACCGGAAAGGTACTTTGATTACACCAAACACCACTGCGTAAATGGGTGGCTATAAAGGTGGGATTAAGTATCTGGAAAGTATGAGTTGAAGCATATGGATCAACAGTGGGATTTGTCCATCCCGATGACGGATAGATATACTCTGGGCCCTCTCGGTGGAATGTCGTCTAATGTCTTGCAAGCATATGAATAAGTTCATAAGAGACCACATACCACGGTACGAGTAAAGAGTACTTGTCAGGAGACGAGGTTGAACAAGGTATAAAGTGATACCGAAGATCAAACCTCGGACAAGTAAAATATCGCGTGACAAAGGGAATTGGTATTATATGTGAATGGTTCATTCGATCACTAAAGTCATCGTTGAATATGTGGGAGCCATTATGGATCTCCAGATCCCACTATTGGTTATTAGTCGGAGTGAGTACTCAACCATGTCCGCATAGTTCACGAACCGTAGGGTGACACACTTAAAGTTGGATGTTGAAATGGTAGAAATTGAATATGGAATGGAGTTCGAATATTTGTTCGGAGTCCCGGATGAGATCCCGGACATCACGAGGAGTTCCGGAATGGTCCGGAGAATAAGATTTATATATAGGATGTCATTTTATGTGAATTAAAATGTCGCGGAAGGTTCTATGGAAGGTTCTAGAAGGTTGTAGAAAAGTCCGGAAGAAACCACCAAGGAAGGTGGAGTCCACATGGGACTCCACCTCCATGGCCGGCCAACCCTAGTGGGGGAGGAGTCCCAAGTGGACTCCCCCTTAGGGGGCCGGCCACCCCCCCATATGGGAGGTGGAAATCCCACCTTTGGTGGGAGTCCTAGCTTGGCTAGGTTTCCCCCTCTTATGGGAAGTTTTTGGTTCGGGTCTTATTCGAAGACTTGGAGACCAACTCTTGGGAATCCACCTATATAATGAGGGGCCAAGGGAGGGGGCCGGCCACCCCAAGACCACAAGCTGGCCGCCCCCCTTGAAGTGGCCGGCCACCCCCTCCCAAACCCTAGCCGCCCCCCTCTCCTCCATATCTCCCGTGTAGCTTAGCGAAGCTCCGCCGGACTTCTCCACCGCCACCGACACCACGCCGTCGTGCTGTCGGATTCAAGAGGAGCTACTACTTCCGCTGCCCGCTGGAACGGGGAGGTGGACGTCGTCTTCATCAACAACCGAACGTGTGACCGAGTACGGAGGTGCTGCCCGTTCGTGGCGCCGGAACCGATCGTGATCAAGATCTTCTACGCGCTTTTGCAAGCGGCAAGTGAACGTCTACCGCAGCAACAAGAGCCTCCTCTTGTAGGCTTTGGAATCTCTTCAAGGGTGAGACTTGATAATCCCCTCGTTGCTACCGTCTTCTAGATTGCATCTTGGCTTGGATTTCGTGTTCGCGGTAGGAAAATTTTTGTTTTCTATGCAACGTTATCCTACAGTACCAGCATGTGAAGCTTGTGGCGGTGAAACAAGTTGACTTATCACAGATGGTGAATCAAGAGCAGCAGAGGTACTCAGAGTTGTACCTTTTCTTGTAGTGGATGGTAATATGGCGACTTTAGCATCGCGAGGTTTACCCATGATGGAGGATTTGCAGCGAACAATATCAATTCAGGTGAACTTGCAAATAAAGCTATGCTTCCCGGGAACGGCGCCAGAAAATAGTCTTGATGACCCACAAGTATAGGGGATCGCAACAGTCTTCGAGGGAAGTAAAACCCAATTTATTGATTCGACACAAGGGAAGCCAAAAAATATTTGTAAGCCTTAACAACGGAGCTGTCAATTCAGCTGCACCTAGAAACATACTTGCTCGCAATAGTTTATCAGTAGCAACAGTTTTATAGCAGCAGCAGTAGTGAAATATAAGCAGCAACGTAATAAAGAAAGCAGTAATGATTATGGTAAACATCAGGATTAAAATACTGTAGGCATAGAGATGGATGAACGGGCGCTGCATGGATAAGATAACTCATGTAATAATCAAGATAAGGCATTTGCAGATAATAATAAAACAGTATCCATGTACTAAATAACCATAGTCATGTGTTCCGTATATAGTCGTACGTGCTCGCAATGAGAAACTTGCACAACATCTTTTGTCCTACCAGCCGGTGGCAGCCGGGACTCTAGGGAAACTACTGGTAATTAAGGTACTCCTTTTAATAGAGTACTGGAGCAAAGCATTAACACTCCGTGAACACATGTGATCCTCATATCACAACCTTCCCCTCCGGTTGTCCCAATTTCTGTCATTTTGGGGCCTCGGGTTCCGGACAGCAATACGTGTATACAACTTGTAGGTAAGATCACAAAACAATGAATATCATCATGAATCAATAACATGTCAGATCTGAAATCATGGCACTCGGGCCCTAGTGACAAGCATTAAGCATAATAAGTTGCAACAATATCATAAAAGTACCAACAATGGATACTAGGCACCATGCCCTAACAATCTTATGGCTATTACATGAACAATCTCATCCAATCCCTACCATCCCTTACAGCCTATAGCGGGGATTTACTCACACATGGATGGGGGAGACATGGATGGTCGATGGAGAGGCGTCGGTGGTGATGATGGCGATGATCTCCTCCAATTCCCCGTCCCGGCAGGGTGCCAGAACGGAGTTTCTGATCCCGAGATTGAGTTTCGCGACGGCGGCGGAGTTCTGGATGTCTTCTGGCAAATTGGTCGACCCCCTGTGCGTTTTTAGGTCAAGGGCTTTAAGTAGTCCAGAGGGGAGCGTCGGGGGCTAGCCGAGGCGGCGTCACCATAGGGCAGCGTGGCCCAGGGGCCCACTGCGCCGCCATGTGGTGTGCGCACCTCGTGGCCCCCCTCCGTCTCGTCTTCTGGCTCCGTAAGTCTTTTGTGAAAATAGGCCCATTGCAATTATTTCCGGCGATTTTCCTGAAAGTTGATTTTCTGCACAAAAATAAGACACCAGGACAATTCTGCTGAAAACAGCGTTAATCCGTGTTAGTTGTATCCAAAATACACAAATTAGAGGCAAAACAATAGCAAAAGTGTTCGAGAAAGTAGATACGTTTTGGACGTATCACTATCTTGCTTAGCTCTAGTTGTTGTTGTTGCACTTAGGTGAGCCTAGCATATTTATGGTTTGTGCTTGTAAAATAAACGTTAGTTTAATTCCGCATTCTTACAAGCCAAACCCGTAAGAGTTTTTAAAACGCCTATTCACCCCCTCTAGGTGACATCTCGTCCTTTCAATGATTCACCATGGATTAGATAGATAACTTGTATGCCTCTTGCATGTGCCTTCAATGTACACAATGTATTGATGTTTCTTTAATTTTCTCGTTTTCTTAAACTTGTGGATTTACTAAGTATGGAAAACCTTCCTCTAAGTGTTGAGTCGCTTAAACTTAGGGGTATAATTGGACCGGACCAAATTTCACCATTACCATATCACAAATGAACCTTGGTGATCAGATGGATCTGTGAGCACGCGCCTAGAAGTTGACACGTGTATAACGACACTAGCTTTGTCTCGTGAGGTGTTAGCACAGTTTGACTGACATGTTGTTATGTATTTTCTCACTTGTTCCTCCTACAGTCCACCGAATACCCTACTCTTCCCACCTTCTTCTCCACTTGCCCCATCCTCCTCGAGCTGCTACAGGAGATCTGTGATGCATGTAGCTCCTTTATCCCCTTTGCAGCGCTCCCATCTTTCTTTGACCCCTCCATCCCTTCCGCCCACTCAGTATGGCGCGGGCGACGCCATCGCGAGGCTGTGGATGAGTGACGCGGACGATGCCGACTCCGTGCACAAGAAGGTGGTCCGCCCCTCGCTTTGTCTTGGCGGCTCAACCTTAACCGCTGGAGCTCTGGTTCGCCTCTTCCTAGCCAGATCCGGCATGTTGTCGTACACCTACCCGAGCCAGCGGGACTGACATGGGTCGTGGGGCCTTCTCCTAGTAGGATCTAGGACCGAGGCCAGGATGGCTCAGCGGTTGGCACACACGGTGGCCTGTGCTCGATGCAGGCTTGGTGCATCTCACTTCGTGTGGATTTCTTTCGTCGAGTGAAACGAATCCAGCGATCAGCCGTGACTTCGCTCTTTTGTAGGTAAATATCTCCCCGATTAACCCCCAATTCTTCTAAAATTCCTTTTAGGTGTAAACATAGATCACTTATCTTCTTCTTTTGATTCAATATGTTCCTTTTTTTGGATATGGAAGAAAAAAGCACGAGGAAAAAAATCCCTGCGGGAAGAACTACCACCCAACCATAAGAAAACGCTTGCGGATTGGCCTTTATCAACCGATTTGGTGTCATCTGTGTTTTGGAGAACAAACCTTATTTGGTCTTCGTCTTATCTACATTTTTTTTGTTGGCTCTGCTTGTTGGGTGTTCTTGTGTTAAATGATCAATGGCTACATGAGATACTAATTAGTGCTTATTTATTGATTTTTTTGTTGTAGAATAGTTGGAGTATATATACCTGTAATTCGAGAGAGAGAAATCACTTGTTGGGAGTTGTAAGGATAACGCACCTAGCGACACAAGATGTAGAGTATATATCTGTTTTTTATTCTCTCTCCAGGAAAAGAGTCCCACTCACACATGCAATTTGTAGCAGACCGTGGATCGGTGAAAGAATCCAATGGTGATGGATAATATCCAACGAGTATGCATGGGTGCTCACCTATCCATGTGAACACCAAATCCACTCTCTACCATATCCTATACCATACTTTCTAGACGGATTTGGAACGGGTCAGATAAAGACTCGTTGCGGATTCAAATTCGAATACATGAGACCATGGATTAGGAACGAAAACAGAGCGGACTTGGGACATAAATAAAACTAATCTCATATTGTTGCGGTCAAAACCCACCGGCGGGCAGCGACGGGCAACACAGTAGAGCCGGGAACAACTTAGGGCTGCGGCTGGCCCTGGTCCCTCCGAGCGACGGCCCGCAAAGCCTCTGGTACACACGTCCGATGCTGGTGCAGGGCGTGCCACCTGACCTATACCTGGTCAGGAAGGTGATGGAGATGCCTCGCTTAGTTTCCTGCATGGCATACACGTAAACATTAAATACGAGCCTCGATCGGCTCTCAGGTTATCCTGTGAATCGGCTCAAGGAGCCGATCCACCCATGATTCGTACGAGGTGCACGAATATATGGTGGTCCTGCTTGATCAAGATAAAGCTAATGCGATCTACGACGATTTAGGGTTTTCACCGCATAATCGGATCATCCTACTCACGATTGGGCCTCGCGGCCACGCACGGTGATCGTAAGCCGATCCTAGACAAGGCCTAAAAACCAACACGAGGTTGATCCGCGGAACATCCTGTCTAGGACTAGCAAACGACACCCTACGTGCCGCTGGATCCTCCAACCCTTTGTAAGGCCTAACTATTGCAGATATTAAACTAATCCTTGAAGAACAAGGAGCAACCGTAACGGATCGGATCTACTAAATAATGATCAAGCGGGGTGCCGCCCCCACACCTAAGATAGGTGTGAGGGCGGCTAGATATGCAAGGGTCGCACTACGATAGCATGTTATACGAAGAACTATGCTAACCCTAACACATCTATGATAACTACGTTGCTCGCCATCAAAAAGGCTTCAGTACGAGCAACGCATGAACAACATAAAGCTTCTGCTGCCTAGATCGCAAGATGCGATCTAGGCAGCATGATGCTTACCGGTAGAAACCCTCGAGACGAAGGAGTTGGCGATGCGCCGAGATTGATTTGTTGGTTGAACGTTGGTAGTTGTTTATTCCATAAACCCTAGATACATATTTATAGTCCAGGGGACTTTCTAACGTGGGAATAATCCCCACCGTGCACGAGACGAACTCTAACTTTTAATCTAAGATGCGATCTACTATAACTAAAGATACACGGGCAATCTAGCCCATTTTGCATATAAGGCCGATCCACGTATTTCTTCCGTATATAACCTTTAAGCTCATCTTGATCGCGGCCCACCTCTGACTCGGTCAAATTCTGGTGATAACACATGCCCCCCTGGTTTTGGAATTGATAATTCCAAAATCACTCTGTTTTTCTTCGTCAGGTCATGCTGTAGTAGAGCAGAACCGTCGCAGCATTCTTCATCATAATGCCCTGTCCTCTCAACTTCTCTGAAAAAATTGATAGCTTCAGCACTACTTCCTTGGAAACTGCAAAGGCCTTAAATCCCCATCAGGCTCCTCCTTATTTAACTGTGCCGACTGACTCGCTTTTCATCCCCCTCCTTGGGTCTAACTATCGGCACCAAAAAAACCTCTTCCCCTGTAGCAATGTCTTCTTCTTCTTCCATCTCCTCTGGCCTCTCTTTCCAATCTTCTTCCTCGAGCGAGCCGATGTCGGAGTCCGAGTGGGACTTTGACTTCCTGTCAGATGGCGACATGCCCCTGACTGATGAGGACGGCAACCTCCAGTTCCTCATGGAAGGGGAACTGAAGAGCGAAAGCGAGGATGACCTCCACTCATGGAGAAACTCCACTTCCTCCGATAATGGGGAGGAAGAGGAGGACGAGGAGGTATAAGAAGAAGAGGCAGAAGACGATTCCTCTTCCTCCGCTGGGTACCCGCCGACGAAGCGCCTCCGTGCTTGGGCGGTCAGTGAAGATGATGATGACGACGAAAAGGAAGAAACCCCAGTCGAAAGTTGGGGCAGCGGTGACGAGGAATTCTCCGGAAGTAGCGCCGGCGGCAGCTACGACGCCGACGACAAGGGCAGCGAGGATTAGCGACATAGGATCAGTAGTACGCGAGCAATCGGCTCTTCTTTTGTTCCTCTTCCTTGAGCAATCGGCTCTTCATTGTAAAAACCCTCCTTTGTTAATGAAGAAGTATTTCCAGTCAACTTTTTCGCCGATCGTCAAAGTCAAATAATCCTCCGAAAAGAGCCGATGGCATCGCACCGGTCTCTATCATAAAAACACGAGTAAGGTCGACCTAGCCGCCCCTCCAAACGGTAACTTGCAACCTCCATCTGAGAAAGCAAACTCAGATCCCCAAATCGCCGCCTGAGCAGTTCCAACTCAAGACCGACTACATCACAGATCTCAACCGCGCCGCCCCCAACTCCTTCAACGCATCTCATGGCGGAATCATCCAACACCGACGCCACGGCTTCTGGCCTGAAGGTAATCCTCAACCTCCTCTCGCCATTCGACTTGACATGGGATTAATGGCAAACACCTGGATTAATGTTTCGTTCCGCTACTAATTTAGGTTTCAGACATTCTTCTGCCACATCCTTCTCTAGCGAATTCGATGTGCCTCGGTCCTCGTTCTTCCGAGAGTCCCGCCCTGTTAATTTCGTGCGAAGCTAACAGAATCCCCTTCGTGAGCCAGAACCTAGATCTGACTTCCTGGGCCGACTGCTTACGAGCCTGGCCTAATCCTCCTGAGGGTTGGGTGGCATGGTACAATAGAGTATCTGATACGTCCAAAACGTATCTACTTTCCCGAACACTTTTGCTATTGTTTTGCCTCTAATTTGTGTATTTTGGATGCAACTAACACGGACTAACGCTGTTTTCAGCAGAACTGCTCTGGTGTCTCGTTTTTGTGCAGAAATCCAACTTTCGGGAAAATCCTCGGAATTTATGCAGAAGGCCCTATTTTCCCGAGAGAAACTAACGGAGCTGAGAAGGACAATTGAGGTGGAGGCCCGAGGGCCCCACACCATAGGGCGGCGCGGCCCAGGGGGGGCCCGCGCGGCCCTGTGGTGTGGCCCCCTCGGCCGGCCTCCGACGCCCTCCTTCGGACTACTTATTCGCCTCGACCTAAAAACACCCGGAGAGAAGTCGAAGTCGCCAGAAACCCTCCAGAACGCCGCCACATCGCGAAACTCCGTCGCGGGAGCCAGAAGTCTCCGTTCTGGCACTCCGCCGGGACGGGGAATTGGAGGAGATCATCACCGCCATCACCGCCAACGCCTCTACATCAACCAGCCATGTTTCCCCCATCCATGTGTGAGTAATTCCCCCGCTGTAGGCCGAAGGGGATGGTAGGGATTGGATGAGATTGGTCATGTAATAGCATAAGATTGTTAGGGCATAGTGCCTAGTGTCCGTTATTGGTACTTTGATGATATTGTTGCAACTTGTTATGCTTAATGCTTGTCACTAGGGCCCGAGTGCCATGATCTCAGATCTGAACATGTTATTGTTTCATGAAGATAATCATTGTTTATGGTCTTACCTATAAGTTGTATACACATGTCGCTGTCCGGAACCAATGGCCCCGAAGTGACAAGAATTGGGACAACCGGAGGGGATGGTAGCGATGTGAGGATCACATGTGTTCACGGAGTGTTAATGCTTTGCTCCGGTCCTTTATTAAAAGTATTACCTTAATATCCAGTATTTTCCCTTGAGGCCCTTCTGACAACGGATTGTAGTACAAAAGATGTTGTGCAAGTTTCTCATTGCGAGCACGCACGACTATATATGGAACACATGCCTATTGATTGCTTTGTACTTGGACACCGTTTTATTATTATCTGCAAATGCCCTGTTATGATTGTTACATGAGTTTCTCTCATCCATGCAACGCCCGTCATCCGTCCCCGTGCCTACAGTATTTTAATCCTGCTTTGTTTACTAAAATCACTACTGTCTCTTGTTACTACTCTGCTGTGTTATTTCACTACTGCTATCGCTATAAAGCTGTTACTCTTGATAAACTCTTGCGAGCAAGTCTGTTTCAGTGCAACTGAATTGACAACTCCGTTGTTAAGGCTTCCAAGTGTTCTTTGTCTCCCCTTGTGTCGAATCAATAAATTGGGTTTTACTTCCCTCGAGAAACTGTTGCGATCCCCTATACTTGTGGGTCATCAAGACTATTTTCTGGTGCCGTTGCCGGGGAGCATAGCTTTATTTGGAAGTTCACTTGGATTAATATTATTCGCTGCAAATTCTCCATCATGGGTAAACCTCGCGATACTAAGATCGCCATATTACCATCCACTACAAGAAAAGGTACAATTTTGAATACCTCTGCTTTGCTCTTGATTCACCATCTCATGATTGATAAACTTGTTTCACCGTCACATGCTTCGCATGTGGGTACATCTGCTGAATCTGAACACTCTCATAATATTGATAATGTTTCTGTTTGTGCTTGATGATAGTGGTTCATTGGGATCCTTTCTAGATGCTACAATTGCTAGGTCTAGACAAATTGAAAATACTGAAACTCCTAATGCTACTACACCTGTTAGTTCACCTGAACTTGGTTATTTTAGTGATGATCCTGAGGAAGATTATGTGGAGCTTAATGATGATTTTATTGAAAAATGCAATGCTACTACTGATGCAAGAAAAATTAAAAAGTTGCTTGCGTAACATCTTGTTAGATATAAAGCTGTCTCTGATCCTAAATTTGCCACATCTCCTATAAATATTAGGGATAAAGATTATGATTTTTCTCTTGATCTATCTCATATAGCTATTGTTGAGAAAACACCCTTTTGTGGTACTGAAAAAGAAAGTGTTGTTGAACACATGACTCGAGCTATCTACTCTTAGTAGCTTGTTTTCTGATGATGTTAAGATGCGTACTTACTTTGTTGCTAAAATATTTCCATTCTCATTAAAGGATGATGCTAAAACTTGGTATAATAATTTGCCACCTAATTCTATTAAAAGTCCGAAAGAATTGCTTGATGTTTTCTTCCGCAAATACTTTCCTGCTAGTGCTCAACATATTGCTTTGCAGAGAATTTATAATTTTAATCAGGAAGATGAAGAGAAATTGCCTGAGGCTTGGTCGAGATTCTGCTCTCTTATTAGAGCTCGGCCTGAGCATGATCTGGAAAAGCATGATTTACTTGATATATTTTATAGTGGACTAACCATTGAGTCTAGGGTATACCTGGATAGTTGTGCTGGTTGTGTTTTCAGGAAAAGAACTCCGGATGACGCTGAAGAATTATTGGCTAAAATAAGCCGGAATCATGATGAATGGACTACGCTTTGAACCAACTCCAACTCCAATATTGAAGAAGAGGGTTTAATTGAATTGAATGATGAAGATATGAGGGAAGCCAAGAAGTCTCTCAAGGAGAAAGGTATTAAATCTGAAGATGTGAAGAATCTACCTCCTATTGAAGATATATGTGAGATAATTCCCCCTGCATCCATGATTGAGGTAAATTCCCTTCAACGCTTTACTAGGGAGGATATTCCATATTCAAAGCCTCCTGCACAATGCTTAGATGAGTTTGATAATTATATTGTTAAGCAAGAAAATTTTAATATGAGAGTAGAGAATCATTTAATGGAAAATTCTCAAGCTATTAGTGAATTGCATGATATTGTGGAGAGAACCTCCAATGATGTTAAGATGCTTGTTAAACATTTTCAAATGATTCAAACTCAAATTGATCAACTCACTAAAGTGCAAAATGACTTGTTAGGGAATAATTCTAAAGAGAAACATGCTTATGAAGTAACAACTAGAGGCGGTGTCTCTACCCAGGATCCTCTATATCCTGAAGGGCATCCCAAAAGAATTGAACAAGATTCTCAACGCATTGAACCTAGTGCTCATTCTAGGAAGAAAAAGAAGAAGAAACATAAAAATGTTGTAGAATCCTCTGAACCTGCTAATGATCCTAATAGTATTTCTATTTACGATGCTGAAACTGAAAGTGGTAATGAACATGATAATGATAATGATAATGTTAAGAATGATACTCGATAAAGAAGAGGTTGAAGAAGAACCTGAAAAGCATGCTAAAAATAAAAAGTACACTAAAGAAGACTTTATTGCTGAGAAACATGGTAATGAAAGAGAACCTTGGGTGCAAAAGCAAATGCCTTTTCCTGCTAAGAAACTAAAATCAAAGGAAGAAGAACACTATAATAAATTTTGCGATTGGATGAAACCTTTATTCTTGCAAATCCCTTTGACTGATGCGATTAAATTGCCTCCTTATTCAAAGTATATGAAAGATATTGTTACTAACAAAAGGAAAATCCCCAATGAGGAAATTTCCACTATGCTTGCTAATTACTCTTTCAATGGCAAAATTCCAAAGAAGTTGGGCGACCCAGGTATACCAACTATTCCTTGTTCTATCAAGAATAATTATGTTAAAACTGCTCTATGTGACTTGGGAGCCGGTGTTAGTGTTATGCCTTTTTCTCTTTATAAGAGACTTTACTTAGATAAGTTGATACCCTACTGATATATCTTTGCAAATGGCTGATAAATCTACTGCTATTCCTGTTGGTATATGTGAGAATGTTCCTGTTCAAGTTACTACTAACTGCTTGATATTAACTGATTTTGTTGTGTTGGAAATGCGGAAGATGATAATATGTCTATTATTCTTGGGAGACCTTTTCTTAACACCGCAGGGCTGTTATTGATTGCAATAAAGGAAAGGTTACTTTCAATGTTGATGATAGGGAGCATACCGTTTATTTTCCCAAGAGGATTGAGAAAGCGTGTGGAGTTAATACTATTTCTAATGTGAGAACTATCAAAGTGGGAACTATTGATTGTCCTATATATGAGCCTAAGGAAGAATATCAAACTCTCGTGATTGGATCCATATCAATACAATTCAAGGTAACATGATTGATTTGAGGTTTATTTCTTCTTATGCTATGTAAAATTTATTTGGTGACAAGACTTGATCAACCTTGTTAACGAATACCTTTTATATGCATAGGGAGGTAAACAACATATCTTTCTTCCTCCACTTGCTCTAGTTGCTTTGTAGCACTTTTAATTTGCAAAGTTCTTGAGTTATTCGAAGATTTCAAAAATTTTCCTGGCCAGTAATAATAAACTAAATACCCGTAAATGTGCGTTTTTCAAAGTTTTCAAAAATTCACAAAAATTATACCGTTGGTCCTATTTTTCCACGAGACACTGGGAGCACCAGAGGATGACCTGTGGGGCACAGAGGGCGCTGCACCACGGGCCGGCGCGGCCAAGGAGGTGGCCGCGCCACCATGTGGTGTGGGTCCCCTCCGCCCCCACTTTGCCATCTCTTCCTCCCAGACTCTTCTCTCTCCCGAAAAAATCGACACCAAGTTCCTCTCACTCGCGTTTTTGCTCCAGAGCTCCGCATTTTTCGATCTCTTTGCTCAGCCCAGTTTGCATCTGAAATTTAGCACATTTGCTCTTCGGTATGTGACTCCTCCACCCATCCAAGTAGAATTTCGTTTGGTTGAGTATATCTTGAATATTTTGCTGCTGTAGGTAACATGTTTAGTGAGCTTGCATGCTTGTTCTAAGTGGTAGAAACTAGTTTTGATGCATGATTAGTACTCTAGCAAGTTCCTATGGTAGTTTCCCTCAATTATATGTCACCAAACCAAATTTTTATGTCATTTGTTGAAAATTTCAGAGAAGCTATGAAGAAGTTTAGCTTTGGGGAGTTGTTCAAGAAGGGGACAACCAGCACCGGGAGGCCTTCTAGGGCCGCCACCCGGATTAGGCAATCATACAATGAAGACATCCTCGCGCCTAGTTTCGCGCCTGAAGAGGACAACGGTCCCCCTAATGCTTCTACTTTTCCATGTTATGATTTTCTAAGGAATGCAGGGATACTGGAGGATTTCTTAACCCTTGTCAACAGGGCAGGGTTAACCACTTATATGGGCGATGAAAGGGAGCAATACTACTTGCTCACCAAAATCTTCGTCGAGAGTTTCCAGTTCAACAACAAACACTATGAGCCAACAGTTGCGTTCAGGATTTATGGTAATACTGTGACTATGCCATTGAAGGATTTTTGTTGTGCCCTGGATATTGCCCCTGTAGGTACAGCAAGTAGGATTGATGACAACCCCCGGGACTTGCTGGAGCTCTACCGTGGAATCACCGATGATGATTGTCGCACCATTCAGCGGGGCAAGATAAGAAACATTCAACTCCCCGCCATTAAATATTTTGCATACTACATTGCTACTAGCATTCTTGGTAGGGAGAACACTAGTAATATCTCTAGCTACCATCTTGCTTTCCTGAATATTGCACTTACTGGTCATACATCTTATCACCTTGGTGCTCTTATTGCTCGCCGCCTGACTACCAGGGGGCCTATTTTTGGAGGAACTATTGCGCTGCGTGTTTTAACTTTTCTTAATCTTCCTATTGATCCTAATGATGTGCCATTGGCCCCTAGGAGACTTGATATTACTGCTATGAAGAGTCATCATTTTGTTACTACTGACTCTACTTTAGATAGTATGGTGTATAGAATGTTGTTTTCTGACGGGGAGGAGAAGGAAATCCCTCTTCCCCAACCTGGTTTGTTGAGTATTGACAGGCAGTCATGGTCGTGCACTAAGGAGGAGGTGGATGAACATTTGAAGATAAAAGACTTCCACCAGCAACATGACTTCTAGGACGTCGGGACCTCCTACGACCACACCGTCACATATCCGGGTGCTTCTTCTAGCACATACCCGGAATACGACCCATCTTCATATTACGGAGACACTACCTCATGGGATCGATGGGATTAAACTCCACTTAGGCCAAAAGCCTAAGCTTGGGGGGAGGTATACCGGCATCACTAATTCTTTGCATATTATGGTTGCTGGATACTTGCACATACTTGTTTTGTTCGTTTGAGTGGTTTTCTAATGAGAGGAAGATGATATTTGGGGAAATGCTGCCTGAAAACAGATTCTGGAACGTTACTGTAAAAATCGTCAAAAATAGCCAGAGCGTCATTTTGAGCTGCAAATTTTTGTGTAGGTTACCCAGGTTGTTATCTAACTTTCATTAGTTGAACACTTTTCGATCCGAGCAACGTAAGATTTTTGTAAAAATCAATTTCTGTACTGCTGTCAGGTTTTGGCAGATTTCTGCCATCTCGCTTTTCTGTGTTTCTTTTAGTTTGCTATTTCTTGTTTTTGTTTTGTTTCCTTCCCAAAACACAAAAAGACCAAAAATATTTCTGTTATTTCTCTTCACCATTTGTTTGCTTTAGTTTCTTGCATTTGTCTCACTTTATTTGCTATCGCTAGTTTGCTATAAGAAAACCCAAAAAGATTTTGCTTTGTTTGTTTGTTTCCTCTTGTTCTTGTTTCTAATTCAAAAACACCAAAAATATTTGCTGTTCTTCTTTGGTTTGTAAAGTTCTTTATGAGTTCAATGGTCTTCGGTGGCTGGAGCGTGGTTTTCATTTCATATTATCCAAGCTGCACAAGTGAAAAGGCAATAATGACGATCTACGACAATCT
Source organism: Lolium perenne (assembly GCF_019359855.2). Lineage (NCBI taxonomy): Eukaryota > Viridiplantae > Streptophyta > Magnoliopsida > Poales > Poaceae > Lolium > Lolium perenne. The sequence continues at coordinate 25,339,868 of NC_067250.2, forward strand.
GATTGTGGTGAGAGGCTGGTATGAACTCTATTTGTTTTCATTTTTGTACAGATACTCATCCATGTGAGCATGCTTAGTTGGTTCATGTGAGGTATATGTTATTTGAGAAAGTCTAGTAGTTTATGATCTCTCATGTTTAGCTCCAATTTATTAATATGAGTAGCATGTCATGGATGTTTGCTAGCATTGTTTTATTCATAAGTAAGTATGGCATTGTGGTATCCTCCTCTGAATAATTCATTTATATCGACTTGGCACATGCTCACGCATGCATATGACTGAACAAAAAGTCAATTAAGCCTCGATGATTTATATTGCTTCAGAGTTCTTGTATCACTTTTATGCCTCCGTTAATATATTTTGCCGCAAGCATGATTATGACGATTCTTTGCTCTCTTGATTTGTCGCTCCCTAGTCTATTGCTAGCCTTCACTTGTACTGAGCGGGAACGCTGCTCGTGCTTCCAAACACATGAAAACCAAGTTATTCCAGAGTGTCCACCATAAATACCTATGCATGGCATTTCAAACCATTCCAAGTAAATTCTCGTGCGCTACCTTTAAAACCTTCAAAATGCTTCTCAATTTGTGTTTATGTTTCATAGCTCATGAGGAAGTATGTGGTGTTTTGCTTTCAACCTTGTCATTTACTTTTGACGGACTCTCATATGGACTAGTGGCACATCCGCTTATCCAATAATTTTGCAAAAAGAGTGGCAATGGGATTCCCAGTCCCGAATTAATTAACTTAAATAGACACTCCTCCATGGTTTGTGATTGTTGGACGGCACCCGAAGGATTCGGTTAGCCATGGCTTGTGTAAGCAAAGGTTGGGGGAGTGTCATCATTATAATAAAACAAAAATAAAAAGGCACTCCTTCATGGTATGAGATTGTTGGCAGGCACCCGAGGATTCGGTTAGCCATGGTGTGTGCAAGAAAGGTTGGAAGGAGTGCCAAATAAATATGCAATAATTCATGGGAGCCGCTCTTGAAAGTCCGGTTGGCGAGGTAGTTAGTGTACCCATTACCATTCGTTGACAACAACAAACACCTCTCAAAATAATTTTACTCCTGTCTTTATAAAAATGAAAAGCTCTAGCGCATGTTAATCCCTGCTTCCCTCTCGCGAAGGGTCAATCTTTTACTTTTATGTTGTGTCTCCATTATTTCTTTGAGCACTATCTTGAGAGCACAACTGTCATTCTTAGTATAATATGCTTGTCTCAAAATATGATTGATTGTGGTATAACTTTGATGCATTTATCTTTTGACAATCACTACTTCTAGTCTTTCTATGAACTCCAGAGGTGCCCGGGCATTTATGTTTTGCCAATCAAATACAGGCAAGCGAGATACCACTTTATCATACTCTCTTATGAACATTGCAATCTTGCTTATATACATGATTCATGATGCTTCTTATTAATTGTTGGTACCTCTCCATGATTGACATAGCTGTTAGATGATCTTATTTGCATGTATCTCATTATGAACTGCTTAAGTATTAGCCATAGCATGAGAATATATACATCATATGAGCAAATATGTTCGTGAAAGTTCTTTTATCGCTCAGTTGTTAACTGAATTGCTTGAGGACAAGCAATAAGCTAAGCTTGGGGGGAATTGATACGTCCAAAACGTATCTACTTTCCCGAACACTTTTGCTATTGTTTTGCCTCTAATTTGTGTATTTTGGATGCAACTAACACGGACTAACGCTGTTTTCAGCAGAATTGCTCTGGTGTCTCGTTTTTGTGCAGAAATCCAACTTTCGGGAAAATCCTCGGAATTTATGCAGAAGGCCCTATTTTCCCAGGAAACTAACGGAGCCAGAAGGACAATTGAGGTGGAGGCCCGAGGGCCCCACACCATAGGGTGGCGCGACCCAGGGGGTGCCCGCGCGGCCCTGTGGTGTGGCCCCCTCGGCCGGCCTCCGACGCCCTCCTTCGGACTACTTATTCGCCTCGACCTAAAAACACCCGGAGAGAAGTCGAAGTCGCCAGAAACCCTCCAGAACGCCGCCACATCGCGAAACTCCGTCGCGGGAGCCAGAAGTCTCCGTTACGGCACTCCGCCGGACGGGGAATTGGAGGAGATCATCACCGCCATCACCGCCAACGCCTCTACATCAACCAGCCATGTTTCCCCCATCCATGTGTGAGTAATTCCCCCGCTGTAGGCCGAAGGGGATGGTAGGGATTGGATGAGATTGGTCATGTAATAGCATAAGATTGTTAGGGCATAGTGCCTAGTGTCCGTTATTGGTACTTTGATGATATTGTTGCAACTTGTTATGCTTAATGCTTGTCACTAGGGCCCGAGTGCCATGATCTCAGATCTGAACATGTTATTGTTTCATGAAGATAATCATTGTTTATGGTCTTACCTATAAGTTGTATACACATGTCGCTGTCCAGAACCAATGGCCCCGAAGTGACAAGAATTGGGACAACCGGAGGGGATGGTAGCGATGTGAGGATCACATGTGTTCACGGAGTGTTAATGCTTTGCTCCGGTACTTTATTAAAAGGAGTACCTTAATATCCAGTAGTTTCCCTTGAGGCCCGGCTGCCACCGGCTGGTAGGACAAAAGATGTTGTGCAAGTTTCTCATTGCGAGCACGCACGACTATATATGGAACACATGCCTATTGATTGCTTTGTACTTGGACACCGTTTTATTATTATCTGCAAATGCCCTGTTATGATTGTTACATGAGTTTCTCTCATCCATGCAACGCCCGTCATCCGTCCCCGTGCCTACAGTATTTTAATCCCGCTGTTTACTAAAATCACTACTGCTGTCTCTGTTACTCTGCTGCTGTTATTTCACTACTGCTACTGCTATAAAACTGTTACATTATCGATAAACTCTTGCGAGCAAGTCTGTTTCCAGGTGCAACTGAATTGACAACTCCGTTGTTAAGGCTTCCAAGTGTTCTTTGTCTCCCCTTGTGTCGAATCAATAAATTGGGTTTTACTTCCCTCGAAGACTGTTGCGATCCCCTATACTTGTGGGTCATCAGTATCCAAAACCCATTATGCCACTTGGGAAACCATAGGGATAGCCGATGCCTTGTCATTATCATTGTCTCCTCTTGAGAAGAATGAGAACATCCTGAAAACCATCGGCTACTTCTGGTCTGATGCACTGAACTGCTTCATGTTTGGCCATGGCCCTATGACACCGACTCTGCTGGATGTGGCCATGATCACAGGCCTAGACATTGCATCCCCCAGCCCTTCTGCATTCAAACTGCCAAAAGTCCCTTTCACCCTTTCCTCTAAAAAAGAGTGTACCAGCTGGGGCGCCTATCTCAATCGTTATATGAAAAACAAAGGCCCCGTGACAGAGAGGGAACACACCGCCTTCCTGAACTTCTGGCTGGAGCACTTCATATTCTGTGGCCCATCACTTGCCCCTACCAAGAATTACCTCTCCCTGGCCTATGAACTTGCTAAAGGCACCCAACTCGGCCTAGGCAAACTGTTTCTTGGAGAGGTCTATCGATCCCTTCAACTGATGTCTGTCAAACTGTTCTCTCAAAAGACAGTTAAAACTGGCGGCCCCTGGTGGTTTATTCAGTTGTGGGCCCAACTATACTTCCAGAACCAAATCTCAGACTTCCCACCGCTGACCACCTGCACCTTTCCAGATGTTAATGGAAAGGAAATTCGATGCACCAGCTATGGCCAAGCCCCGTATGGTCTCCTGTGCAGCAGGCTGATCCCCAAGGAAGCAGCAGGGTGGTTTAAGATTTTCTTCCAAGGTTTGGACAACCCCCTGTTCCACCCTTATACTGAATCGGCAAATTTTGAAAACCCAGTCTCTTTCCGATTGGATGACTTTGCCGATGACGCCAGCACCCAGCATTTGTACTCCATCATGATTCGTCCTTGCTTCCTCCATGTTGGCATGAGTACCTCGAACCGGATCATCAAGCCCGGTTATGAATGTTATCAACCGGTAGTGGCAGCCCGACAGCTTGGTCTCGGACAGGTGCCTCCACACTTCTTCTTACATCACCTGACAGCAAGTAGAGCCGAACCGCTCGACATCCTTACTGCCCAAAGGTGTTATACCTTCTTTGACGCTTTGGCCATTCCAATTCCCCGCGACCTCCGTTTCTCCTTCACTACCGACGGTTTTGAAACTTGGTGGTCCATGTGGAAGACCCACGTCTTCAGGAGGGCTCTAGGACCGCTGCTGAGAGAGCTTGACGCCGAGTATGACATTCCTGCAGACTAGGTACCATCACTTAAACATTTCTTGTAACAGTATTATGGTGATTGTTTGTGACCCGACTCCATCTCCTGGCAGCAACAAGATGGTCCGGCTCCCACACAAGCCGATGGTTCCCCGTTCGTATTCCTTCCCCCGGCACCAGTGGTTCTCTTTTGCCAGAGCTCGCCACCCCTGAAGAAAGTCATAATGCAGAGTCAGCCGATTTCACCGAAATCGGCTCCCAAGAGTAAAGCATCTTCGGGGCCAGTTGCCCCCCGAGCCTCGACTCAGGCGAGGACGGCAGTGAGGAAGGTGGCTGCCAGGAAAACCCTGAAGCGTAAAGCTCCTGCCCAAGAAAGCTTGCGTGTAAGTTGGTTCAGGCCCTGTCCACATTTATCCACTTTCTAAATCTTTTACAATACGCTCGTATTCTTTTCTACAGACTTCCACCGAAGAAACCTCCAGCGGGGCCGAAGAATCCAGTCAGGGGGACTCGAGCTCGGGCAATTCCGAGAGGTCCACCACCCAGAGCCAGACGGCTTCACCAGCGCCGGCTTCTAAGAAAAGGTCGATCCCTGAACCTCCTGCTCCCCAAGCCCCGACCAGATCAGGGTCACGCACGAAGCGCCGCTGCGTCAAAAGGGCTCGTAAGAACCCACGAGCCTCTCCATCAAGCCAGGAGGTTTCAAATGTAATTATCTCCCTGGTCACACTTCATGCTAACCCGTTGTCATTTGGATCGGCTAATCACTTCCTCCTGCAGACCGAAGAAACTTCTAGCGGAGACGTTGAGGAGGTACCGATGCCGTCCGCCACCCTGGACCTAGCCACCTCGACGATCGCGGCTGCCCAAGTGGCTGACCTATCCAAGTCCACAGAAAAACCGATCGTCACTACATCGGCTGTTCCTCCTACCTTGGGAGAGGTATGCCCCTCCTCCTTGGCTCCATCGATTTCTTCATTGCATGCTAAACTCACTTTGTTTGCCCTATCAGGGTTGTGATCTCTCGAGCTTGCTGACGTTCGATCCAGAATCCATCGAACCAACTTCTTCCAAGGCAAGTGGAGAGCCGAGTCCTAGTACGGTCCATGGTCCACTCCAGCGTCTCAAAGACTTGCTTTCTTCCTCAACCGAGACCCTGATTGAAAATTCCGAGGAAGTCAAAGGCATCCTCGAGGATATCCAGCCCCATCTCCCTATGACACTGCAAGTGAAGCTCTGGCCCGCTGTTACCCTGTCGGTCTTTAAGTCAAGGGTGCAATCGGCTCGACAAAGGATTACTCTTCGCCACACCCAGTTTCCACTGAGAGCCGATATTGCCGAAAAGTGTCGACGGCTCAACGAGAAGAAGGCTGCTCTGGACGCCAAGACGGACACTTCTGCCAATCGCGCCGAACTCGAGACCCTGCGCAAGGAGCTGGAGAGCCTTGAAGAGAGGGTAAGGGTGACCAAGCAGCTCGTCCAAGACAAGGAAGCCCTAATTGCCCGTTCTCAAGACGAAGCAAAAGGCCTCACAGCCGATCTGAAGACCGATCTGGCTGAAATTGCACTCGAGCAGCCACCGGTGACGGGTAAAGACGAGGACGACGAAGCTGAGATCGCGGAGGTAGATCGCATCCGTGTTGACGCCCTTCATGCCCTTGACGCGTTTCTCCAGTAGGGACAAATGTTTCGCTGAACTTGAGTGAATCTGCTCCGGCTGTACTTGCTACATTTTTTTTACTGGCCGATTTTCCACCGGCTCCTAATATTTCATTGCCCCTATGTGTCTGTCTGCCTGCTCATGTGCCCCCCCGAGCCGAATCTGTCAGGTAACTGCGGATATCGGCTCTGTGGTTGTCGGTAGGATTATGCCTGAACATCGGCTCTGCAGTCACGGACCAATGCTGATTCCCTGTCCTCGCAAACCGATGTAAACCCATACTCCAGTCTTCCGTCACCCGCTAGATTGATGCTGAATGCCGGCGAAAACGTATGGCACGGATAATACGGGGCGGCTGCTGAATTGGCCCCTATTTCGACTGCACTGCTCAAAAGAGGTTTACACCTCGTCGTGCCGGCCGATGTCTCATCACCGGCTTTCCTTCGTTTAGGGCGTCATACTCCCCTTTTGCGGTCGACGTTCGTATGTGACAGGAGTGCCGTCCGCCATCTCAGATGTAGATGGCGATGTGGTTGATGACGAAGCTGGTCCCACCGGGCGTGCCAGAATGTGTTGCGGTCAAAACCCACCGGCGGGCAGCGACGAGCAACACAGTAGAGCCGGGAACAACTTAGGGCTGCGGCTGGCCCTGGTCCCTCCGAGCGACGGCCCGCAAAGCCTCTGGTACACACGTCCGATGCTGGTGCAGGGCGTGCCACCTGACCTATACCTGGTCAGGAAGGTGATGGAGATGCCTCGCTTAGTTTCCTGCATGGCATACACGTAAACATTAAATACGAGCCTCGATCGGCTCTCAGGTTATCCTGTGAATCGGCTCAAGGAGCCGATCCACCCATGATTCGTACGAGGTGCACGAATATATGGTGGTCCTGCTTGATCAAGATAAAGCTAATGCGATCTACGACGATTTAGGGTTTTCACCGCATAATCGGATCATCCTACTCACGATTGGGCCTCGCGGCCACGCACGGTGATCGTAAGCCGATCCTAGACAAGGCCTAAAAACCAACACGAGGTTGATCCGCGGAACATCCTGTCTAGGACTAGCAAACGACACCCTACGTGCCGCTGGATCCTCCAACCCTTTGTAAGGCCTAACTATTGCAGATATTAAACTAATCCTTGAAGAACAAGGAGCAACCGTAACGGATCGGATCTACTAAATAATGATCAAGCGGGGTGCCGCCCCCACACCTAAGATAGGTGTGAGGGCGGCTAGATATGCAAGGGTCGCACTACGATAGCATGTTATACGAAGAACTATGCTAACCCTAACACATCTATGATAACTACGTTGCTCGCCATCAAAAAGGCTTCAGTACGAGCAACGCATGAACAACATAAAGCCTACGCCTAGATCGCAAGATGCGATCTAGGCAGCATGATGCTTACCGGTAGAAACCCTCGAGACGAAGGAGTTGGCGATGCGCCGAGATTGATTTGTTGGTTGAACGTTGGTTGTTGTTTATTCCATAAACCCTAGATACATATTTATAGTCCAGGGGACTTTCTAACGTGGGAATAATCCCCACCGTGCACGAGACGAACTCTAACTTTTAATCTAAGATGCGATCTACTATAACTAAAGATACACGGGCAATCTAGCCCATTTTGCATATAAGGCCGATCCACGTATTTCTTCCGTATATAACCTTTAAGCTCATCTTGATCGCGGCCCACCTCTGACTCGGTCAAATTCTGGTGATAACACATATGTACACACCGAGTAAGTTGGCAAACTATACAATAAAGAATAATAGATAAAACAAGTTTAACAAAACACTCAGAAAATAAATAATGTAATATGATAGAATAAATACTTATAACATAACTACATGCATGAACAATAAAAAACTCATATGAATGCAATAGTGCAAACACAAGGGATAGAATAACACCGACCCGTGAATCAATAGCCCAATATATATCCTAATAAGTTTGGATTTCATATTCATAGTGTGACTATGTATCTGAGCTATTTGTTTAAAGAATGAACTCAACAACTCACTAACTACTAAATATTCTAGTATCCTAATAGCTTTGATGTTTCGAACGAAAACTAGATTATTTTGATAAAAGCCATCGAACAATCCTAAAGAAATTTCAGGTACGAATATCATGTGATTTTTGGCATACCATATCCATTGTCAATATCTGAATTGAATACCCTTTTCCTCCAGATTTTTGCAAACCGGATACATATTCTAAAATGAATTTGTTGAAAAATTATCTTATCTATTTAAACAACTAAAAATGCATATTCTTTCTATCAGTTGGATGGTGTTGTCACTAGAATATATTATTAATAAGATGTCTTCATTCGCATAATTTCCACGCTAACAATTACGTTTACATATGTGGCTAGAAATGAAATTTAAAAGGCCATGGCAGGGCACTTTGTCATTGTGTAAAAAAAGGAACACTAGGAATTTAGTACTAGTCACTAAGATGATTAGATTCCAAATGCCTAACTATTCCTCAAACGGACTAAACTAAGAAAACAAGGGGCCTCTTCGCAATTCGCACCACCACCACCACCACCACCACCTCCAGATCCAACCCGCCGTCGTCGTGGTCTTCCTCCTCCGCCCCGCGACGGCGAGATCCCCCGCCGCCTTGCCCTGTACTCCGTCGACAAGATCGTAGAGGAATTCTCCATGGACCTTTCCATGAATCCCTTCTCGTCCGGCACACGCCTCCGGTGAGCTTCCTCGGATCGCGCCCGCCCTATCCCTTCAGATCCGTTGCATCGTGTAAAACTGGTATTGCGGCGTTGTTGCAGGGACATGATACGCGCGATACGCGCGTCCAAGACGGCCGCCGAGGAGCGGGCGGTGGTGCGGCGGGAGTGCGCGGCGATACGGGCGGCCATCAGCGGGAACGACCAGGACTACCGGCACCGCAACATGGCCAAGCTCATGTTCATACACATGCTCGGCTACCCCACCCATTTCGGTCAGATGGAGTGCCTCAAGCTCATTGCTGCCGCGGGCTTCCCGGAGAAGCGCATCGGCTACCTCGGCCTCACGCTGCTGCTCGACGAGCGGCAGGAGGTCCTCATGCTCGTCACCAACTCCCTCAAGCAGTATCCATCTTGCTTGCCTATGCTTACTTTCGCCCTTGCTGCTCTGTGCTGTTGTTTATTTTGACGATGTTATGTTGATCCTCGAGTAACTGCTACTACTTAACGTGGTCAGAGATCTTAACCACTCCAACCAGTTCATTGTGGGCCTTGCACTCTGCGCCCTAGGGAACATCTGTTCCGCTGAAATGGCGCGTGATCTGGCCCCTGAGGTGGAGAGGCTGTTGCAAACTAGGGATCCAAATACAAAGAAGAAGGTACTCATTGTATAATATATGATACTTTTGTCCCTTCTGAAGACTGTTTTGAACATTATGGCAGTATTGCCATTCCAGCAGTCTGATACTACATATGGAAGAGTTATTATTTGGATGCCTCAACCTTGCAATGATTCTTCCATCATTTACCCTATCATAAGAACTGCAAAAGCTCACGCGACAGTGGATGCTATAAGTAGATCAGCATCAGTAGATTTGCGCTTGAACAGCAACTCTTATCATCTGGGGTGTTCTGATCAATACTATCATTATCGAAAGCTTATATTATGCTCATATCTTGTGCTTGCTGTTTTCAAACCGCCTAGCTATTCCTGTCTGGTTAGTTTTCAAATATGTGTTATGGAGTGCTATTATTGATTGTATAACACTCCTGTTTGTAGGCTGCCTTGTGCTCTATACGAATCGTAAGAAAAGTTCCAGACTTGGCAGAGAACTTCATGGGTTCTGCTGCATCATTACTCAAGGAAAAACATCACGGAGTTCTGCTATCTGCTGTCCAGCTGTGCACAGAACTCTGTAAAGCCAGCATTGAAGCATTGGAGTACTTGAGAAAGGTACAGTGCTGTTTCATGAACCATAGTGGGAAACCATTAGCATCGTTCCTCAAGACCATTCATTTGGTGATGCATGGACGCAATATTGCTATGATTTTATCATTATTGTTTTGTATCACTACATTCGTTCTCTATGTTGTGTTCATCATGAAGCAAAAAATATCATGTGTTCTCGTCTTTAATAATATTCATAAACAGTTTTTGTTAGATTATACCTGCAAGAATATTGCAAATATTTATATATACCTGTGACAGTAGTTGGTTAAGTATTCTTATATAACCTTCCTGTTTCAGCGTTGTGTCGAAGGTTTGGTCCGGATACTGAGAGATGTGTCCAACAGTTCGTATGCTCCAGAATATGACATTGCTGGCATTACAGATCCATTCTTACATATCCAAGTTCTGAGACTCATGCGGACCTTAGGTCAAGGGGATGCGGACTGCAGCGAGTACGTGAATGATATTCTTGCCCAGGTGATCTGTTCATCCTTGGTTTTACACACTTTGTTTCAAAGTACATTTGATCAATTCAGTGAACTAGAAATTTGGTTATTACAAGCTACATATTAGATCATTAGTCGCATGCTGTATAGAAACATGGTCTGTCTTAATGGGACTCGTCCTTGCAGTTTTTTTTCCTCGAACCTGCACCCAAGTCCTGTAAGAAGCTGGTAATTCATAAGTTATTTATAGAAATTCTTCCATTTAGGCCTTCTTGGGGTACTGTTTATGCATGTATTCTGTAACATGACTGTTTTCTCCTCGTTATGTTATCTTTTGGTAAAACATTTCTTTGTTATCAATTGCACTTGGCACTTTGTGTATCTTATAGCGAGTAGTTCATTGTTGACACTCCTAATGGATTTCCAGGTTGCAACAAAAACTGAGTCAAACAAGAATGCTGGAAATGCTATTTTATATGAATGTGTTGAAACCATAATGGGCATTGAAGCTACTAGTGGTTTACGTGTACTGGCAATTAACATTCTGGGTAGATTCTTGTCCAACCGTGATAACAATATAAGGTAAATTTTCTTTTGCTCTTGGATGACTAATTCACGGTGTAGAATATTTGTAGTTTCATGTCATTTTGCGGATCTGGAGTTCTGACTTGTCTCTGTAGTAGATGAGCATATTTCCAACCACTGTTTACAGACATTATAAATTCGTTCTCGCATATCAGGAATGAATAGAGCACTTGCACCATCGAGTTACTTTTTCCTTGTAAAAAATTATACAATCTCCTGTAAATAATTAGTAGAGTGACCTATATGGCACACATTTGCAGGCCTATATTTGATATGTATCATCATGTCTGGTTTTAGTTCAGTTGTTTGTTTTCCTGTAAATGCCAATTGATATTGTTGGTCAAAAACTTCGAGCTAATGTCAGTTCCAATGGCCCAAGATGAGTCTGTCTAAACTGTCCCTTTATCTCTTCATCCGTATTGTGCAAGTACTGACCAAAGCAGCGTATTCCGTGAATAGCAAAATTTCATACTTTATGTCTATTTTATGTAGACTTCTAACCTATATTTTGTTATTATTAACCTCCACTGTTGTAATCTGGACGCACTACGATCACTAGGTCATATGTTGTTGGCCCATGTGGACGAATGCAGGGGCTTCTTTCTCTATTGTTGTAATAGTGTAATAGATAATCGACACTTACTATGCATACTGTGTTTCCAGATACGTTGCTCTAAATATGCTTATGAAGGCCATGTCAGTTGACACGCAAGCAGTGCAAAGGCACAGGTCAACAATTCTAGAGTGTGTCAAGGTAATCGTGCGTACAACTCTACGCTACGGTATAATGTGTTTATTTAATTTCTTCTGGGGAAGTAAAAATGATCATACCTTTACAACTTTGAGATAAGCTTCACCCATGGTTTTAAAAGCGTAGCCAAGTCGTCGCCTAGGCGACACCTAAGCGTCACAGCGCCTGGAGATGGCAAGGCGTCGTCCTCGCCTTAGTTTCTTGTCTAAGGCGTCCAGATTCGACCTATTAGCCGTCCAGGTCGTCGCTTAGGCGGGGAAGGCGTCGCTCTGGCTGCTTTTGGACGCCATGGACAGGTCGAGCAGAAACAGAGGAGGCAAGCGGGGACCATGGCTGTAGGGGCTAGATAGAGGGGAAACAGAGGGGTGAGAGGGGAACAGAATAAGTCAGGGAATCCCATTCGCACAGAATGGAATCAATTGAGAGAGAGAGAGGAGCTGTGGTGTATGCCCGTGGTCTCTTTCCTCTCTCCTCCATGGTCTGCTGTGGAACAAGCCTCTCTGACTTTGCCTGTGGTGTGCCCGTGAGTGTGGCTCAGATCCCTGATTTACCTTTTCTCCCAAGGCTAGGCTCATTTCTGTTCTTATATATATGCCTTCGTTAGTGACACATGTAACAAGAGAAAGATGACTACACCATATTTCTTACCTTTGTCACCTTCCCTCCCTTTCCTGTTTTAGAAAACTATTCAATCTCCGAGTAAGCAATCGTGTATATTTATCCTCCTGACAATCAAAAAGCCTTATTGGCTTATTATCAACTTTTAATTGCATTCCACCCTGTTTATGGTTGTGCTACCGACCTTTCACTTGCTCGTCACTGGATACCTAGTTCCTTTTCTTTTCCACTTAAAAATTTAATCACGTATGCACTCTCAGGATGCAGATGTCTCTATTCGCAAAAGGGCCCTTGAACTCGTTTACTTACTCGTCAATGACACCAATGTAAAGCCTTTGACAAAGGAGCTTGTTGATTACCTAGAAGTAAGTGACGAGGACTTCAAGGAAGACCTCACAGCCAAAATATGCTTAATAGTTGAAAAGTAAGTCATGGCACATTCACCATCTCTATTGGCTGTTGGAAGAACATCTGATTTGCTATTACTTAGTTGCTCCAAAGATTTTTTGTACATCCACTGTTACATATATCTCGCAACATAATTGACAACTAATAAATATTCAGAAGTAAATGATGAATTTTCCTTGTCATACTGCAATTATTTCTTCTCCCGAGAGGGAGACCATGGTAGTTAAACTAAGGGTAATTTTTGTTAACATGAGGGGACAGTTTCTTTATTTTCATTTCACATTCCCCCTTTTGCCTAGAATACAGCAAAAGGCTTTGGGCCCAGTTTTCTGAGAGGGATGTCGTCATGCGAACTTAATTCTGGATGATGCATTGGAAATTCGGAATATATACTATAAGAGCATATCTGCCAACAAAATTTCTTGCATGTCGTGCTATTTAACAGGCTATAACATCAGTTTTTGACTTCAGAATTTTGTTTTGGTGTTTTTATGCTCTTTGTCAGTCACATAATGCTTCTGCTCATTCCTTTACCCCCTTACTATTGCTTAACTGTATCACATGTGAATAATCAACTTATCTTTGGAATCAGTGCCTGTCCTTTTGATTTACAACTTTCTTCTCTCCTGTTGATTTACAATACATTAACAGGTTTCTAATTCTAATAGGTTTTCTCAAGATAAGTTGTGGTACCTAGACCAGATGTTCAAGGTTTTATCTCTGGTATGTAACCACTATGAGCTTATTTTTCTTTTGCATGAGCCCAATAAGGAATACGCAAATTTATATTATACCCTTCTATATCCAGTCTGGAAACTTTGTGAAGGATGATGTATGGCATGCCCTTATAGTTCTGATAAGCAATGCATCTGAACTTCAAGGATACTCAGTGAGATCGTTATACAAGGCATTGCAAGCATGTGGTGCACAGGTATGGAGACATAATTAGTATTCTTTGTAAACTACGTGATTGAATTTCATCCTATCTGATGTGTCATCTACTTTGAATTATTTAGGAAAGTTTAGTTAGGGTGTCTGTTTGGTGCATTGGTGAATATGGTGAGATGCTGGTCAACAACATTAGTATGCTGGATGTTGAGGAACCAATCACGGTGAGTTGAAAATCCTTACCAGCCACCATAATTAGCTGATATATTTTCTGCTGAGGAATCACTCTGCAATGGGACCTTCATTTTGTAGCATTCATATTCTTGTTTACTTTCTACCCGCAGACTGTGCATCCACTGTGCTTGAACTGCTCCGAATTTAGTCATATTCAAGGCTTTGAAGGAGTAGCTCTTGGATAATACTTTTTTTTGCGGGGAATAATACTTATTTTTTAAATTCTTCTTCATGATTACCTTGAAAAATACCTATATATTAGTTCACCAGGAAAGTTGCTTGATCATTCATTTAGCCACACACAGATATTTCACTCTTTAAAGCACAGCAGCATGCCAGTTTAGTTTATTATTTCGATCTTTTTCCAGTGGATGATATCATTTTTCTGCATTTCAATTAATAGAATCGCACTTCACTTTTCCTATTGTCAAACGGCCTGGCCAATGCCTGAACTTGTTCAGGTAACAGAATCTGATGCGGTGGATGCTGTAGAGCTAGCTCTTAAACGCTACTCTGTAGACGTTACAACACGGGCTATGTGTCTTGTTGCTCTTTTGAAGCTTTCTTCACGATTTCCGCCAACTTCAGAGTAAGATGTCATACAACTCAACATTGCATTATTGTCGGTTTACCTACTACAATATTCAAAAATGATTTGGCTTTTAGCTGGTTAAGTTACATTGTTTCAGTTGACTTGTTCCATGGGTCTCCTGATTGACCTAAGGTTTGTTGTAAACAATACCACTGGTCATATGGTCATCATTTTCCAGTTCTCATAACTCATATCTATGCTGCGCTTGCACATGCACATGAACCTTCTGTGATTATACAATATGTTTCTACAAAGGCAATTGATGGCAAATATTATGTTGAAAATGTTGCAAGCTTACATTTTCAAACCTTTTAGTTTAATAATCATGTCTCATCGAATTTCTTAAGAGCCGGCTTGTTTTCCATAAGCCTAATGACTTAAACTAAGTGTTGGTGACGTTATTCATAGATTCACTATCCATTTGACTTTACCTTGGCTGGCAAGTATACGATTTTAATGCTGGAGCTTCAACTTTGCTGAAAGCTTGATTTGTTAGCCATGTTTTCCAAATTTCTGTTTATAATTATTGTATTCGTTGGAGCATGTATTTTTGTTTATCTGTATGTGAATATTGTTTTATGTTATCTATCACAAAGTGACTGTTACATTATGTTGCCAGGAGGATACAAGAGATTGTAGTTCAGAACAAAGGGAACACTGTGCTTGAGCTACAGCAAAGATCAATTGAATTTAATTCCATCATTCAAAGACACCAGTCTATAAAGTGGGTGACAGTTTTTAACAATTATTTCTCAAATCTGCATTAGTGTCATAGTTGTTTTCATAAACTAATATGTTTGTTTTGTGACTGCTGGTGTGCGTGCAGATCATCTTTGCTTGAGCGGATGCCTGTATTAGATGAAGCTAGTTATTTGGTGAAGCGAGCCACTTCTTCACAAGCGAGTGTTTCATTAAATAAATCTGCTCCAGCAGCCACTCCTGGAGGCTCCCTTAAGCTTCCAAACGGTGTAGCAAAACCACCACCAGCTCCATTAGCTGATTTACTTGATTTAAGTTCTGATGATACTCCAGCGAGTACTTCTGCCCCTACTGCAGCGCCTAATAATTTCCTACACGATCTTTTGGGCATTGACCTGACTGATTCTTCTAGTACAGGTTTTGACTCTATTATTTTGTTTCATACATAATTGCTTCTTATGCTTTTCTCTTAGCACTGATGAAAGAAGTGATGCTTTGTCACCATTCCAGTGGTTTCTGGCTTCTCACATTTGATACTGATTTTTGTTAGTAATGCATATTCGATGAGGATTAAGCATATGTGAATATGATATTGTTTAGGATGGCTCAATATTTTGTCAGTTCTGAGCTACTTTGAATTATCCTAAACAGGCCCTCGTGTGATTCTTAGCTATATTCCTGTACTGTTTTTAGTGTACATTGTCACTCCGAGTCTTGCTTATCAGGTTATTTCTTGTTTATTCTAAGGTGGAGCTCCATCTGCAAGTACAGATATTTTAATGGATCTTCTATCTATTGGTTCATCTCCTGTACAAAATGGTCCGCCAACAACATCGACTGTTATCTCTCCTGGCCAAGGTAAAGCAACTGTATTGATAATGTTTTTATCTTTCCGCCATGTCTGTCATACATGCTTAGTTATCTAGCACTGTGCAGCAGTGACTAAACATGCTTCTGCAACACCTCAAGTTTTCGATCTTCTCGATGGTTTGGCCCCAAGTTCACCACTCCCTGGTCCGCTCCTATCACTTGATTAATCTGGTAGCTTTCCTAATTATGAGGAAATTAACATACTCTACTTGCTTGCTCACCAGATGAACAAACAGCTTACCCGCCAATCACAGCTTTCCAGAGTGCAACTTTGAAGATCACCTTCAATTTTAAGAAGCAGCCTGGAAAACCTCAGGAAACTACAATGCATGTCAGCTTTACAAATTTGACTTCTGCTACATTGACAGATTTCATGTTTCAGGCAGCTGTACCAAAGGTAGCATCTCTAAAGTTCCTCTGATACCAACCCTTTTCAGCAATGGATTTTTTCATAACAAAAATCCGTTGACACACAAATGAAGAACTAACTGTTATTTCTCTAGTTCGGTTTCTGTGGCAAATCTGTAATTAGGCAATTTGAATTTTGTTGGGTAAAAAGCCATCTAGTGATTGGTAACTTATTTTATCTTTCACCTACTTTCGATTTCCAAAGCATCATCATCCTAGTTGACATGCAGTTCAGTTTTCGTTCAGGATTCTTGAAGGTCATTTGTTAAAATGTGCAAATAAAATTGTTTGCGAATGCCAAGGGGGTGACAGGACACGTATAATTGTTTTTTATTTGTGGAAAGCGTCATAATTCTCCTTTATAGTTATTTATCAAATAGCACAGATTGATAGTTCATATTTCTGTCCAAATCTGCATTTCAGTTCATCCAGTTGCGTTTGGACCCTGCTAGCAGCAGCACCCTTCCGGCCAGCGGGAAGGGTTCAGTTACACAAAGCCTCAGCGTCACTAACAATCAACATGGACAGGTATTTGACGATATGCCCTTCAAAAGTGGCTACAAACCTTTTCTGGTTTTCATTGGCTAGTGGTCTTTTTGTAAGCTTGAAAGAACCCATTTCACTGGCAACTCAGTCTTTTGCATGCTCGTGCCAAAGTATTATAAACAAGATGTCACCTTGAAGATGTCCCACACTTCTATGTTACACTATCCTTGGTATCATTGATCTGCCATTTGAGATCTAATGGTTGATGCTCCATCACACATTTAACAATAATGAAACAAACATCTATTTAAAACGAAAATATATGGTACTTGTACTACTACGTGCTGCATGCTGTGTGCATGGATTCCTAATCAACTAGGTGGGTCATTTGTTGATTAGCAGAACTACGTGGGTAGCTGTCAGTTGAACATTTGTCTACATGATCGAAGACCATAAGTGCATTGCTTCCTTTTTTTTTGTTGGAACTTGCTAATTCTACTTGATATACAGCACCATCTGTGATGTATCATCAACGCTATCGTTTGTTATCTGTCACGACAATCAGTTCTACATACAAAACGTCATTACGTGGCAATGTCGTCATTGAATCTTCAGTTTGACCCAGTTGGCCGAATTAGAAAGGATTAGACAGATAACTATTTGAACATGCATTTGGATGTTTTTTTTTATGTCGGTAAAGCACCCGACTTCAGCTCCCTGAACATTTGCAGCAAGGGAAATCATTCTATTTTCGTATGAAATGAAACTGTCGTAGCATATTGGTTGTGATCTGATTGTCCCTCTACACAGTCCAATTCTTGATACAACGACAGGAAAACATTCAATCCAGTACTAAAGTGTCCTATAGTCAGCCCTGCCATCTTCCAAGTAGAAGACTTGCACAAACATGGTCCTTGATACATGACGATTCTTTCTGTAAACTTGGTTTATGTTGCAAGTTTGCAGTTCTCTTTAGTTTCCTTGCGATTCTAATATGTTATTATTCTGCATTGCTTGCTTCACAGAAACCAATTGCTATGCGGATCCGGATTTCCTACAAAGTGAACGGCGAGGACAGGCTGGAACAAGGGCAAATCAGCAATTTTCCCGCTGGGTTGTAGTGCCACCTGTGTATAATGTTGTGATAGCTCTTTCATTGTGCTGCTGGCAAAGGCGAGTTTTTCCTTTTTTCTACCCCTCCATCAATTTCTTACCCTTCTGCTTGCCTGTTAGGGAGTTATGTACACTAGTTGGTTTTTGCCCTTTATCCTTACCATATTGTATAGTAGCTGGCAGCAAATTAATGACATGTATCCAGTTTTGCCAAAATGTATTTATACAAAGGTGTATATTACACTTGGAGGATAATCAAAGTTTTCAGCCTCCAGCTCACTTGAGGCAGCGATCTCCGTGTTGTATTTGTACCGTGTTATTCATCAATGTAAATTATTTATTTTTGTTTAATCGAGCTCATCCATAGCCTCAGTCTTGTCATACATAATGGCCCGTTACTATCTGTTGGGGGTGTTTCTTTTACTTGCGCACAAACATTTGGCAAACCCATTTGAAATCCAAAATCCTATTCAGTGCCAATTTGAACGGTGCCTATCTATTCAGTTTAAGTTGCCATTGCAAACTTTTTTTGTTTTTGGTTAGGCACATACGACTTGGTCCTGATCTGATGATGCCCCTCGAGACTCTGGGTGCTCCATAAATATGGTCTGACAAAGCACTGGAGAGCTTGTTTCGGGGTACATACATTCCAGTGAAAGTTGGTGCCCTGTCCACGATCCCTCATCAAAGTTAGTGTCAGATTGGCGGCACGCTTCAATGCGATAGGGTAGCATCAGCATCACCCAGAATAGTTGCTTCCTCTGCTGCCGTAGACTAGTCGCAATGCATAGTATCATATAGAAGTATCATGCATATGATACTACTACATGTTACTATCTCCACAATGCATGGTATCATATACTAGTATCATAGTCTTCATATATTAATTGTTTTGTAGAATCTCAATGCAAATAGATGTACAAGATTTACTTGACATTAATTTTTCTAGTAATATGTGCTATGATACTGTATCTACCTATGATACTAGTATCCTCTCTCTCCTCCTTAATAGCACTGCCACATCAGCATTTTGCATGCATGGAATGCATGATACTACCTATGATACTCCCATTGTGGGTAGCCGTAGTGGCAGCGTTCACAAGCCTTTACTACTGACACTTTTGCCACTTCGCGTTTCTATTTCTTTGTCTAAAGTACCATGCTGGAGTGTACAGTATTGCATTAGTGTGCTAGAGCGGTGGTGTACGTGGGTTCCGTACTTTCGTGTGTGCCTCTGCATTTTCACTCCTTTGTGCAATACAGTTTATCTTTCCTTTGGGGTGTTTTACCAACTTGTTATCCATTTTGGACAACAGCTTTTCAGTTTTCAGCATCCAGTACTTTTTTATTAGCGGTGCACCTGCTGGAGCATGATTTTTGCCCGCATTTTTTGGGCGCCAGCCTAAAACAACTTTAGTGCATATTTTTGCACACAAGCTTTTCAGTTTTCACATCAACGGCTACCAAAACCAGGCAAGAAAAAGGCGTATTTAATTGGATACGAAGTGTGGCCACGATGGACCCTGACATCTCACTGAAGGTTAGCAACAGTAGATAAGTATCATTGTTCATTTAATATCAGATACAGACACATTAACAACACACAGGCATAGACAGGGCCATCTCTTCGTGCTCGCGTCACATGTACCTGCAGCCGCATCGTCGCGAAGGCTAGACGACGATAAACACGGCTACTTGTACCAGCACAGGCACCATGTATCGCTTTCCAAACGCTGCGGTCCAAGCATTGAGCCAATGCTCCTCTGATTTGCTAACTAGTTAATCACATTCCTGCAGCTTTACTAGCCTGGCCTTGATTCTTGAGACCGTCAGCAGAATCCGCGCGAAATATTTGGCAGATATGCGTTCACCTCACCTGTCGGCAACGGCGTTAATTATATCCAGAAACATCACATTACTTGCGCTCACTCCCTCTGTCACCTAGCTAGAAATGTCTGAAGGTTGTTGTTTTCAGCATGGAATATTTGATACCCCTTCTGTTTTCTATGTTAGGTGTCGCTTATCGTGCTAAATCAAGATATGAGTAGCTCTAAACAATTCTTGAGTATAATATTTTCAGATATGTTAGGTGAACCACAGAGCTAGTATAAGCATGCTCCTCCATCTGATCTATAAAAAATATCGGGTTTTACTTCAAATTTAAACTTAAATAAAATAAATTTAAACCCTGGCACTTATTATGAATCGGATGGAGCATTACTAGTTGTAGTTTCAGACGTTTGATTGGAACTATTACGGTCCCAAATACGAAGTAACAACTTTTAGCAAACGGCCGATGGAATTTCAGTTTATCATCACCGGCCAATAGTAGGTCATACTCCTTCTTCCTTTTTTTTGCGAGGAAGAAGGCGAATTCATTGATACTCCGAACTTACAGAAAAGCCCAGAACAAAGCCAAAATTACAAAGAAGTCCTGCTGAGCTCCAGCTTCGACGGCAACCAGGACGAGAGGGAGACGCGCCGCTGCCGATCTTCGTCTTCAAGCCTTGGATCGACGAAATCCCCATGACAGCCGGGAAGTCCCCGCTCACCGCCCCGTAGGGGTAACGCCCAGGACGTCTCCGCCGCAAAGCATCGAAACGCCATCTTCACCTTATTCGCACATCCGATCCAGTGCCACGCCAGATCGGACCGGGGAGATCCACGCCGCGCGAATCCAGAGATCCGCGAGCGCGGAAGACGCAGGCGCACCGTCGCAAAGCTCCGCCGAGCTCCGCCGATGGAGGGGTCGCACACCTGCACCAAAAGCCACATCAGCGCCGCCGCCGCCTCCGCAACGCCGCCCGCAACACACCCACACAACCCTACACTAACTACAACCGTGAAACGAGGATCCCCCGCCCTCCCGCCGCCGAGGCGGCCGACGGAGGGCGAGAGATCCAGCGAATCCCAGGTGGAGAGGTGGATCGGACGGGAAGTTTCACAAAATCGCCTCCGCTACAGTGACAGGGGAGGAGAGACGTCCAGGCTAGGATGCATGTTAACTTCATAATTCCAAATGCATATAACATGAAAATATACATTGAGTTGATGTTGTAGATGTTGATATTATTTTATATCCATATGATCAAAATTTGGGTCTCCTTTGATTCATAGGATACGGAAACTATATATAGGAATAGAGAAGACATATGATTGGAATATCATTGCCTACTTGAATCCTATGAAAAGATGAAGTGGGTTTGATTGTACCAAAGAAATTTTCCATGATGAAGATAGTTTCCTATAAATCAAACAAATTATGTAGATTTTTTTCCATAGAATTTAAATTCTGCATAATTCTTATACAAATTCTACGAATAGAAGGAGACCTTATAAAGTTTGAGTAAAGGGCCCGTAGCCAACGATCTCGGAAGGCTTCAACGTTTCATCGCCGGAAAGCTAATGGTATGCGTGCAAGCTGATCGCTTCCGTTCTCCGAACCTCGCAGAAACGCTTCAACATAAAGTTGGTAGCTTGCTTTGCTAATGTACTCAACTGACTAATCAAAATCGTAGCCAAGACGTAAGTAGCTGTAGCAGCGTGACTTACTAGTACTACAAGGTACTTGAAAGTAGGTAACCGGTACGTACTCGATAGGTTGCTATAGCATTGGGTGTAATCAGCAGTTCTTCAGGTAACAGGTGAGAATATCTCGTACTGCTTGAGTGTGGCCTAATGTATGCCAAAATTAACCTAGATTCAGTACCTTGGTGACCAGTAAGCCAAATAAATAATTTTGTGTTTGCTGAAGTAGTTCAGTTCATCAATTCCTGAATTCCAAACAGGACTGGTCAATTGGTTGTTTGTAATTTGGTACTACTTTCAAGTTTCAGTGGTCATTCTTGATGGAGTTTCACTATAACTGTCAGAAGACGGAGTTTATCATGAAACTAAACGCTGTTGAAGAATGAGAGATCAACACTCACCTGTAAACGAGTACAGTAGTTATGAACAGATTTTGATCGGTCAGCAAACACGAAGAAATTGCTCCGGCTCAAGAGAGTTTGCATTTGCAAGTTGCAACTCACATGCATACTATGACAAAAAAGGCAGCACATTTGGTCATTCGTCTTGTGCTTGTCACGATTCCCCAACGCTTCTCCTTGGCCACTGCAACGCGCCGTCCACCGCCGGCGAGTCGCCGTCGGACGCGAGCACGGGGAGCTTCCCCTTGCCGTTGCGCGGCCACTGCCAGATCTTGGACACCGAGAAGCTGTCGCCCTTGCTTCCCGCGCTAATCTTCTTCCCCTGGCCGCCGGCCGGATTGGCGGCGCTGGCGACGATCCCTCTCGCCCCCCTCATCCTCTCCGCTCCACCATTCGTGCCGTCGCCGTTCCGCCGGTGGACGGACACCTGCAGGCTGGCCTCGGCGAGGACGTACTGGTAGGAGCCCATGGAGTAGCACCTCCTGGCGTCCAGGCTGCTGCTGCTGCTCGTGTCGCCCTCCACAATGCCGCCCGTGGCGGCGTTGACGGGGCCGGCCGCCCTGGACGTGTTCTTGAACTTGCCGAGGCGCACGGGGAACACCGCGTCCTCCTCCCGCTTTCTCCAGTCCTCGTCGAGCGCGGCGTCGAGGAGGAGCGCGGCCGCGTCGTCGGCGGCGAGCGCGCGGCGGCAGAGCGGGCACGTGGAGTTGGAGAGCAGCCAGGTGTCGATGCAGTCGATGTGGAAGGCGTGGCCGCAGAGGGGCAGCAGCCGGAGCCGGTCGTCGCCGGCGAACTCGCACAGGCAGACGGCGCAGTCGAACGGCTCCTTGGCGCCGGAGCCGACCACCACCTCGGCGTAGAGGAACACCGGCAGCGCGTCGATGACGGCCTGGTCCAGCCCGGAGTCGTGCAGGTGGAACAGCTGCTGCAGCTGCCGCTGCAGCGCCGACTCCTCTCCCTCACCACCGCCACCAGCCATCTCCCCGCCCTCCGCGGCCGCCGCGCGCGCACGGGCGCGCCACCGCAAGAACTTGACCAGGAGATGCAGCAGGCCGATGACGAAGACCACCACGGCCAGTACCACCAGCACGAACAGCACCACCGGGCTAACCCCCAACCCCCTTCCGCCGCCGCCGCCGTCCTGGGTCGCGGCTAGCAGCATCTTCTCCCCCTCCTCTTGGTCGTTGGCCGGTGTGCTCCGGGCAATGCGCCGCTCATTTCGTGCGGGGAAGCTCCCCACCCCAGCACTTTTGAGCTGAGCTGAGCTTCCCGGAGTGGTTGGCTTCTTGGTTCCCGCAGCTCGCAAGGTGCTCCGAGGATCCGGACTATTTAGGTGAACGAACGGATCGATAGTGGGAAAGGCCAGCCAGCGATTAGGGGCAGAGGGTGGTGGTGTCATGTGTGACAAAACCCCATGTTTATGCGCAACAAGAAGTCAAGAACCAACCCCCAATAAAACCACCATGGCTGGCTGCAAAGGTGGCTGTAGCTGCTTTGTGCGCTCGAAGGTGAAGAGGACACGATAAGCTAGGAAGATACTCTACGTGGACGATCCTTGTGTAGTGTGTGGGGTCGAGCACTCGAGCTCCATCACCATTCACCACTCAATGGTATCAGCACCTTCAGATCGTGCGATGATGAGACACATTAGATCGCAATCGAGCTTCAGGTCAGATCAGGTCTAAATCTACGTGCAATCTTTTCTACTCCCTTCCCCTAAAAATAGGCGTCTCAGTTTTTATCAAAATATAAACGTATTTGTAACCAAAATGTGATTTTTATGTACTATTTTTTCAATGATAAACACATTCGCACCTATGAGCCAATAGAAGCCCCGTTTTCAAGTTTGTCTTATAGCTGATGTATTTTATGCATTTTGGCATTTAGAAATGTGGGTTTTATGTACTTTCTCCGATCCAAATTACTAAACTTTGGCTAAATATGGTTGTATCTAGACGTGTTTATTGACTAGATATGCGAATCAATTAATATGAGGGAGGGAGTATCTTTTATGATTAAGTTCGTTTGCACCTATGAGCCAAAACATCACCTCTAGTATCACCCTATTTTTTTTAAGCACATCTTACAGGTTTTGCAATTCCTTCCTTGAATGATTAGTTGTAACATTTGTTTTTGTAAGGAAGGTGCGCGTGTAGCTTGCCGTGTTCACTTTCGACATACCATGTTGTCTTTACTTGATCAACTAAGCTATGTGGTTACTAAACAAAAGACAAAAAAGAAGAACCTAACGTTTCTGCTTGTTGAAGATAGGAGTTAGGTACCGTGTTCTTTGCTCGGATTCTAAATTTCGGGTAGGAGCTGTGGTGCAAGGAACCCGGGGTCTACTGCGAAGATATCCTTTCGATTTTGTTCTTGTGGTTTGGCCCCTCTTGCGATGTAAACAAAAGATGAGGAAAGGATAAAGAAAAATCAAAGAATATTTGGTCACGGTAGGTAAAAAGAGTTGGGAAAATGACCGCGGTAGTTGTGTTGAGAGCGAGTTCTGGAATTGTTGCTTGGCTGCTTCCAGTTTATTTTATTTCCTCCAATTTATATTTCTCATCGCTAATATGGGTGTATCTAGAACTAAAATGTGTTTAAATATATCAATATTAGGAATAATAAATATAAATCATACATTAGAGGGACCGAGGGAGTAGCTTTTGAGTAAGATTTGCTTTAAAATGCCATAACGAAACAGAGGTGGATTTTTTTTTGAGCTGAGGTGGATTTTAGGCGGCATTCCAGTTACATCTCTTCCATTTAGGTACGGATGCAGATCTTCAACGAAATAAATCCATAGTTTTTCACGCTATTGAATACGAAAACAACATGCATAGAGCTGGGAAAGGAGACCAAGGAACCCTATTTTTTGTGACACTTTGAAATTTTCAAAAAATGTAAACTAAAAATCTGCATAAATTCAATTCAGAACATGGGAGCATATGCTCCTGCCACCGGAAAAAAATATTTTACAATGTTAAAAAAACTTGAGCAAATTTTTTCGCTCTTTACGTATCGACATTCTACGTGCGCACATCAAGTTTTGCCAAAAATCGACATTTTTCGTGACTTGTGTGAAAAAGACAAATAAAATGTCACGTACACAACCTATTTTATACCAAAATGTGTATTTTTTAATGATGACACTAAAAATGTTGGCTTTCCATGAAACTACATGGCAAACATGTAGAATTTCGAGATGTACCCATTAAATTTTGTGTTTAAATTTTTGAATATTTTCAAAATATATTTAAAACGAAATTTTAAAACCGGGAGCATATGCTCCGGGGTGCCAAAACAACACTCCCAAAAATCTGGTCATACATTGTGTTGTATCTTGTGCATCTGTAAAGTTTCATCCCAAAATATGATAATATGTGACCCGTGTAAAAAAGAGAAGACATACGTAAATATGTCATGTACTACTTACACATCATTTGTTCTTTTTCATGTAGTTCACATATTATCATATTTTGAATAAAACTTCGCAAATGCACATGATACAACACAATGTATGTCTAGAATTTAAGTCTATATTTTCGATAATTTGAAAGTGTAGCAAATAAAATGTGGTGCACCCGCAAGTTGAGATTAGAGTTTCCCCACCAAAGCACGCAAAGCTCGTTCAGAGGGACGGTGTCACTGTGTGAGCGTCAAGCTGGGCTGGAGCGATGGAACTGGCCCCTTCGCGTACGTAAAACAGAGAAAAGTCAGAACGGTAAACCAAAAATTCAGCAGCTACACACTGCACGGTACAGCTAGCGGACACGCACGAACTCGTAGGAGGAGGAAGGAGACGAAGTATCAAATCACGGCGCTCGGACTCATCTGTTCCTGGCACGTTGACGAGTGGGGCAGCAGCAGGGGGCCACAGAATTGGCCGGGGCCGCGCACGCTCGTGTCGTCCCGTTCGTCGACATGGCCGTTCACCGGTGAACTCGTCGTATTTTCCTGCTGAAAACAGCCTTCTACGGTCGAACGGATACGAAGTAAGGATAGAACGTTCTTACAAAGAATCAATACATTACAAGAGACACGTATCCAGAGAGGCGATTAAGGAGGCGTTTAGAGTTCCCGGCTTGACCTGCCCTAATTCTGTGGCCTTCGGGCCATGGAGGCGGGTTGGATCTCAGTTACTGTTGACGAGAGGGTTTCGTTTTTTACGGTTTCAGGGTTAAAGTTTGGTGTGGCGGCGTTTAGGTGGTGCGGTGGTGTCTTCTTCAATAAAGTATCCCCGGCTAACCCCATATATTTCGTCGGCGACGCCGAGGAGCTTGGTGGTGGTGTGGTTCTCGTGCCAAATGTGCTCGTTGCAACATATATGATGTCATGGTTAAGGTTATGACCTAGCTTATTTTTCCTTAAGTTCTATGATTCTTAGGCCAAATGAGGTAAGCCATTACCTTAAGCATAGTTCGCTATAAGGTGCCCATATTAACGAGGGAGCTCCTCGACAATGCCCACCATGAGAGGCTTAGGGTTAACGGAATTCTGCTTGTTAGCACGAGACATCGGATACCAAACGAATAGAAGGTGAGATTTACTCAGGTTCGGCGCCTTCGATGAGGTAAAACTCTTACTCCTGCTTGTCTGATCTTAATTTATCGATGAAAAATGTTACAATGGGGCAACCGATAGACTGCGTTGTGGCGATCTCGCCGGAAGGCAAGATTTTTAGGGTTTGGTGTATGCGAGATTGTGTAGGTTGATTGGTGTCCTCCGGCATGCCCTCTCCTGGCCTCCCGAGAGTTTTGCTCGGATTCAACTATGTTACAGTGAGATCTAATCTATCATTTTCTTATTCGACGTTTTTCATGTCTTGTCTATCAAGAATCCGTCTCCTTCTATCTTTACGCCGTTGCAACCGACGTATTAGACCATCTTACTGGGTCAAATGAGGTAGGCCAAAGTCAGATACCCGAAAGGTAATATCCATATCACATATGGCGCAACTGCACGGGCTTTCGAACAACAAACAATGTTGACTTTATTAGTTTTCCTTCACGTAAAACCCCATTTTTTTTCCTAGCACTAAGAAGTTTTTTTTCTGAACCAAGTACAATAAACTTAATCTATAATTGTAGGAAACCAAATGTGAAAAATAGAAGACTACTTCGTTACATGCTGATGACGCTAGCTTTCTAAAATTTATTGTATTTTCTATGTTGTTTCCGTTGTTCCGATTTTAAAGGGACAGCACTGAGCGTCCCCCGGGGATTAGAAATCTGATCCCCCGGGTCCCCAGCCGTTAGATCGGTCTGTTTGGGTAGTTTTGGGCCGTTTGATCAAAGTATCATCTCACTTTTCCACTTTTGCTACCATAATGTACCAAAGTAGCAAAAAACGGTTTTACTGTAGCAAACTCTATTTTCACCTAAAATCCCACTTTTGCTTCCATAAAAGCACCATTGTAGCAAAACTGGCCCAATTGTAGCAAAAAGGTTCACGCCTAGAGACTCACCGGAGACCGCCGGAGATCTCGCCGGAGATCACGTAGAAAAAACGTTACGATTGTAGCAAAAATAATCTGCCAATGTAGCAAAAGCGACCTCATTAGAGACATCGCTGGTGACGTCGCCGGAGACCTCGCCGGAAAACCTCGTCGGAGAATGGGTAGCAAAAAAAAAATGCTATAGTAGCAACAATATAGAAGAAAAGTAGCAAAAAACAAAGGACCGTTGTAGCATCCCCGCTT
Source organism: Lolium perenne (assembly GCF_019359855.2). Lineage (NCBI taxonomy): Eukaryota > Viridiplantae > Streptophyta > Magnoliopsida > Poales > Poaceae > Lolium > Lolium perenne. The sequence continues at coordinate 25,367,393 of NC_067250.2, forward strand.
GTGCCTTGGTAGCGCGCAAGACACTACACAAATGGTAGCAGCTGCCCTATGGCTTGGTAGCAACCCGTCTCCATGATGGGAGCAGCCCCGCAGTGCACTGAAGCAAGCGGAGGAGAGCCATGGCGGCCAGCCTTGCAGCATGACAGAAGGAGGCTCATGACAGCACACCTTGCAGAGGCGGCGACGAGAGCCATGGTGGCGTGCCTTGCAGCAACGGCGGAGGGAGGCCCATGGCGACGGCGGGATTCATGGTGGCGGCGGCGAGAGCCATGGCGGCGCGACTTGCAGCGGCGGCGGAGGGATGCCCATGGCGGCGCGACTTGCAGCGGCGGCGGAGGGAGGCCTTCAGGGTCCTGTTCCGGGCCAATCGCCGCCGCCTCCTTGCACCAGGGCCTTTCCCCCCGCCGCCCCGCGCGACGAGATCTTCTCCAGGCTTGGATCTACGGGGGACGCGCGGCGGTGGTACTCCACGGCGGGATGCGCGACAGTGGTGGAATCGCGCGACGGCGGAGCTCTGCAAGGTGGTGCACGGTACTGGCGGAGGGCTATCGGCGCAGGCGGTGGCAGTCTACCGGCCGGGAGGGGACGAGTGGCCCGGCGTGTTTGGGGATTATCCCATCGTGCGCGAGAGAAAAAAACTGGGCGAGGATGAGCCCGAAGGTGGGACCCATGTTGACACGCGGCATACGCTCGAGGCGGAGGATCTAAGCGCTGTTCCCCCGGGGGAACATTAGCGTTTTCCATTTTAAAGAGCTGAGAAAACGATCGCGGTCGGGCTGACAGCGACCTGTGAAATTGCCGCTTGGTATGTTTTGCCACCCGTTTAGCATCGTGAGCTACAAATGTGAGAAGATTTTCTATGTCAACCGAGCTCTCCGACCGGTACACGCGTACAACTACCGGACGCGCAGGCACGGACTCGTAGGCAGCAGGAAGGAGACGAAAAAATCAAATCAAATCAAATCAAAGCGCGGCGCTCACGGTCCCGGTCCCTGGCACGTTGACGACGGCGGCGCCCACGCCGTCGCCACGCCATGGATTGGGCGGGGCCGTGCCCTCGTGGCTTCCCGTCTGTGACCGCAGTTGAGGAGCAGAGAAGATTCCAACAGGTTTACCTAGGGGCTCGACCTATTTCGGTCATCAAAAACGATTGTACGTATTTATCTGTGTTCGCTAGTGGACGTGAAATTGTACTTCTGGCCACGATTGATAGACTGCGAGGCATATTGTTGTTTTAGAAATTTTCACTGATAAAAAATAGAAATAAGAGAAAAAAACATAGGGAAATCGAAAATGGAGCAATGCCTGCTAGTGCTGGGCGTCTAGTCGTCGCGAGTGAGGTCAAGGATCTCGGACATCTCCCATGGCCAGTCCGGCAATGGAAGGTGGTAATACCGGCGACAGCGGAGGGGGAAGAGGAAGGGGAGCCAACGCCGCGACTCGGGCCACCGATCCCTCACCATAGGAGGAAGAGGAAAGGGAGCAGGAGAGAAGATGCACGCCTCGCGCTTAGGTGTCACCGGCCTCCCCTGCGCCAACGTAGACTCGCAAAGCTAGACGGCGAAGCCATCCCACTAGGCGAGCTGGTGGAGCTCGCTTTGGGCAATGGTGAGCTCGATGGCATCGTCCTCGTTGATTTCCGGCGGCTGGTGCTCTAGATCCTACGCCGCGCCGCCGTTGTCGAAGTGCTCGTTGTCTCCGCCCTCGATGAAGTCGTCGGCTTTGCCCTCGTCGTCGTCCCCGTCTTCCACATCGGTGAGGCCGTTTGTGAGTTCCCGGTTGAAGAACTCGACGTCGCTGAGGTATCCTGCTCGATGGCGCGAGTAAAACTCCCACACCCCTAACGTGATCCAATTGTATGAGTTGAGGGTGAATGCTTGATCGTCGCGCAGACCCATCGGCTGTATGAATCGGCGGCGGCGGACCTCGTTGCACCGCTCTCGTCCCTCACGCGACACAGGAGGGACCGACACACGACGAGAGTTGAGGTACCTGCTTCCCCCGCAGGCTGGCATCCGACCATGGCTCCGACCGTTTCACCTCCCATATCTGGCGCGCAAACTCCACCGTGACGTAGCAACGCTGCCACCACTCCTTGCCGCCACACGAGGAGCCAGCCTTGCCATCGTGTTTCGTCTTGCGGAAGGGCCAGATTTTGCCCATGGCGTAGCTCGGGAGAAGGCGGGTGGCGAGGAGTAGGACGATGGTAATGGCGTAGGCAAGGAAATGGCCACCGTTAGTGCCCCTTAAAAAGGTTAGACTGCTACCTCGCCTTCAATGCTCTGGCGCTAAAGCTGCAACGACGCTGTTAGTGGAGGTGCACAGAAGGCGAGATGCCATTAATGCGGCGCACAAAGCTGTGCCGCGCCACCCACCAGTACGTGAAGCAGCCACAGTTGCTAGCGGGTGGGCCTAAGTGCGAATGACGTGGAGGTGTGCGCTTATCACGCTGTGTTTGTGCAGACACATTCACGACGCGTCGTGTCCACGAAGACGCAATCACGGTTTAAATTTGGGCCGCTTTTATGTCCCAGTGAACAGGTCGATCAGTTTACGTCGGCCCGCTGAGCTAAAATGTAGATCAATTTTTCAACCACGCGATCATAAACGGCCGCCTTCTTTAAATCTATTTGAATTGGACAGGTGGAAAAGCCCTTACTATAGGACATGGTTCGGCTGATCGATCGGCTCCGTGCTGGCATCCAGTAATTAATCAAGTTATAAATTTCGTGAGTCAATTTTGAAACCTGAAATTCTTGACCTGAAATTTCAGGAAATCTGCCCAGCCATGTTTGTCTGTATTCATCACGAAAATACGTCTAAGTACATATAAATCTAGGTAAATTTGCGACACTTATATTTCCGAACAGAGGAAGTACACTTATCTTTCGTGCGCACGTTTTTCTCTTGCGCATTAATAACTCGTACGTGGCACGGCCAATGAAAAACTGACAGGCTGACACCCACTATCGGACGTGTCCTATCCAGCTCACCTGTGACCGGTGGCCTCACGTAGAAAGAGTAAATGTTTTATTTCTTTTTCTTAATTGAATCTACCATTTGTTTAGAGAATTTTTTATTTGGATCTACCATTAGCCCGCACAACCGTAGAGACGCCTTCTCTCCCAGGCAAACGAGTCCAACCACTCATCGTGCCGCGCAGTGCCAAACAGAAAGAATCTTCGCGAGGTGCCGGAGTCCGCCTCCGTGGTACGCTGCCCGCCTCCCGTCCGGCCGCCCCCACCTCCTCCGCCGTCCCGCTCGTCCGGACGAGATTCCAACTGCCACACATTCACTCCCTGTCCTTCTCGTCCGGACACCGAGCTTCTACAAGAATCGCCTGCAGTTTATCCTGTCCACCTGCGCCACTCGTCCCTCCGCCGCCGCTCTCCTCCCAGGTCCCGGTGGCGCCCCTCCTCCGCCCCCGGAAACCAATCGCGCAGGTAAGCTGAAACAACTCTCTCCCTGCTCGCTCCACTGGCGGGGCGTTATCTGCTGTTTGCTTGCTCTCTTGTCCGCCATGTGTTCGACGGAATAACCGTGAGGGTCAGATGTATGCAGCGTGCGTTTTAGTTGAGCTTGAACATGCCGATCCTTTTCCTCCTAGGCTGCTTCTGGATACCCGATCTTGCTTCTTACGGGCGCTGCTTTACAGGAAGTGTTGTTCCTGAGGCTGTTTACATGCTGCCTTGTTACTTTAGGCGATCTTTGGGCAAACTGAAACCTGTGGCGGTGAATCTGGAGTCCCGTCTTTCTGTCCCAGCTCCATTTGTTCTGCAGGATCTAGTATTCCATAGTCCAAGACGAGTATCGTTTGTAGCATGCCGATACATCCCTCGAGAAGCATAGTCGATCAATTGCCGCGGGAGTGCATGGCCTCCGCATTTTTTGTTCCCGCTGCACATGTTGCTTAACTCTGTAGTTCTAGTGATAGATTATGTAAATCTCGCGCTCATTTGTTGATGCTAAACATTCGCCTTTTCCCCTTCTCACGCAAGAAAGTCTGAAATCTTATGCAGTTTTCTTGTTTGCAGCTTTGATATTGCTGCATCGGTGGTTAACTACTCCCTGTGGAAATGCTTGATTCACTCATTAGCCATGTAAAGATCCTCAAACGGCTCTGGCCCTTTTTTTCCCTCTCTTGAACATATTCTTTTCTTCTGACACTTAGTAAAAGCACTGATGAGTTGCGTTTATCCTGTTGGTCTAGGATCCGAAGATGTTGAACGAGAAGAAGCCTGATGAGATCATTGCAACTGGTGTTCTCGAAAGTCTGCAGAATTTTCTACGAAAGTGTGTCATAGCTGTCCTATCCTATGGCCCAATGCCTAAGCACATTGCTTTTATCATGGACGGTAACCGCAGATACGCTAAATCCAGAAGTATCAAGGAGGGCAGTGGCCATAGGGTGGGTTTCTCCGCCCTAATGGCAAGTCTTCTCTACTGCCACGAAATGGGTGTGAAGTATATTACGGTTTATGCATTTAGCATCGACAATTTTAAACGGGACCCGACCGAGGTGCAAACCTTGATGGAGTTAATGGAGGAAAAGATCAATGAGCTATTGGAGAACAGAAATGTTATCAACAAGCTTAACTGCAAGATCAACTTCTGGGGGAGCCTGGACATGCTTACTGAACCAGTGCGGCTAGCAGCTCAGAAGCTGATGGCGAGCACCGCCCAAAACACAGGATTAGTATTCTCTGTCTGCATGCCGTACAACTCGACTTCTGAGATCGCCAACGCCGTCAACAAGCTCTGCAAAGAACGGAGGGACATGATACAGGGACAGCAAGCTGGCAGCTGCAATGGCCTCAATGCTAATGGCGGCACACGCTCAGATATCTCCGTGGCTGATTTGGATCGCCATATGTACACCGCCGGCTGCCCCGATCCAGACATTGTGATCCGTACATCAGGCGAGACACGGCTGAGCAATTTCCTTCTATGGCAGACTACGTTTAGCCATCTTCAGAACCCAAACCCTCTGTGGCCTGAGTTTTCTTGGAGGCACCTTGTTTGGGGGATATTGCAGTACCAGAGAGTCTACCCATACATTGAGCAAAACAAAACTCTGGCGAAGAAGCAGCTGTGAACGAGGGACAGAAGGCGGGCAAAGAAGCAGTTGTAAATAAGGCATCTCATCTTCTTTGGGAGGAGATAAGTAGATACCAAGAAAATATGGTAATAACACCTGTCCAGAGTTGGCCCTTATTATTCTTCCTGTACCAAGAGTGTAATTATGGGGATCATGTGTAGTATGATCATATGATGGACAATCCTTCGTTTTGCCGCCGTGATTAGCGTTTGTACTTGCCACTTAGCATGAGCATGGAGGCATCACATGTATAATCAGTACTCAGTACTCGATATATATTACTCCTAGTTTTGCCAAAACTGGCATTATTAACATTTGCGATGTTTTCATGTTCTTATTTTACCTTTAATTAACATTTTTTCTATTGCTAAGTATTCTATATAATAGATTGACTAGATAGCTTGCATGGAACTTTATAAAGTTACACACAAAAATGTTTTGTTTGTGTGTAAGAAGCCAGCCTCTGCTTAAAGAACATGTGCAGTGTGTGTGCGTGTGTGTGAGAGAGAGAACATATTCTTGAATATGGTAGTAAAGAGCACTAACGTGTTAAAAAAAAAGTAAAGATGCCTAATGTGTAATGCCTAATTTTTTGGTGGAGGTTTATGGTGGGATTAATTATAAGCAGATGGCTTTTCTAGAGCACATATAAGGTGTTTATCGCCCGGCCACCAGCTGAAAAGGTTGTGCCACGTGGCATCATCCTTTCACCCTAAACGCAGATGCACCTGCCCCTGTCCCCTTCCCCGATGCCCTCTCCTTCTCCCTATCATGCCTTGCTGGATGCAAACCACGCGGGCCAAGCTCATTGTCACGAGCAAAGCGGTTCCCGCCGAGCGCACAGGAGGCGGAGCGCGTGGCAGCGAGAAGGAGGACATGTACACGAGGACGTAGATGAGTTCGGTGAGGAGGAGTTGGCCACCCACCAACGAGCGTCGAGCAGGCTGGCCTGCTTGCCTCCTTTAAATTCGCCCAGAAGGAGGCGGCGGCTGCCCTGCTTGCCTCTTTCGAAACCGTCCAGAAGGAGACGGCGAGCGGGTCACCATGGGCTAAAATGAAATGTTTAGTACATTATCCTCAAAATCGGTCATAGCATGGTCATCTTAGTCAAATGTGTATGATTTTAGCCGTGCGGTGCGTGGAAAATGTGTCACAGAAATGTAATGATACATCGCAAAGATATAATTACACGGTGTGTTTCAGCAAACGCCCAGAAATTGTCACTATTAATAAAATGATCCAATCAAGTTTTGGGTTCAGTCTGGTTGGAAATTTCATTAGTTAGAGACGTTAATAATTCTACTCCGTACTCTTTATTTCGAAACTCTGATTTCCAAGTGTTGATTCGGCAAAACTATGACTCATTTACAGAGCAGACGCGCTTTTCATTTCCCCCACGTTTTGCAGGGGTGTTTGCTCAAAACTCAGACCAGCGCCGCCGATCCGCCGCATCTCCCGCCGCCGCCGGCCGGAGCTCCTCCCCCGTCACGCTCTCCTCTCCCCGAGGTAGGTAGCCGTCGTCTCCCGGCGAGACCTGGTCACCGCGACCTCGTCTCCGGTCAGCTCCCAGACACGCGCACCGGCGCGAGGTCAAACTCATCCCAAAACCTCAAGCATCCCCCCAATGCTCCCACCCCTCCTCCGCAAGTCAACCGCTGCCTCCCCACGCCATGGCTCCTTCCCCTCCCGCTCCCCTCCTCCTCCTTCTCGTGCTCAGCGGCCTCGCCGTCGCCGCCGCCCAGTTTCCGCAGCCACCGCCGGCGCAGCAGCAGCAGCAGCCCACCAACGCCTCCGACGGTAATCGGTCTCCCGCCCCCGTCACCGATTTCGAAGCTAACGCGCGCCGTCTCACAGATCTCTGCTCCCGTTTCCTGTCGCAGCGGCTGCCCTGCGCGACGTGTTCCAGCATTGGGGTCTCGGGTATGGCGCGACGGCGGAGGACCCGTGCCTGAAGACGGACTGGTTCGGGTCCCTCGCGAGGAACGCGTCAATCAACTGCAGCTGCGACGATTTGACCCTCCCGTGCCGCATCACACACCTGTAAGTGCGCCGTTCTCCTCGCTCGCTCGCTCGCCCGCCCGAGGCATCCGCGATGTTGTTTATCACTGCCTCTGCGCCTGTGGTCTAACGATTTGGCTATGGGATGATGATGCAGGAACGTGACTGGCTACCGGAACCTGACCGACATCCCACCAGCGCTCTTCAACTTGACGGAGCTGGTCTCTCTGTGAGTTCTGGTGCTGTGGAAACTGCATGCTTACTCTTGAAAACACGAAATTCAGCCTGCCCTAGGATTATGATTATGCCATGTTTGGTCCTTCACTGACCATTTCCTTTTCTAGGGATTTGAGCAACAACAACTTAAGTGGTCAAATACCTCCAGGAATCGCCAATCTCTCCAAACTGGAAACATGGTGATTACAAAACCTTTTACTTCTCCTTACTACCGAGATTGTGAATTTGTTATAGAATCTCATTGATAAGTTTCCATGTAATGGGAATATGTGCATTGAAAGTTCATCTTGCTGAACAAGTGAATGAGCATCCTATCTCTATGCAAAAAGTAGTCATAATGCAGACCTCTGTCAGTACTCAAATTGTTTCAGTTCCAAAATTATCTGTCGTCAAAGGCATCTAATATTCTCATAGCTGACTGTATGCTCTTCACTTAGCTAGGCACTTCAACAACAATCAACTCAATGGGTCTTTTCCTAATGGATCTTCAGGTTTGAGGAGTCTTCAGTCCCTGTATGTATGCGCCATTTCCCTTACTTTCTCGTATAGCAAGTAAAAAAACTACTCCGTATTTAAAGAAAATCTGCAGAGCAATATATTACATAGTGTCTTGTTGGAAAAGAAAGATCACATGATCTTGCAATTTCTTGTGCAGATGGATGTTCGATAATTACATCGAAGGGACACTTCCAGAATTTATTGCGAACTTTACCAATCTCACAGACTTGTACGCATCAGTACTTGGTTTATTTTCATTAGGCACAGCTTCTTCTTACTTTTGCAATCTTGGAAAGCTAATGAAATTGTCTTCCTAGGAGAATATATGGGATGAAACTTCAAGGACCTATTCCAAAAAATTTCTCTAATTTGATCAATCTGGAAAAGCTGTAAGTCGCTTTAATGGTTTCTTTTATTAAATATTGAAGAATGCAGCACTGTCCTCAATTTGTTTATCAATTTCATACTGCTAGGTAATATAAGAGTAAAAATGCCTTCAATCCTTGGTCATCTAATCTGGAGAAGTTATCGTCCACCATTAACAAAAAATCATGGTGTCATATGACTTCTTGGAAGCCACACAAATGTTATTTCTATTAATAAATACAGTTTATAGTGTTACATTTAACATGGATTTCCTTACAGGATGCTTGGTGATCTTGATGGTCAGAATTCTACTTTTGATTTCATAGCAAAGTGGACAAATCTTTCAACATTGTATGTCTGCAACTATTGTGCCGAACTATACCTTGCTCTCATAATTAGTATATTTGCTTACGACAGTTTTTTTTTGTTAAGCAGATCACTGAGAAACTGTGGAATCACTGGCCAACTTCCTAATATGCTCTCAAATTTATGGCCCAATCTAACATACCTGTGGGTAATCTATAACACTTCTACTTGAAGATAATTCTTTTGCTGAGCTATGATTCATATTATTATGACTTTTTACTCTGGGATATTCTGTAACAGTTATCCTATACTAGGATGCTACTGTTTGTAATACTATTATAGTTTTTTGAGCCCGGATTTTTTTAATGCTATTAGTCTATTATTAATTTACTATATATCTGCAGTTCTGTAGTATGTATTGTCAATTATCAACAAGCTATTAGTTTTAAAAGTGGAACACTACGAACAATTCTTATACATGCCTTTCTTTTGTATCTTCTACCATTGCCATGGTGGTTCGTGTTAGGTTTCCCGAATATTTTAAACTGGGTGTTTCTAATGTTTTAATTGATCTTTCGAAATGATTTTGAACATTTTTTCTCAGCACAATGGAAGACCTAAGAGTAATAAAATTTCAATTCACTATACAGTCACGTCTACTTTATCTTGTTCTCAGATTTGCTACAATATTCAGCACTGGAAGCTATGCCATGAAATAGATCTCCTTATATTGTTGAAAAGTACAATCCAAAATGTTATTTTTTGTACATATAATCTGCTAGTCTTTCGTAGTTATCTAAAGTTTTTGGATGCCCTGTATTTGCAGAGATTTGGGATCAAACTACATATCGGGCTCACTAGGGCAATTGCCATATAAGAATTTAAGACTGTAAGTTGTAGTTACAGATTTACAATCCTTGTGTGATGTAACAACTTCAAAAAAATTGTATTAAGGGTTAATTGCATAATAAATTTGGCGCTGTTCGCAAGTAAAATTTAGATAAGTTTTTGCACATGGAGCAAACTGTGTCGGGGAACAATGCAATTAATCTACAGTTTGATTTCTTCCAAATTCCATGTTATATAGTTATTCACCTATGAAGTTTCATACTCTTCATAGCTCTGCATCTACCAAGTTAGGTGGCAGAAGATGTTCTGCGTTGTACCTTTGCCATCTCAATCACCTCAATACCAGATACCTTGATGGTTTTGGTTTTTACCAGGGTTTGCCTGTCTCCTTGTCTGGCCTAGCACAAATATTTGATGCCTATTTCACTTAGGGAACTTTGGTTGTGTAAGGTCAGCTGATAAGAACAGGAATTACTTAATTAGTCAATATTGGTATGGGAACATGCTATCACTTTTAAGTGTTACGTTTGTCGGTGATAATTACTTAATTAGTCAATATTGGCACATGCCGACTTAAACGAATTTGAGGGCATGATGGTTTATATTTATTCATACTCGATGGCTGTTCCCACTTTTTTGTTCCACTCCTCTAACGAAAATTTCATCCTTTTAGGTATCTTGGTGGAAACAACTTTAGTGGAAATCTGCCTTCTGAAATGGTTCAATCATCACGTCTTATGTAAGTATGTTTGTTTGTTCTGCGTTTCGACGGGTTGATGCCTCGATGGATGCTTTTGTGCTAATATAAGAGATGCCCTTGGGCTGTCACTTAACAAAATCTTAACTGTGCTTCAGGTTGCAATGCTAGTTTATGTAGGTAGGTGCCTCTTAAACACATGCTATTCTAATGCATCATAATGCCTCTGAAGAGAACATGCTTTATAGCCATGCTTTTATAACTTCGTCCACAAACTTCTGTAGCATTTGCATGCACATCTATTTTGCGTATCATAGAAAACTCATAATAGCAACTATATCTTGGACTTAGTGATGGCTCATCAGACCTATTCATATGGACTGTCCTCATGTTATAATATGGAATATATATTATCACCTGTAGCCTGCATGCTATGTTTAACAAGGATGGTCAGGTATCCTGGAACTGTGGTACCATGTTAATTGTCAGGAGAGACTGCACAAATGGGAAATTGTATTGCATCAAGGTCCATAGGGCTAATACACAGAGTAGAAGAGGCATAGGATAACCTGAAAATTAAAAAGTTCAAATGGCATAGGATAACCTGAAAATTAAAAAGTTCAAATACCATTTGAACTGCTAACATACACATGATACACTACTACCCTTATAACTTATATCAGATCAAACTTGGAACTACCACAGTAAAATTACTTTTGAAAAAATAGGTGAGGCATTGGTGTATATTAAACATAGGAACTTTGAAACACTGGATTTGAAGTGATCTGTGGAAACTTGGAAGAATAAAGGATCAGCAAAGAGATTGGCATGCTATTTTTGATTCTAATCCTATGGTGTCAGATTGTGATTCTGTGATTCTAATTGTAATTATTTTTTCTGCAGCACGGCCTGATCTTTAACATGTCTTAACTGTTCTGACATTTAGTATAAACTCTCCAGGGATGTTTCGTATAACCCCTTTCTTAATGGAAGTCTTCCTGTCAGTCCTGGTGGTCAGAAGTGGTCAATGTATTTATTTCTTACTTTTAGTTGTTATATTAAGCATGAATGGCAATAGCTAAATTAGCAATCGTACTTATTTACTGGCAAACATGCTCTTCTGTGCAGAAATTATATCGGAACTTCAATTGATGCTAGCAGAACAACTAACAGGTAATTGGTGTTTAGTGATCATGCTTTAATACTGTTGATCCAAGTAACAACTTCATTGTTGTTATTTGCCAACAGTTTTACTTTTGCAAGTTTTAAAATGTGATTACTGGACAATCTTCACTGTGAACCGCCCCTTGCCGCCTGTATTTGAAGACTGAGCAGGTGGGCATGCAACACATAAATGCTAATGAAGAGAGCTTATCTAATCATTAGATCGAGTTTTTTTTCCTTTTTTTATATCTGATCTATGCTGGTCAACATTCACTTTTTCAACCCCAAGAATACTTTATAATTCAACCATTTTGCTCCTGTAAGATCGTGATTGCTCTTATCTCTTGATGCACTTTAGAGAAATAACTAAACATGTTGCCACAAGTTAGGCATATCTTTGCAGTTTAGAGAACGGACTGGGATAGAATAATGAGGAAGTTCAGGAAATTTGCATCAAAGGGAATGCTGAAAATAAGTTGTAGCATTTACTGTGGTCTTTTGGTACTTCTATAACTAGTCACGAGCTAGTCCTTGTTATTTGAGGTGGAGTTATTGTTTCATGTTTGTGTCCTCGTAATAGCGGCCTTCTGCTTCATTTTTCTCACCTTGATGTATTAAGTATTAACCATCAATATGCAGTGAAAACCTTGCCCTCCTCGACTGTCTCCGCATGAAAGGATGCAACAGAAGTTTCGACAAGAGTAGGTGTCCAGAAATCTTCACTATTTGATATTTGAACACGACTTCCTTTGCTACTAAACTTCCAGTACTCAATATTTTTCTTTACATGCTTCAAGTACTCAATTAATCATACTCCCTCCGTCCAACAAAGGATGTCCCAACTTTCATTACATTGGTGTTATTCAGATTATATACCTGTTAATTCTTCTAAAGCTGCACTTAGATATAGATCCCGTTACTTTATTTCAGAACCTATCATTTGTTCCACAATCCACTCAAATGGTTACTCATCTCTCATCTGATCGTAAATGCAGGCCTTATAACTTCCTGCGCTGTAAACTGTGGCGGCAAACAAACGACTTACCCGGATTCATTGCCAAACATTTTCTATGATGACACTAGTGACCTTGGAGCAGCAGGTTTTCATATTAATACTGACGGGCAATGGGTGGTTAGTCACGTGGGTTCTGATCCTCTCAGTAACTCTTCTCATGGTATAGTAAGTACAAGCCAAGGTATTCTGGGAACAGACACGCCTGAGCTCTATCAAACAGCAAGGACATCACAAAGTGATTTGTGGTACTACGTGGTTGGTTTGTCTACGGGGAAATATACAGTTCAACTCTTCTTCGCGGAGATAATTATTGAAGGGGATTTTAATAATAGGACAGGAAGGCGTTCATTTAACATTGATATTCAGGTTTGTTCTCTCAAAATCACAAATCTATCATTTACCCTTGACCCATCAAGTACATATGAGCCAAAACGAAATCGTGTGATTAAACTGCAGGATCAGAATATCAAGACGGATTTTGACATTACTAAAGAAGCAGAGGGGTTCAGAAAAGCCACAAACATAACTTATGAAGCAACGGTGGATAATTCGGTGCTTAAAATACATCTGTACTGGAATGGACGGGGCACACATGCTATTCCATATGAAGGAGCTTATGGGCCTCTGGTGTCAGCAATAAGAGGTATCTACAATACAAATACTACCCTGTTCATACCATTCTTTGTTTACTGGAAAATCAATGGCTGGCAAGGATGAAATGCTCAAATTTCTGCAGTTTTCCCGCCTGAAATACCCCCGAACAACAGCCCCCCGCCCGCACGGCCACAGGCAGCGCCACATGATAACAATCGAAGAGGAGTGGTCGCGGGCATTGCAGCCCTGTGTATAGCTGCGGCAGTGATATCTTCGTCTGTCGTTTACCTCTGGTGGAAATGGGTGTCACTCGCGAAGCATCCAAATGCATGAGGAGTTCAGATGTGTATACCATGTGAATGAGCCTCTGTGCACTGTATCATACCTTCGTTGAGCTGTGGTGGGGGACAATGGACGCCTGTACAGGAACACGTAGCGGGGTAATGTGAAGAGGAGAACAGCATCGATGTACAGTTCGGTTTACGCCAGGATATTAGGTCTGCAGCTTCGTTTTGTTTTGCGATTTGTCGATTGTAACTTCTAAGAACCACTGATGTCATCTCACGTTTTGTTTTTGGCATGTTGTATTGTATTGTATTTATTTATTTGTTCTTTCGAACTTATTCTCCATGTATCGCTGATGGCTATTTAACAGCTTTGGGGTTTCTCTGGAATGCTGATTTCCCCGTAGTGTAGTTTATGCAGGATTGAACTATTTTGTGTCAAACTCCAGCGTTCCAGGCAATTGACCCCTTTGAATCCAAGACCTGTAGTGAAAGAATTTGTAGGATTACAATCCATTGAATTCTTTTGCTATAGATGAATTTTTTGCAGTAATTGAGGTGTCGTGTTGTTTGGATGTCACATAGCAATTTGTAGACAAAAGAGAAAAGAACATGAGATTATAACTCACATTTTAGTTTCCGATAAAATTCATGTACCGCTCCATAAGAATTTCAAAAGAAATGGGGATTGCTACTTATTTGTTCCGAAATTTACTAGCCCTATCCTAAAAGTTTCTGTAGCTTCAATGAATGGACCAAGTGCTGGTTTCTTAGACGACAACGAAGAGTGCGTGCTTGATAGTTGCAGCGATGGCAACTTGCAACAATCGTTTATATCCTCCTTGTGTTTTGTTGGTTTTTTGTTTGTTGTATATGTACCAACTTTGTATTGTTATATGTTTATTAATACAAGTAATATTAACCTTGGGACGTATATTGTTAAAAATATTATCTTTGTATGTTTTTCTTTGTCCCAAATAACACAATAAATTTTCCATGGTTATCTTACACAGACACCTTTGAAAAATTTAGCTCGGAATTTCAGAATCTAAGATGAGCTTGCATCAAATCTAAATGGACCCTTTTTACAAATTTTCCTCGGCTCCTTGTCCGCTTTGTCTTCCTGCGGAATTCTTTTTAGTCTCGAACCCTAGACTAAAACAAAATCCAAAGCACATCCTTCTTCTTTACTTGCCTTACAAGTAGATCCCTGGTTTGTGAGAAAAAGAAGAAGTAGATCCATCGTGAACCTCCCCACGAGTTGCTTCCTCACTTGCCCCAAATCCCCAGAGAAATCTCCCCCAATCCCTCGCCGCCGCCGCCTCCTCCGCCGCCCCCGACGCCGCGATGTCTCGCCGCTACGACAGCCGCACCACGATCTTCTCGCCGGAGGGCCGGCTGTACCAGGTGGAGTACGCGATGGAGGCGATCGGCAACGCCGGGTCGGCCCTCGGCATCCTGGCGGCCGACGGCGTCGTCCTCGTCGGCGAGAAGAAGGTCACCTCCAAGCTCCTCCAGTCCTCCCGATCCGCCGAGAAGATGTACAAGATCGACTCCCACCTCGCCTGCGCCGTCGCCGGGATCATGTCCGACGCCAACATCCTCATCAACACCGCCCGCCTCCACGCCCAGCGCTACTCCCTCTCCTACCAGGAGCCCATCCCCGTCGAGCAGCTCGTCCAGTCCCTCTGCGACACCAAGCAGGGCTACACCCAGTTCGGAGGCCTGCGCCCCTTCGGCGTCTCCTTCCTCTTCGCCGGCTGGGACAAGAAGCACGGCTTCCAGCTCTACATGAGCGACCCCTCAGGTAACTACAGCGGCTGGAAGGCCTCCGCCGTCGGGGCCAACAGCCAGGCCGCGCAATCCATGCTCAAGCAGGACTACCGCGACGGCATGACCCGCGAGGAGGCCGTCGCCCTTGCCCTAAAGGTCCTCAGCAAGACCATGGATTCCACTAGTTTGACAGCAGAGAAGCTGGAGCTGGCCGAGGTGTTCCTGCATCCTGGCACCGGGGAGGTGCAGTACCAGGTCTGCACCCCAGATGCCATGGGAAAGCTGCTTGCCAAGGCTGGGCTCACGCAGCCGGCCCCTGAGGCCTGATGTGCTGGTTTGATGTGGCTTATGATGCCTACTGCTCTTAGATGGCTTAATCAGTTATTATGCTTCTGTTGTTTAAACCAAACTATTCGATGATTACGTGTTTTAATTCAATGTCAAACATGCTTGAACGGTTAATCATATTTGCTTTATCTGATGCATTGTGGTGAATTTGGTCCCATCATTTGATTGTTATTTGTGATTAGGGTGGTTTGGAAATATGAGTCTACAGATAGTGAAACCTTATTTGTTTGACCATGTAATCATCGAGTGTGCTTAGTGAACCAGCCTGTATTTTAAGGAGATTCTTGTGCTTGGGAGGTTACCTAGAAGCCCTGCAGTTATAATCCTTAGTTCCTAGGATATATCCAATGTTTCAGTTCACCATGTAGTTTCCCATGGAAAATTGGTGATTACTTATGCAACATGGTGTTAGATTGCGAGTTGGAATCTTGGTTGGTGCAGGTTCTTGTTTCTCTGCGGTAATTCAACATAATCAACTAATCATAGACACCAACAATGATCAGGTAAGAACAAAAGATGATGGAATACTAGAGTTTAGAGGTAATGTATTCTGTCTTCTCTCTTTTCCCTGGAGAGTTACCTCTAATAATAAGAGATGAACCATTGGGTGACATATCTTCTCTCTTTTCCCTGGAGAGTTGCCTCTAGTAATAAGAGATGAATCATTGGGCGACATATCAACTTAAGGGCACCTTTTGTATTTTTTCTGCACAAGAAGTATATCTTGGTCCAAAATTGTGGTAGTCCCTGTTGCATGTTTATCCTGTACGTGCCTTCCCTGGGACCATCTTGATTTCTTTTTTGTATGGTCTATTAGACTAGTTGGTTGTGTCTTCTTTTGAATAGCTTGGAGGGATAACATGCTGCTCCGCAGTCTTAATTTTCTTAATATGTGTAATGCTGAATTCTGATAAGTTCAGCATTAAGCAAGCACGCTAGGTGTTTGATTCCGATGTATAACTGCATATCTGGTCTGGATTTAGAAAAACTGTGTTGGTTTTGTCCTTGCTGCATGTTATAGTGCTTGCGTTCATTGAAGAAAAAATAGCAATGAATTGTATTAGGTGAGCAACTCAAATACTCTATGCTGTCAACCTGGGGATCAGTTAGCTTTAAACTAGAGTGCCAATTCTGGGATTATGGCTATGGAGGCCATGATGTTGTATAGGATTTTTGTGATGTCTCCTGAGGTGTACTGGGATATCTATGAGGTAAAAAAGGAAAATGTTCAGTTTTTGTTTTGTTTTGAGAACACTATTTCAGTTGGGTGGAGATATACTGGTGGTTTGCCCGAAACATGGCTTCTTATTTGGTTGTGTGTTCTTTTAGGATTGATTTTATTGCAAGATCGATTGAGTAATTTGGTGATGCGGAGATTTTGTTTGGTGCATTAATCAGGCTTGTTAACAAAATAAGAGCCCTGCGTGTCATTTTGCCGAACACCTGGGATGTACACTAATTCGTCCTAGTTTTGCTGTTTTCTATTCTGCCTCCCTTTCAACGCAAAGGCTTTTTGCATTTTCTCGAAAAAAAAAGTGCCTGATGGAGTGCTTGCCTGCTTGGTTCCAAAGGACTTCTTCCCCAGTTTGTGCATTTTCCCTATTTCTGATTCACTCGAGGCACTCAAATACAGTGCAAAATCCTGTTATGACCCGACCTATGATAGGGTCAGATGTAAGATATGGGAATTTCAGCAGAGGGTCAGATCCAACAAGATGGTAATTTCAGCAGAGATTTGGGGTAGGTGAGTTCATCTTGGGGAGGAAGTAGGGAGAGAGGAGAAATTCATTCATCGTCGATAACTTGACCACAACGCTGGGCTGATAACCATGCATGCGTTTACAATTAACCCATCTTCTGC
Organism: Lolium perenne; assembly: GCF_019359855.2. Taxonomy (NCBI): domain Eukaryota; kingdom Viridiplantae; phylum Streptophyta; class Magnoliopsida; order Poales; family Poaceae; genus Lolium; species Lolium perenne. Next base: position 25,384,481 of record NC_067250.2, read on the forward strand.
CAGTTGTGCATCTTCGGAAGTAAAATTTGCACATATTCAGAATCTTCAGAGTTCCTTGTCAAATCCGTTGTGATGTTAATGTTTGATTAGGCACAAGTGCTGAAGATATAACTGCCTAAATACGTAACATAGATTATCTTCCACTCGAGCAAATGATACTTAGTACGGAGTATTATCGTAGATGCTCGATGCTCTAGTTTCTTCGCATATGTAAGCACTCCATAGTCCATCCATCGGAGAAACGAGCATATACAGCCCAGCGTTTCCTGAAAAACGGCCATGCAAAGGGACCTCCTATACACCGCATTCATTGGTGCCACAGCCCGCCCATCTTCACCGCCTCCTTTTCTTCTTCCTAGTCGATCTGCTTCTTCGTTCGACCACCTATCCCCCACCGCCACAACCCTAGCCCTAAGTCGCCAGCGCTGCACCCCCTGCACCCCACCCCTAAGTTCTCTGATGCCGCCACGCTCCATCATCGTCGGCTTCTTCTCCGTCGTAGTTCCCTGCAAGTCACGACATCACCGCCCTCTCCACCTCGTTCCGTCGGTAACGAGGAAGAGAGATATGAGAGGTAGGGGAGGCTTGGTACGCGGTGTGGAACAAACACATCGTGTTGAGCGGTGTATAGGATTTCGCCGCGCCAATGCCACCACCGCCGTGGTGAAACCGGCAGCAACGCCGCCATGAAGGGGGCTCCTATACGCTGCTTCTTGCAGCGTCGAAGAGAGATGTCGCACGCATGCAACACGTAGTGGGTCGGCCCACCGCCGCCTCCTCGCTCTTATTCCTAGTCGCCTTCCTCCTTCCTCCTTCTCTTGCTCGACGATGGAGATAGAAATAGCTTGCAGATTCCTCGTCTCCCTCACCGACCCACCCACCCACCACTGTCTCTCTCCACTCGTGGTCGGCGTTGCTAACGTAGCACCTTGCCACCCCATCCTGGACGAGCCGCTACTTCCGCAAGTTCGTCGCCCCCGGCCGACCATCCCTCTAACCCCTTCCTGTAGCATCCGCGAGACCCCGCAGCCCTAACTCTAAGATGGCTGCCGATGAGACCCCACCGGCACCCCTAACCCTAAGATTCCTTTCTCACCTCCGCCGGTGATACTGCAGTTAGCCGCATTGTCTCCGTCTCCGGTTAGGACTTGGCCCCACCTCCATCGCCAGCGGCTCACCACGTACACCCTCTACCCTAAGTCCTTCGGTCGCGAGGAAGAGGACCCCCACCCGCACCGCCTCACTAACATGCCTTGGCCACTACTGCACGCACGCCTAGAAGCGGTATGCGGGTGGACCATCAGTGCTGCAACCGGCGGTGTATAGGGTTTGCCGCCACGAACCCACCAGCCCCCGCCCCTTCTGCCATGGCCCGTAGGAACGATCACTCGCCACCTGCCTGGACTGGATCGTGACAGAATGTGGGCTTCATCGAGCCCAGGAGCCCATGAACCGACCGACGGAATTATAATAGGAGACGAGACGAGAAGGAGAGGCACCGCATAAACCTTTTTCTTGTTTCCCGAAACCCCCCTCGTTGTTTCCCCGAAACCAGAACCAAACCCCTTCCGCAAGCTCCCCTCCCGGCGATGGCATCAGCGGCGGCGGAGTGGGAGGCCGCGGCGCGGAAGGTCCTGGTGGCGAGGAAGCCCGGATTCGGGCTCCCCACCGCCTGCCCGGCCTGCCTCCCCGCCGTCCTCTACCTCCGCATGGCCCAGGTCCCCTTCGACATCCACGTCGACACCTCCTTCCCCGACGCCGGTGAGCCTCCGCTTCCGCATCTTCCGTACTCTCCTCATCTCGTGCGAACTGTATAAGCTAAGATCTCCGTTCCGCCGAGCATCTCCGGTCGGGTGGCGTTGCTTTGGGGTTTGAGTCGCGGGGGCTGAACTGTTGATGTGCTAGGTTTCCCTATGCTTGGGTTGCCTGGGGTGATTACATTGCTTGGCTTGGTGTACATGCTGCGATTCCTGTGCGTTTGGGCTGCTGCATCACGTGTACGTCCTCAGGTGTGTGGAGATCAGGCACGCTGATCCGTGGGATGCGTGCTCACCCCTGCACGCCTTCTCTTAGGTTCAGAACTTGTATTTGCATAGAAGGATTGGCAGTGTAGTGCTCCAATTCGATTCGAAAAGTATGATAAAATTCCTATGCTGAAAAGTAAGAAAAAATGTGTTTCAAAAATCAGATGTGCATAGATAGGTCTGTTGAACTTACTATGTGATCCTACGAACGAACCTTATTCTCACAATAATGTAGCAGCAGATAAATGGATGTACTAAACAGTTGTGGTGCATAGACTGCTTCCAGGATTGGTTTGGGACTTGTCTTATCACATCTAGCTTATGTTAAGGAGCAAAGTAGTTCACAGATAGCTATCAGCTGTATCAAATGCCAGATGTTCTGCTTGTGTATTTTGTGTCACATACTTTATGGCGTATTTCTCTCCAAAACCTAAACAGCGTGGAAGGTGAAAGATCTACGAGGCTGAATAGCACCTTTTGAATCATCTTAAGTACTTCTTCTTGGGAGTTGAGACCTCACAGAACTACCGGATTACAACAAAACACATGCCAGTTACTAAAACAAAATTGCTTTCTACAGAATAGATCTATCTCCTAAAGTATATGTTGACCACAAGAAGATAAAATACACCATCATATCTCTAATTTGAAACAACACGGCGATATTTGTCACTGTCCATGAATACCTGGTACAAAGTTTAAGATAAACTTAGCGACAAGGTTGAAGGTGATGGTGAACTAGGCACCATGTGGGTGGCAGTGTGAAGGTGATGACGGTTGTAGGGAGCGTATCGGCAGTGTGCAGTCTTAGATGGCCACCAACTACCATTAGCTGCATTTCGCTTGCTTCAGAGCTGGCCTCTCCCTTGCCCTGCCTTCTCCAAACCAACGCCATGGAGTGGTGGCGGTGTTCCTCTGTAATCATGGAGTAGGCGAGTTGTGGTAGGTGGCAGACAAGAGGAATTCTACTACTCCCTCCGGTCCTAAATACTTGTCGCGGATTCAATGAATGTAAACACATTTTAGCCTACATTTTCCCTAAATATGTGAAAAGTATTTAGGGCCGGAGGGAGTATATCAACACAAAAGAGGAAATAAGGGTGCCCATACTCCAGCGGCTGCAGTTCCTCGTCAGTATACAAGCAGGGGATACAATCATCCAAGGATAGACTGAAAAAAAAGAGCGAACAAAATAGCACTGCGCTTTTAATAACAGTAAACTAGAGGTCTTGTCTTCCTTATACTGATTGCCAATTCTATTTTAGCCCGACATTTTTCCTAAATCTGCAATAAGTATACGGTGTGGGAGGTGAAAGATCTACGAGGTTTTGCACATTGTTCTGGACATACAAAACCAATTGAATGAATCACAGACAAGATATTCAGTGTTCAGCACTGAATTCGTAGCTGAATAACACCATTTAAATCATCTTAAGCATTTTTTCTTGGGATTTTAGACGTTACAGAACTACTGGATGACAACAAAAACACATGCCTTTTTTTTGACCATGGACTGTGAGGCAACCGCCCCACAGCAAATTTTATTAAAAGAAAAGTCAAGTACAGCAAAAGAAAAATCTGTACAGACCAGAAAGATCATTATGTACAAAACCGCAAGGAAAACTCCTTAGGTCAGCGACCTAATCCATGCTAGAAACCCTTCCTTATGCTTGTACTATATTCTAACACATGCCATTTTACTAAAACAAACTTTGCTTTCTTCGGAATAGGTCTGTCTCCTAAAGTATATGTTTTCCTAAGAAGATAAAATACATCACTAATTTGAAACAACATCACATATTTGTCATGATCCGTGAATACCTGGTAGAAAGTTCATGATTATCCTGGCGCCGAGGTTGATGGCGATGGTGAACTAGGCACCATTTGGTGGCAGTGTGAAGGTGATGACGCTTGTAAAATGACATATTTTAAGCAAAGCAGCATCATTCACCATTACCTGCATTTAGCTCGTCTCAGAGCTGGCCCCTCCCTCTGCCCTGCCTACGCAAGATCAACGCCATGGCTGAGTGGTGGCGGTGAGATTCGCACTTTCCAGATACAGTTTCTCTGCAATCATGGAGTTGGCGAGATGTGGTAGGTGGCAGACAGTTCGATAGATGGAAGGCTTTGGGGTTTTTCCTTTCTTTCATGGAGGGGATTATGAGTGAATGAAAAGGAGCTAGGGTAGAGTTTGGGTGCAGAAAACAGGGAATTCTACTATAGCAACTTAATAAAGGAAACAAGGGTGCACATACTCCAGCGGCTACAGTCTCTCATCAGTACAAACAGGGGATACAATCATAGACAAAAAAAAAAGAACAAAGAACATAACACTGCCCTTTTGATAATAGTAAACTAGAGATGTTGTCTTCCTTATACTATTTTCCAAATATATTTACTGCTCTACTGCTCTTACACATTAAATTTTATTCCACAGAGCACATACCATATGTTGAATTTGGCGAGTGTGTCGCATTCAACAATGAAAAAGGAGGTGTAATTGAGTATCTCAAGGAGGAGAAAATTGTGGACTTGACCTCAAAACTCCCAAGCGATTCTTACTCTGATCTAACATCCACAAAGGCCATGGTTTCGACTTGGCTTGCTGATGCTTTGCAATACGAACTTTGGGTGGTTACTGACAGGAGCATTGCACAAGACATTTACTATTCTGATCTCTCCTGGCCCATTGGGAAGATACTCCACTGGAAGAAAACTAGAGATGTGAAGCAATTACTGGGTATAACAAAGCTTAATGCTGCAGAAAGAGAAGAGGAGGTCAGAAATGCTGTGCTCATGATGTTTGCAGGCTTTTTTTTTGGTCACACACTAGTAGCTTATTGCATACTTGTAATTTCTTCTTTTGAACAGATATACCGGAATGCTAATGCTGCTTATGATGCTTTATCAATGAGATTAGGAGATCAAGCCTTTCTTTTCGACAATAGGTAATACTGTTTTCTTGTGTTTTCGGCAACATACGCCATTCTATTAATTTACTATTTGTTTGTGGCTTGTCATATGTTTCTCTTATATAATGCAACATTTGCAGAACACTAACTATTCTATTCTTCTATCTGTGCAGCCCTACAGATGTTGATGCTCTTTTCCTTGGACATGCTCTTTTTGTCCTTAATGCATTACCTGTGAGTTCCACTCAGGCTTGAATACTCAGCTTTGCTTCTACCTGAAATGCAGCATGCATTAACATTCAATTGCATAGATAAATGGATCTTGAACACAAATGCATATTGGCGTTCAATAATCACCTACACATAAGCCTGGAAGCATAATGTGCACCGCAAATGTTTCATACCTTAATAATAAGGTTGTTTATATGCTAGAGGACTGGGCATCGCTCAGTTGGCTAGAGGCTCATGGTAGTTTCCTTTAAATAAATTTCTTCAGGTGTTAGGCCTGTTGCTTGAGTCTTTTTATATGCTATGATTTTCCTTTCACAAACCCACTTCTGCTTTGTAGGGTACATCTACGCTGCGAAGTTATTTACAGAACTATGACAACTTGGTAAACTGTGCCGAGCGTCTCAAGGTCCAATTGATGAAAACCGATTCATCAGCAGCAGGGTCAGTATCAGGATCAGGATCATCTGATCCGTCGTCATCATCCACATCCAGGAAAGGAGCATCTTCTGGACAAAGTAAGTCAAACGTATTTCATTGTCATAGTAGTTCAGTCCAGAAGTCACTGCAATTCTACTAGTTCTCATATTTGTTTGCTGCTTAATATTGGGATCATGTGTCCCTAGTTATATTTTCTATTCATGATAATACTATTTTTTTCTTAGTTTTGTGTTCAAAGGTTCTTTTATCAAAATTCAGTGATTGCTGGTTGAATACTTTGTTTGATACACTTCCATTGTTACGTAGCTGTTCCAAAGGAGATAGTGCTGACAAACACTTAAATGTGTACTCATTTACGATAGCAATGAGAAATGAGTATTTTGTAGTTATACGTTGCTCAGTGGTTACATATTGTAAGGCCTCCACCAGTGGTAATGCTATTTGTGGCACGTCCTGTAGAATGAATATATAAAGGCATATTTTGTTGTGGATTGTATGGCCTAACAAGTTCACTTAGAAATGGGGATAAGTAATTAGACGGTAATATGGAGATACATTCAACCAATGGAATATATTTGAGCTTTCATTTGGCATCCTGAGATCTTATTGGCCTGGACTTTTTTCTAGGTTACAAGCCTAAACCCAAAGCTAAGAAGGAGCGTACAGAGGAGGAGAAGAAATTTAGGCGAAGAACAAAGTACTTCCTTGCAACCCAACTCGTTGCAGTCCTTGTCTTCCTATCGATCATGGGTGGGGCGGATAATCCTGAGCTAGACGATGAGTACGATGTGGAGTATGAAGATTAAACTCTCCCCATCCTTCCGCTAGAAGAATATACTTTCTGAAGGTTTAATTTGCCACAGCACTGGCTGTGGTGCTTTGGGAATTTGTTCCCTTGCTAATCAGGGGGGTTGCATACTTGATGTCGTAGTTAGAAAGGAAACACACTGAGTTGGTTAGCAACTGGCCTTTCCATGATTTCGGATGTGAAACATCTGTTTCCAAATTTTGTATGGCTTTGTGGAAAGCTACTTGAGAGTATTCGGAAGTCCTTTTTTGTGCATTGCCCCCCTGTTTCTTGTTAAATAAACAATTTAGTTTGGAAGTAAATGACCTTTCGGTCCGTCCAAACATTCTTCTTTTTTGTTAATAATTTGCTTCCTGTTTATTCTTTTTGTCTTCTTGATGAAACCAAAGATATATTTTAAAAGATCACAATGGCGGGCTGCAATGCTTTCATGTCGTTTTACATGAGAAACAAAAGTCTGCATCCGCAGGAGCAGGGTACTCTGGAGCTGAGCTTGCAATAGCAGTGGTTTATCCAAATGCTGGCAGATTTGGTGTACTTTGGTCACTTGGTTTCACGCCTAATGTCGTAGCTTCGTCAATGATGAGTTGCTTGTGGACGTTTTTTCCCCTGTTGTGTCAGCGATGAATATGGGACAAGTTTTACTCTTTTTTTTTGAAATGGAAGCAAAAGTTTTGAACAATTGCTTGTTTAACCCCATATTGAAGAACAAAAACGTCACTTTCGAATCTAACTTTCCATCAATAAAAGGAAGGCCTAGCCGGCTAGCACCATTGAAAATAATACTACTGTATTATGCTCCTTCCAGATATTCCATGTTGCACATGAGACGACCTCGACAAAACAACTGGTTCCCCGCATTTAACTGAATATCATCGGTGAATTTGCTATTTCAATAATCTTGGCCAGCCAACCCTTGGTCTTGGTCTCTTGGAGGAAGAGGCCTCATATACAGGATCGACTTCATGATATTCTTCTTCCTCATCATCGGGTGCACCGTGGCAAAGCATAGATTCTTGTGTGGTTCTTGATCAAAGGGCCTCTCACGGGATGAGAGATGACCCTCCCGCATTAGGTGAGCAAGTCACCAAGCTCGGCGTCCGACCACTTCTTGCAAAGGAGCTTCATGATGTAAGGAGCATAGGGAGGGACCTTCCTCAAAAATTCGTTTGGTTAAACTTGATGATCCTATGATATGCTAAAAATTAATCTTCATGTGAACTATTAGTGCAAAGGTGTGGAAGCCACTATATTCATTTGAGATGTGGAAGTGAGATAGAGCTTATGATGTGGTTCTATATCTGGTATTATAATTGTTGCTTCAAATGTCTCATGCATTTTTACAACTGAAGCTTCATGAACATGATGATCTTGTCCATTAAGCTACTATCTTACTCGGGGATGAGTAAGAATCTAAGCTTGAGGAAGTTGATGAGTGTATTTTTGAAGCATGTTTACCGTATGTTTTTGCATGAGTAGTCATAGGATTTAGGTATTTTATGGCACTCGCGTGCACCTTTATTCTTGTTTCCACATGATCCCAAATTATGAAGATATTGATGAATATATTAGACACAAATATGATATTTTAAAGTAATAAAAGTCATCCAAATGATTTTTCATGTACCTAGGTGTAGAGGCAAAGTGAGAGGAAACTCCTGAAGGTTTAAGGATCATCGGTATGAGCAGGACCCGCCCATACCGCGCGCATATACCATGTGGCACCGCCTACGCCTCATCAAAGAGTTTCACAATGCAAAGATGGGTATGAGATCTAACATTCAGAGACACCACGGCTCGTAGAAATCTCACCTCCGGAAGGGATCTAGAGGGGGAACTTGCAGAAGGGAATCATCCTCGCTGCTAGACGGATCTTTGAAGGCCAAGGCATGACCCCCATCATCATCAACCGCTGCATCTTCATCACCATCACTATTCCCATCTCGTGCACTACCATCTTTTTGTAATTCCAATTGCTATTGTGGATTTGCACTTGTATTCATCCATATAGTCGTATTCATTCCATATGCCTATGATGATGCTGTTGATTTCTTCCCATCATCATTGCAGTAGCACTATTATGATATGAAACAAAGACGATTTATAACTTTGGTTCATAATTATGTGTTAGTTTTCTCTCTAGATATTATATGAAGTCGACCATGTAATATTTGCCTTCGAGACTAGTATCAATATCCATGGAAAAACCCTTAATTTCGAGGAATGGTAGTAGCTCATATCAATATCCATGGGAAAACCCTTAATTGTGAGGGATCATAGTAGCTTTCTTACAATCATTACAATGGTTATTTAGGATGAAATATAACATGGCTTGTCTGTTATCATATTTTTATGGTACTCTTCCCACACATGTTATGAAGAAATGCATATATTTATCCTAATCATAACTAATACCAATGCTAGAGGTGGATCCTACATTCCCCAAGACCATTTCGCCTTAGTGCAGTTTCATTACTATTTAGATTGCGATTGTATTTCTGTTTACTTTGCTTTTCAGTATTACTTTACACAGAAATCAACTCACTTTAAAACACTCTTACTTAGGATCAAGGGTAGCTTACAAGTATATTTTGATAGATAGTGACGAGGGACATAATTAAAGACCTTAACCAAATACTCTTACTTTTAAAACTAGCTACAAATTGTAGCCTACAATAAACCGATGCACTTGCAGTCATCACGGGGTGCCACCCGGCGGGACGCACCGCATCAAGCCAAGATGTCCGAGTATCCTCCTCGCTCATTGGGAGGGCTAGGAGGACGCATCCCTCTTCCTGAAAGAAGAAGATATCATGTCCTGCAGGCTTGCCCACACACCCGGCTTGGGTCTACGTGTCTCTCTGGCCAGCTTTGGCAAAAGAAACGTGGTCTGTTGAAGTCCAATCTTTTCCACTCCCCTTTGGGTATCTCAAACAATGACAAAAGGAACATCGGTAGGTTAGTTAGAAATAATTTATTAAGACAAGTATGTCTCTATATAAGAGCAATTTGCTGAGCCAAGATGCTAGTTTTCGTTCAAAACGATCCTCCACCGGCTTCCATTTTTTATTAAGCAGTTGTGTATAATGAAGAGTAATATAAATATTTAAAAGGTAAATTATCTAATTCACATGACGAAAGATTTTTTTTGTAGTCATTCTTGACCTCCTTTGATTTACCCAAAAAATCACTCTTATGAAAATTAATTTTCAAACCAGATAGTTGCTCAAAAAACTCAAAATCAACTTCATTTTTACGGCCTTTGCTAAATCATGATCCATATATAAACAAGATGGTATCATCCACATATTTCAAAACAGAGATTCCACCATCAACTAAGTGAGGCACGAAACCTCCAATCTCACCATTCTCCTTTGCTCTTGCAATAATAATGTCCAACATATTAGCAACGATATTAAAACAAAATCAGAGACAATGCCCGATGTCATCATTGAATCAAAATACCTACACTCCCACCCCGAACAAACCTAGCTATCCATTCACACCACTACGTAGGAAACCTTTCATTCGCAAGGCTTACTGCAAGAAGGATCTCTTAACTTGATCATAAGCCTTTTCAAAATTAATCTTAGAAAGGACTCATCCATTTTCTTTCTATGAATTTCATGGATAGTCTCTTGGATAATCACTACCCCCTCTAGGATATTTCTCCCCGATATGAAAGCCGTTTGAGTAGGACGAACAACCTTATGCACAATCTTAGTTGCTCCATTAGTTTCAAATTTAGTAAAAACTTTCAAACTAAGATTGAGTAAACAAATGGGCCTATACTGGTCAATTCTACTCGCATCCTCGTTCTTATATAATAGTGTTATGATGCCGAAGTTTAATACAATGGCAGATGCCTATCTTGCAACTGCATAAATAGAGCCATTGATGGTTGTGAAAACAACCATCTTTCTCCGCTTTTAAATCGTATATTAAGTCAAGCAATTGATGAAATATCTCTCTATCCTTGCTACTAATGACTAATTATTGCACAGATGTAGGAAAATCCTTTTGTAATATAGGAAAGCAGGTTTTTATGGTGAAATCTTGAGCTAAAAGGGAAGAATCAAGAGTGGCCAATACTCACAAGTCAACCAAGGCCGAAGAGTTGATTCCAGTAGTCTTAACGGGCATATGTACGAGCAGGTCCCGACCGGACCACTCGGCGCCGCCTTCGCCAGGTCAAACCAATCAACTTTCTTGAAGGCGCCTATATACTTCGAGACTCTAGCCGCCTTACAAATAGCCTCCATTCTCAGATTGCATCAGAATCACCTAGGAACATCCACCGCTTCACCTCCACCATTGTTCATCGTCTCTATCTCCATCTCCATCTCATAGTCATAGCTATAGCTTGTAATTGGCATCTTCTCACAATTGGCAACCTTGTAAGAATATTTGGTATCAATCTAAGTAAGTCTACAATTTTTTTAGTTCATTGATCTTTTTATTATGAGTGAGTAGTCTTGACGGGCTGCGGATTGAGGATTAGCCTCGCATCAATTATGTGCATCTAATACATGGGAATATTTTGTGGTAATTTCAATAGAGGATTTGTACTTTGTATGATTGTATCTTACCTCAATCTGAGGACTTGTCAAGTAACCAAGACCCCGAGGATTGATCAAGGTTTGTGGTGAGATAAGTGATAAACGACATCTACGCGTAAAACCCAGTGACAACAAAGGAAGTACATTATGCGTTTAGTGATCACTTAGGAGATACAGTAACATCACTAATCGTAATGCTTTTTGTCTGTATTTTACTTAATAATCATTTTAATAATCGTCGATAGCCCATTGCTTCGTGAATTAAGGGTTGGACCATGAGACTATATGCTATGAATGTGGCTCGCAGGGGTTATAGTATTTAGGGATGTGTTGTCCACAAATCTTATCTTATTAGATCATCTACAGATGCATGTGCTTAAGTTTATCTTTATCCCATATGAATGCATAGCCGCCTGTCTCCATCCATCATTACAACTCTAGATCCATAGTAAATTGGAAAGATCCGGTAAACGTAAGATAAAATTAATTAACAAATATTGTAGATGTTTCTTAAACATTAGGAAGCGTTTCTCAAGGTTCGATAAACCTAGATCTACTAGGGAAAATGCTACTATACCGAATTCATAATCCGGAATCGAAGGTACCAGACATCATATATTTTTAACATCCGTAAACTTTTGGTAAAACTAAGGTGGAAAACCATTTATCATGTTCCATTTGAGAAATTGCTTCAAAAACCTCCACTTCTCTAAAAGTTGATGTGGGAATAACTCTCTCCTCATTGAGTCGAGAAATATCATGAGTGACTTCTTCTCTCATATCGAATATTTTGGCACCAGTGCACCAAAAAGATTCCTATAAAGTTCAGCTATGAAAACCTTGAGGTTCTCTTGATGTACAATTGTTCCCTCACCTTGTTAAAGCTAAAAGATCCCTTATCTCGATGCGTATTGATCCCACTTGGTCTCTTCATCAGGTCTAAGCTTAGGCTAGCTAAACTTATATCCACCTCTTTTTTTAGCCCTCTCAGATAGTAAGTTCAGTTTTTATATCAAGTTCATCTATGATAAGGAGAAGCCTTTCTGTCTCTTTCTTATAAACACCACTCAAAATTTTCCCTCACCCTGGGCATGTGATCTTATTCTGCCACCTTTCAATTGGAGAGTTTTTTGTGTGAACGGCATTCCATTCATCCCGAACCATCTCGTAAAGTCCATCTTGGCGCATACAAGATAGTTCAAACGAAAAACAATTTTTATTATCAAGATGGGCTGGTTCACCTAAATCTATAATTAATGGTGTATGATATGACCCGGTGCGGGTCAAGGCACACACCGTTACAAGCGGGAATTTTTGTTCCCATTCTATGTTGGTCAGAACACGATTCAACTTTTCATAGGTAGGGATTTCACATCTACTTGGCCACGTGAATTGTCTACCACAGAGAATGGTCTTTCTTAGATCAAGTTCCCAATGATAGCATTAAAAAGAAAAGGCCATCGAGCATTGAAGTTTTTTTTTTCCAAACGACCCATGTGGGATCGAGCATTGAAGTTGTTATTATTTTTCTCTTCTTGCCTTCTTATAGTGTTGAAGTCACCGGCTCACCGCCTATTGGCATTGGTAATGTTTCAGATTCACATATTTTTACTACCTCGGCAAGAAAATTTGGTTTGAGTGTGCCTCCCGGGCTGTCCCATGCATGCCCACGAGGATCCAGTCAATACCATCAGATTTTTATTCGACGAAGAGCTTAACACAAAAATCACCCGCCTCCGTTCTTTGGATAGAGATGAGTACCATAGCGGACATGGGTTTACCTCCACTTGAGATTAGGTTTCCATGTCAATGACATGATACTGGCGACAGGTCACAGTAGTACAGTACCGTCGCCGATGCGGTAGTCTCCCATTGTTGTGAGTGACTGGATCGATCCTTGTCACGACGACAGTCATTTGAAAATCAGTCGCATAGTATATCAATTCATGGTACATTGACTACAGCTAGTGCTTGAAGCTTGCTAGTACCAAAAGCTCTTGCAAGGCACACGGGGTTTGAAGCTGGCGTGCTAACCTTGGGTTCAGTGTTTCCGGTTGCATGCACGCAGCACCATCGTCTCGACGGTGATCCCCGGTCCAAACCCAACTAATACCCCCCATTCTTCACCATGACTGCGCCGCCGAATCTCATCAAGAACAAAGATAACCGAGACTCCAGCCATATTCCCGTAGTCCCTAAGCACCCGGCGACTAGCTGCCAGCTTCTCAGGCTCTAGCTCGAGTGCCGCCTCGACGCTGTCCAAGATCGCGCGGCCACCGGGGTGCACCGCCATGAACAGGCTGTTCCACCCACCGCTTATTACATGACCGAGAGGCTGGAAGATGTCGAGGAGGCACTGCTCAATATTACTGGCCACCAAAAATGGCAGCTCGCTTGAGAGGCTATAATGTAGGCCAGCTTTGCCGATGTGCCCACTGACGACGTGTTGAGTCCCCGGCACCGTGGCCTGCGAGGAGGACACCATCTCGAAGATAGGGCTCTCCGTAGTGGTATCGGGGTCGGCGCCGACGATAATGGCGCCTGCACCGTCACCGAAGAGGGTATGGGCGACGACCGTATCGAGGCGGGCCTCGTCAGGCCCGCGGAAGAAGATGAGAGACAGGTCGGCGCAGACCACGAGGACGCGCGCGCCGCGGTTGTTCTCGGCCATGTCCTTGGTCAGGCGGAGCGCTGCGGAGCCGGCGGAGCAGGCTTTGAGGTAGAGCATGGTGCGCTGGACGTTGGGGCGGAGACCGAGCAGCGAGGCCACGCGAAGGTCGACCCCAGGCACGTGGGCGCCGGAGTAGGTGCTGACGACCAGGTGGGTGATATCGGCGGCCGGGCGGCCCCACTCGGCGATAGCCTTGGCAGCCGCGGCAGCAGCGAGCTCCGGGACAGCGGCTGCTAGGATCTCCTGACGGACGTCGATGGAGGGTAGCCTGTCGTCGAGGAACTCGGGGTGATCCCGTAGCATCTGCTCGTCGTGGTGAAAGTAGCGGTTCTGGATCCCCGTGTTGCGACCTGACATGAGTTGTATAGAAAGAAAGAAACGAGCTAGTAATCTGCTGGTAGGAGAAGAACAAATCGACTGACTATACACGGAGGAAGGAAGGATCCGTTGCAAACTTGCAAAAGTGTTTTTCGTGCTTACTGATTCTCTTCATCTTGGCTTTGAGCTTGGTGAGGTGCTCGCAGTTGGTGACCCGGAAGTACCAGTCCACGTACTCGTCCTGCGGTATGCAGTTCACTGGGTTTTCTTTGCCGATGGCGAGGACCGTCGCCGGGCCGTCCGAGCGCTGCGCCTGCCTGATTTCACGGGCGTCAGCTGGCAGCCTTGACGCGGCTGCCGAGCAGTAAGCTCTCGCGGTTCTGCTGCAGGTAGTACCATGGCTGCGCAAACTGATGGCGGCCGCAGTGCCGGCCCGGGACGGAAGTGGCCATGTGACCGCCGCACTAACCGGAGACATTTGGAGGTAGGACTTGGGAGGAAAATCAGGAAAGGTGGCCAATAATCCGTAAAACAGCATCCTGGGATTATAAACAGCTAGCCCATCATCTGCACTGTCGCACAAAGGCTGCTCCAAGCTCCCAATGAAACGGTCCGATACAGTGGAGCAGCCCAACTCAACGAAAAGATTCTTTGCGTCTCACCAAATATTCCAAACCAATAGATAATACTCGTTAAATTTTGATAAATCTAAAATAATTTTAATGTGACTGAGGGAGTACTAGTAGAAATAAGACGCTTCTAGCTAAAGAAGCAGTTTTTTTAGATAAATAAAATATATTAATATAAAAAAGATATTAATTACACCTAGCCTCTGCAACTACGCACTACCCTAATGGTAATGCAGATGCACCCAGCTAAAAAGTAAAAATAAAACTAAGAAAAAAGGTCCCGCTACGGTGTTCCAGCCCTAGCAGCAATAATATATCCACCACCAAGACAACACCTAAACTCCAGACTCTCCAAAAGTGACGCCTCCAAGAAGGGAAACAGTGCACAAGCGCCATTGTTGCCGGATCAAAGATCTTAGATTTTCACCTTAAAAATAGTCATCGCTCTCAAAACAATGGCTTCAACAAGGTCATTGTCAGACACAACCAATTAAGGCCAGGTCTTGGATTTTCACCCTGAAAGGTAAGACTCTGAACTCACATGTGTTGCCGCCCCCACTTGCATACTGCTGCTGAGAGAACCAGAACACAAAGCAAGAGTCTCAACATCACATAGACTTAAACCTCCATTGCTATTCCTCCAATTTGGCCTTCATGATATTCCCCGCCTCTGATTTTCACCATGATTAGAGTGTAATCTGGTGGCAACACAGAACAGAGCTTTGCGCCGCTCCCTCCATAAGCAAACGATCAGAATAAAAATATGGGTGTGTGCGATCGAATACCACCCAATCCAGCAAACTCCAGGCAAAAGATGCACTGTTCCATTCGCCGATGGCGCGTTCCGGAACTCATCACTCCGACTAGATGAAGAAGGATCGGCATTCGGAAGGTCTTCATCTCCGCAAAATAAGAACCCTAGGACCACCACCTTTATTCAAGCCTTGCGAGCAACCCCCACACCACCCGCTGGAAACCTGCAAGCAGCCACACCAAACCCTACCATCAACCCTGAGGCTAGACCAGCACTAGGAAAGGAGACGGCCGAGCAGGGTCGATCCCCCACCGGATCCGGCCCAACCACGCAGCGAAGAGGATCGGGGCGGTGGCAGGGGTACCCAGATCGAGATCTGAGGTTACGGCCTCCACCCGCCGACCCTGCTTCTTCACCGCCGGCCATGGTGCCGCTGGGCGAGGATCTCCGCCACCACCCCAACCAAGGGCACTGCCCTGGTTGTTGCACGAAGATGAGCCGGCCACACCCGCCCTAGCAGCCATGGCGGCCTTCCCCGGCGAGCTCCGCCCCCAAACCACCTTCGGTGGCAGGGCCCACCGCTGCCGCGTCAAGGGCCGGCGGAGGCGGCGGCGGCATGGGGAGTAGTAGCGGCGAGGGGCTCTGGCGGCGCGTGCAGTCGCCCCCGATGTCGCCCTAGGGGGTGGCACGGAGGGTTAGGTTTAAGCACAAACTCGTAACCAGACGAAACGATCTAAAGTCTAAAAATGGGGATAATTTCACTTCCCAGCAACTACTAGGGAGATATTATATGTCAACTCTGCGCCAACTGATGGTGGCGGCCGCAGTTCCGGTGGGGAACAGTAGTGGCGATAGTGATGCAAGTGGTTCGTTATTTTCTTTTGTTTTGAGAATAAGTGGTTCGTTATTAGAGTATCTTCTACCCTCTTTATTTCAAAATATAAATTAACTTTAATTTATTCATAATATCCTTAAGTTAGTTCATTTTTTGGATTAAATAGGGTAAAGGATAGTACTGAACCTTTGCATGACGACAGGCAGCGCCACGTGACCACCGCACTAACCGAAGACATTTGGAGGTAGGTCTTGGGAATATAACGAATGGTGCCAATAATCGGTAACAGCACCATCCTGGGATTATGAACAGTGGATCATCTGCACTGTCCAACAAAAGCTGTTCGAAGCTCCCGATGAAACTGTCCGATACTGTGGAGAGCCAACTAAACGAAAAGATTCTTTGCGCGCCACCAACTATTGATTCCGTCGAAACCACTAAATACTCCACAGATAAACGGTAACGAGTGAATAAACACACACAAAAAATCTCCAGATACATGCGAGATTCCATTATGGGTTCGAATGAAGAGAGTAAAAACAAAACACTAGCAGCTAGAGGAATCAGGGAGGTGGGGGTTCTAAAATTCTGCTTTAGACATTGTTTGGCAATAAAAGTTTTGTAAAAATTAGTGGGGATAATCCTAACGTACTCGCTGAAACTCATACCTCCACTCAATACTCTCAAATCTTCATATATGATCCTAATCCGTACTCCGCCAGTTAAGGATAGTATATTGGCCAACGAAGAAAATATGTAATGATTTGGGGAAAATGTAGAGATAAGCTAGAGATAAAACTGACCTAGTACACTAGAACCAAACATGCTTTTAGAAATAACAGGGATCCGGGGGTTCGACTCGGATAATTCCACAAATACACTAGTTGTAAACAAAGCTTTATTTTTTTGGAAAATTATCATAAGCGTGCTCCTCGAATTGTGAGTTGACCCGTTTCGCTAGTGCACGCACCGGCACCAAGGAAGCAGCTCCTCGTGTCGCTCAGGCGACAATGCATGTCCGCTCCTCTTTGCCCGCCTGCTACTCCTACTTGGGGCCTCCACTACTAAGTGGTCGCCGCTGCGCAACCCTCTTGTTGTGCGCCCGACAACATGGAGTTCGGCAAGGGAGCTCAAATCATGAGGCCCCCTCTGTGCACCGAGCACGAGGATGATTCAGGACGAGCGGGATGGGTCAAGAATTGTCGACTCGGGCAACGACCAAGCTCTGGCAAGGAGGATCGATTGTTGGGAACTCGTGGACGGCGAGCTCTCTTATGGTGGAGGTTAGTTTTGTTTGGGATTACTCAACGGTGTAAAGGGTGTTTTTAAATGGTACAAGCAACTATTTCTAAAATGCTTCAATGATTTCTAGTTGCATGTTACAAAGGTATTTCTCCAGTGGTATAAACAAGGTTTCATCAATGTTGTGTGCTTTGAGAAGATATATTGGATGCCATGTTTTGTTTTGTTGCAAAGGTGATAGACTTTTGCTAATGTTTTGTTGCAAAACATGAACATTTATTTCATACATTATTGTTTTTTGCTACATTGACAAGTTCAAAATGTTACAATAGTTTTCGCAACAACTCATGAAAAAATGTGGCAAATACGGTTTGCGTTTATAGAAATATCAAATAACAGAAAAATTGTTACGTTTGAGATTTCTTGGCAGCAATGACCAGAGTGGCTAAGACCATCCATGCTTATGCAACCATGCATGTGAAAGTGACATGACAGCTGGTTGATGTTAGAACATCTCCAACAGATGATGAAGCTGTAAAATAACTATCATTATACATCACATTGGCAACAAACAAAACACAACTCCAGCAAGTGAAATCTTGAGGGGCCGGCAAGGGCCTGGACTCCATCGGCAACAGGGACGGGGTCCTGGACTCCAACGGCTGCGATGACGGGGGAGTCCAATTGGCCCACACCATCGGCTACACCAACAACTTCGGAGGCGGCAATGGCCACCGCGTTCTCCTTCTCCAACGTTGGTGGTTGGGAGCGGTTGCGTGGGCAAATGAGACTGAGCGAGGGTTACTCCTTTTTTTTATCTGGGCAAGGGTTTTCCCTTGGAAGATTGGTACTGAGGAGGTGGAGAGAGAGAGAGAGAGGGGCTACATATATTCATATAATATTGCTGACGTTTCGTGCTCTCGTGGATGTACATGCATGCTGCATAGTGCACCGCGAGCAGACGTACATCACAAGTCCACACGCTAACGGTTATATTGCTCAGTACTATCCCTGGTTAGTTATCTATACTAAGTTTTAACCTCAAGGGGTGGCCAACATGGGGTTTGTGGCTTACAAAACATAGCAAACTTTGTCAAAATGAGCCAAAATTTGGCACACTTGTGTATATTTCAGTTGCAAGCACTTTTATGTAGACCAAGATAAAAAAAATATTTGTAGGTATTCCAAGTATCTTACGGAAATTCTACCGATTTTCCAGGGTTTACGGTTAGTGTGGAGTCAATTTAGGCACAACTAGTTAAAAACAAATATGGTGGCACCTTCGCATGGAGTCTAGTTATATGACCTACCACCTAGGAAAAATATGAAACATAGGGTAATGAAGCTTTTCCCAAACCACTCCTCAAAATGAGCTTGTAACTATGAAGATACATGACATTAGACTCAGTCCCCCTTCCCAAAATCAGCATCCCAAAGCATAGTTTGTCTAAATGAGGAAATATTTAGCACATACGTGTATCTTTCAATATCAAATAATTTCATGTAGGTCAAGATCGTTTTGTTTGTATAAAACAAACATTTTCTATTTTTTAAGTCCCAAAAAATTGAATGTCTTAGTCTATTTTCTATTTTAGTGCTGTTGGCACCTTACTTGTACAAAATTTTCCAAGGATATAAACTTATGCTTAGTTTTGCCCTATCTCTTGGCTCAAACTCTCACGGAAGCTCAAACTTGTGCTCATCTTGGTTGTTGCGCCCTGATTGGTCGTGGCCGTTGTCACGCGGATCGTTGATTCCCTGTGATCTAATGGGCATGATCGTGGATGCACCCCCTATTTTAAGATTTTAAACCCTAACTTTGAACTGCTCTATTTTCTAAAATAATTACTCAAATGATTTGATTCTTTTTTGCATTGGATTCCTTTTGAAAAGCTCTTTCCAATACCACTGGTTCAAAACTAAAATGATTTTCTTTGCTTTAGTGTTTATTTAATAGGTTGGGAATGGATTTTGACACCTAAAAATAATTGTTTTAGATGCAATCTTCAACTTCAATATGGAGTTCAGTTTGGTTAGCACCCAAACACCAAAAGGACATGCATCGACACCTTGTCTTCTTGTTTACAATATTTTTGGAATATTGAATCTCGTTTAAATACCTTGTTATTAAAAATATTATATGTTCCTATTATGTTTCTATATTATCTTATTAAGTTATCCTGCTATATCATCTTGTATATTACCTTGTCTTATTATTTTGAATTATCGTGTGGTGGTTATACTTTAAATCTTGATATAATAGCATATGTTACTATTTTTGTACTTTAAATCTTGATATAATAGCATATGTTACTATTTTTGTACTTTAAATCTTGATATAATAGGGTTTAAAATCTAAAATTTACAGTGGTATAAGTTTGGATTATTCATGAGGCAAAAACATATACTTATACCTTGCTGGTTTCAATGAAATACTTGAGGCTAGGTATATGCATGAGGATAGGGGTGTCTTGTCATGAATTCGTTTGCTAGATATACTAAACCTCTACATTCTATACTTGTAACAATTATGTGCTTGACATGATAAACTCACGCTATATTATATAAACTAACTAGAGTGTAGTGGATTCTAATTCACTAGAGTAAAATATCTCTCATATCCATGTAATGATATCCATCTAATGAATCCAATAACTCCAATGTATCTTTATATCTTTACTAATTTGTATATCTATTCTCCGGTTTGAGTAAAATGAGATCAAATTCCAACTCACTTTGTATTCCTTCGACCAATGTTTTATAAATTCTAAGTAAACACCATGATCAAATGGGGCACCCGATCAGATGCCAACATATTGCACACTCTTTTATGTAGTTTGAGGAAACTAACATACACTTCATTTTCTAGTGAAAATTACGCATGCATCTACTTATTTATTTCATGCTAGATGTGATCAATTATGGTCTTGCATGATCGATGCCAAGATCCTGATATGGGCTCAGATGGTCATGCAAAATGAGTTTTATCATGCATGATCGATGCATTAGCACCCTTGCATCCGGGCTAGCCACTCCACGCCGTCTCTCCAAGGCCCTCTCTCCGTGTCCAACGAATCCGCACGTGGGCTAGCCATGTAGACCTTGATGTCAACCACCTTTTCTCCTCTTATTGGTACCATCGAACATGTCCCTTTCCTACTACCTCAGTTTGTAGAATAAGGCCTATAATTTTTGTTAAAGTCAAGCTAAGTAAAATTTGACCAAACTTTTATAAAAAAATTAGAACCACGATATTATGTAGATATCATATGAAAATATATTTCATGATGAATCTAACGGTGTTCAGTTTGGATTGTTCTCCATCCCTGCACTTTTACAACACGTTATAGCTATGTCCTCTATCCCAAAATAGGATGCCTGTAATATTTAGGTAAATTCAAACTTCTCAAAGTCCGAGAACCTATATAGAAAAAGTGTCAACATTTATAATCCACTATTAATATTTTTAGAACCATCATGAAATATATTTTTGTATTATATGCATTTAAAACCGTAGATGTTGATATTTTTTGTATATAGTTGCTCAAACTTAAAAAGGTTTGAATTTTATTAAAAACTATAGGCATTCTAATTTGGAAAGAAGGGAGTATTTTATAGATTCATTCACTTTAGTTTGTATCTAGTCTCCTTTTAGTGTGTAGGATTACTTCTTTTTGTTTGTGTCTAGTCTATATCTATACCTAATAATAAAGAAGCTAAGGTTTCTGCCAAAATTTTCGTCAACGCTTTTTTTTAGGACCGTTTTGCCCTCCCACCAAAACGCATAATACGGGTAAATGCCACGGTACCGGTTCGTTCGTCTGTTTTTCTTCCTCCTCCCTGAACCGAAACCTCCTATTTCCCCATTGCGCCACAAGTCAGCGCCGCCGATTCATACTCATCACCTCACGATTGACGACTGCAGCCAGTTAATCGAGCCCTCCGATGACTGAATCTGACTTTTCGACGGCTTGCACGCGTTCAAGGCCATCGCGGGGCGCAGCTGCCGCTAGCTCTATCTCATCTCACCCGACTCTCCCTCGTGAAGATCGTCCAACCCCACCACCGCCTCCACCTAGGTCGCCGCCGCCCTAAAAGATCGCATGTCTTACGCGGATCTGGCGCGGTACCTCTTCTCCGGTGCTCATGCGCCCGCTCACCAGCAGGTCCCACCCGGCAGCCCGGCTGCTGCCCCTGATCGCCGCCCCGCCCCATCTCTTCTAGATCGGTGCGCTCCGCCCTAGCACCTCCATGGTCGCTCGCGAGCTCCGCAATGATCGATTCCTCGCCGGCACGTCCCTGGTCACCGGCGAGTTCCGCCCCATCTGTCCCTGCCCTTCTGTTTGTTTAAGAGATAGATGCTGCTGCTTACATCAATGGACGATATACTAACTGGTCCATAAGAGAAGAAGCGCCCCGATTAGGAAAGGATTTCATGCGACAGTGTTTCGTCTGCGCAATGGTACGCAACACTTGCAGCGTTCTTTAGCTGCAGTTAGGCAATTCAGTTTCTGAATAGAGTAAATTACATGGTAAATCACTGAACTTGTCTGTATACTTCGGTTTGGTCCCTGTATTCAGAGAAGTAAGATTTACGGTCACCGAAGGCGCACAACTGTGTCACGTACGGTCACTACATACTCTACTGCTACGTATTGGCTGCCGTGACGGTGTAGGGCCCCTCTAGCAGTGGCTGCATGCTGGAGTTTTTACAGAAAAGTACTTAAAGCTTATTTATTTCATTAGTCGGAAATCAATCTGCGTGCTAAACTCGTGCAATAACCGGAATTTTTGTCAAAAGAGACCACCTGGGCGAGTGAATTGTCAAAAAGGACCACCTCCGAAAATTATTGTCAAAAAGGACCACCTGCGTCGTGGCGGCACGCGTGCCAGGTGACATGTGAACAACTATCTAGATCTTCTCGAGTAGTAGCGAGATTCGGAATTCAACGAGGGAATTGTTAGGAGGCTGGCTGCAACCAACCACCCCTTCAGCCAGTGCTCCACGGCATCGCCGCTTAATTACAACCGGGATAAATCTCGACAAGGTTCCAGGGATCTAGCGATCCTCCTTATATAGCTACACTACTGTTCACGTGACCCAATGGCCATCTGCCAGCCAGGAAGGGGCCCGCTTGTCGCGCTTGGGCCGGGCCTGTGCTGGACCGCCGTCTTCCGACGAAGTGGACTTCTCCTCGTGTATAGCTGGACCACCGTCTTCAGATGAAGTGGACTTCTCCTCGTGTATGGCTGGACCGCTGACAATCCCCTCCTCTTGAAAACCTGCTTGTCCCCAAGCAGGTGCATACGGGAACTGCTGATGAAGAGCGTCCATGTCCTCCCAGGTTGCTTGATCCTCAGTGCCACCGCTCCATTGTACGCGAGCTTGAGCGACCGTACGAACTCCCTTCTGGCGCACGCGCCGCAGAGTCGGCGGAATGCGAAACAAAGCGTCAGGTGGAGGAAGGACCGGAGATACCTGTTGCGCCGGTCCAATGCACTGCTTCAGCTGGGACACATGGAAGACGGGGTGGATCTTGCTCGTACTGGGCAGCTCCAACTTGTACGCCACTTGCCCTACACGTTCCAGAACACGGAATGGACCGAAGAACTTGAATGCTAACTTGTGATTTGCGCGGCGAGCAACCGACGACTGAAGATAGGGCTGGAGTCGCAAGAAAACCATAGCACCCACATCGAATGTCCTCTCAGTGCGATGCTTGTCAGCCTGCGCTTTCATCCTCTGCTGCATCCGGAGTAAGTGCTGACGCACGGATGCAATGATCAGGGAACGCTCCTGGAGCCATTCTTGCACATCCTGGGAAGCTATCTTGTCGGTCGCTGTAATGCCAAAGTAACGAGGCTGCCGCCCATACAACAGCTCGAAGGGAGTTTTACCAAGCGAGGAATGCCAATTTGTATTATACCAGAACTCACTCAAGGCAATCCACTTGCTCCAGTGATGTGGTTGTGAACTGATGAAGCACCTCAGGTAACATTCCAGCGACTGATTCACTCGCTCCGTCTGGCCATCAGTCTCAGGATGATTAGCAGTACTCATTTTGAGTTGTGTCCCAGTTGCTCGGAAAACGGACTGCCAGAAAATGCTTGTAAAAATGGGATCACGATCAGATACCAGGGACTTGGGCATGCCATGCAGATGATAGATATTGTCAACAAACAACTCTGCAACTTTGCTAGCTGTGTAAGGGTGGCTGAGAGGAATAAAATGTGCATACTTACTGAACTTGTCAACGACTACCAAGATGCAGTTGTAGCCCCGGGACTTGGGCAGGCCATCAATGAAATCCATAGTAGCTACCTCCCATGGTGCAGATGGAACAGGGAGCGGTTGCAGTAGACCAGCAGGTGGCAACCGTTCAGGTTTTGCTTGCTGACAGATGCGACAACAGCGGACATAATCCTTAGTCATAGTTTTCATTGCTGGCCAACTGAAGAGGGAAATGAGCCGACGATAGGTAACTGGAAACCCAGAGTGACCCCCTTGCGGACTATCATGGAAGGCAGAGATAATCTGTTGCTGGAGCACCAAGTCGTTGCCCACCCAAATTCTTCCCTTGTGGCGCAGGATACCGTGCTTCAAGGTATAATGTTCATCCGACTCGGGGTCGACCGCCAGTTTCTGCAAAATTCTCTGAGCTGTGGTATCTGAGCTGTAGCTGGCTTGTACCTTGGACAACCAACTAGGCTGGATTGTCGTAACAGAGAACAGCTGGGAATTTGAATTTGGTCTGCGTGACAAAGCATCAGCTGCACCATTGTGAATTCCTTTTTTGTACTGCACCTTATACTGTAACCCCATTAACTTGGTCAGAGCCTTCTGCTGCCACTCGGTGTGCAAGCGCTGATCAGTGAGGTGAGTCAAGCTTTTGTGGTCGGTTCTGATAATAAACTCACCAACTTGCAGATAGGAGCGCCACTGTTGTACTGCTAAGAGAATAGCCAGGTACTCCTTTTCATACACTGAGAGAGTGCGATTCCGTGGACCCAATGCTCTGCTCACATAAGCCAATGGATGACCTTGCTGAGAGAGTACTGCTCCAATACCCACATCACAGGCGTCAGTGTCAATGGTGAACTGCAGCGAGAAGTTGGGAAGTGCCAAGACTGGTGCCGACATAAGCGCAGACTTCAGAACTTGAAAGGCTTTCAGTATCCTCTGTCCAAATAAACATCACACCCTTCTTCAGGAGATTGGTTAAAGGTTGACTCAGGATAGCATAATGCTTGATAAATTTGCGGTAATACCCAGCTAGGCCTAGGAACCCCCTTAGTTCCTTGAGTGTTGTAGGCGTCGGCCACTCTTTGATCGTCTGAATTTTAGTGTCATCTGTTGCTACACCTTCGCCAGAGATAACATGTCCCAGATAAGCAACTCACTGATGAGCAAACGCGCACTTGGAACGCTTTACTTGCCACTGGTCACGCTTCAATATTCCCAGGACTGTTGATAGATGTTGCAGGTGCTCCTCATAGGTAGCGCTGTAGATCAATATATCGTCAAAAAAGACGAGGGCAAACTTCCTGAGGACAGGGGCAAGGGATGCGTTCATGGCATGCTGGAAGGTGGCTGGGGCGCCTGTCAGCCCAAACGCCATGACCTTGAACTCATAGTGGCCATTGTGCGATTGGAAAGCCGTTTTATACTCTTCACCAGGCGCCAGTCGAATCTGATGGTAGCCAGCCCTGAGATCGAGCTTAGAAAACCAATGCACGCCGGCGAGCTCATCCAGTAACTCATCAATTATTGGTAGTGGATACTTTCCCTTCACCGTCAGTGCATTGAGGTGACGGTAATCCACCACCAGGCGCCAAGTATGGTCTGCCTTTTTAACCAACAAGATGGGAGAACCAAAAGCGCTGTTGCTGTGTGTGATAACACCTTGGTCAAGTAGCTCCTTGATTTGCCTCTCAATTTCTGTCTTGAGTTCAGGTGCCACGCGGTAAGGTCGAACCGAGATAGGACGTGCCCCTGGAATCAATGGAATATGATGATCATAGAGGCGGCGCGGTGGCAGGCCAAGATGGGTGCATCAAAAAGCGAAATCTTGATCCAGGACCGACTGTACTTCACGAGGTAGCTCAACTGGCTGATCTGTTTGGGCTTCCCTGATGAGATGCAGTTCAATCAAGGCATGTGTCGACAGAATTTCCCCTTCACCATGCAGGATGACCTGTTGCCCTTCATGTTGAATGCCAAGCCATCCTTGCTCCCAATGAGTCATCATAGGACTGTACTTGCCCAGCCAATCCAAGCCTATGATACCATCATAGCTACCCAAACGCAGCACCCGAAAGGTATCCGAGAACTTGGCACCATCAGCTGACCACTGTAGATCAGGGAAATAAGTGGTACTCTGTAACACAGCACCCCCCGCTACCTTAACTGACACTGGGATAGGTAAACGGTGCAGGCCGGTCAGAAGCTTGGCCTTCTCCTCATCGATGAAACAAGCTGAACTACCAGAATCAACAAGGAACAGGAAATCGTGTCCCTGAATGTATACCTTTAACTGCATAGTTCTTGGCGCGCTAACCTCTGGGCTAACGGCTGCCACAGAAAGCATCATCACCTGCTGATTTACAGGCTCTTGATCAGCTTCTAGAGTATCTTCATCACTATCTGTGCATGATCGCATGTAATCAATCATTTCCTGCACCACATGTAACTGGATAGCTGACTTGCACTGATGTTCACGACTGTACTTCTCTCCACAAGTGAAACACAAATTCTTAGAGCGGCGGTAGGCTCTGAGGCTGTTCCATTTGTCGACACTAGCAGGCTTCTGACTGTCGACAACCTTTTTCTCCTCCACTGTTCGCGAAACCCACTTGGATGGTGGTGGCGGTGGAGGTGGTGGTGCAGAGATGGACCTTCTCGAAGCAGATGCAGCTATTGGCTGAACTCGCTGCTGATTGTCATCGCCCAATTCCTCATACATAAGAGCCAAGGAATAAGCCACTTCTAATGTTTTCGGCTGCTGAATTGCCACGAGAACCCGTACTGAAGACTGGAGACCATCGATGAACTTGGTTGTGTAATGAACTGGATCTGGCTTACCCTCATATACAGAGATCTGATCCATCAACTCAGAGAAGCGAGATACATAATCCTCGATAGTGGTTTCCTGCCTGATGTGGAACAAACGCCTAGAGAGTATCGGATGCTGGTTTCTGCTGAATCGAGCCAGGACTGCTTCTGTGAACTGCATCCAACTGGGTTGCGGATACTGATGTAAGAATGCCCCTAGCCAAGTTGCTGCTGCGCCCATGAATTGATCAGCCGCAAGGGTGACCCAGAGGTTGGATGCCGTCAGGTTCCTCCGAAATTGTTCCTC
The DNA here is from genome assembly GCF_019359855.2 of Lolium perenne. Lineage (NCBI taxonomy): Eukaryota > Viridiplantae > Streptophyta > Magnoliopsida > Poales > Poaceae > Lolium > Lolium perenne. The sequence goes on from NC_067250.2 coordinate 25,411,261, forward strand.
ACAACGCCGTTGCCACAGTTTAGGGTTGGCTCCATCGAAGTGAGGCAGATCGAAACGGAAACCAGAAGCAAAATTATGAGAATCACTGCCAGGAAAACGCGAGATGTTGTACTGGCGCTGGGGAAAAAAGTTGCGGTCGAAATTGGTACCTCCTTCCGGGGAATTCGTGTGCTGGGCACAGTTCGTTCCCCGGTTTTGTGGATCCCAGTGGCGCCCTTCAGGGCCGGCGGTACGAGCGTCGACCTCCTTGGATGCGGACGACGATGGCCTTCCCGCCACGGCTCCTGGATCGCAGCGCATCGCTCGATCCACAGCAGCCGCGAGTCCGGCGATCTCGGAGCTGAGGGAGGTCTTGACGGCGTCGAGCTCGGCGCCGAGGGACTCCTTCGCCGCCTGAAAATCAGTGCTCACCGCCGTGCGAACGCCGTCGATGGTGGTGCGGACGTCCGTGATCTGCTCCGTAGTGTCGTCGACGAACACCTTGACCGCATCGAGCAATTCCTTCTTGTACGAGGCGAAACGGATCTCGTACTCCTCCTTCGTCTCCGATCGGAGGAGCTGGTACAAGGCCTTGGATTCCGGCGAGAGGTTCTCCATGGCTTGTGCTCTACGTCGGCCGGCGAACCGGGTGTGGTGTGGGTGGGAGGGAATCTCCAGATCCGTAGATCGTATGGCTCTGATTACCAATTGTGAACAACTATCTAGATCTTCTCGAGTAGTAGCGAGATTCGGAATTCAACGAGGGAATTGTTAGGAGGCTGGCTGCAACCAACCACCCCTTCAGCCAGTGCTCCACAGCATCGCCGCTTAATTACAACCAGGATAAATCTCAACAAGGTTCCAGGGATCTAGCGATCCTCCTTATATAGCTACACTACTGTTCACGTGACCCAATGGCCATCTGCCAGCCAGGAAGGGGCCCGCTTGTCGCGCTTGGGCCGGGCCTGTGCTGGACCGCCGTCTTCCGACGAAGTGGACTTCTCCTCGTGTATAGCTGGACCACCGTCTTCAGATGAAGTGGACTTCTCCTCGTGTATGGCTGGACCGCTGACATGACATGTGTCGCCTGCCACCACAGCCGGAGGCGGCAGGGCCTGCCGCCACAGCCAACGAACGCTGATGCGAGGCTGATGCGAGGCTGTCGTGCTTTGTGACCACCGCCTCTTGGGCTCCTGGCCTTCGCGGAGCTGGCGGCCGCGACGGAACTCGTCGAGCAGACTGGTGCGCACACGACGAGCTCACCGGATCCAGTGTACGCACGTTAGGGCATCTCCAACCGCGCGACCCAAACCGCGCCCGCGCGTCCGTTTGGGTCGAGCCGGACAAAAACGCGGCCCAGCGCGCGGACCCATCCCTAAAACGGATGGCCGCGGCGTCCGGGACGACCCAAACCCGGCCCAAATCTGGGACGAGTTTGCGTGGCCGCGGACGCCGGATGCTGGTCGCTCGCGTCCTCCCCTTGTCCGCCCCTGGCCCGCATGTCTGTCTCCCAAAACACACCCAGTCCACTCCACTCCCAAAACCTAGAGATGGCCGACGAAGCGACTGCCGCCGCCACCGCCACCATCGGAGACGAGGCACAGGTCGCGGCCGTTGCCGGTCCTCCCTTGGCGGAGGCTCCTCAACTGGCCGGGCCGGTGGTCGTGGAGCCCGGGCCGGCGACCAAGAAGGCGAAGCCCGACCTCACCGCGGAGCAGAGGAAGATCGAGAGCAAGAAGAGGGCCGACCGCCGCAGGGCGCTCGACCAAAGGAAGAGGGATATCGCTGCCGCGGAGGAGCGGCAGCGGGCGGCGGAGCAGCTTCTCCAACTCAAGACGGAGGCCAAGGCGGACGTCTTGCAAGAGCATGCCATGCTCTTTTATGGCCACCAAGCGCTCGCTCAGCACTTGATCCTCCCTGCCGCCGGCACGGCCTCGGGGGGGAGCTCGTCCTCGTCCTCAACCCGGCCCCTTCCTCCAAGGTCAACATCCCTGCCGGTAGCCCCATTTGGGTACACGCCCGGCGCGCACGAATTGGGGACGCCGTCGGCGCGGTACGCGTACCCGTCACGGGATGGGTCACCGGAGGTGGGCGAGTCGTTCACGGGGCCGTCTCCTTCGTCCATTGACCTGAACCGTGCACCGGCGAACTCCAAAGGCCCCAAGCACGTGGGACCAGCAGCGATGGCCGGCGCACGGAACCTGCTCGACGAATTGTCCACCGTGCAGGCCCCTCCAGTGTACACGCAGCCAATGCCGACCACCATGCCCTCTGCTTCGACCGAGCAGGCTCCCCAGCCGCCTCCCGTTGACACAAATCAGGACAGCACTGCTTGTCCCGGCAGCATTAACATCGAGGAGGAGCCGTTGTTCGCTCAGGAGTTGACGCAAGCCGCAGCTGCACAAGCTCGAGCTCGCCGCGTAAGCAAACGAACCACCAACTACACGGAGAAGGAGGACAAGGTGCTGGTCGAAGGATGGCTGATCATCGGGCAAGATGCATTGACGGGTGCCGAGCAGAAGGGGACCGCATTCTGGCGCCGGATCTATGAATACTTTCATGAGCATCGCAAATACGGACAAGATCCATTTGAGAGCGACCGCAGCGAAATATCGCTCCAAAAGAGGTGGGGAACAATTCAAACGGAATGCAACAAATTCCAGGCGGCGTATGATCACGCGGGCGCTCCCCGTTAGCGGCATGGGCATGAAGGACTTGGTATGATTCTTAACCTCAACTCCTTCATTCGGTGTTTGCACATATGTTTATCGTTCTTGTCTCGCTTTGCTCTAGGCGTGGCAAGCTTTGGATTGGTACAAATCGGTCAATGGAGAAAAGACCTTTGCCCTCCCTCATTGTTGGAAGATACTCCATGGCACCCCCAAGTTCCAGGAGGGGTACGAGGGGTACATGGCGACCTTGACTGGCAACAAGACCGCCAAAGATCCGACGGTCATTGACCTTGATGGTGGCCAGCCTTGCGGTAGCTCCGCTTCTCGTGCAAGTCGTCCTCGCGGCCACAAGGCAACCAAAGCCGACTTGAAGCGTGATGCCTCGTCCATGTTATTGTTTAGCACTTTGAAGGAGCTGCATGCCGATAGAGAGGTGTCCACGGACAAGAGGGATGAGAGAAGGCGCCGGGAGAAAGAGGAGGACAGGAAGAACTACTTCGATGTCCAAAAGAAGAAGCTTGAGATAGAAGAGGTCAAGGCCAAGACCAAAGCTAGAGAAATTGAGCTCAAAGAGAGAGAAATTGAGCTCACAGCACTGGCAAGGGCCCAAGAGGTGGAGTTGAAGGCGAAGGAAGTTGAGCTCAAACGCCAAGCCGAGGACAACCCGATCATGAACGCCGACTTGACCAACATGAGCGAGGCGAAGAGAGCTTGGTTCGAGAAGAGGCAGAAGGAGATCCTAGAGCGTCCAAATTGAGTTGACAATCTCAATTTGTAATTTTTATATTTGTTCGAACTATGGCACATTTTATTTCTTCATCATGTAACATTTTATTTGATATTGTTTTATGCTATTTGATATTATTCTATAATTGTAAGATATTATTTCTATATTTGTTACATACTATTTATAAGTATGTGTGGCCAGATGGCCTATTTCCAAAAGAAATATGCCAAATGGCCAAATGGGTGGCCGCTGCGTTGGGCGCAGCGTGCGACCCAAACGGACACGCGGACGCGGGGCGCTGTCCGCGTGTCCGGCCAGCCACGCAAACGGCCCAAAACGGACGGCCCAGCGCGTCCGTTTGGATCAGCCGGTTGGAGATGCCCTTAGATCCATACACACGACAGGATCGACATTGCAACCCAGTACGTGAAGCTGGATGGGTTCTTGAGGCTGATCGATCTGGTATGTAAGCTGCTACTAGTACAATACGAACGAGACACATGAACGTAATTGTCTTCTTCTCACATTCGTGTGTCTCAAGTGCCCGTATGGCCGTGTGCAGTGACCGTGTCCGTGTGCACAATCCGCCACACTTAGGTCCTTGCCTGCGGGCATATGCTCGGGTGCCGCCGGCGTGTGTGCCGAAGGGATCGAGAAAGACGGGCTCCCCCGGTACAACTGCACGTTCCAGGAGAATGAGGACGGTGAGCGCGGCGAGGCGGCGCTCCTCCCCTTCCGCAACGACTTCCCCAAATCGCCGCCATCCAGAGCCACGTCCAGCGCGAGAACGCGCGCCGGGTGGGCGCTGGCCCGTCGTGCCACTGCATCATCAGCGACGACATCGTCAAGAAGTAGCTAATCGACAATGCGCCGGTCGTACGGAAAGGTGCTCACAGGGCGGTGGTGGACACCACATTCACCACCTGCAGACGATGAACCCGAGGCGGATATACCTCGTGCACGCCGCCGCGTCGAGGCTTCTGAGGCTAGGTGCGCGAGCTCGACGGCCATGCCCCGGTGGCCAGAGGCACTCGCTTGGCGCCGATGAAGAAGACGCCCACCACGTTGAGAACATGGCCAACGCGGCGGGGTAGCTTGGAGAGGTGCAGGTGCTCGAGGAGGCCTTCGGCTCACTCCTTTGAACTCCTCGGAGCAGAGGAAGATGAGCAAGCGATCGGGGATGGAGCATTACAGGAGATCGATATGTCGGCGGCGAACATGGGAGACGGGAACATGGATTAAGCAACGACAACATAGGGCCTCCCTCATCGATTAATTTGGCAGGAAGGAGCACCGGCACAAGACAGAGCTAAATGACAAGGTCTAGAAGCTCGGATAGGCTTATGGCGGCGTAAAACCGCGATAGCGGCGGCATGAACAGGACACCAACGCGGGATGCCAGCGAGCTTGCACGCATGCTCGAGGCAGACGAGGAAACGCTCGAGAAAAGAAAAAAAAAGAAACAGAGAAGGAGGAGACGAATGAATGAATAAATATTCTCTATGTGTTTATCTGTAAAAATTTCAGCTGGTTGGCGCATAGCCACTGCCAAGTGGTCCCATGCTGCCACGTCACAAATACGTAGCTGCAATGTCTGCGGTGACCGTACTGTGATATAACTGCACGTCTTGGATGCCCGTAAATGTCACTTCTCTGAATACAGTAATCAAAGCAAAATCTACGGACAAGATCAGTGACCTACCATGTATTTTACTCTTCTGAATATCAAAAGAACATGGATGCTGCACGCAGACTAATACTTATGCCAAGGTCACGTTTCGTCGCTCAAATTGGCTATGTTAATCGGGCACATTTAGTGTTTCACACGTGTGAGAAACTGAGAATTATTCTATATGCTCATCCTAAATTTTGTTATAAACCCATGCAACTGATATTCCTCATAGATTTACAGATATACCAAGTTATCTACTTCTTCATTGATGCGTCTGTTAGCTTCTGCAAAAGATAGTTTCAGTAAGCGTGGCTCCATCCGGGCACAAAAGCATCAGTGGCACCATTGGTTTGAGAAGTTACCTGATCAACTGAATTATTTGAAAATAATAGACGATAAGGTCAGGTAAGATTTACTTGAATGCGTCTAATACACTCTGTGCTAAGTCACGTAGCAGCTCCTTTCAAACAGCCTCGGCCAGCTTCAAATCAAGTTGATTTGGTTTTTTCATGAATCAGTAAAATATTTATTTTTTGTGGCAAATATGTACAGAATTCACATTACATTCATGACAATATTGGAGTTTGTCGCACAGATATCAAGCCATCCTGGTGCACTGCAACTTGCGCTCTGAGTATGGTAGACACACGAGCAATCTGCTAATTGTTGTCGGATGAATTTGTTGTCGCTTTTTTTTGTCATTGTAAGAAACAAGTTTTTCAAAAAAAAAAAATTGCGGGAGAAAATTATTTGTTCCTTAATCGCTCGACACATATTTGGGTGTATCTAGACATATAAATACATCCAAATCTACGAGAACTCTTATAATGTAGGGAGTACATATTTGTTCTATTGAACTAACTGCGATCTTGGACATCTCTCAGCATAAATTTAAAATGTATTCCCTATTTTTTAATTATATAAGATGTTATTAAACCAATCAAGGATCAAGGAGATAAAGACTATTATGTATCGGCGGGAGTACACATTAAGCAATAAAATGTCAACCAACTATGTGTCGGTGGAGTGGTGCAATAAAAACAGGGAGCAAAACGATAACGATTGATTCATATGTCTCGTAGCAACGCACGGGCACTTTTGCTAGTCTAATTTAAAAATGTCTAAAACATCTTACTTTGGTGCATGGAGAAAGTAGGTACTAACATTTTTTCCTTAAAACTTGGTCAAACTTTAGGTAATTTTACTTTTAGAAAAAATATAATTCTTATTCATTCAAATAGAGGTAGTATCTATCTAATGCCTCTGGTCTCACTTCCTGTGGTGCTTCGTGGTAGTCGCTCGTCTCGGCACCGTCCAATCATCCATGCAATCGCTCTCGAGCTATTTTTCAAGATCCCCTCGTATCCATGCACCGTCGCTACCTATCATTGGCTGCAACGACGTAACCTTCCTTTATCAAGCGGTCCACTAGTCAGCGGGTAATGTTCAAATGCTTCGGCTGAGAGAGATTGTGGGCCAGAGAGGTGTCTCTACGGACCCGGCCCAACATGGCTAGTGGGTCAGAGGTGTCACTACGGCTAGAGAGATTGTGGGCCAGAGAGGTGTCGCTACGGACCCGGCCCAACATCGCTGGTATTATTTTCAATCTTCAATACTCTACCCCTATCTAGTGGATTGGTGATAGGAGTTTTGAGTGGATTAGATGATGGTAAGGTTCGCCCAATACTCTAGAAAATTACCCCACTAAACCCCACAAACGCTCTAATGTCAAACAAGATCTAAAAATGCTAGCGCTAAGTTAGGGCTCGCATCACCAGGTACCATTCGCGTGGCGTGTCAAATAGGTTTTGCCCATAGTCTTCGTGTGATCGAGCAAGAGCCCAAGCGAGGGAGCGGAAGCATGGGCAGTACCGCTGGCGGCGGTGTGACTTCTAGATCAAGGGCAACCGTGGTTGAGCCGGGCATGGGACTGGTGATCAGCAGCAGGACTCGGGAGGTCAGCCCATCGCTAGGCTCCTGGCGCGGCACTGCGCTACATTTCTCCAGCGCGAGCGGGAATGCGCGCTTGGGAGACACCGCACTGGCGCGGCCACATAGCTGAACGGCGGGAGGTCTCGGACATTTGGCCTTGAACTAGAATTTTGGAATGAAGATCGCCAGAAAGGGAAGGGGGCAACAAAAGGGGAAAAGATGCAATCAATTTTTCTAATTGTTTGCATTTGCCTAGATTGGTAGAACACTTGTGTATTATTTCCTGAACTCGTGAATTCTGGATTTATGACTCACAAGGTACTTTGAATCATAGATGAAAGTGAAAATGCTATGGTACATCAAGAGCTAGAGAAAGAAGTGGAAATTAAGGGCGTGTTTGGTAGAGTGGCTGGACTCACCTCATCCTAGCTTTTTCCACTTTCTGTTATTTGGTACATCAGGTGCTAAAAATCTTGGGCTGTCGAACAAGTGAAACAAGATATTAGAGATTTAGTCGAAGTTGTTGTGGGAGTGCATGTTTAGGTTCCGGAAGATGAAAGGATAACTGATTTCGGTCTAGATGACATATAATTCTACGCTATTAGAGTTTCATTGCCGGTACGTTTTGTAGGTTTTACTTCTTCTTTTTTTCGAAATGGGGGGAAAATCGCCCCAGCTTCTGCATCTAAAGGATGCACACGGCTTTTTTTATTAGATTATTTACAACACCTTACAAGAGCAATACAAAAGATCCAAACTCGAAGCCACCTCGCTAAACCTACAGAGGGATGAAGGGGGTGACAATTCACCAACTCATATCATCCAAAACCAAATGTCTTCCCAGGCCGCCCAATAGCAGATGAGAAGCACATCCAGTCAAGCAGACTCTCAGCATACGCCAACGCCCACGCCGTAGAAGTTGCTACCACCGTCTTCCTCGACTCCATCTTCAAGAGAGATCATCGCATCGACCATGCCAGGCCTGCCATCGATGCCGCCACGGTGCCAGACGACTCCACCATCCTGCGCGTGTCCATCCCGAGACACCACTGCACCATGCCATGGCGACTCGACGACGCCGACACAGCAAAAGCACACTGCTCCACCTCAGCACCACCGCCATCCGTTGTCTGCTCCAAAAACGATACCCCCAACGGGGAGAACGGCGTTGCGCGCCGCCATCGTTCAATCCGGGAGACCCGAGTCTGGGGTTTCCCCCGGAGCAGCCCAGACGAATGTAGCTGCAGGAACAATGCCTTCAACAAGGATACGGCGAACAGGCGCCGCCATCGTCCGCCATGATTGCAGTCAAGACCGGCTTTCGCCGGCAGCCACGCCGCCGTCTGGGACTAACGCAGCTGCAGGAACAATGCCTTCAACAAGGACGCGACGAACAGGCGCCGCCATCGTCCGCCATGATTGCAGTCAAGGCCGGTTTTCACCGGCAGCCACGTCTCGCCGTTGGAGACTAGATGAAGGATCGCGAGACCCGCCAAAATAGCCACAAAACTGGCTGATCCCCTCCGACGAAAGAGGAGACCACCACCGCCCAAGCTTCCTCATGCTGCAGATCAGACACAGGAGCACCGCCGACAACCAACAGGGACACCAGAGATGCAGGTATGCCCAGCCCGACCAAGCCCAGACGGGCTCAGATCTGACCCGCTACCCGCAGCCATGGCCGTCCGCCATCGGAGATCACCGAGGGGCCCTGGCCGCCACCGCAGCAGTGCCTTAGATGGCCGGAGCGGGCGCCGCCGCTGCGAAACCATGCCGGCGATCGAGGAGATCCGCCGCCGCCACCACGCCAAACGGGCTTTGCCCGGTGGCGCCTCCGGCAGCGGCGGCGGGCGGAGATGAGCATGGGGGAGAGAGGGAGGGCGGCTGATACGTCTCCGACGTATCGATAATTTCTTATGTTCCATGCCACATTATTGATGATATCTACATGTTTTATGCACACTTTATGTTATATTCGTGCATTTTCTGGAACTAACCTATTAACAAGTGCCAGTTGCTGTTTTCTGCTGTTTTTGGTTTCAGAAATCCTAGTAAGGAAATATTCTCGGAATTGGACGAAATCAACGCCCAGGGTCCTATTTTGCCACGAAGCTTCCAGAAGACCGAAGAGGAGACGAAGTGGGGCCACGAGGTGGCCAGACTACAGGGCGGCGCGGCCCAGGTCTTGGCCGCGCGGCCCTGTCATCTGGGCCCCTCGTGACGCCCCTTGACCTGCCCTTCCGCCTACAAATAGCCTTCGTCGCGAAACCCCCAGTACCGAGAGCCACGATACGGAAAACCTTCCAGAGACGATGCCGCCGCCAATCCCATCTCGGGGGATTCAGGAGATCGCCTCCGGCACCCTGCCGGAGAGGGGAATCATCTCCCGGAGGACTCTACGCCGCCATGGTCGCCTCCGGAGTGATGTGTGAGTAGTCTACCCCTGGACTATGGGTCCATAGCAGTAGCTAGATGGTTGTCTTCTCCTCATTGTGCTTCATTGTCGGATCTTGTGAGCTGTCTAACATGATCAAGATCATCTATCTGTAATTCTATATGTTGTGTTTGTTGGGATCCGATGAATAGAGAATACTATGTTATGTTGATTATCAATTCATGTCTATGTGTTTTTTATGATCTTGCATGCTCTCCGTTAGAGCATCTCCACTCGTCTCCCCACAGAGCCCCCCACGGCCACTTTTTTCATCCGGACGGCGAAAAACGGCCCAGTCATGCCCCCGGTTCCTCGTTTTGGTCCGGATTTGAGCCTATTTTCGTCCGGACTCCCCATGCCATCCTCGGTTTCCCGGGGGTCTCCCGGGGACTACGGATGAAGGTAAACCAACCGCCCACGCCCACGTGTCTCCTCTTTCGTCCGGATTCCCCGAGCCATCCTCTTTTTCCCCGAGAAACGCCGCTTGGGGAGCACACGACTGGGAAACTACTCCTCCCCACGCCAAATCTTCCTCCAATCCGGACGAAAATTTCGCCGGATTTGGCCGTGGGGAGCGCCAACGAGTGGGGATGCTCTTACTAGTAGATGCTCTGGCCAAGTAGATGCTTGTAACTCCAAGAGGGAGTATTTATGCTCGATAGTGGGTTCATGTCTCCGTGAATCTGGGGAAGTGACAGAAATCTCTAAGATTATGGATGTGCTGTTGCCACTAGGGATAAAACATTGGTGCTATGTTCGAGGATGTAGTTACTGATTACATTACGCGCAATACTTAATGCAATTGTCTGTTGTTAGCAACTTAATACTGGAGGGGGTTCGGATGATAACCTGAAGGTGGACTTTTTAGGCATAGATGCATGCTGGATAGCGGTCTATGTACTTTGTCGTAATGCCCAATTAAATCTCACAATACTCATCATAATATGTATGTGCATGGTCATGCCCTCTTTATTTGTCAATTGCCCAACTGTAATTTGTTCACCCAACATGCTGTTTATCTTATGGGAGAGACACCTCTAGTAAACTGTGGACCCCGGTCCAATTCTCTTTACTGAAATACAATCTACTGCAATACTGTTCTCTTTGTTTTCTGCAAACAATCATCATCCACACTATACATCTAATCCTTTGTTATAGCAAGCCGGTGAGATTGACAACCTCGCTGTTTCGTTGGGGCAAAGTACTTGGTTTGTGTTGTGCAGGTTCCACGTTGGCGCCGGAATCCCTGGTGTTGCGCCGCACTACATCTCGCCGCCATCAACCTTCAACGTGCTTCTTGGCTCCTACTGGTTCGATAAACCTTGGTTTCATACTGAGGGAAAACTTGCCGCTGTATGCATCACACCTTCCTCTTGGGGTTCCCAACGGACGCGTGCTGTACGCGTATCAAGCTCTTTTTCTGGCGCCGTTGCCGGGGACGTGAAGGAAAATTACACCACAGAGATTTCTAACTCCCACGTCAACTGCTCGCCAGCAAATCTTTTTCTGGCGCCGTTGCCGGGGAGATCAAGACACGCTGCAAGGGGAGTCTCCACATCCCAATCTCTTTACTTTGTTTTTTTCTTGCTTAGTTTTATTTACTACTTTGTTTGCTGCACTAAATCAAAATACAAAAAAATAGTTGCTAGTTTTACTTTATTCGCTATCTTGTTTGCTATATCAAAAACACAAAAAAATTAGTTACTTGCATTTACTTTATCTAGTTTGCTTTATTTACTGTTGCTAAAATGGGTACACCTGAAAATACTAAGTTGTGTGACTTCACAACCACAAATAATAATGATTTCTTATGCACACATATTGCTCCACCTGCTACTACAGCAGAATTCTTTGAAATTAAACCTGCTTTACTGAATCTTGTTATGCGAGAGCAATTTTCTGGTGTTAGTTCTGATGATGCTGCTGCCCATCTCAATAATTTTGTTGAACTTTGTGAAATGCAAAAATATAAAGATGTAGATGGTGACATTATAAAATTAAAATTGTTCCCTTTCTCATTAAGAGGAAGAGCTAAAGATTGGTTGCTATCTCTGCCTAAGAATAGTATTGATTCATGGACTAAATGCAAGGATGCTTTTATTGGTAGATATTATCCCCTGCTAAAATTATATCTTTGAGGAGTAGTGATGTCTACTTCCCCCTCCTTTTCCTGTAGACAGTGTTGGGCCTCCAAGAGCAGAGGTTTGTAGAACAGCAGCAAGTTTTCCCTTAAGTGGATCACCCAAGGTTTATCGAACTCAGGGAGGAAGAGGTCAAAGATATCCCTCTCATGCAACCCTGCAACCACAAAGCAAGAAGTCTCTTGTGTCCCCAACACACCTAATAGGTGCACTAGTTCAGCGAAGAGATAGTGAAATACAGGTGGTATGAATATATATGAGCAGTAGCAACGGTGCCAGAAAATAGCTTGCGGGCGTGTAGTTGATGGTGGTGGTATTGCAGCAGTAGTAACACAGTAAAACAGTAAACAAGCAGTAGTAACGCAGCAGTATTTAGGAACAAGGCCTAGGGATTACACTTTCACTAGTGGACACTCTCAACATTGATCACATAACAGAATAGATAAATGCATACTCTACACTTTTGTTGGATGATGAACGCATTGCGTAGGATTACACGAACCCTCAATGCCGGAGTTAACAAGCTCCACAATTTGTTCATATTTAAGTAACCTTATAGTGTAAGATAGATCAAAAGACTAAACCAAGTACTAACATAGCATGCACACTGTCACCTTCATGCATATGTAGGAGGAATAGATCACATCAATATTATCATAGCAATAGTTAACTTCGCAATCTACAAGAGATCATGATCATAGCATAAACCAAGTACTAACACGGTGCACACACTGTCACCTTTACACACGTGCAGGAGGAATAGAACTACTTTAATAACTTTGCTAGAGTAGCACATAGATAAATTGTGATACAAACTCATATGAATCTCAATCATGTAAAGCAGCTCATGAGATTATTGTATTGAGGTACATGGAAGAGAGATGAACCACATAGGTACCGGTACAGCCCCGAGCCTCGATGGAGAACTACTCCCTCCTCATGGGAGCAGCAGCGGTGATGAAGATGGCGGTGGAGATGGCAGCGGTGTCGATGGAGAAGCCTTCCGGGGGCACTTCCCCGCTCCGGCAGCGTGCCGGAACAGAGACTCCTGTCCCCGCGAGCTGGGCCTCGCGATGGCGGCGGCTGGAAGGTTTCTGTGGTTTCGTCGAACGTATCGTGGTTTTCGATCCAGGGGCTTTATATAGGCGAAGAGGCGGCGCAGAGGGTCGAAGGGCGACGACACCATAGGGCGGCGCGGCCAGGGCCTGGGCCGCGCCGGCCTATGGTCCTGGGGGCCCGGTGCCCCCTCTGGTCCTTCCCGGGTGTTCTGGATGCTTCCGGTGAAAATAGGAACTTGGGCGTTGATTTCGTCCGATTCCGAGAATATTTCGTTACTAGGATTTCTGAAACCAAAAACAGCAGAAAACAGGAACTGGCACTTCGGCATCTTGTTAATAGGTTAGTTCCAGAAAATGCACGAATATGACATAAAGTGTGCATAAAACATGTAGATAACATCAATAATGTGGCATGGAACATAAGAAATTATCGATACGTTGGAGACGTATCAGCATCCCCAAGCTTAGTTCTGCTCGTCCCGAGCAGGTAAAACGATAACACAGATAATTTCTGGAGTGACATGCCATCATAACCTTGATCATACTATTTGTAAAGCATATGTAGTGAATGCAGCGATCAAAACAATGTATATGACATGAGTAAACAAGTGAATCATATAGAAAAGACTTTTCATGAATAGTACTTCAAGACAAGCATCAATAAGTCTTGTATAAGAGTTAACTCATAAAGCAATAATTCATAGTAAAGGCATTGAAGCAATACAAAGGAAGATGAAGTTTCAACGGTTGCTTTCAACTTGTAACATGTATATCTCATGGATAGTTGTCAATGCAAAGCAATATAACAAGTGCAATAAGCAAGTATGTAAGAATCAATGCACAGTTCACACAAATGTTTGCTTCTTGAGGTGGAGAGAGATAGGTGAACTGACTCAACAATAAAAGTAAAAGAATGGTCCTCCATAGAGGAAAAGCATCGATTGCTATATTTGTGCTAGAGCTTTGATTTTGAAAACATAAAGAGAGCATAAAAATAAAGTTTTGAGAGGTGTATGTTGTTGTCAACGAATGGTAGCGGGTACTCTAACCCCCTTGCCAGACAAACCTTCAAAGAGCGGCTCCCATTTTATTTTATTTTTGGATGGCACTCCTTCCAACCTTTCTTTCACAAACCATGGCTAACCGAATCCTCGGGTGCCTGCCAACAATCTCATACCATGAAGGAGTGCCTTTTTATTTTAGTTTTATTATGATGACACTCCCCCCAACCTTTGCTTACACAAGCCATGGCTAACCGAATCCTTCGGGTGCCGTCCAACAATCACATGCCATGGAGGAGTGTCTATTTTTGTTAATTAATTTGGGACTGGGAATCCCATTGCCAGCTCTTTTTGCAAAATTATTGGATAAGCGGATGAAGCCACTAGTCCATTGGTGAAAGTTGCCCAACAAGATTGAAAGATAAACACCACATACTTCCTCATGAGCTATAAAACATTGACACAAATCAGAGGTGATAAATTTTGAATTGTTTAAAGGTAGCACTCAAGCAATTTACTTTGGAATGGCGGAGAAATACCATGTAGTGGGTAGGTATGGTGGACACAAATGGCATAGTGGTTGGCTCAAGTATTTTGGATGCATGAGAAGTATTCCCTCTCGATACAAGGTTTAGGCTAGCAAGGCTTATTTGAAACAAACACAAGGATGAACCGGTGCAGCAAACCTCACATAAAAGACATATTGAAAACATTATAAGAGTCTACACCGTCTTCCTTGTTGTTCAAACTCAATACTAGAAATTATCTAGACCTTAGAGAAACCAAATATGCAAACCAAATTTTAGCATGCTCTATGTATTTCTTCATTAATGGGTGCAAAGCATATGATGCAAGAGCTTAAACATGAGCACAACAATTGCCAAGTATCACATTACCCAAGACATTTATAGCAATTACTACATGTATCATTTTCCAATTCCAACCATATAACAATTTAACGAAGAGAAAACTTCGCCATGAATATTATGAGCTAAGAACACATGTGTTCATACGAACCAGCGGAGCGTGTCTCTCTCCCACACAAGCATTTATTCAAACAAAAACAAAAACAAAAACAAAAGCAAACAGACGCTCCAAGTAAAGTACATAAGATGTGACCGAATAAAAATATAGTTTCAAGAGAAGGAACCTGATAATTTGTCGATGAAGAAGGGGATGCCTTGGGCATCCCCAAGCTTAGACGCTTGAGTCTTCTTGAAATATGCAGGGATGAACCACCGGGGCATCCCCAAGCTTAGACTCTTCACTCTTCTTGATCATAGTATATCATCCTCCTCTCTTGATCCTTGAAAACTTCCTCCACACCAAACTCGAAACAACTCATTAGAGGGTTAGTGCACAATAAAAATTAACATATTCAGAGGTGACACAATCATTCTTAACACTTCTGGACATTGCATAATGCTACTGGACATTAGTGGATCAAAGAAATTCATCCATCATAGCAAAAGAGGCAATGCGAAATAAAAGGCAGAATCTGTCAAAACAGAACAGTTCGTATTGACGAATTTTAAAATGGCACCAGACATGCTCAAATGAAAATGCTCAAATTGAATGAAAGTTGCGTACATATCTGAGGATCATGCACGTAAATTGGCTTAATTTTCTGAGCTACCTACAGGGAGGTAGACCCAGATTCGTGACAGCAAAGAAATCTGGAACTGCGCAGTAATCCAAATCTAGTACTTACTTTTCTATCAATGGCTTTACTTGGCACAATAAAACACAAAACTAAGATAAGGAGAGGTTGCTACAGTAGTAAACAACTTCCAAGACACAAATATAAAACAAAGTACTGTAGCAAAATAACACATGGGTTATCTCCCAAGAAGTTCTTTCTTTATAGCCGTTAAGATGGGCTCAGCAGTTTTTAATGATGCACTCGCAAGAAATAGTATTTGAAGAAAAAGAGAGCATCAAGAGGCAAATACAAAACACATTTAAGTCTAACATGCTTCCTATGCATAGGAATCTTGTAAATAAACAAGTTCATGAAGAGCAAAGTAACAAGCATAGGAAGATAAAACAAGTGTAGCCTCAAAAATTTCAGCATATAGAGAGGTATTTTAGTTACATGAAAATTTCTACAACCATATTTTCCTCTCTCATAATAACTTTCAGTAGCATCATGAGCAAACTCAACAATATAACTATCACATAAAGCATTCTTATCATGAGTCTCATGCATAAAATTATTACTCTCCACATAAGCATAATCAATTTTATTAGTAGTTGTAGTGGGAGCAAATTCAACAAAGTAGCTATCATCAAATATAGGAGGCATATTGTAATCATAATCAAATTTATCCTCCATAACAGGTGGTAACAAAAGACTACTATCATTATAATCATCATAAATAGGAGGCAAAGTATCATCAAAGTAAATTTCCTCCTCAATGCTTGGGGGACTAAAAAGATCATGCTCATCAAAACCAGCTTCCCCAAGCTTAGAACTTTCTATATTATTATCAACAATGGTGTTCAAAGCGTTCATACTAATATTACTACCAGCATGCAAATAAGATTCCATAGGTTTTTTAATTTTCGCATCAAACAATCCATGTTTTAAATCAGGAAACAGAAATAGAAGCTCATTCTTGTCCATTATGCCAAACTAGTGTAAACAAGAAACAAAAAGTTGCAATTGCAGGATCTAAAGGAAATAGCTTCGAGTACTTACAGCGCCGGGAAATAGCTTAGTAGCCGAGGTCCGGAGTGTGAGTACCTTTTACCTTTCCTCCCCGGCAACGGCGCCAGAAAATAAGCTGTTGACGTGGGAGTTGAAAATCTTTGTGGTGTAACTTTTCTTCGTTCCCCGGCAACGGCGCCAGAAAATAAGCTTGATGTCTACTTCCCCCTCCTTTTCCTGTAGACAGTGTTGGGCCTCCAAGAGCAGAGGTTTGTAGAACAGCAGCAAGTTTTCCCTTAAGTGGATCACCCAAGGTTTATCGAACTCAGGGAGGAAGAGGTCAAAGATATCCCTCTCATGCAACCCTGCAACCACAAAGCAAGAAGTCTCTTGTGTCCCCAACACACCTAATAGGTGCACTAGTTCAGCGAAGAGATAGTGAAATACAGGTGGTATGAATATATATGAGCAGTAGCAACGGTGCCAGAAAATAGCTTGCGGGCGTGTAGTTGATGGTGGTGGTATTGCAGCAGTAGTAACACAAGAAACAAGAAACAAGCAGTAGTAACGCAGCAGTATTTAGGAACAAGGCCTAGGGATTACACTTTCACTAGTGGACACTCTCAACATTGATCACATAACAGAATAGATAAATGCATACTCTACACTTTTGTTGGATGATGAACGCATTGCGTAGGATTACACGAACCCTCAATGCCGGAGTTAACAAGCTCCACAATTTGTTCATATTTAAGTAACCTTATAGTGTAAGATAGATCAAAAGACTAAACCAAGTACTAACATAGCATGCACACTGTCACCTTCATGCATATGTAGGAGGAATAGATCACATCAATATTATCATAGCAATAGTTAACTTCGCAATCTACAAGAGATCATGATCATAGCATAAACCAAGTACTAACACGGTGCACACACTGTCACCTTTACACACGTGCAAGAGGAATAGAACTACTTTAATAACTTTGCTAGAGTAGCACATAGATAAATTGTGATACAAACTCATATGAATCTCAATCATGTAAAGCAGCTCATGAGATTATTGTATTGAGGTACATGGAAGAGAGATGAACCACATAGCTACCGGTACAGCCCCGAGCCTCGATGGAGAACTACTCCCTCCTCATGGGAGCAGCAGCGGTGATGAAGATGGCGGTGGAGATGGCAGCGGTGTCGATGGAGAAGCCTTCCGGGGGCACTTCCCCGCTCCGGCAGCGTGCCGGAACAGAGACTCCTGTCCCCCAGATCTTGGCTGATGACGCGTAAAGCACACGCTCGTTGGGAACCCCAAGTGGAAGGTGTGATGCGTACAGCAGCAAGTTTCCCTCAGTAAGAAACCAAGGTTTATCGAACCAGTAGGAGTCAAGAAGCACGTTGAAGGTTGATGGCGGCGGGATGTAGTGCGGCGCAACACCAGCGATTCCGGCGCCAACGTGGAACCTGCACAACACAACCAAAGTACTTTGCCCCAACGAAACAGTGAGGTTGTCAATCTCACCGGCTTGCTGTAACAAAGGATTAACCGTATTGTGTGGAAGATGATTGTTTGCAGAAAACAGTAGAACAAGTATTGCAGTAGATTGTATTTCAGTAAAGAGAATTGGACCGGGGTCCATAGTTCACTAGAGGTGTCTCTCCCATAAGATAAACAGCATGTTGGGTGAACAAATTACAGTTGGGCAATTGACAAATAAAGAGAGCATGACCATGCACATACATATCATGATGAGTATAGTGAGATTTAATTGGGCATTACGACGAAGTACATAGACCGCCATCCAACTGCATCTATGCCTAAAAAGTCCACCTTCAGGTTATCATCCGAACCCCCTCCAGTATTAAGTTGCAAAGCAACAGACAATTGCATTAAGTATGGTGCGTAATGTAATCAACAACTACATCCTTAGACATAGCATCAATGTTTTATCCCTAGTGGCAACATCACAACAAAACCTTAGAACTTTTCACATCCTTTGTCCCGGTGTCAATGCAGGCATGAACCCACTATCGAGCATAAGTACTCCCTCTTGGAGTTACAAGCATCTACTTGGCCAGAGCATCTACTAGTAACGGAAAGCATGCAAGATCATAAACAACACGTAGATATAACTTTGATAATCAACATAACAAGTATTCTCTATTCATCGGATCCCAACAAACGCAACATATAGAATTACAGATAGATGATCTTGATCATGTTAGGCAGCTCACAAGATCCGACAATGATAGCACAATGGGGAGAAGACAACCATCTAGCTACTGCTATGAACCCATAGTCCAGGGGTAGACTACTCACTCATCACTCCGGAGGCGACCATGGCGGCGTAGAGTCCTCCGGGAGATGATTCCCCTCTCCGGCAGGGTGCCGGAGGCGATCTCCTGGATCCCCCGAGATGGGATCGGCGTTGGCGGCGGCTCTGGAAGGTTTCTGTGGTTTTTGTCGAACGTATCAGGGTTTTCGATCCAGGGGCTTTATATAGGCGAAGAGGCGGCGCAGGAGGGTCGAAGGGGCGATGACACCATAGGGCGGCGCGGCCAGGGCCTGGGCCGCGCCGGCCTATGGTCTGGGGGCCCAGTGCCCCCCCTCTGGTCCTTCCCGGGTGTTCTGGATGCTTCCGGTGAAAATAGGAACTTGGGCGTTGATTTCGTCCGATTCCGAGAATATTTCGTTACTAGGATTTCTGAAACCAAAAACAGCAGAAAACAGGAACTGGCACTTCGGCATCTTGTTAATAGGTTAGTTCCAGAAAATGCACGAATATGACATAAAGTGTGCATAAAACATGTAGATAACATCAATAATGTGGCATGGAACATAAGAAATTATCGATACGTTGGAGACGTATCAAGTAGCATAATGAATTTTAAACAATTGGATAATGAGCATGTTGCACAAGCATGGGAAAGAATGAAATCTTTGGTTAAAAATTGCCCAACCCATGGACTGACTACTTGGATGATCATCCAAACCTTTTATGCAGGACTGAATTTTTCTTCGCGGAACCTATTGGATTCAGCTGCTGGAGGTACCATCACTCTTGGTGAAGCAACAAAGCTTCTTGATAATATGATGATCAACTACTATGAATGGCACACGGAAAGAGCTCCACAAGGTAAGAAGGTAAATTCTGTCGAAGAAACCTCTTCCTTGAGTGATAAGATTGATGCTATTATGTCTATGCTTGTGAATGATAGGACAAATGTTGATCCTAATAATGTTCCGTTAGCTTCATTGGTTGCACAAGAAGAACATGTTGATGTAAACTTCATTAAAAATAATAATTTCAACAACAATGCTTACCGGAACAATTCTAGTAACAACTATAGGCCATATCCTTATAATAATGGCAACGGCTATGGTAATTCTTATGGGAATTCTTACAACAATAATAGGAACACACCCCCTGGACTTGAAGCCATGCTTAAGGAATTTATTAGTACACAAACTGCTTTTAACAAATCTGTTGAAGAAAATCTTGGGAAAATTGATATACTTGCTTCTAAAGTCGATAGTCTTGTTGCTGATGTTGATCTTTTGAAATCGAAAGTTATGCCTAATGAAAATCATCATAATAAAATTGTTACTACAGCAAATGCCATCCAAGTTAGAATTAATGAGAATATAAGATTGATGGCCGAATTGCGTGCTAGGTGGGAAAGAGAAGAAAATGAAAAAGAAGATAATATAGCTAGAGTTTGGACTATCACCACCACTAGTAATGCTAATGCTACACATGTTGCTGCACCTCCTACTATTAATGGTAAAATAATTGGTGTTGGCAATGTTTCCACTTCTAATGCAAAGCGCGAGAAACTGCCATTTCAAATCGCTAAAACTGCTAAACTGCACGTGATAAAACTGCTGAAATTTTTTCCAACATTGGGGATGATGATCCCATTGCTTTAGATTATAATGGTTTGAATTTTGATGATTTCCACATCTCTGAAGTTATAAAGTTCTTGCAAAAACTTGCTAAAAGTCCTAATGCTAGTGCTATAAATTTGGATTTCACGCAACATATTACAAATGCTCTCATAAAAGGTAGAGAAGAGAAACTAGAGCGCGAAGCCTCTATTCCTAGAAAGCTAGAGGATGGTTGGGAGCCCATCATTAAGATGAAGGTCAATGATTTTGATTGTAATGCTTTATGTGATCTTGGTGCAAGTATTTCTGTTATGCCTAAGAAAATCTATAATATGCTTGACTTGCCACCATTGACAAATTGTTATTTGGATGTTAATCTTGCTGATCATTCTACAAAGAAACCTTTGGGGAAAGTTGATAATGTTCGCATTACCGTTAACAATAACCTTGTCCCTGTTGATTTTGTTGTCTTGGATATTGAATGCAATGCATCTTGTCCCATCATATTGGGAAGACCTTTTCTTCGAACTGTTGGTGCTATCATTGATATGAAGGAAGGTAATATTAAATATCAATTTCCTCTCAAGAAAGGTATGGAACACTTCCCTAGAAAGAGAATGAAGTTACCTTTTGATTCTATTGTTAGAACAAATTATGATGTTGACACTTCGTCTCTCGATAATACTTGATACACACTTTCTGCGCCTAGCTGAAAGGCGTTAAAGAAAAGCGCTTATGGGAGACAACCCATGTTTTTTACTACAGTACTTTGTTTTTATTTTGTGTCTTGGAAGTTGTTTACCACTGTAGCAACCTCTCCTTATCTTAGTTTAGTGTTTTGTTGTGCCAAGTAAAGTCGTTGATAGTAAAGTTCATACTAGATTTGGATTGCTGCGCAGAAACAGATTTCTTTGCTATCACGAATCTGGGCAAAATTCTCTGTAGGTAACTCAGAAAATTATGCCAATTTACGTGAGTGATCCTCAGATATGTACGCAACTTTCATTAAATTTGAGCATTTTCATTTGAGCAAGTATGGTGCGTCGATAAAATTCGTCAATACGAACTGTTCTGTTTTGACAGATTCTGCCTTTTATTTCGCATTGCCAGTTTTGTTATGTTCGATGGATATTTCGATTCCATTGACTTTCAGTAGCTTTGTGCAATGTCCAGAAGTGTTAAGAATGATTATGTCACCTCTGAACATGTATATTTTGATTGTGCACTAACCCTCTAATGAGTTGTTCTAAGTTTGGTGTGGAGGAAGTTTTCAAGGATCAAGAGAGGGAGATGATACAACATGATCAAGGAGAGTGAAAGCTCTAAGCTTGGGGATGCCCCGGTGGTTCACCCCTGCATATATCAAGAAGACTCAAGCGTCTAAGCTTGGGGATGCCTGGGCATCCCCTTCTTCATCGACAACATTATCAGGTTCCTCCCCTGAAACTATATTTTTATTCCATCACAGCTTATGTACTTTTCTTGGAGCGTCGGTTTGTTTTTGTTTTTGTTTTGTTTGAATAAAATGGATCCTAGCATTC
Source organism: Lolium perenne (assembly GCF_019359855.2). NCBI lineage: Eukaryota > Viridiplantae > Streptophyta > Magnoliopsida > Poales > Poaceae > Lolium > Lolium perenne. The sequence continues at coordinate 25,432,954 of NC_067250.2, forward strand.
ACTTTGTGGGAGAGAGACACGCTCCGCTGTAGCATATGGACAAGTATGTCCTTAGGCTTTACTCATAGTATTCATGGCAAAGTTTCTTCTTCGTTAAATTGTTGTATGGTTGGAAACGGGAAATGTTGCATGTGGTAGTGTATAATAAAATACTTGTAGAACATTGAGCTTTGATAACTTGATTCTTTGCAAATGTTTTGAGATATTTAGATGGTAAGGCTTGCTGGATAAATGAGTTAAAATTAGTAGTGGATTGTTGTCTTTAAGCTTGTGCCGTACTACAAACTCTATTTAAATAGTTGAAGGCGTAGTTGGACTTGATAGCTTTCCATGTCTGAGAGTTCATCGTAATAACTAAGTTGTGCTGAAGGTCGAGGGAGCTAGCGGGGTACTTGTGCCACCGTGAACGGCCCTCCTTGGAGTAAATTTTAATCATGCTCTTAATGATGAACCTGCTAGTTGTTTGCAATAAGCTTGTGAGTTCTTTTTGACTAATGTTAAGCTACGGTTTTTGGCACTTCCACCATCCAAATTTGCTAGCCTCTTTGGTACTGTGCATTGCCTTTTGCTCACATTGAGAATTGTGCATACTTCGCCGGTACATCCAAACCCGTGGGAGAACTTTCTCTTGTTCTCCTACACATAAGCCCATACATCTCCTCAAAACAGCCACCATACCTACCTACCACAGCATTTCCATAGCTGTTCCGAGATATATTGCCATGCAACATCCATTTTTACATTACATGCCATGTTGTCATTTATTATTTATATATTGCTTTGCATGATCATATACAGCTGATGTGTGGTTTACCCATGTTACGCTAGATCATTGCACATCCTGCTACACTGGCAGAGGCATACAGTTTCATACATCATGTTTCATTCATTATGAGTTATTTGTACCAAAAAGTGTGTTGTCATATTAGGATGTTGCCCCTAAAAATGAAAAGAGCCGTGGAGGCCATCAAAAAGAAAAAAAAAAAGAGAAGAAAGAAAAAAATGAAAAGAAAGAAAAAAAAAGAAAAAAAAAGAGAGAAAAAAAAGAAAAAAAGAGAATAAAGAAAAAAGGGGGCAGCATTACTATCTTTTATCCGCACTTGTGCTCATGTTTTAGCACTCGCATTATTCATAGTCATCATTTGTGCTCATGTTCAGCACCTACATTCATATGAGAGAGTTTTCATGTTTTACTAGTATAACTATGTGGGGAATTTACACTATAAAACTTGGGTTGTATATTCCAATGATGAGCCTCCTCAAAAGTGCTCTAGGTCTTCGTGAGCAACCAAGTTGGATGCACCCCCACTAGTTCCATTGGAGAGCTTTCATACACATATAGCTCTATGTGCATCCGTTGCATGGCAATCACTACTCCTTGCATAGCTTCGATCATAAGGCTTCCTCTTGTCTAATGGTCATTTACAGCTTTGCAAGCCTTTCTTCCATTTGGCCTTCCAAACCCCCATTAACGTTCTTTATGCCAAAACATCCTGGTGCTAATACCAAATGCTTGCGCTCACCGGTTGAGTAGACTTCGAAACAGTTGATTCATGACGTTCATGTTTATGTTTACTTGACTGAATCCTTCTTATGTTGTGAAAATTTACTTGATGCTTGGAATGAAGGATAGAACTTCTATGCTGAATACTTAATACATCTTTAATGAACTTTGTACGGATGCATGTCTTTAAAGAAATAGTTCATGAAAACTTTTAGCTTGTCTAACTCTTGCATTATCATCTCTTATGTCAACATAGATACTTGCTTTGAATGATTTGATCTCAGCTCATATGCTTTACAAATAGTATGATCAAGATTATGATGGCATGTCACTTCAGAAATTATCTTTGTTTATCGTTTACCTGCTCGGGATGAGCAGGAACTAAGCTTGGGGATGCTGATACGTCTCCGACGTATCGATAATTTCTTATGTTCCATGCCACATTATTGATGATATCTACATGTTTTATGCACACTTTATGTCATATTCGTGCATTTTCTGGAACTAACCTATTAACAAGATGCCGAAGTGCCGATTCTTGTTTCTGCTGTTTTTGGTTTCAGAAATCCTAGTAAGGAAATATTCTCGGAATTGGACGAAATCAACGCCCAGGGTCCTATTTTGCCACGAAGCTTCCAGAAGACCGAAGAGGAGACGAAGTGGGGCCACGAGGTGGCCAGACTACAGGGCGGCGCGGCCCAGGTCTTGGCCGCGCGGCCCTGTCATCTGGGCCCCTCGTGACGCCCCTTGACCTGCCATTCCGCCTACAAATAGCCTTCATCGCGAAACCCCCAGTACCGAGAGCCACGATACGGAAAACCTTCCAGAGACGCCGCCGCCGCCAATCCCATCTCGGGGGATTCAGGAGATCGCCTCCGGCACCCTGCCGGAGAGGGGAATCATCTCCCGGAGGACTCTACGCCGCCATGGTCGCCTCCGGAGTGATGTGTGAGTAGTCTACCCCTGGACTATGGGTCCATAGCAGTAGCTAGATGGTTGTCTTCTCCTCATTGTGCTTCATTGTCGGATCTTGTGAGCTGCCTAACATGATCAAGATCATCTATCTGTAATTCTATATGTTGTGTTTGTTGGGATCCGATGAATAGAGAATACTATGTTATGTTGATTATCAATTCATGTCTATGTGTTGTTTATGATCTTGCATGCTCTCCGTTACTAGTAGATGCTCTGGCCAAGTAGATGCTTGTAACTCCAAGAGGGAGTATTTATGCTCGATAGTGGGTTCATGTCTCCGTGAATGCAGGAAGTGACAGAAATCTCTAAGATTATGGATGTGTTGGTGCCACTAGGGATAAAACATTGGTGCTATGTTCGAGGATGTAGTTACTGATTACCTTACGCGCAATACTTATTGGACTTGTCTGTTGTTAGCTAGTTAATACTGGTGGGGGTTCGGAGGATAACTTTGAAGGTGGACTTTTTAGGCATAGATGCATGCTGGATAGCGGTCTATGTACTTTGTCGTAATGCCCAATTAAATCTCACAATACTCATCATAATATGTATGTGCATGGTCATGCCCTCTTTATTTGTCAATTACCCAACTGTAATTTGTTCACCCAACATGCTGTTTATCTTATGGGAGAGACACCTCTAGTGAACTGTGGACCCCGGTCCAATTCTCTTTACTGAAATACAATCTACTGCAATACTGTTCTACTGTTTTCTGCAAACAATCATCATCCACACTATACATATAATCCTTTGTTACAGCAAGCCGGTGAGATTGACAACCTCGCTGTTTCGTTGGGGCAAAGTACTTGGTTTGTGTTGTGCAGGTTCCACGTTGGCGCCGGAATCCCTGGTGTTGCGCCGCACTACATCTCGCCGCCATCAACCTTCAACGTGCTTCTTGGCTCCTACTGGTTCGATAAACCTTGGTTTCATACTGAGGGAAAACTTGCCGCTGTACGTATCACACCTTCCTCTTGGGGTTCCCAACGAACGCGTGTTGTACGCGTATCAGCGGCCGCCGGCTGGGCACCCCGGTGCGGTGCGGAGCGCCGCCGCACGGGGGTGGGAGGGTTACGGGGGTGAGGGTAAGTATGTGGCTATTTCCATTGTACTGAGTGATTATGCGTATGACCACATGAATTATTAACGTGTCTAGACAACTTTGGCTTTTTGTCAAATTGTTTTAAGACCACATGAAGTATTCAACTTTGATATTTTATCAAATTGTTTTAGTTCGTTATAGTTCGCCTGACCTTAATTTCTCCTTTGCCACTATCTTTACTATTAAAATTTTGTCTCGGAGCCCCTCAGAAATCAGGTAATTAGCGCGTAGTCCAATCCCCGAGCCTTCCACTCAGGCGAGAAATATCTGTGCCCGAGTTAGATCCGCTGCCGCCAGGCCACCCGCGTCGGCCGAGCTGTCGCCTCTCCATCTACTCTCTGACTCGCCTAAAGAACTTCCTTTGCCTGGCGATGAGGAGATGACGGTACCCCATCGTACCGCCTAGGTCTGGGCGAGGGCGGAGGCCAGTTGTGGGGGAATTGGTGGCGGAGCCGAGAAGAAGGAGGAGGAGGCTAGGAGAGTGAGATATATAGTTGCCTAGAGTGAGATATAAGAAAAGATTTGTCAACCGTGGGGAAATATAAATTTGTTTCAAGTAATGCATTAATTACAACGGTGGGGAAATATATAGTTGCCTAGAGTGAGATATAAGAAAAGATTTGTCAACCGTGGTTCAGAACTAGATATGTTCTTATTATTCAGCAGCAACGCGCGGACTGAGCTAGTATTGCTTAATTTTCTGTTATGCCAATATGCCGCTGCTTGTTCGTACGGTGGCATGTTTTTTTCTTCTTCTTTTTCTCGGTTCGATTCGCGCGTGTGCGATTGGGTTGGACTTGACCCGGTCCGTGTTAGTTGCTTCCTCTTGCTTGCTGGAAGTTCCTGGCCGTGCAGCCCGCAGCCGTGCTAGTTTATATATACTCCATAAGTGTCACAGTATTACAACATGAAACAAATTGTAAGGATTCATCACGTTTATACCGCCTCGTCAGGGTTGGCACTTAGGTATCCCTTGGAAGGCTCGCGTGTATAAACTACTGCAAGTAGCCAAGTACCACTAGTGTTTCACGTGGGTGTTGTTACCAAGTACGTACTCGGCAGCTACTTGTGGGCTTGTGGCTGGTGGATACATGTGATGGTACATGTAGAGCGGCATCTCATGAGAGAAAAGGAGATGCTATGCTCTGCTCTCGGGAAAAGTCCGGTTTGAACCTGGGTGCATGTGAATCCTAGTTGGAAATGCATTTTTCAAATATTAAAAAATTCTGAAATAAAAATATCTGGGTACGTACGCATGTTCCATGTGTGCGTAGAAAGTTTTCACGGAGAAACCACTTTTTTATTTCAGAATCTAAAAAAAGACAAAATACGTCACATATATACTGCTATATAGCCCTGTAAAATTTCACTTTTTTGCCGAAACAAAATAAAAGGTTCTTTCGTCACGAAACTCATGTCCAGAGCACATATTTGAGATCATCTGGAAAATCATTTTATGTTTCGATTTTTAAAACATGTTTTGACATCACAAACGGAACTTTTCAAAAAGTGGGTTCACATGCCCCATGTTCCATATATGCAGTCTCCTGCTCTCGTCCCTATATAAATACAAGCTAGACTTCACATCTCGCAAAGCAAACAAGATCAGCTTTCTCTCTACTCTCTTGTCGTGCACTTGGCCGTGTTTTGTTTCTTGCCTAGGTCGTGATTGGAAGCATGGCAAGCAGTACCCATGCCACCGTCTCCGAGATCCGCCGTTTGCAGCGTGCGGACGGGCCTGCGGCCGTGCTCGCCATCGGCACAGCAAACCCGCCCAATTGCGTGCTCCAGGAGGATTACCCGGACTACTACTTCCGCGTCACCAAAAGCGAGCACCTCACGGATCTCAAGCACAAACTAACAACAATGTGTAAGTCGAAATCATACATTCAAATATATGTTGATCTGAAACAAACCTAGTTTAATCTTGTCCAGCCAGCATATATATACTATAGTATGTGTCTATCATGCATCTGATTGGATCAAATTGCCGGTGTGTATCCTCCCTAATCAATCATGCAGGTCAGAAGACAGGCACGGAGAAACGTTTCTTTCACCACAATTCGGAGCTGCTGGACGCCCACCCTCATTTCTTCGACGGCGGACGTCCGTCTCTCCACGACCGTCTGGAGATCGCGGCCGCAGCTGCTCCTGAGCTCGCAGCGTCAGCCGCCGCCAAGGCCATAGCCAAGTGGGGCCGTCCAGCCACCGACATCACCCACCTCATCCTCAGCACCAACTCGTGCGCGCGCACCCCCGGTGCCGACATTCGCCTGGCCTCCCTCCTCGGCCTCCATCCATCCGTCGCTCGCACCATGCTCCAGCTCAACGGATGCGGCACCGGCTCTGGATCGCTGCGCCTCGCCAAGGACTTGGCCGAGAACAACCGTGGCGCGCGCGTCCTGGTGGCGTGCGTCGAGCTCAGCATCGTCGCCTTCGGAGGGCCAGAGGACAACTACCCCCACACCCTCATCAGCCAGGCATCGTTCGGGGATGGCGCGGGCGCGGTCATCGTCGGCGCTGACGCCGTGCGCCCCTTGGAGCGCCCGCTCTTTGACATGGTATCCGCCTCACAGACCACGATTCCGGACACGGACCGTGCGGTCACCATGCAGCTCACGGAAGGAGGCCTCAAGTACCACTTCTTGATGCGGGAGCTCGTGCCGATAGCGGCACAAAACATCGAGCAGTGCCTGTCCGCTGAACTCGAGCGGCTTGGAGTTGACGCCGAATGGAACCATCTCTTCTGGGCAGTGCACCCCGGCATCCGTGCAATCTTAGACCACATCGACGGGGCTCTCCGGTTGGAGCCGGGGAAGTTGGCCGCCAGTCGGACCGTGCTGAGGGACTACGGGAATATGCTTAGCGCCACGGTCATTTTCGTGCTCGATGAGCAGCGGCGGCGAATGGAGGAGGACGGGGAGGAGGGAGTTTGGGGTGTGATGGTGGGACTTGGAACCGGGTTCACTATTGAGACTATGGTGCTGCATGCGACCACCAACCTCAAACAAAAGTTGGCACTTGTTTAAGCTTTTACGTAGAGCTGCCTCTTTCATATACAATCATGAGGAAATAAATCAGTAATAAAGTGCAATTACTCGTGCTTTGTGTGTGTTTATCTACCATCTGGTGACTGTGCTGATGTTCTGAAATGGATGAGATCCAAATTTAGGCATGAGTAAAGATAATGTGTGCTGTTAAAATATTGTACTTGTACTAATCCGTATTTTTCTCCATTACATGTCTCAGTGACCCATTTGAAAAAACGTATGGGATGATAGCCACGTAAGCGAATCATATACCCTTTGAAAAAACTGTTTGTGATGTAAGCATATTTTCGTGATAATGGTCTCTTTTTTTTTGCACATATGTGTGTATATTGCCAAGGCAACCAACATTGCCAAAATGAGTTTTAATTTTTTTTTACAGAAAACCATTTTGCATTTTATAAATGCCAAAATTGGATTGCTTTGAAACCAACCTAAATAATATGGTGCAATATAACACAACTCCAAAAAATACTAGACCATATTTGATGGATAACACCCACATATTATGAATTTTTAATCTTCCTATATACACTCACACATTCTAATGACTTTATACCGATTTCAAGGACACAAGGTTTTGAGTAAAAAGATGTGTGATATAGGAGGGAATCAAGCCCCGTTTCGAAACTAAAATTGTGTGTGATGCATATACGTTTTCTGATAACGAGTCCATTTTTGCACATAGGAGTGTATATTGACATGACAAACAACATTGCCACAGTAAGTTTCAATATTTTGTACTGAAACCATTTTCCGTTTTCTAAGTGCGAAAAGGGTGTTTTTCATGAGAAAACATAAAAAATATTATGCAAAATGGTTCAATATCTCTTATTGAATATGTACTTATGCACTTTATCTCTTATTAAGTTGCTTGTTGTGCGATAACCATGTTCCTGGGGACGCCATCAACTACTCTTTGTTGAATATCATGTGAGTTGCTATGCATGTCCGTCTTGTCTGAAGTAAGGGCGATTTACCATGAGTTGAATGGTTTGAGCATGCATACTGTTAGAGAAGAACATTGTGCCGCTAACTAAAGCCATGCTCCATGGTGGAAGTTTCAGTTTTGGACAAATATCCTCAATCTCATATGAGAAAATTAATTGTTGCTAAATGCTTATGCATTAAAGAGGAGTCCATTATCTGTTGTCTATGTTGTCCCGGTATGGATGTCTAAGTTGAGAATAATCAAAAGCGAGAAATCCAATGCGAGATTTCTCCTTAGACCTTTGTACAGGCGGCATAGAGGTACCTCTTTGTGACACTTGGTTAAAACATATGTATTGCGGTGATAATCCAGGTAATCCGAGCTAATTAGGACAAGGTGCGGGCACTATTAGTATACTATGCATGAGGCTTGCAACTTGTAGGATATAATTTACATGATGCGTATGCTTTATTACTACCGTTGACAAAATTGTTTCTTGTTTTCAAAACCAAAGCTCTAGCACAAATATAGCAATCGATGCTTCCCTCTGCGAAGGGCCTTTCTTTTACTTTTATGTTGAGTCAGTTCACCTATTTCTCTCCATCTTAAGAATCAAACACTTGTGTGAACTGTGCATTGATTCCTACATACTTGCATATTGCACTTGTTATATTACTTTACATTGACAATATCCATGAGATATACATGTTATAAGTTGAAAGCAACCGCTGAAACTTAATCTTCCTTTGTGTTGCTTCAATGCCTTTACTTTGAATTTATTGCTTTATGAGTTAACTCTTATGCAAGACTTATTGATGCTTGTCTTGAAAGTACTATTCATGAAAAGTCTTTGCTATATGATTCATTTGTTTACTCATGTCATTTACCATTGCTTTGTTCGCTGCATTCATTACATGTGCTTACAATAGTATGATCAAGATTATGATGGCATGTCACTCCAGAAATTATCTTTGTTATCGTTTACCTACTCGGGACGAGCAGGAACTAAGCTTGGGGATGCTGATACGTCTCCAACGTATCGATAATTTCTTATGTTCCATGCCACTTTATTGATGATACCTACATGTTTTATGCATACTTTATGTCATATTTATGCATTTTCCGGCACTAACCTATTAACGAGATGCCGAAGAGCCAGTTGCTGTTTTCAGCTGTTTTTGGTTTCAGAAATCCTAGTAAGGAAATATTCTCGGAATTGGACGAAATCAACGCCCAGGATCTTATTTTTCCACGAAGCTTCCAGAACACCGGGGGAGAAACGAAGTGGGGCGACGAGGCGGCCAGACGCTAGGGCGGTGTGGTGACCCTGCATACCACTGCATGTTGTAGTATGCCAGTCGTTGATATAACATTCACGAAGTACCATTCCGCAAATATTACATCCCTCAGAGTAGTACAACAGAACATAGCAGGGTCCATTACTCATTCATTGATTATTACAACTATCATACACATGTCATCTTGGAGCTCCTCTTGGGTCCGGAGAGGAATACTCCTAGGTTCGAGGCGAACCCAACTTAATTTACAATATAAGAGTCGCATTAAACTAAACATTTATTTCCTCGAGCAGCTAAATACTAAGAGTTCGGGCTGCTCGGTTACTACTACTATCGGATATCTCTAGGCTTGTTCTTCTCCGGAAGCCTCCCCGGATCCGTAGACGATGATGTAGTCTACGCCTTCAACACCTCCTGAGAGGTCTGGTTCCTCGTAGCCGATGATCTCGGCTCCTTCATTGTTGTCGTAGTCCTCCTCCAGACGATTCAGACAATCTAAGCATGGGATTTAAGAGTGGTATGAGTACGAGCGTACTCAACAAGTTCATTATAGATAAGAGGTGTTTCATGCTCTAGCTACGATATTAGACCAGAAAGTCTAATACCAATGCAGGTTTTGGTAAACATTTCTTCAAGAGATTGCTTTTATTTCAAAAAAAAACTATGTCCGTCAGCCTTCACCGGTTTACTAGAACTTCATGGAGCTCCTTTCCGGCCGCGTTCGCAGTTCCTTATCCCGGAACAGGGAGTGACAGGTCACAGTTCTTTACACTCTGCAGAGGTGTGTTGCTTTACCCATAAGAGATCTTAACCTTGATGCCAACCGGGCAGCTTTCCCGTCCACACTTCCTTCGGTGTGAGGCCCGGTATAAGGTCTAGCCAATCATGTTCCTCCGCTACCTCGCACACCCACCCTTTGTTGCATACCCCGACCCTGGGTCCTCGTCGGTCCTCTTATACCAATTAAGGATGGACCCCGACCACGACAACAGTTTGGGACTCGTTAACCAAACTCCTTCGCCGGCAGCTGCAACCCATCATAGACCACTTACCGTGGGGAATTAGAATGGGATCCCCACCCCACCGCTTGCCCAACCTGGGTCAAGTGTCTACGGTAAGCGCATCCGTTGATGTACGAGAGGTGGAAACACTTTTGACTACTCCGTCCCACTCCAGATCTTATGGTTAACACGGGTATTACGGCACAAGAATCACTGGCGACATTTGTTGTTTAATCCTAGATGGATATTAACCTTTGCAATGGAACCTCCACCATATCAACACAATCCATGGTTCCATTGCCCACCACATAGTCATATTCATAGTTATGAAAGTAGTGGTTTTGGTTTTTATGCAATAGTGATAACCATAATACTTTGCAAGTAATTTGATAGAAATACTCAAATGACATGAGCAAGTGATGAACTTGCACAGACACCGCAAAGTTTTGCAGTTGGAAGGTGTGGACTGACCCTTGTCCTCTGCCTCTGAAAAATAGCATCATTGTCCGATAAGGGCAATGGTTAAAGAAGCAATTATGCATGATTCTATTTTTAGGGTTTGTTCCCCCCTTCCGATGTCGTTATTATTTCATGTAAGAGGTTAATACTAAGAATAATTTGAGGATACTTGATTTCAAGTAAAATACAACCTTGAAATGTTGTCAAGGTGTTTTTAAAGTCCAAATACATTAATGGACTTAATTTCATTTATAGAAAATTAGGTGTGTGATTTAAATGATTATTTAAATCATCAAAATAGGACTTACTCTTAAATGTCTTCAAAAATTCTCATAGATATTTTATTTAAATAGAGAATTTTATGCTGATCCTTTTTCATATTTTTAATTTATTTTTAAGAGCTTTTATCAATTTCCAATTGAATTTCAAAGTTTCATGTATTTGTTGATTTGTGAAAAGACTGATATACCCTTGGGCCCCACCTGTCAGGTGGCCCAACGGGTTAGGTCGAACCCGAGCCACCCTTTGGGCTCGGTCGGCCCATTCGGCCTCTCCTCTCTCCTCGCGCAGTAACCCTAACTCCTCTCCTCGCTCTCGCGATGCCGTGGTCGCCGCTGCCTTCGCCGAGATTCTCCGGCCGTCTCCGGCCATCTCCGGCGATGAGATGCGGCGGATCTAGACCGCCTGGTGACGGCACACCAGATCTACGGCGTCGATTTGGTCCTCTCCGCCTCCACTTCTCGTCCTCAACACGTCCGCTCGCAAGGCCGAGGAGTTCCGCGGCGATTCGTCGCCGCTGACGCCCCTGGCGTCACGGCGCCGCCGTGGCTTCGCCACCGTGTGCGCAAACAGCCGTGGCACCGCCATGGCCCGGCTTGGCCTGGCGCCGCCGTGCTCCGGCGCGTGCCGCCGTAGCCGCCATGGCTACACCAACCTGCTCTGCTCCAAGTAAGTGTTCCGCCGCCCTCTTTCTCCTGTGCCTTTCTTCTTCCTCCTCCAGTATCCCTAGCCATGGATTCCCTCCTTGTGGAGGTGCTGGCCGTGCTCAGCTACTGTGCTGTTGCTTGCTGCTGCGGTATTGCCTGCGCTATTGCCATGAACTCTGATTGCTGCTGCTCTTCTACTTTGCTCTATGCACTACTGTTGCCTGCTAGATTCCTACTTTGGCATTTCTGTGATTGTTCATGAACATCCAGTGATGCTCATGACCTGCTGGCTGGCTCCTGTGATCATTATTGCTACTAGGATATCCTGTGTGTGCATAATTTTGTCCCTGGCTTGATCATTATGCATGATCCTTGTAGTATGCAAGTGCCAGTGTCTCTGTTCTTGATGCTATCTTCACCGATTATTCAAGTGTATACATTTATGATGTTCTGGCTTGTTGCTATGTGGAATTCTTGTAAATTTACAAGTGCCAGTACCCCAGTGTGCTCTTCTGTGTGCTATAATTACATGATTATGCTCAATTGAGCATTGTTACTGACTTGGCAGCTCCATCCCTTGATGGAATGCTTCTGGATACAATCATAAAATGATTTATGATTTAGTCTGTGATTCAATTGTTGCTTATCTGTGGCTGTTTAAAGTATAGAATTAATGTGGGATACCCTTGAGTGATTCTAGCTTGTCTTGGCATGCTTTAGCAGGCCCTGATGATCAGATGATCATCACATGCTTGTTGCCTGTGCCTTACTGTTGCCCTCTGTGTGATGTGTGTGCATCACACAAGCTTGGCCTGATGTGTGATGGTGCTAGCCCAAGCATCAGTTGATGCTTGCAATGATCCTTTAGATCATCTGCAAGGTTCTGGTGCTTTGATTACTTGTGTAGTTCATTTATCTGTATTAGCTTGCTTTATGAATTGGATAAATGATGTGAACTGCCTTGCAGTGATGATCATGTTAATTAATTATCTAGGGCTAGTTGGATGACAACCACTGGTTGGTACCCTAGCCCTCTACTGAACCCTACTGGTGATGATGTGTTGGCTTAAGGTTTTGGTTATGGGTGGAGGTGGCCCTAGCAGCTCCTTGATGCTGTCATGGGTAGCTCCCCCTCTCTGTGGCTTGTTGTGACTTGGTGGATACAATTCTGGCAATCCCTGTTGGGTTTCCAGTGCTATTTGCTGTTGACAAATTAGAATAGGCACAAGTGCCTATCTCATGCGATGGTTAGCAGACCATGTAGTGCTAGATGAGTTGGAATGGCTATTTAGGATCCAATCCATGATGGATTTCTCTGGTTGTGTCACTGTGTTGACACAACCAATGTTCCCTTGGTTATTTTCCTTCTAGCCTTTGCTTTATTTACTGGCACCAAATGGTTTTGCAACCAAGTGATGATATATCCAGGGTTTCCTACCCTTATTTGATTCTGTGATGCATGTGTATGCTTATTGATGAGCAAAGCATGTGTTTGCTCAGGTTTTTTTTGTGTATACCTCACTCCAGCTCCTAGAAAATGAGTGTTGGTGTAGAGGATTGCTTCTGTGTTGTTCTTGTGGTGGATTTACTTGCCCTGCTCCTCCTGTAAGCTTGCTGCTTGATCTACTCCATGGTTTACTTCTCAACAGAAAACAGTTCCTTGCTTGAGCTGTTCCTGGATGAGAGTTATGGCTATGTGTTCTTCCTGTTCTAAGTGTTCTTGTTTTCTGATGACTTACCAAGCTGCCTGTCGATGAATGAGCTAGGGTTTGGCTCAAAAAGGTTATATATGGTGCTCTCTTGCTCTCTGCAGTCGACAGCTTGGCCTGGTCATTTTGGTGACTCTCCCTGGCTGTGTATGTGTTGGTGGACATGCACACTGCCTTGTGAGCTGCTTGTGTAGTTCCTGGTTGGAACTTGGTCCATTTGGTGGATCAGCTCGGCTGATCTTGATAATATCCTCTCAACTTCACATTTTCTTGCTAACCTGCCAAGTGGCAATGCCACTTGGCATAACACTTGTCTTTGTCTTTGTTTGTGTGATTACAGGGAACATTGTGATGCTCTGGATGAAGATCAAGATCCTCTTGGCAAGATCTCCATGATGATCATCTTGTGTAGTTTAGGATAGATCATTAACTTGTAATTTTTCTTTATTTTTCTTTCTTCTATTCTGCCCATTTATGTAATGTGTTGTATTAATCATTTATTTCACTTATGAATATTGTAATGACAATGTAAATTGTGTGATGATCAATAAAGCTCAAAGTTTTCTCTAATGAGCTTTACTTTATTATAATTGTTCATATTGTTTATTATTGTTTAATTACTTAATGAATTTCCTCATAATTGACTTATTTAGGGTTATTATTTAATGTTTGAATTCAAATTCAACATTGGTTTAAATTCAACCATGTCACTTGTCAAGAATTCAATCATACAACTCTCCCCTCTCTTCTTAAAACCCTAAACTAATGAAGTGAGATGCAAGTTTGTCGCACTCTCGAAACCCTAACCCTGTAAGGTGTCGAGAGAGAAACTTGTCCCCCTTCGACGCAGTTTTTGTTTAAAAGCGCGAAATTTCCCCAGAATTTACTATGCAATGCACATCCCTTTCTAAAATCTACCCCTCGATTGTCTCTAAACCTGGGACATTACAGCCTTTCCCCCTTAAAGAAAACTTCGTCCCGAAGTTGTGGTTGTAATACCTGAACAGCTCGGGGTATGTTTTCCTCAGGTCTTCCTCTTTTTCCCAGGTGGCTTCCCTCTCGGGGTGATGCTTCCATTGTATCTTGCAATACTTGATCGCCTTATTTCTGAGTTGTTTCCAGCTCTCCTCGAGAATCTTGGCTGGCTTCTCGATATATGTCAAGTCTGGTTGTAATTCAAGCTCATCATGTGATATTGGTTCATCTGGGGTCTTCAAACATTTCCGCAGTTGTGACACATGGAAAACGTTGTGAACTTGAGCTAGCCTTCCCGGTAAATCCAACTCAAAGGCTAAACCTCTGTTCTGACTCAGTATCTTGAAAGGTCCTATATATCTAGGACTGAGTTTTCCTTTTACTCCAAACCTCTGGAGTCCTTTCATCGGGCTTACCTTAAGATAAACCATGTCTCCAACTTGTGGTTCCCATGTCCTTCTCTTCTGATCGGCATAACTCTTTTGCCGACTTTGGGCTATCTTGAGCCTGTCTCTGATAATGTCAATGATTTGTTGTTTTTCCTTGACATAATCAGGGTTGAACTCCTTGCTTGCTCCGGCTTCATACCAACATATCGGTGATCTACACTTCCTTCCATACAGAGCTTCAAATGGTGCCATCTTGATGCTGCTTTGATAACTATTGTTATATGAAAACTCTGCTAGTGGTAAGTGTTCTTCCCATGATCCTCCGAAGTCTAGGGCACAAGCCCTAAGCATATCTTCTAAGATCTGGTTGGTTCTCTCAGTTTGTCCACCGGTCTGGGGATGATAAGCGGTACTATAATCCAGCTTGGATCCTAAAGCTTCGTGAAGTTGCTTCCAGAATGCTGATGTGAACACGGATCCTCGATCCGATACTATCTTCTTAGGCACTCCATGCTTACTCACGATCTCTTTGATGTAAAGATCGATAAGTTTCTCTCCTTTATCCTGCTGGTTTACCGCTAAAAAGTGTGCACTTTTCGTCAACCGGTCCACGATTACCCATATCATGTCCTTCTTTTTATTAGTCATGGGTAGTCCGGTGATGAAATCCATCCCTATTTCCTCCCATTTCCACTCTGGAATAGGTAAAGGTTGTAACTTCCCTGCCGGACTCTGGTGTTCAGCCTTCACTCGCAGGCAAGTATGGCATTCTGCCATATATTGTGCTATCTCCCTCTTCATGTTATTCCACCAGAATAGTTCCTTTAGGTCCATGTACATCTTTGTACTTCCTGGATGTATGGAATATGGTGTTTGATGAGCTTCCCGGAGTATTACTTCCTTAATTTCAGCAATATCCGGAACGCAAATTCTTTTCTGGAACCATAATGATCCAGATTCTCCTCGGTGAAATTCTGATGGTCTTCCCTCATCTATTCTTCTCATCTCTTCTACAATGAATGGATCGTCCAACTGACCCATCATTATCACATTCTTCAAGTTGACATTAAGCTCATCGGCTACTTGCAATGCCGATAATCCTTCATGGGCTTCCTTCTCCCAAAGTTGTATTTGGGCTTGACTTATTTCCTTCCTCAACTCCGGTGATATTTCTTGTTCCACTCCTCCGGTGCTTTTCCTACTCAGGGCATCTGCTACAACATTAGCCTTCCCTGGTGTGTAATTGATTGTCAGATCATAATCCTTGATCAATTCTAGCCATCTTTTCTGCCTCATGTTGAGTTCCTTCTGAGTGAAGAAATATTTGAGGCTTTTATGATTTGTATAGAGCTCACACTTAGCTCCATAGAGAAAATGCCTCCAAGTTTTTAGTGCAAATACGACTGCTGCTAGTTCTAAGTCATGTGTTGGATAATTCACTTCATGAGGTCTGAGTTGCCTCGATCCATAAGATATCACTTTCCGATCTTGCATGAGTACGCAACCCAATCCATGTTTGGATGCGTCACAGTACACGGTGTAATCCTTGCCAACTTCCGGGACTGCTAACACCGGTGCCGTGGTGAGTTTCTCTTTTAGAGTTTGAAAGCTCTTTTCACACTCCTCTGACCACACGAATGGTGTGTTCTTCCTTAGCAACTTAGTCATTGGTCCTGCTATCTTAGAGAATCCTTCAATGAATCTCCGATAATATCCTGCCATTCCGAGGAATCCTCGGATCTCTTTGACAGTCTTGGGTGCTTACCATTCTAGAACTGCTGCTACCTTGCTCGGGTTAACAGCTATTCCATCTTTACTAATGACATGGCCAAGAAATTCCACTTGATCTAGCCAAAATTCACACTTGCTAAACTTGGCATAGAGTTGATGTTCTCTTAGTGTTTGCAACACTATCCTTAGATGTTCAGCATGTTCAGCTTTATCCTTGGAATAGATCAAGATATCATCGATAAATACGATGACGAACTTGTCTAGACATGGCATGAAAATCTTATTCATGAGATTCATGAAAATTGCTGGGGCATTGGTTAATCCAAATGGCACTACAAGATATTCATGATGTCCGTATCTTGAAACAAAAGCAGTTTTCGGAACGTCTTCTTTCTTGATCTTTATCTGGTGATAACCGGATCTTAGATCAATCTTGGAAAAGACTCCCGCTCCTCTAACTTGATCAAATAGATCCTGTATTCTTGGAAGTGGATACTTGTTCTTGATTGTGACGTTGTTCGATTCTGTAGTCTCCGCACATCCTTCTTCCTCCATCCCTTTTATCTACGAAGATCACAGGTGATCCCCATGGTGAAACACTTTCTTGAATGAATCCTTTTTGTTCTAAGTCATCCAGTTGCTCCTTAAGCTCTTTCAACTCCTTGGGCCCCATCTTGTATGGTGCCTTAGCAATCGGAGCTGTTCCTGGGATTAGGTCGATAGTGAATTCTATCTCCCTATCTGGTGGCATACCAGGTAATTCCGCAGGAAACACATCCTGGAATTCATTTACTACAGGTATATCTTCTAATTTCACCTCCTTCATGCTGTTCAGCTGTAGCTCAACTTCAATCTGTGTATGTTTGTCGCCTTGGTAGATCATTCTACTTCCATCAGGACTTTTCAATGACACCGTCTTGTTTACACAGTCGATCAATGCTCCATTAGCTTCTAACCAGTTCATACCAAGAATGACATCAATGTCCTTCATCGGTAAAATGAACAGGTCCGCGTCAAACGCGCACTTATTGATCATAATGACTTGTTTTTGTTTGGCATGGGTTACTACTATCGTTCCCCCTTGAAAGTATGGTTATGGGTGTATCTAACTTAGTGCAACTAATCCCATGTTTGATGATGAATTGTTGAGAAATGAATGATGTAGTTGCACCGGTATCAAAAAGTACTTTGCCGGGATGAGTGAGTATACGGAGCGTACCTATCACCTTTGATCGGAGTTGACCACCTCCTCCAGACTAGTGCAGTTCAGCTTGCCAAAGGGCTTCTTATTCTTCCAGCTCCCTCCGGTGTTTCCTCGATTTCCTCCTCCTCCAGATTGACCTCCTCCAGTGTTTCTCTTGGGGCAGTCCTTCAGCATGTGCCCCTCCTGGCGACAACCAAAGCATATAATCTTTGGCTTCTTACAATCTTTCGCGACATGTCCTTTGAATCCACAGGAATGGCATATAATCTGGTTTGCAGACTGATATCCTTGGTTCCTCCTCTGGTTGTTGTTGTTGTTGTTGTTGTTGTTGTACCGTGGCTTGAAACTCAAGCTGGTATTGGGCTTGTTACTAACAAACCTCTTAGGCTCAAACTTGGCCTTCTTCCTCTTCTCTTCTTGTAGTTGTTTGAAGTCATCTTCAAGAGTGATGGCTGCATCCACCAACTCTTGGAATTCCGTTGCTCTCATCATACGTAGCTGTACCTTGAACTGGGGACTTAACCCCTTCAGAAACCTCTTCTTTTTCTTGTCCTCGGTGTTGACTTCTTCAACAGCGTACCGGGACAGCTTTGAGAACTCCCTGACATATGTCAGGATTGCCTTGTCCTTCTGCTCGAGATTTTCAAATTCTCGACGTTTGAGCTCCACAATACTTTCAGGAACATTGGATTCCCTGAACTTCCTTGCGAATTCCTCCCAGGTGAATACCTTTCCCGCCGGATAAACGGCTACAATATTATCCCACCATGATGCGGCGGGTCCACATAGCAGATGGGTAGCATAACGAACCTTCTCTTGGTCGTTACATCCAACGGTGTTGAGCTTTCGCTCAGTATCCATCAGCCAATCTTCCGCGTCCATCGGCTCGGGCGCGTATGCAAAAGATATGGGCTTGGTGTTCTGGAAGTCTGCTAAGGTGACTCCCTGATTCTCGGGTCTCTCTACCCGGTTCTGCTGCAACAAATCCTGAAAGAATTTGTTCTGCTGCTCCAGTGTTACTGTACACGCTCGCTCCTCCACCAATTTGCATGTACTGGATAAAATTTTGCTGCGTCATGGGTGGTGGTGGTGGTGGAAACTGATCTCTGGCTGCACCCTCAGCCTCTTCCTTTTGTTTTGCTTCGCGCTCCATGCGCTGCGTTTCAGTCTCGTCTCCTAGCGTTCCCGACATAACCCCCTAGTTCTGCAACACAAGATGATACTCATAATTACTCCATGCGCAAGTTTTCTGAGCTCAACTTTGTGCACAGAACTAGTCACGCAATGGAAATCAAGAAGCAAATCCAAATCATACAAAACATATACCCTGTATATACATACTTAAGTGGTCTTATTACAATACTCAAGTTGATGTGAGTATGCAAACTCACTTATTAAAGTATATGTACAAATTTATACAAATATTACAAACTATAATACACGTGGTACTTGTGTATTATAGCCTCGCCTCCCTTGGTGGACTCTAGTCGATCTTCACTCCCGGTACATCCCAGGCTTCCATCCGGTCGAACGTGTCGTCCTCCTGATAGACCCTGGAACATAAGGTCTCCCCGTTGGCTGGTAATCCGAATCCGATGATGATCCTAGGGAGAAATCAGTGTTCACAAACTGATCGTTGAGTGCATCATAGTCCACCCATCGGGTGTACTCTCCTGTAGCCCCACCATAAGGGTTACCAAAACTCATACCCGACTCAACTTGTGTCGGATATCCTCCATCCACTCCTTCATTCGGGATAGCTGCAGTTCTGGGTTGTTGCGTCATCATTCATATCCCCATCATAATACACAGAAGTACTATGAGTTCCAGTATCCGATCCCCAACGCCAACCCCTGGAATTCTCGATAGGAGTCTCGGAACGCTGGTTGTTTCCAGATTCCTCTCCGCCTTCGTATCCCCCATAGGAACTACCCAGGTAGTTCCCAGGTGTAGCAGGTGTAGGTTCACGTGCAAGTGGATCAATACTGATGTAGTCACCAGCTGAATAAACTGGTGTGTATACTACATTCTCCATAGGTTCTTTCCCCCTACTCTCCTCCTTGGGTTCAGTAAATTCCTCAAGCATCGTATCAATTGCTCCTATCAGATGATGGTTCAACTGAAAGAGTAATGATATGAAGTTGCGGCTATTATCCATATACTTTGCCGCTGCTATGGGTTTGCGTTTAGCATATTTATAGTGGTTGAGCATGGGATCTTCTTCCTCCTGATTATGAGGAATATGGGAGAACTCGGAATCCATAAGCTCTTTTGTCTTATGTTCCCGTATGTCGGTTATGGCTCTCATAACAGCTATATGGTAGGCTGTGTTGGTTGTCCTAGCTTCTCCAGCTGGCATGACTACGCTCATTCCCAAAGATTCGGGAAGTCGCAGTCCTACCCTGCACTTGGCCAATACCGGTCCATCATAGAACATGTACTTCTTTACTGGAATCTGGGGATCACACCCAAATTCTAGTAACATAGCTCGTAGGATATCAGCAAGTCCTCCTTGGTATTCGTTCAGTGTGGAATCCATAACTTTCACGTTTCTTCCTGGTCGTGAACTTGCCATGTTGGCTGTAGAAATAGAAAGATTATAAGATTAGTAATAATGCATCATAATAGAGATAATAAAGAATTATCGCACTAAAAGATATGATTGTTGTATTCTCAATTGAATATACACCATATTTTTAGAGAATTCTTTACTAATCCTATTTGACTCCTAACGTTTGGTCCCATTTACTAGGTTCCAACCTAAGGTCAAAGCTTTTGCTCTGATACCAACTGTGGTGACCCTGCATACCACTGCATGTTGTAGTATGCCAGTCGTTGATATAACATTCACGAAGTACCATTCCGCAAATATTACATCCCTCAGAGTAGTACAACAGAACATAGCAGGGTCCATTACTCATTCATTGATTATTACAACTATCATACACATGTCATCTTGGAGCTCCTCTTGGGTCCGGAGAGGAATACTCCTAGGTTCGAGGCGAACCCAACTTAATTTACAATATAAGAGTCGCATTAAACTAAACATTTATTTCCTCGAGCAGCAAAATACTAAGAGTTCGGGCTGCTCGGTTACTACTACTATCGGATATCTCTAGGCTTGTTCTCCTCCGGAAGCCTCCCCGGATCCGTAGATGATGATGTAGTCTACGCCTTCAACACCTCCTGAGAGGTCTGGTTCCTCGTAGCCGATGATCTCGGCTCCTTCATTGTTGTCGTAGTCCTCCTCCAGACGATTCAGACAATCTAAGCATGGGATTTAAGAGTGGTATGAGTACGAGCGTACTCAACAAGTTCATTATAGATAAGAGGTGTTTCATGCTCTAGCTACGATATTAGACCAGAAAGTCTAATACCAATGCAGGTTTTGGTAAACATTTCTTCAAGAGATTGCTTTTATTTCAAAAAAAAACTATGTCCGTCAGCCTTCACCGGTTTACTAGAACTTCATGGAGCTCCTTTCCGGCCGCGTTCGCAGTTCCTTATCCCGGAACAGGGAGTGACAGGTCACAGTTCTTTACACTCTGCAGAGGTGTGTTGCTTTACCCATAAGAGATCTTAACCTTGATGCCAACCGGGCAGCTTTCCCGTCCACACTTCCTTCGGTGTGAGGCCCGGTATAAGGTCTAGCCAATCATGTTCCTCCGCTACCTCGCACACCCACCCTTTGTTGCATACCCCGACCCTGGGTCCTCGTCGGTCCTCTTATACCAATTAAGGATGGACCCCGACCACGACAACAGTTTGGGACTCGTTATCCAAACTCCTTCGCCGGCAGCTGCAACCCATCATAGACCACTTACCGTGGGGAATTAGAATGGGATCCCCACCCCACCGCTTGCCCAACCTGGGTCAAGTGTCTACGGTAAGCGCATCCGTTGATGTACGAGAGGTGGAAACACTTTTGACTACTCCGTCCCACTCCAGATCTTATGGTTAACACGGGTATTACGGCACAAGAATCACTGGCGACATTTGTTGTTTAATCCTAGATGGATATTAACCTTTGCAATGGAACCTCCACCATATCAACACAATCCATGGTTCCATTGCCCACCACATAGTCATATTCATAGTTATGAAAGTAGTGGTTTTGGTTTTTATGCAATAGTGATAACCATAATACTTTGCAAGTAATTTGATAGAAATACTCAAATGACATGAGCAAGTGATGAACTTGCCTGAACATTGCAAAGTTTTGCAGTTGGAAGGTGTGGACTGACCCTTGTCCTCTGCCTCTGAAAAATAGCATCATTGTCCGATAAGGGCAATGGTTAAAGAAGCAATTATGCATGATTCTATTTTTAGGGTTTGTTCCCCCCTTCCGATGTCGTTATTATTTCATGTAAGAGGTTAATACTAAGAATAATTTGAGGATACTTGATTTCAAGTAAAATACAACCTTGAAATGTTGTCAAGGTGTTTTTAAAGTCCAAATACATTAATGGACTTAATTTCATTTATAGAAAATTAGGTGTGTGATTTAAATGATTATTTAAATCATCAAAATAGGACTTACTCTTAAATGTCTTCAAAAATTCTCATAGATATTTTATTTAAATAGAGAATTTTATGCTGATCCTTTTTCATATTTTTAATTTATTTTTAAGAGCTTTTATCAATTTTCAATTGAATTTCAAAGTTTCATGTATTTGTTGATTTGTGAAAAGACTGATATACCCTTGGGCCCCACCTGTCAGGTGGCCCAACGGGTTAGATCGAACCCGAGCCACCCTTTGGGCTCGGTCGGCCCATTCGGCCTCTCCTCTCTCCTCGCGCAGTAACCCTAACTCCTCTCCTCGCTCTCGCGATGCCGTGGTCGCCGCTGCCTTCGCCGAGATTCTCCGGCCGTCTCCGGCCATCTCCGGCGATGAGATGCGGCGGATCTGGACCGCCTGGTGACGGTGCACCAGATCTACGGCGTCGATCTGGTCCTCTCCGCCTCCACTTCTCGTCCTCAACACGTCCGCTCGCAAGGCCGAGGAGTTCCGCGGCGATTCGTCGCCGCTGACGCCCCTGGCGTCACGGCGCTGCCGTGGCTTCGCCACCGAGTGCGCGAACAGCCGTGGCACCGCCATGGCCCGGCTTGGCCTGGCGCCGCCGTGCTCCGGCGCGTGCCGCCGTAGCCGCCATGGCTACACCAACCTGCTCTGCTCCAAGTAAGTGTTCCGCCGCCCTCTTTCTCCTGTGCCTTTCTTCTTCCTCCTCCAGTATCCCTGGCCATGGCTTCCCTCCTTGTGGAGGTGCTGGCCGTGCTCAGCTACTGTGCTGTTGCTTGCTGCTGCGGTATTGCCTGCGCTATTGCCATGAACTCTGATTGCTGCTGCTCTTCTACTTTGCTCTATGCACTACTGTTGCCTGCTAGATTCCTACTTTGGCATTTCTGTGATTGTTCATGAACATCCAGTGATGCTCATGACCTGCTGGCTGGCTCCTGTGATCATTATTGCTACTAGGATATCCTGTGTGTGCATAATTTTGTCCTTGGCTTGATCATTATGCATGATCCTTGTAGTATGCAAGTGCCAGTGTCTCTGTTCTTGATGCTATCTTCACCGATTATTCAAGTGTATACATTTATGATGTTCTGGCTTGTTGCTATGTGGAATTCTTGTAAATTTACAAGTGCCAGTACCCCAGTGTGCTCTTCTGTGTGCTATAATTACATGATTATGCTCAATTGAGCATTGTTACTGACTTGGCAGCTCCATCCCTTGATGGAATGCTTCTGGATACAATCATAAAATGATTTATGATTTAGTCTGTGATTCAATTGTTGCTTATCTGTGGCTGTTTAAAGTATAGAATTAATGTGGGATACCCTTGAGTGATTCTAGCTTGTCTTGGCATGCTTTAGCAGGCCCTGATGATCAGATGATCATCACATGCTTGTTGCCTGTGCCTTACTGTTGCCCTCTGTGTGATGTGTGTGCATCACACAAGCTTGGCCTGATGTGTGATGGTGCTAGCCCAAGCATCAGTTGATGCTTGCAATGATCCTTTAGATCATCTGCAAGGTTCTGGTGCTTTGAATACTTGTGTAGTTCATTTATCTGTATTAGCTTGCTTTATGAATTGGATAAATGATGTGAACTGCCTTGCAGTGATGATCATGTTAATTAATTATCTAGGGCTAGTTGGATGACAACCACTGGTTGGTACCCTAGCCCTCTACTGAACCCTACTGGTGATGATGTGTTGGCTTAAGGTTTTGGTTATGGGTTGAGGTGGCCCTGGCAGCTCCTTGATGCTGTCATGGGTAGCTCCCCCTCTCTGTGGCTTGTTGTGACTTGGTGGATACAATTCTGGCAATCCCTGTTGGGTTTCCAGTGCTATTTCTTTGTTGACAAATTAGAATAGGCACAAGTGCCTATCTGTCTGATGGTTAGCAGACCATGTAGTGCTAGATGAGTTGGAATGGCTATTTAGGATCCAATCCATGATGGATTTCTCTGGTTGTGTCACTTTGTTGACACAACCAATGTTCCCTTGGTTATTTTCCTTCTAGCCTTTGCTTTATTTACTGGCACCAAATGGTTTTGCAACCAAGTGATGATATATCCAGGATTTCCTACCCTTATTTGATTCTGTGATGCATGTGTATGCTTATTGATGAGCAAAGCATGTGTTTGCTCAGGTTTTTTTTGTGTATACCTCACTCCAGCTCCTAGAAAATGAGTGTTGGTGTAGAGGATTGCTTCTGTGTTGTTCTTGTGGTGGATTTACTTGCCCTGCTCCTCCTGTAAGCTTGCTGCTTGATCTACTCCTTGGTTTACTTCTCAACAGAAAACAGTTCCTTGCTTGAGCTGTTCCTGGATGAGAGTTATGGCTATGTGTTCTTCCTGTTCTAAGTGTTCTTGTTTTCTGATGACTTACCAAGCTGCCTGTCGATGAATGAGCTAGGGTTTGGCTCAAAAAGGTTATATATGGTGCTCTCTTGCTCTCTCTGGTCGACAGCTTGGCCTGGTCATTTTGGTGACTCTCCCTGGCTGTGTATGTGCTGGTGGACATGCACACTGCCTTGTGAGCTGCTTGTGTAGTTCCTGGTTGGAACTTGGTCCATTTGGTGGATCAGCTCGGCTGATCTTGATAATATCCTCTCAACTTCACATTTTCTTGCTAACCTGCCAAGTGGCAATGCCACTTGGCATAACACTTGTCTTTGTCTTTGTTTGTGTGATTACAGGGAACAATGTGATGCTCTGGATGAAGATCAAGATCCTCTTGGCAAGATCTCCATGATGATCATCTTGTGTAGTTTAGGATAGATCATTAACTTGTAATTTTTCTTTATTTTTCTTTCTTCTATTCTGCCCATTTATGTAATGTGTTGTATTAATCATTTATTTCACTTATGAATATTGTAATGACAATGTAAATTGTGTGATGATCAATAAAGCTCAAAGTTTTCTCTAATGAGCTTTACTTTATTATAATTGTTCATATTGTTTATTATTGTTTAATTACTTAATGAATTTCCTCATAATTGACTTATTTAGGGTTATTATTTAATGTTTGAATTCAAATTCAACATTGGTTTAAATTCAACCATGTCACTTGTCAAGAATTCAATCATACAACTCTCCCCTCTCTTCTTAAAACCCTAAACTAATGAAGTGAGATGCAAGTTTGTCGCACTCTCGAAACCCTAACCCTGTAAGGTGTCGAGAGAGAAACTTGTCCCCCTTCGATGCAGTTTTTGTTTAAAAGCGCGAAATTTCCCCAGAATTTACTATGCAATGCACATCCCTTTCTAAAATCTACCCCTCGATTGTCTCTAAACCTGGGACATTACAGGCGGCGCGGCCCAGGCCCTGGCCGCGCCGGCCTAGTGTGTGGGCCCCTCGCGTTGCCCCTAAACCTACCTCTTCGACTATAAGAAGCCTTCGTCGATAATAACTCCAGTACCGAGAGCCACGATACGGAAAACCTTCCAGAGACGCCGCCGCCGCCAATCCCATCTCGGGGGATTCAGGAGATCGCCTCCGGCACCCTGCCGGAGAGGGGAATCATCTCCCGGAGGACTCTTCACCGCCATGGTCGCCTCCGGAGTGATGAGTGAGTAGTTCACCCCTGGACTATGGGTCCATAGCAGTAGCTAGATGGTCGTCTTCTCCTAATTGTGCTTCATTGTTGGATCTTGTGAGCTGCCTAACATGATCAAGATCATCTATCTGTAATGCTACATGTTGTGTTTGTTGGGATCCGATGAATAGAGAATACTATGCTATGTTGATTATCAATCTATTATCTATGTGTTGTTTATCATCTTGCATGCTCTCCGTTACTAGTAGAGGCTCTGGCCAAGTTTTTACTTTTAACTCCAAGAGGGAGTATTTATGCTCGATAGTGGGTTCATGCCTCCATTAAATGCAGGACAAGTGAGAAAGTTCTAAGGTTGTGGATGTGCTGTTGCCACTAGGGATATAACATCGATGCTATGTCTAAGGATGTAGTTGTTGATTACATTACGCACCATACTTAATGCAATTGTCTGTTGTTTGCAACTTAATACTGGAAGGGGTTCGGATGATAACCTGAAGGTGGACTTTTTAGGCATAGATGCATGCTGGATAGTGGTCTATGTACTTTGTCGTAATGCCCAATTAAATCTCACAATACTCATCATATCATGTATGTGCATGGTCATGCCCTCTTTATTTGTCAATTGCCCAACTGTAATTTGTTCACCCAACATGCTATTTATCTTATGGGAGAGACACCACTAGTGAACTGTGGACCCCGGTCCATTCTTTTAATCGAATACAATCTACTGCAATACTTGTTCTACTATTTTCTACAAACAATCATCATCCACTCTATACATCTAATCCTTTGTTATAGCAAGCCGGTGAGATTGACAACCTCACTGTCACGTTGGGGAAAAGTAATTTGGTTGTGTTGTGCAGGTTCCACGTTGGCGCCGGAATCCCTGGTGTTGCGCCGCACTACACTCCGCCGCCATCAACCTTCAACGTGCTTCTTGGCTCCTACTGGTTCGATAAACCTTGGTTTCTTACTGAGGGAAAACTTGCCGCTGTACGCATCACACCTTCCTCTTGGGGTTCCCAATGGACGCGTGCTGTACGCGTATCAGTGGTGGAATTTTGAAAATCAAAGAAATGCAAAAAAGCACAAAGTGAGATTGTTGCATATAATAAAAAGTCTCAACTTTGCATGAGCATAGTTTTTGATCCAAGATGATTTTGGCATGGTGGTCTTTACCAAAATTGTTCACCTTGATGTGCTCTTGGATGAGGTGCAAAGAATTGGGAAAGTTTAGTTTGAAAAACTTGAATTGCAAGGGCTCAAAGTAGTGACCAGAATTATAATGGCAGATTTGACCATTATCATATGTGATCCCAATTTGAGTTTGAATTTGATTTGATTTATGTTTCTTTGATTCTAAAAGTTGTAATAAGTGTTTAGTAACATAATACAACTAATGGTGAAGACCAAATTGGTCTAGGGTAAAGATTTGCAAAAATGGCATAAACCATATGTGAAGGTTTTAGGGTTTTCTTATTTGATTTCTTTCTCTTTTATTTTATTTGGTTTGTGATCTTCACTTGATCACTTTAGGATTTTAGGGTTTAGCACATAAACACAATAACAATCATCATGGCATATCACTCGAATGCACAAGTCCTATGCATGGCATTATATGCAAATAAAAGTTTTTGTTGGTTCTAAATTTGGGATCTCTGGAATTCTTCTTCTTTCTTTTTATTGAAATTTGGGATGTTACAGGAGGCAAGGGCAAGAACAAGGAAAAGGACGAGGACAGTTCCGAGGCGATGGACGAGGATGACGCTTCGCCGGATCCCAAGGAGGGTTCCGCGGCTAACAAATCCAACCCCTTCGTCAAACAGAGTGCTGGTGCATACCACACCTTTCTCGGAACCCCGACAGTCTGCGTCAGCAAGTCAGCGCTCCAGATCCTGAACACCACAGTTCCGGCTGTGCCACAGTATGTCTGGTGGTCGGAAACTCCGTGTACGTTTGATAGGTCAGATCACCCCACCATCATTCCGAAAGAGTGCTACGCCTTGGTTGTAAGTCTCCGCATCGACGGGTATGATTTCTCCAAGTGCCTCATGGACGGTGGAGCCAGCTTGAACATCATGAACCTGGAGACTCTAGAGAGAATGCAGCTTACCAAGGAAAATCTCAAGCACATCAACACCAAGTTCCACGGCGTGGTTCCGGGTAAGAAAGCAAACTCCCTGGGCTGCATCAGACTTCTCGTGGCCTTCGGCGATGTTAATAATTTCCGCGAAGAGATGATCATGTTTGAGGTCATGCCCATCAAGAGTCCCTACCACGTCATCTTCGGCAGGCCCACCTACCACAAGTTTCACGCAAGAGCGTGCTACATCTACAACAAGCTCAAGATTCCGGGTCCCAATGGTATGATCACCATATCCGGAGACTACAAGAAAGCTCACGAGTGCAAGATAGGCGAAGCCGCCTTCGCAGAATCTGTGATATCTAGAGAGGAGCTGCAAGGCTACAGAGCCACGGTGGATCCAAAAGAGATGCATACCACCAAGAAGCAGATCTCCGAACAGAAAACTTCGTTCAAGGCCGCGATAGACACCAAGAAGATCGACCTCAAGGTAGGAGATAGCTCTAAGGAGGTGTCGGTCGGAGCCAGCATGGACCCCAAATAGGAAGACGCGCTCATCGAGTTCCTCCGCGCTAACATGGACATCTTTGCATGGCCACCTTCTGACATGTCTGGAGTACCAAGGGAACTCGCCGAGCACTACCTCGGCATAAATCCGGGGGCTAAACCGGTGAAGCAAGCTATGCGACGCTTTGGAGATAAGAAGCGCCGCACCATAGGAATGGAACTATTAAAGTTACTAAAGGCAGGTTTTGTAGTAGAAGTTATCCATATTGATTGGGTAGCAAACCCCGTCCTTGTACCCAAGAAGAATTCTGAAATACTAAGAATTTGCATCAATTACTCTAGCTTGAATAAGCATTGTCCAAAGGATCCGTTCCCCTTGCCGCACATTGACCAAGTCATTGATTCGACGGTAGGGGCGGAACTTCTGTGTTTTCTTGACGCATATTCCGGGTATCATCAGATCCGGATGAAGAAGTCCGACCAAAAGGCGACCTCGTTCATCACACCTTTTGGCACTTACATCTATGTCACCATGCCTTTTGGTTTGATAAATGCAGGTGCCACTTACCAGCGTAGGATGCAGCAGTGCTTGAAGGACCAGATTGGCCGGAACGTACACGCCTACGTCGACGACATCGCGGTCATGACCCGGAAAGGATCTGACTTGATCAGCGACCACACAGAAACCTTTGAGAACCTCCGAAGGTACAAGATGATGTTAAATCCGTTGAAGTGTGTATTTGGAGTACCAACCGGAAAACTCTTTGGCTTCATCGTCTCTCATAGGGGCATTGAAGTTAACCCGGAAAAAATCAAGGCAATCCTGTGCATCAAAAAGGCCAACTTGTCTCAAAGATGTGCAACAACTAACTGGTTGTGTTGCATAAATCAGTAGGTTTTTTAGCCGTCTTGGCGAGAAGGCATTACCCTTATACAAACTGCTGAAGAAAACAGACAAATTTGTCTGGGACGACGC
The DNA here is from genome assembly GCF_019359855.2 of Lolium perenne. Taxonomy (NCBI): domain Eukaryota; kingdom Viridiplantae; phylum Streptophyta; class Magnoliopsida; order Poales; family Poaceae; genus Lolium; species Lolium perenne. The sequence goes on from NC_067250.2 coordinate 25,461,838, forward strand.
AGCAGACACAACACTTCAGGGTTTGAAGGAAATACTCGTCTCCCCACCTATTCTAGCAGCTCCGGAAGAGTCAGAGCCTATGCTCCTCTACCTGGCAGCTTCCAACAAAGTTACCAGTCTCGTTATCGTGGTGGAGCGAAAGGAAGACGGTCATGAATATGGATTCCAGAGGCCAGTCTATTACATTAGCGAGGTACTGACGGAATCCAAACAAAGATATCCTTACTTTCAGAAGCTAGCCTACGGCGTATTCCTAGGTAGCAGGAAGCTGAGAGACTACTTTCAAGAGCACCCCATGACAGTCATGAGCAACGCTCCAACGCTGACGCAATAGGACGCAAAGCAAAATGGGGCATAGAATTATCTGCCTTCGACATCAATTACAAAGCCAGGACTGCGATCAAGTCCCAGATTCTGGCGGATTTCGTTGCGAATTGGACATAAGATCCGGATGCCGAACTGGAGCCAGTACCTGAAACTTGGGTCATGCACTTTGACGGATTCAAGCAGCATCAAGGCTTAGGAGCCGGAGTCACCCTGAAGTCCCCAACCGGAGAAGAACTGCAATACGTTCTGCAGATTCACTTCGAAGCTACAAACAACATGGCGGAATACGAGGCTCAACTACACGGTCTGCGCATCGCTAAGGAAATTGGGATCAAGCACATCATATGCTGCGGAGATTCCGACCTGGTGGCACAACAAGTAGCCGGAACCTGGAACGTCAGAAAATCCGTTATGGCGGCTTACAGAGACGAAGTTGATGAGATCGCCAAGTGCTTCCTCGGATATGAAGTCAAGTACTTCCGGAGAGATGATAACACAGCGGCTGATATGCTATCCAAGCTCGGATCCGGCAGGAAACCCATTCCTCCCGGAATCTTCCTTGAGCACTTACGGATACCCTCGGTAAAGGACGCTAACCGGAAAACCTAGATGTGGCAGTATCTCCGGATAAGGAGGTGATGCTAATCACTCCGGCTTGGACTAAGCCTTTTCTGGATTACCTTTTGGACCGCAATAAGTTGCCAGAGGACGAGGTCCTCGCACGACAGGTCGTCAGACGAGCAAGATCCTACACAATAGTTGATGGACAGCTCTACAAACGAAGTGCAAACGGAGTATTTATGAAATGCGTCTCAAATATGGATGGCATTGAAATCCTCAGAGAGATTCATGATGGAGACTGCGGGCATCACGCCGCTCCCAGATCCCTCGTTGCAAAAGCTTTTCGGCAAGGATTTTACTGGCTCACAGCTAAAGAAGATGCTGAGAAACTAGTAAAAACCTGCTGAGGCTATCAGTATTACGCTACTCAACCAAATGCTCCAGCTCAGGAGCTCAAGACCATCCCTATCACATGGCCGTTCGCGGTCTGGGGGCTTGATATGGTTGGGAAGTTTAAAAAACCATCTCCTGGCGGTTTTGAGTACCTTTTGGTCGATATTGATAAGTTCAGTTAGTGGATCGAGGCGAAGCCAGTGAGAAAAGCCGACGGTGCTACGACACTAAAAATTTTCTGCAACCTCGTAGTGAGATATGGCATCCCACACAGCATAATCATAGACAATGGCACGAACTTTGCTCAAGGAGAATTGAAGGATTATTGTCACGGCGTAGGGATCCGACTTGACCTAGCATCTGTGGCGCATCCGCAGTCCAACGGGCAGGTCGAGCGAGCCAATGGCCTCATACTAGCCTGAGTCAAGCCTCGCCTTGAAGAACTGTTGCGTCGCGCAGCCGGAGCTTGGGCTGACGAGTTAGATGTTCTTCTGTGGAGTTTACGAACTACCCCTAACAGATCAACATGGTTTACCCATTTCTTCCTAGTATACGGATCCGAAGCAGTGCTTCCCTCTGACATCATCCACGACTCACCGCGAGTTTCCGCCTACAGCGAAGATACAGCTGATGAGGCCAGACAGCTATCTATGGACTGATCGAAGAAGCTCGGAATTTAGCTGACCATCGCTCCACCATTTACCAGCAGAAACTCCGACGCTACCACAACCGTCGAGTTCGGAATCGCTCGTTTAGGGTAGGTGACCTAGTCTTCCACCTTCGATAGGTGAAAGAGCATAAGTTGCAATCTCCATGGGAAGGATCCTTTGTTATCAGCAAAGCGCTACACAACGGATCATACTACCTCCTCGATTTCCGCGAAAAAAGGATAGACCTGCAAATTGGTACCGGAAACGAAAACGAGAGGATCCGGATGACATCTATGATGAGACAGATCGTCCCTGGAATATAGCACAACTACATCCTTTCCACACTTAGCAATTTTTTTGAATTACATACTCTGTAATAGTTATACATGATCAATGAAATAAATCATATGGTTCACTTGTTGAGTCTTTTACCTCCTTTACTTGTTCATTTTTAGATCGTGTATGTTTTCCGACTAAAACCGCAGAGCTGGATATTTCCGCCTAGACGTATATGAAAGTTGTGATTTTCAAAATCGTCCTTTAGGACGTAAGCTTAAGTTTTCTAGTGGATAAATTTTTCGTTGCGAACTCATGGATTCCTGGTAGCGACTTCCGGCACCTTGGCTGGGGGCTTGTTTCCGCGGTTATTGACGGACTGTCATTGGGCTTCGTCGCTGCAGGCGAGCGTTTCCGGCTAAAGGTCCTCCGGCTCGTGGAAGGTCAAATCAGCAAGCCGGAAAACTTAGAAACTAGCACTTGCTTTTTTAACGAACGAAACATGCATTCATATAATAAAAAGGATCGCAGGAAAAGTTTTCCGCCCCCATGCAGTTGTTTCGTCCCTAGCTACTTAAGAATATTGAAGTTATATTACAAACCCTCATTGGGGCCAAAATGATGCATTGTTTTCTCTTGCCACATGAATAAGTTTTTCACTGGCCCTTGGCCGGAGGGGAATCGCCCTCCACATCTGGTTCAGTCTCATTCTTATCTTCAGTTTCAGGCGGAGAAGATACGTCATCGTCATCACTCTCTTCATCCTCCTCACTCGGAGACGCTGCGCTGTCTTTTGACTTGCCCTTCCTGGCTTCCTTGGAGCTAGTCCAGGTGTACTGGCTTCCGTCACCGGATCCGGTAGGGCGCATCTCCGCTCCGCGTTCCTTATGAAGCTCCTCTTCAAGAGGCTCGTCATGAGGAAGTATCACCTTGTCATAAAATCTTCATGGAGGATCCTTCGGGCGATACGAGTGTCATAGCCGCTTACTGCATTTAGCAGCGCGTTGACATCTGAAGCTGGAGATACACCGGAGGTAACCCTGTCAATATCTAGATCCGGGTGGTGAGCCAGGCACATGGCCAGGGACATCACAGTAGCGCCTTGAGCTGATGAAGCTTGAAGATCTACAACCAGCTCCGGAAGAATGTCCATTCTCTGAATAAGATTGCGGACATCGCAAGTACGGCTCTTCTTGATCGCCAGATTATGGAAAATCTTCCGGCAGGTGGAGATAATGTCCTTGCAGTCATCTCCGGCAAGCTGGAGAATATCATCACGAGGAAACTAGCTCCAACGCTCTTCGTTATATCTGAGAGGCTCTGGATGAGATAATCGAAGATAAGCATAAGATTGGGTACAATGGATAAGTTCTATATGGTAAGCTCCGGATACGTACCCATGACATCTGCATTGAGTAAGTCCCAGTGTTTCTCCACAGTGTCCATGTACTTCTGGAGCCCGCTGATCTCTTTTCGCTGCTTCTGGATGGTGTCGCTGTCAACCTTTCTCTTCATGGAGAATTCGCCCTCCTTCTTGATAAGTTCAGAGTTTTTCTCTGCCAGGTGCTTTTCCGCCTGCTCCCGTTTTTGTTCCGCCTCCGCGTGCCTCGTCTCTAAAGCTTGATAAGAGGAGCGCAGGTTCTCTAGTTCAGACGAGGTTGTGGCGAGGGAGCAAGATGCACCTATTCAAAGTCAAGTTAAAATCAATGTGACATTCAGAACTTGAATTAATGGTAAGAGTGGCCAGAAACCAACCTTGAGCTTCTGCCAGCTGTTTCTTCAGTTCTGCGCTCTCTTCCTTAGCAGCTTGTTTTTTCCGCCTGGCTCAGAGTAACGTGGCGTTGCAGGGCTATATTCTTGTGCAGCTCATAGTGCAGCGCCTGCTGTTCCTGGAAATAGAAACATCACAGGAGTAAATTCCGGTTACGCTATGCAACAGTGGATCCTTTCGAAGCATTATTGTCGAAGAAGTTTCCGCCATAACGCTTGGGGGCTACTACGACACATTTAAAATCTTCTTCAGTATGAGTTTTTCTAAGTATTTAGGTACTAACTATTGACAAGTTTCCGCCTACATACTTGGGGGCTACGGGGAAGTAGCTATTGGAGATATTCCCAAGGGGCAATAATAAAGTGGTTATTATAATATATCTTTGTGTTTATGATAAATGTTTGCATACCATGCTATAATTGTATTAACCAAAACATTCAAACATGTGTGTTATGTAAACAACAAGGAGTCCCTAGTAAGCCTCTTGTATAACTAGCTTGTTGATTAATAGATGATCATGGTTTCGTGATCATGAACATTGGATGTTATTAATAACAAGGTTATGTCATTGGATGAACGATATAATGGACACACACCCAAATGAGCATAGCATAATATCAAGCCATTAAGTTCAATTTGCTATAAGCTTTCGATACATAGTTACCTAGTCCTTCGACCATGAGATCATGTAAATCACTTACACCGGAAGGATGCTTTGATTATATCAAACTCCATTGCGTAAATGGGTGGTTATAAAGATGGGATTAACTATTCGGAAAGTGTCAGTTGAGGCATATGGATCAAGAGTGGGATTAGTCCATCCCGATGATGGATAGATATACACTGGGCCCTCTCGGTGGAATGTCATATGATTAGCTTGAAAGCATGTGACTAGGTCACAAGAGATGACATACCACAGTACGAGTAAAGAGTACTTGTCGGTAACGAGGTTGAACTAGGTATGGATATACCGATGATCGAACCTCAGACAAGTAAAGTATCGCGTGACAAAGGGAATCGGTATCGTATGTAAATGGTTCAATCGATCACTAAGTTATCGTTGAATGTGTGGGAGCCATTATGGATCTCCAGATCCCGCTATTGGTTATTGGTTGGAGAGGAGTCTCGACCATGTCTGCATAGTTCATGAACTGTAGGGTGACATACTTAAGGTTTGATGTTGTTTTAAGTAGATATGGAATATGGAATGGAGTTCGAATGTTGTTCAGAGTCTCGGATGGGATCTAGTACATCACGAGGAGTTCCGGAATGGTCCGGAGAATAAGATTCATATATACGAAGTCACTTTCCAAGTTTGGAAATGATCCGGTGCATTTATGGAAGACGCTAGAATGTTCTAGAACCTTCCGAAGGAAATCACCATGGAAGGTGGAGTCCCGGTTGGACTCCACCAAACCTAGCCGACCACCCTAAGGGGAAGGTGGAGTCCATGGTGGACTCCACCACCCTGGCCGGCCAAGAGGGAAGGAAAGGGAGGAGTCCCTATCCCCCTAGGTTTCACCCTTTGGTAAGTTTTTGAGTTGGACTCTTATTCGAATCTTTGGGCTAACCCTTGGGGTTCCACCTATATAATGAGGGAGAGAGGGAGGGGGGCGGCCACCACTTGAAACGCACCACACAAGGGCACCCAAGGCCGGCGCCCCCTCTCCCCAAACCCTAGCCGCCCCTCTCCTCCCACTTCTCCCTTAGTGCTTAGGCGAAGCCCTGCCGGAGATCTCCACCACCACCGACACCACGCCGTCGTGTTGTCGGGATTCCGAGGAGGATCTACTAAATCTTCTGCCTACTAGAACGGGAAGAAGGACGTCGTCATTGATACGTCTCAAACGTATCTATAATTTCTTATGTTCCATGCTAGTTTTATGACAATACTCACATGTTTTATATACACTTTATATCATTTATATGCATTTTCCGGCACTAACCTATTAACGAGATGCCGAAGCGCCAGTTCCTGTTTTCTGCTGTTTTTGGTTTCAGAAATCCTACACAGGAAATATTCTCGGAATTGGACGAAACAAAAGACCACGGTCTTATTTTCCACGGAGCTTTCCAGAAGACCGAAGGAGATACGGAGTGGGGCCACGAGGTGGCGACCCCACCAGGCGGCGCATCCAGGAAGGGGCCGGCGTCGGCCTGTGGTGTGGGGCCCTCGTGAGCCCCCCGACTCTGCCCTTCCGCCTACTTAAACTCTCCGTCGCGAAAACCCTATGACCGAGAGCCACGATACGAGAAAAGTTCCAGAGACGCCGCCGCCTCCAATCCCATCTCGGGGGATTCAGGAGATCGCCTCCAGCACCCTGCCAGAGAGGGGAATCATCACCGGAGGACTCTACATCACCATGATCGCCTCCGGACTGATGTGTGAGTAGTTCATCCTTGGACTATGGGTCCATAGCAGTAGCTAGATGGTTGTCTTCCCCTCTTGTGCTATCATGTTAGATCTTGTGAGCTGCCTATCATGATCAAGATTATCTTATTGTAATGCTACATGTTGTGTTTGTTGGGATCCGATGAATATGGAATACTATGTCAAGTTGATTATTGATCTATCATATATGTGTTGTTTATAATCTTGCATGCTCTCCGTTTCTAGTAGAGGCTCTGGGCAAGTTGATACTTGTGACTCCAAGAGGGAGTATTTATGCTCGATAGTGGGTTCATGCCTCCATTGAATCTGGGACAGTGACAGAAAGTTCTAAGGTTATGGATGTGCTGTTGCCACTAGGGATAAAACATCAATGATTTGTCTAAGGATATTTGTGTTGATTACATTACGCACCATACTTAAGGCAATTGTCTGTTGTTTGCAACTTAATACTGGAAGGGGTGCGGATGCTAACCCGAAGGTGGAATTTTTAGGCATAGATGCATGCTGGATAGCGGTCTATGTTCTTTGTCGTAATGCCCTAAGTAAATCTCATATTAGTCATCATGATATGTATGTGCATTGTTATGCCCTATCTATTTGTCAATTACCCAACTGTAATTTGTTCACCCAACATGCTATTTCTTATTGGAGAGACACCACTAGTGAACTGTGGACCCCGGTCCATTCTTTTACATCTGAATACAATCTACTGCAATCATTGTTCTCTACTGTTCTTTGCAAACAAACATCATTCTCCACACCATATGTTTAATCATTTTTTTACAGCAAGCTGGTGAGATTTACAACCTCACTGTTAAGTTGGGGCAAAGTATTTTGATTGTGTTGTGCAGGTTCCACGTTGGCGCCGGAATCCCTGGTGTTGCGCCGCACTACACTCCTCCACCAACAACCTTCACGTGGCCTTCATCTCCTACTGGTTCGATAACCTTGGTTTCTTACTGAGGGAAAACTTGCTGCTGTATGCATCACACCTTCCTCTTGGGGTTCCCAACGGGCGTGTGCTTGACGCGTCATCAGTCATCAACACCGAACGTGTGACCAAGTACGGAGGTGCTGCCCGACTGTGGCACCATCAAGATCTTCTACGCGCTTTTGAAAGCGGCAAGTGATCGACTACATCAACAAAGAGATCTAATCTCGTAGGCTTTGGAAATCTTCGAGGTTTAGTCTCATCTTCATCTCGTTTCTACCATCTACTAGATTAGATCTTGGCTTGTTATTCGTTCTTGCGGTAGGAATTTTTTTGTTTTCTATGCTACGAATCCCAGCTGTGGTATCTGAGCCGTGTCTATGTATAGATTGGTTGCACGAGTAGAACACAATGGTTTTGTTGGCGTTGATGCTTTTGTTGTTTTTAGTTAGTGTACTTTGTATCTTGCGGGATGGTGGGATGAAGCGGCCCGGGCTAACTTTACATGATGACCTCGTTCATGAGACTTTCTCCACGCTCGACATGCAACTTGTATTGCATAAGTGGCTTTGCGGGTGTCTGTCTCTCTCACCATAGTGAAGATTCAATCTACTCTTTCTATTGACAACACTAGTATCACCGTTGTGGTTCATGTTCTTAGGTAGATTGGATCTTACTCGAAAACCCTAAACCACGTAAAATATGCAAACCATATTAGAGGCGTCTAACTTGTTTTTGCAGGGTTTGGTGATGTGATATGGCCATGATATGATGATGAATATGTATGAGATGATCATTATTGTATTGTGGCAAATGGCAGGAGCCTTATGGTTGTCTTTATATTTCATGTTGAGGTATTATTTCAAAGTAGTTGTAATAGTTGCTACATGGGAGAACAACCATGAAGACGGTGCCATTGACCTTGACACTACGCCGACAATCATGGAGATCATGACCGTTGATGATGGCGATCATGTCTGTGCTTTGGAGATGAAGATCAAAGGTGCAAAGACTAAAGGGCCATATCATATCACATATGAATTGCATGTGATGTTAATCCTTTTATGCATCTTATATTGCTTAGATCGCGACGGTAGCATTATAAGATGATCCGTCTCACTAAATATCAAGATAATAAAATGTTCATCCTTAGTATGCACCGTTGCTAAGACTTGTCATTTCGAAGCATCATGTGATGATCAGGTGTGATAGATTCTACATGTGCATACAACGGGTGCAAGCCAGTTTTGCACACGCGGATACTAAGGTTGCCTTAACGAGCCTAGCATGTACATACATGGTCTCGGAACACGGGATACCGAAAGGTAGAGCATGAGTCATATGAATGATATGATGAACACTTTGAGTGTTTGCCTTTGAAGCTATATCTTTTCTTGTGAAGATCGGACTTGGTGTAGTGGATTTGGTTCGTGTGATCACTAAGACAATGCGAGGGATGTTGTTTTGAGTGGGAGTTCACCTAGTTAATTTAAGAATTAAAATTGAACTCAATTTATCATAAACTCAGTCTAAACTCTTTGCAAATATGTTGTAGATCATGGCGGCCCCCATCATCAATTTTAACTAGTTCCTAGAGAAAGAAAAGCTTAAAAGCAATGGTAGAAACTTCACTGATTGGTTCCGTCATGTGAGGATTTTCCTCACTGGTGGAAATCTGCAGTATGTGCTCGAAGCACCGCTAGGTCCACCACCACCACCTGCAGTATCTGAGGATGTAAAGAATGTTTACGAGACTCGGGTAACTCGGTACTCCCAAGTTCAGTGTGCCATCCTGTGTAGCCTAGAGGCGGAGCTCCAAAAGCGTTTTGAGCACCACGACCCTTATGAGCTGGTCCATGAGCTAAAAGCTATCTTTGAAACTCATGCGGCCGTGGAAAGCTATGAGGCCTCAAAAGACTTCTTTGGTTGTATGATGGAAGAGGGTAGCTCCGTTAGTGAGCACGTGCTCGCTATGTCCGGGCATGCGAAGAAGCTCAGTGACTTGGGGATAGTGATTCCTAACCAACTGGGTATTCATCGTGTACTACAATCACTGCCACCTAATTACAAAAACTTTTTGATGAACTACAACATGCAGAACATGAACAAAGAGTTACCTGAACTCTTCTCCATGCTGAAATCTGCTGAGGTAGAGATACAAAAAGAAAACCAAGTGTTGATGGTCAACAAGACCACCAGTTTCAAGAAACAGGGCAAACCTAACAAGGGAAACTTCAAGAAGGGCCGCAATAAAGTTGATGCGCCTCCTGAGAAGCCTAAGGCTGGCCCTAAACCTGATACTGTGTGCTATTACTGCAAGGAGAAGGGGCACTGGAAGTGTAATTGCCATAAATACTTGGCTGATATGAAGAGCGGCCTTGCCAAGAAGAAAGGTATATTTGATATACATGTTCTTGATGTCTATCTTACTGGTAATCGTAGTAGTGCCTGGATATTTGATACTGGTTCGGTTGCTCACATTTGTAACTCGAAATAGGAACTACATAATAAACGAAGCCTGGCGAGGGACGGGGTGACGATGCGCGTTGGAAATGGATACAAGGTCAATGTGAACGCCGTTGGCACGGTCCCTCTACATCTACCTTCGGGATTAGTTTTAAACCTTAATAATTGTTATTTGGTGCCTGCGTTGAGCATGAACATTATATCTGGATCTTGTTTAATGCAAGACGGTTATTCATTTAAGTCAGAGAATAATGGTTGTTCTATTTATAGTAATAATATCTTTTATGGTCATGCACCTGAGATGAATGGTTTATTCTTGTTAAATCTCGATAGTAGTGATACACATGTTCATAACATTGATGCTAAGCGAATTAAATTGAATGATAATTCTACTTATATGCGGCACTGTCGTCTTGGTCATATTGGAGTGAAGCGCATGAAGAAACTCCATTCCGATGGACTTCTTGAGTCACTTGACTTTGAGTCACTTGATAGATGCAAAGCATGTCTAATTGGAAAAATGATTAGGACTCCATTCTCTGGTACAATGGAGCGAGCTACAGACTTGTTGGAAATCATACATACCAATGTGTGCGGACCAATGAGTGTAGCATTGCGCGGTGGTTATCATTATGTTCTAACCTTCTCAGATGATCTGAGTAGATATTGGTATATTTACTTTATGAAACATAAGTCCAAAACTTTCGAGAAGTTTAAGGAATTCCAAAGTGAAGTAGAAAATCATCGTAACAAGAAGATTAAGTTTCTGCGTTCTGATCGTGGAGGCGAATATCTGAGTTATGAGTTTGGCATGCATTTAAAGAAATGCGGAATACTTTCACAGTTGACAATGGTGTGTCCGAACATCGTAATCGAACTCTCTTGGATATGGTTCGATCTATGATGTCTCTTACCGATTTTCCATTACCGTTTTGGGGTTATGCATGAGAGACAGCCGCATTCACTTTAAATAGGGCACCATCTAAATCCATTGAAACGACACCGCATGAATTATGGTTTGGAAAGAAACCTAACATGTCGTTCCTTAAAGTTTGGGGTTGCGAAGCTTATGTAAAGAAGTTACAACCTGACAATCTAGAACCCAAGGCGGAGAAATGCGTCTTCATAGGATACCCTAAAGAAACAATTGGGTACACTTTCTATCACAGATTCGAAGGAAAAATCTTTGTTGCCAAGAACGGATGCTTTCTTGAGAAGGAGTTTCTCACTAAAGAAGTGACTGGAAGGAAAGTAGAACTCGGCGAGGTTACTGAGTCTTCTCTCATAGATCATAGTAGCGCAGTGCTGAAAGATGTTCCTGTACAGCCTACACCGATAGGAGAGGAAGCAAATGATGATGATCAGGAAATTTCGAACGAGGAAGCTACTGAACCTCGCAGATCGACGAGGGAGCGTACCACTCCTGATTGGTATGATCCCTGTCTAAATGTCATGATTGTGGATAACAATGATGAAGACCCTGCGACGTATGAAGAAGCAATGATGAGCCCAGATTCCAACAAATGGCAAGAAGCCCTGAAATCCGAAATGGGATCCATGTATGATAACCAAGTATGGACTTTGGTAGACTTACCTAATAGTCGCAAGGCTATCGAGAATAAATGGATTTTCAAGAGAAAAACAGATGCTGATGGTAATATTACTGTCTATAAATCTCGACTTGTCGTGAAGGGGTTCCGACAAATTCAAGGAGTTGACTACAATGAGACTTTCTCACCTATAGTGAAGCTAAAGTCTGTGAGGATTTTGTTAGCAATAGGTGCATTTTTCAATTATGAGATTTGGCAGATGGATGTCAAAATGGCGTTCCTTAATGGTGACATTGAGGAAGAGTTGTATATGGTACAACCCAAAGGTTTTGTCGATCCTAAAAATGCTGACAAGGTATGCAAACTTCAGCGTTCCATTTATGGACTGAAGCAAGCATCTCGGAGTTGGAACCGACGCTTTGATAAGGTGACAAAAGACTTCGGGTTTATACGGACTCATGGTGAGGCCTGTATTTACAAGAAAGTGAGTGGGAGCTCTGTAGCGTTCCTGATATTATATGTGGATGACATATTATTGATTGGGAATGATATAGAACTACTAAGCAGTGTTAAAGGTGATTTGAATAAGTGTTTTTCAATGAAAGACCTTGGTGAAGCAGCGTACATTTTAGGCATCAAGATTTATAGAGATGGATGAAGACGCCTAATAGGGCTTTCACAGAGTACATACTTGGACAAGATTCTAAAGAAGTTTAGAATGGATGAAAGCAAGAAAGGGTTCTTGCCTATGTTGCCAGGTAAGGTCTTGAGTAAAACTCAAGGTCCGGCTACGGTAGAAGAAAGAGAGAGGATGAACAAGATCCTCTATGCCTCAGCAGTAGGCTCTATCATGTATGCCATGTTGTGTACTAGACCGGATATCACACATGCTGTTAGTTTGACCAACAGATATCAAAGTGATCCAGGAATGGAACACTGGACAACGGTCAAGAATATCCTGAAGTACTTGAAAAGGACTAAGGATATGTTTCTTTGTTATGGCGGTGACCAAGAGCTCGTTGTAACCAGTTACACCGATGCAAGTTGGAACATTGATCCTGATGTCTCTAAGTCTCAGTCTGGGTACGTGTTTATATTGAATGGTGCTGCAGTAAGCTGGATGAGTTCCAAGCAGTACACGGTGGCGAAGTCTTCAACTGAATCTGAATACATAGCGGCTTCGGAGGCTTCATCGCAAGCGGTATGGATGAAGAGGTTCATTGTTGAGCTTGGTGTGGTTCCTAGTGCATTGGACCCATTAGTCATCTATTGTGACAAGATGGGTGTCATCACCAATGCACAAGAACCAAGGTCACACAAGAAGCTAAAGCATATCAAGCTGCGTTTTCATTCGATTCACGAGTACATCGAAGATGGTGAAGTAATGATTTGCAAAGTACACACAGATCTGAATGTGGCAGATCCGTTGACTAAAGCTCTCCCTAGGGCAAAGCATGACCAACACCAGAATCCCATGGGTGTTAGGTACCTTACAATGTAATCTAGATTACTGACTCTAGTGCAAGTGGGAGACTGTTGGAGATATGCCCAAGAGGCAATAATAAAGTGGTTATTATAATATATCTTTGTGTTTATGATAAATGTTCGTATACCATGCTATAATTGTATTAACCAAAACATTAATACATGTGTGTTATGTAAACAACAAGGAGTCCCTAGTAAGCCTCTTGTATAACTAGCTTGTTGATTAATAGATGATCATGGTTTCGTGATCATGAACATTGGATGTTATTAATAACAAGGTTATGTCATTGGATGAATGATATAATGGACACACACCCAAATGAGCATAGCATAATATCAAGTCATTAAGTTCAATTTGCTATAAGCTTTCGATACATAGTTACCTAGTCCTTCGACCATGAGATCATGTAAATCACTTACACCGGAAAGATGCTTTGATTACATCAAACGCCATTGCGTAAATGGGTGGTTATAAAGATGGGATTAAGTATTCGAAAAGTGTGAGTTGAGGCATATGGATCAAGAGTGGGATTTGTCCATCCCGATGACGGATAGATGTACTCTGGGCCCTCTCTGTGGAATGTCATCTGATTAGCTTGCAAGCATGTGACTAGGTCACAAGAGATGACATACCACGGTACGAGTAAAGAGTACTTGTCGGTAACGAGGTTGAGTATGGAGATACCAATGATCGAACCTCGGAAAAGTAAAGTATCGCGTAACAAAGGGAATCGGTATCGTATGTAAATGGTTCAATCTATCACTAAGTTATTATTGAATGTGTGGGAGCCATTATGGATCTCTAGATCCTGCTATTGGTTATTGGTCGGAGAGGAGTCTCGACCATGTCTGCATAGTTCATGAACTGTAGGGTGACACACTTAAGGTTTGATGTCATTTTAAGTAGATATGGAATATGGAATGGAGTTCGAATGTTGTTCGGAGTCTCGGATGTGATCCAGGACATCACGAGGAGTTCCGGAATGGTCCGGAGAATAAGATTCATATATACGAAGTCACTTTCCAAGTTTGGAAATGATCCGGTGCATTTATGGAAGGCGCTAGAATGTTCTAGAACCTTCTGGAGGAAATCACCATGGAAGGTGGAGTCCCGGTTGGACTCCACCAACCCTAGCCGACCACCCTAAGGGGAAGGTGGAGTCCATGGTGGACTCCACCACCCTAGTCGGCCAAGAGGGAAGGAAAGGGAGGAGTCCCTATCCCCCTAGGTTTCATCCTTTGGTAAGTTTTTGAGTTGGACTCTTATTGAATCTTTTGGCTAACCCTTGGGGTTCCACCTATATAATGAGGGAGGGAGGGGCCGGCCACCACTTGAGCCGCGCCTCCCAAGGGCACCGAAGGCCAGCGCCCCTCTCCCCAAACCCTAGCCGCCCCCTCCTCCCACTTCTCCTGTAGTGCTTAGGCGAAGCCCTGCCGGAGATCTCCACCACCACCGACACCACGCCCTCGTGCTGTCGGGATTCCGAGGAGGGTCTACTACATCCGCTGCCCGCTGGAACAGGGAGAAGGACATCGTCATCAACACCGAACGTGTGACCGAGTATGGAGGTGCTGCCCGACTGTAGCACCGTCAAGATCTTCTACGCGATTTTGAAAGCGGCAAGTGATCGACTACATCAACAACGAGATCTAATCTCGTAGGCTTTGGAAATCTTCGAGGGTTAGTCTCATCTTCATCTCGTTGCTACCATCTACTAGATTAGATCTTGGCTTGGTATTCATTCTCGCAGTAGGATTTTTTTTCTATGCTATGAATCCCATCAGTACCTTCTGCTTGCAGAGGAGATGGTCGCAGAATTGACCGACCTCCTTCTTGAAGTTCTGAATCTCCGACGATTCAGCATCAGGCTTCCCCCAGGCATTGCTCAACATGGGGTTGAGTAGATCTTGTTCCAGATCCCACTTTTCCGTCTCAGTAAGCTTGTTGAAAAACTTGGTTGCGTAAGCCTTGGGGGTGGAGGTAAGGTCGGTCGGATCACCGAAGTTCTTTGGAAAATCGACTGCATCACTAGACGTAGCTTCAGCCTTTCCGGAAGAGTTAACTTTCGCCTCTTCCTGACCCTGTACTTGAGCTTCTTCAGGAGCGGGTTGCTTTGTTCCGGAGCTCTCTCCACCCACCTTTTCGCTACTCACTGGAATTATTTCCCCTTGAGTTTCGGTAGCAGGAGGGGGAGAAGGCTCAGCTCGGGGCGGAGACAGTTGGGGAGTAGCATGTGAAGTGCTTGGCGGAGCTAGCGTAGGAGAACCAACAGCCGGAGACTTTTTCATGTATTTGGTGATAGGTTTTTAGACGTTGGTCCGCGTGGTGGTAGTCGGGTTCCTATAAGCAAGTGAAGGAAATAAGTAACAAGTTGTACAAGTTAAAAAAGAAGCATCAAGCTCAGAAACTTACGTAGCGCCGGGAATGATTGGACGCGACCTTTTCCCTGCTGTGGTCAGCAGTTTAAGGCGCTCGCGCTCCGCCTTCCATGAGTCGAGTGGAGGGGGCTTAGTCTTGGCCTTTCTGACGGAGGCCATGCCACTAGCTCCGGCTTCGGAGCCGGAAAGCCTGGCCCGGGGACGCTTGGTGGGTCGAGGGGCAGCCTTCATGGGTGCTTGCTCCTCTTCCTCATCATCGTCCTCCGGATCCTCCTCCGCTGCTTCGCCGCTGACGGGAACTCGGAGTATGGTGCGGAAGTCTTCCTCCACCAAAGTATCGAGCTCAAGAAGAAACCAAGAATAAGTTAGAACACTTCACAAAATGAGAAGTTAAAAATAGCAAAATTACAAATGCTTACCGGAGGGCACTGGTCATTGGTCTTGATATCCTTCACTAATTCCGGGACCGGTTGGCGTCAACCAATCTTCACAAGTGTCTTGATTCTCCTCTTGAGAGAATCCGCTCGCAAGTCGTGGTGGGTAACTCGGAGAAGGTCATCCGCCCTAGTATACGCGCAGATTAAGCGCGCATTATACCGCAGCGGCTGGATCCAGTGAGAAAACCAGCTCAATGTGAGCTCAGTTCCGGATAGCCCATCATGGACTAACCAAGAAATCCTTCGAGCAGCCTTCTCCAAGATTGGGAACTGAGCGAGGGTGGGGACGAAGCTCCAGCTGTCACGTTCTTCCGGAGGCTTGTTGATGAATTTGGGCAGCCCTTCGTGGACACCCGGAACTGTGATATTCTTCACGTAGAACCATCCGGCATTCCAGTACCGGACGAACTCATGGGAGGAGTGAGGTGGATACATCCGGCCAGGTCGGAGCATGAAGGTCATGCTCCCGCAGTTCACCATGGCCTTGTCCTTCGTTTCTTTCTTCACTCGGAAGAAAAACTGCCATAAGCGGACGTTCGGATGAATTCCGAGATGCCCTTCGCAGAGCGTCACGAAGTTCAAGAGGAGCAAATATGAGTTCGAACTGATGTTGTGAGGCTGAAGTACGTAAGTGGAAAGGATGGAGAGGAAGAATTCCGAGCAGGGGAGCGATAGACCACGCTCTACCCAGGATTTTGTCAGGACTCGTTCGTCCGCGTCTGGCTTGGGGGTGACGGAGTCTCGCATGAAACTCCATTGCGGAGATATCATGCCCTCGCTTTGGAGGTCCCTCAGTTCCGAATCCTTGGTCTCTCAAGGCCACCACTGTCCTTTCTCGCCCTCTCGGATCCGGGCCTTGGAAGCTTTCTTCGTTTCCGCTTCCTGCACTTTGGCTGCCATCCTTGCTTGGCCCTCGATTTCTTCTTGGATCTCTTTGAGGGTGGGGATCTGGCCTAGTGCGTTGCTGGAAGATGCGGAGAAAGGTTGAGCTAAGCGTGTGTCGGAAACATGTGGTGGAATGCTAGTGCTTCCGGGAAACTTGGTTCTTTTGAGCTTGAGTCCGGACTATTTGGTGAACTATCAGTATATCTAGGTGCACTAGTGGACATTTTTCCGGCTGCATGCATATGATGAAACTGTTTAAGTAGCCGGAAACTAAGCTAATCTACACTACTTCATCGTCTACGGGTCCGGCGAACGTAGCTTCAATGGTGTGGCGGTTCCCCGTCGTGCCGACGAAGATGAGCTCGTCGGACTTGGTGCGTTGAGCCCCGGATAACCACGGATCGGCGGCGGAGGAGTTTTCCCAATCAAATGTGGTGATCTCAGGTCGAGGACGGCCTTGGAGCGGCGGCGGAGGATGGTCTCCGTGCGTAAGTTCGCCGGAGTTCAGATCCGGTGGGTGGCGCTGCGGGAGGAAGAAGATGAAGTGGACTTTGCGGTGAAAGAATGGAGAAGTTACCGACGCAGTGGGTATGTATAGGCCACGCGCGGAGATTCGTGAGCCGGATCCAATGATGGAAACGGAACGGTCACACCGTTGGATGACCACCACGTGTCTTAGGTTAAAACAGTGAAATCGAGGCAGCGGTAACTAGAACTGGGCAAGCTCCGAAATTTCTGGCAGAAGATTTGCATCTCCAAAAATTTAGCACGGGAAAAAGGAATTTCAGTTCAATGCGCGTGAAAGATCCGCTGAAGATATCGTTATAGAAGGACAGTGATTTCCGGTTGAATGAAGTCGGAAACAAGAAAAGTTTTGGAAGCTCTTCAAGATTCTCTTAGGATCCGAGTTGAATGAAGTCAGAGGAATGATGAATCTCGGAGAACTTCGGGGCTACTGTTGTGGGTATATCAATGGCATGGCCTAGATCCGGCAAGCCCGGGTGGCCCACAGACGGTGATGTGGCATGTGGCCCATCGGGTGGCCCAGTTGCTGTAGATCGTGATGGATGAAGTCCAGCCCAGGAGCAAGGAGCCGGATCTTAACCGACCTACGAAGGAGGCCGGATCCGTGAAGGCCCATGAAGAGTCCGGATCCAGTACGGCCTTGATGGAAGGCAGATCCTTGACGTACACGGCAAGATATTGAATAGTAGTTAGGTAACTTGTATTCCAGATAGGTCTCTCCAATGTAAACCCTAGATCCGTGAGGCCTTTATAAGCCGGATCCTGGGAGCCCTAGCGGCACAACCACAACTCATTGTAACAACGCAAAAGCGCCCAAATAATTCCAGACAAGCAGCAGTAGGCCCTGTCTTCGAGCAGGTGTTCCGAAGCTGGGTAAATCGCGTACCACCATCCCGAGGACTCTCCGCCCTATGGCCCCTACTTCTTCTACCCCTCGTGAGGATCCCTCCTCCGAGGTACCGTCGATTATGCAACGACACATGTCGTGTAGTAGTGCTTCATACTCTGCTTCATTGTTTGTCGACAGCGCGAAATTCATCCTTAGCACGTATGTCATTATGTCATGTTGTGGAGAAAGTAATACTACTCCAGCTCATGCGCCTGTACTTCGCTTCGAGCCATCGAAATACATTGTCCATGAACCCGACATATCGGGTGCAGCCAGAATTTGCGGCTGAATCCAATCGACAAAGAAGTCAGGAAGGATCTGAGACTTGATGGTTGTTCGATTTACGTAAGATATGTCATATGGTGCTAATTCGATAGTCCATTGAGATACTCTGCCTATGGTATCTGGATTGGTGAGTATGTTCTTTAATGGAGCTTCAGTGACAATGATTATCAGATGTTCATCGAAGTAGTTCCGTAGTTTCCGTGTTGTTCTCCATATGGCATACGCCAGCTTCTGGTGGTCAGGGTACCGCTGCTTCGCCGGTGTGAGTACCTCGCTGAGGTAGTAGGCGGGGAACTGCACACCGTTAACTTTTCTTGCTTTCGAACGCTCGACTATGAGCACAGTGCTGACGACTTCACAGGTTGCAGCGATATAGAGTAGCTTCGGGTCCTTGTCATGTGGAGTTACAAGAACCGCGGAAGTCGATAAAACTTTCTCTAGATTGTCGAAAGCTTCTTGTGCTTCGACAGTCCACTCGAACTTCTCTGATTTCTTCATCAATTGATAGAAAGGCAATGCCTTTTCTCCTAACTTTGCAATGAACCTGTTGAGAGCTGCTACTTGTCATGCTAGCTGCTGCACCTGCTGCAAGTTCCTTGGTGGCTCCATATCGAGGATGGACCTGATCTTCAGAGGATTCGCCTCTATCCCTCAAGCTAAAATAAAGTACACGAGTACTTGACCTCCTAGTACTCCGAAAAAGCATTTCTTCGGGTTCAGCTTTATCTTGTAGCGATCGAGGTTGTCAACGGTTTCTCGCAAGTCGTCGATCAATGTGGCGGTGTTTCGGGTCTTGACGACGATGTCATCGATATAGACCTCGATGTTCCGGACAATCTGCTCCCCAAGGTAGGCTTGCATACACCGTTGATTGGTTGCACCCGCGCTTTTAATCCGAAAATCATGATGTTGTAACAGTAAACACCATGCGGTGTGATGAACGATGTTAACTCCTGGTCTTCTTCTTTGAGCTTGATTTGGTTGTATCCTGAGTAAGCATCTTGAATGGAGAGGCGACTGCAGCCTGCTGTGGAGTCGACTATCTGGTCGATACAAGGCAATGGGAAATGTTCCTTCGGACAGTGCTTGTTGAGGCTCGTGAAGTCGATGCACATGCGAAGAGCTGTCGTGTCCTTCTTCGGCACCACGACTGGGTTGGCTACCCATTTGGCCTCCTTAAGTTCCCGTATAAACCCGGCTTTGCGGAGTCAATTAATTTCATATCCAATGGATTTTCTTTTAGGTTCTGAAAAATGATGCAGTGTCTGCTGGACAGGCTTGGCTTTAGGGTCAACATTGAGGGCATGCTCAGCGAGTTCCCTGGGAATACCTGGCATGTCTCATGGCTCCCATGCAAATATTTCCCAGCGCTCACGGATGTACTCGATGAGCACGCCTTCCTATTTGACAGAAAGATCTGCCAATGCGTTGATCATCTTCTTCGGGTCAGAGGGATGCACTTGATGTTTCTTTGCTTCTTTGGTGGCATCAAACTCGTTGAACCTTGTGTTCCGATTATCGGCAGGTGACTGTGTATGATCAGTAAGTACGTCCAGTGCATTGAGCTCTTCCTTGACTCTAAATTTGGAGGCGATCTTCTGAAAATCCTTATCACAGTTATCGGAACGAGAAAAACTTCCGTGAACAGTTATTGGCATGCCATTGTTGCCTGGCATCTTAAGCTTTAAATACGTGTAATGAGGAACTACCATAAACTTGGCAAATGTTGGTCGATCGAGGATGGTGTGGTACTGTAATTCCCAATCTACTACGTTGAACTCGAGTCTTTCCTTCATGAAGTTGCTGGGTGTACCGAAGACAACGTCCAACGAAATCTTGCCGAGGGGATATGCGGGTCGGGTCGGGATGATACCATTGAAACCAGTGTCAGATTCTTGCAACATTTCGGTGGTTAAGCCAATCACCTTCATTGTGCTGGCGAACAGGAGGTTCAAACCGCTTCCTCTAGCCATAAACATTTTTCTCATGTTATATCCTCCAATCTGTGCTTCGAGTACCAAGGCGGCGTGCCCCAGCCTTGGCACAACTGTCGAATGATCTGCTTTGCCAAACAGAAGGCTTTGATCTGACCAATCGATGAATTTGGGCACATCTACCGTGAAAATTTCTTGGCTTCTCTCTTTGAAAAAATAGCCTTGTGAATCATGTTCACATGCCCTCGAGTGATGGGGTAAACTTTGGCAGGTACATAGATATCGTCAAAAACGGGATAAACTTCGGTCGGTATGTAGATATCATCAGTTGGTAAATATCACGGTTGTGCTTAGGCAACCGCTCTTTTCCTTATCGGATGCACCGTTGCTTATGCATTGGATCTCAACTCCTCACACAACCTGTGAATATCGAGGAACTTCCGACAGTCCTTGAGCAGATGCGACGCCTTCTCGATATTATCCTTCGGGTCAACATAAGCATGCAAGTAACACGGGCCAACACGTTGTTCTGCTGCCGGTAAATAAGGTGCTTGGGAGAGGCGATCGTTTCAGCCACGACTTCTGGCTAACTGCACGCGGTGGCATACTTCACCTTGCTGATGGGGACGGCTTACAGCTTGGTCGGTTGCCTCGTAACGAAGATCCCTTCTCCTCTTCCGGCGCTCCTGCCTACTTTCAGGGTCAGCAAAATTTGTTTGAATGCTTATGCTATTGTTACTGATCGAGCATGGCGAATCCCCTGCGCCTAGTGAAGGTACGACGATTGTTGGGGTTGAAGTCCTTTCTAGATCTGGCACGTTTGAGCCCGGAAGTCGAAGGAAACCTCCGGAATCAACGACAAAGTGAACGCCGCTGAATGTTGAGTCCATATCGCTGCGTAACCCCGAAAGGATTGGACGCGGTGCATCGTTGTGCGGAGTGAACTCGAAGGATCCGCAACGGACCGGGTACCTCGAGCTTGGAATCATTGGTGATGATGGTGTCAGTGAGGACGACACGAACGCATCCGATGTGACTGGTGCAGCCGATGACATGCCTTGTGCCGACAGATTTCCCACAGACGGCGCCAATTGTCGGGGGTTCTCCCCGGCAATGCCCACCATGAGGGGCTTAGGATTGATGGAATCCTGCAGGCTAGCACGAGACATCGGTAACCAAACAAACTGGGAGAGAGATTTACCCAGGTTCGGGGCCCTCGATGAGGTAAAACCCTTACTTCCTGCTTGTTTGATCTTGATTATCGAAAGTATATCTGGTTACAATGGGGTAGCCTATGGGCCATGGTATACTCACCGAGACGCAAGGGTTCTAAGCTCTAGATTCGATCTGGCGGTGGTTCTACGTGTGTTAGTTGTGTTCCGACAGATCCTCTCCTGGCCTTTATATAACAGGCCAGGTCTCGAGAGATCTGTCCGGATTCGACTAACGTACAAAGAGGCATAGTCTAAATCTTCCTTGTATCGTATCTTCTTGCCTTGTTCGTCAAGAATCTTCCTTCAGATGAGTCGACGCATAAGCCCACTTCGGATGTTAGGTAATCTTCATGGGCCCCTGATTGGGCTGGTGGAGGTAGCCTAACGTTGGTTACCTGAAGGGTAATGCCCACATCAAGTGGAGTGTACAATCCATGCCACAAAAGGGTGGTTTTGCCACGCCACTCCTAAGGTTTTTTGTGCTAGTTTTTTTTTGATCTTTCACGGATTTGAGGGTGATTGGTTAAGAACACGGTGGCAAAGAATGTAATTGGGAATCTACAACATAAAATCAATGCCACACACGCACATTCACAAATTTTCCTTGTTGGCCCAGTTCACCAACTCAATATAGTCCACAAGCAAAAGATCAAAGGTAGAATAGCAAGTGAAAAGATTTCCAAGCAAGGGATAAAATTCTAGAATGGGGAAAATATCACGAGTTGTAGAGCTGCAAAGCAAAAGACCAAAGCTAGAATTGCAAAGCAAGAGACCAATTGTGATAAAATTCACAAAAGAATAAAGATCCACTCACACAAAGGAGTTTTGATATAACTCAAAAATTTACTGTCTAAGAGAGGGGGTTCCCACACGGGAGACAGACATAAGCCTAGTTCATCATCATCTCTAGTCTAGGTCAAAAATGGGGACAAGGTTTTTTATAGGTCAGCCACGAGCTAGGGGTAGTTTAGGCATAAAATTAGCATAAAGGGGATACATGGGTTGAGGCCCAGATCAGAAACCGAGTGGCACATTCACTTAGGATGGATACTCCGATCCTGGTCTTCACTAGCCGGAGACTTAATTTGGTTTGAGGACTCCAGGGAGTCTCCGAACTAGATGTGGAGAGGCACCAGCCAGGTGGGCAGATGACATAGGCATCCCCAATGGGCCTGCCGAAGATGGTACCCGGGGTTTACTGGAGGCCCACAACTCGAAGAATAAGAAGAATCGGAAGCCCAAGTTATTGTTAAGGAAAGCTAGTGTTGTATTAGGAAATAATACTTGTAATCTGGCGGGATGGGTTGGAAACCCTCCCGGACTCTATAACTTGTGTATTACGAATCTCTCGGCTCCGCCTCCTATATAAGGGGGAGTCGAGGGACAAAGAAAGGATCGATTCATTGTCTCATGAAACCCTAGTTTTCATATCGTCGAGCACTTTTCGGCTAAAACCTTCGAGATCTACTTGCCCTCTACTTCCAACTAAAACCCTAGTCTACAACTTGTAGGCATTGATAAGTTAATTCCTTGTCAATTGGCGCCGTCTGTGGGAATTAGAGGTGTCAAGGATCTGATCTCGATGGCACGTTCAAGATCGTCGACTTCGTCAACTGCAAGCAACGCAATGGATAGAGGTAAACAGATTGAAACTGGTCTAGTTGATTTTGTTCCTCACCCGCCCTCCCGTTTGGATGCATATGCGTATCTGGAGGAGCCCATGGAGATGACGTTCGGAAAGTTCCACTTCCGCGTCGAGAAAGAAGGAGCGTATCGTCTCGAAATTCCGATCTCGTCGGGATTATCGGCGGTCGATTCCGATTTTTCGAGTTCAACATCGTCAATCGAGTCAGGTGACGAGGAGATTTCATCGCCACGCTTCATCAGCACTATGGCAAGTGAAAAACTCACCAAGATCTTCAGCGACATGTCTTTCGAGTCATCTGCGGACTACGATATAAGCGATGACTCGAGCAACATCGACAACTTCAACTTCATCGACAGATCCACTACTGTTGGAGAGGTCTTCACCAATCTCTATGATGGTGTCACCAAACCCAACAAGGTCCAGTATCCAAAATATCATCAGATTTATGCCATCGGAGAACCAAGTCGCGATCAGGAGGAGACATCAGAGGCTTTCGACGATTTGGGAAATCCATATGTCGATCCCGCTGACCTTAGGTGAGGTTTATGCACTAAATATGTCGGGCCTACACCACGTTTTAGGGTTCAACTTCCACAAGAAGCATGGGATAGAGCCGCAAGAGCTATGGATGGTACAGAACCAATGACTACAACTGCTACGTCGGAAGAATTGCAAGCGTACCAATATAGACTCGCCCGCGTTGGAAGAGAATTGGAAAAACAGACAGCAACTCTGAATAGAAGAAGGGAGGCAGCTTTCGCGTCAAGCAGGCGAAGGGCGGAGTTAAGTCGACATTCAGGAACTTCGGGAGATAGTCACAGAGAAGCTCGAAATAGAGCAAGATCTCGGTTGCAAAACATACCTGAGGCTGATAGGGAGAATCTGGTTCAAAACCTCGATATGTCCTTTATGTCGATAGACACAAGAGGGAACATTATCCCTAAGACACCAGAAGCTGGATACATGGCGACGCAAGCGTTCATCCTCGCATCCAAGCCACCTCCCGGAGATCCAAGAGAAGCATTGTACAATATGGCCATGGCAGGAGTTGGGGCCATGGGAACGGCGTTTGTAACGTCGCCTCCCAAAGGCTCAGCAAGGAAAAATAGTCCACGACCTACTGCAGCAGCACCAGGTCCCGAAAGAACAAGTGGAGCAAGAGACACAGCAGCACAGGCGCGAGTGGATAGAGCACGACAAAATAGAAAGGAACATCGGCATTCCCCAGAGATAGAGGACGAGGATATGTGTGGGCTGTCGTGCTTTACAAGGAGGGTCCGGAAAACTCGAGTCCCTTCAGGGTTTAAATTACCCGATAATTTCAAAAAATTCGACGGCCTGCAAGATCCAGAGGATTGCCTAGTCGATTATCTCAAGATGGTGAAGTTGATAGGAGGAACCAGAGCAACAGCCATGCAGAACATCCAAGTACATCTAAGTGGAGTGATGGCGTGTATTTCACACGTTCGTTGGGCAACCCCAAGAGGAAGGTATGATGCGCACAGCAGCAAGTTTTCCCTCAGAAAGAAACCAAGGTTTATCGAACCAGGAGGAGCCAAGAAGCACGTTGAAGGTTGATGGCGGCGAGATGTAGTGCGGCGCAACACCAGGGATTCCGGCGCCAACGTGGAACCTGCACAACACAACCAAAGTACTTTGCCCCAACGAAACAGTGAGGTTGTCAATCTCACCGGCTTGCTGTAACAAAGAGTTAACCGTATTGTGTGGAAGATGATTGTTTGCAGAAAACAGTAGAACAAGTATTGCAGTAGATTGTATTTCAGTAAAGAGAATTGGACCGGGGTCCACAGTTCACTAGAGGTGTCTCTCCCATAAGACGAACAGCATGTTGGGTGAACAAATTACAGTTGGGCAATTGACAAATAAAGAGAGCATGACAATGCACATACATATCATGATGAGTATAGTGAGATTTAATTGGGCATTACGACAAAGTACATAGACCGCCATCCAACTGCATCTATGCCTAAAAAGTCCACCTTCAGGTTATCATCCGAACCCCCTCCAGTATTAAGTTGCAAGCAACAGACAATTGCATTAAGTATGGTGCGTAATGTAATCAACAACTACATCCTTAGACATAGCATCAATGTTTTATCCCTAGTGGCAACAAAGACAACACAACCTTAGAACTTTCATCACATCGTCCCTGTGTCAATGCAGGCATGAACCCACTATCGAGCATAAGTACTCCCTCTTGGAGTTACAAGCATCTACTTGGCCAGAGCATCTACTAGTAACGGAGAGCATGCAAGATCATAAACAACACATAAGCATAACTTTGATAATCAACATAACAAGTATTCTCTATTCATCGGATCCCAACAAACGCAACATATAGAATTACGAGATAGATGATCTTGATCATGTTAGGCAGCTCACAAGATCCGACAATGATAGCACAATGGGGAGAAGACAACCATCTAGCTACTGCTATGGACCCATAGTCCAGGGGTAGACTACTCACACATCACACCGGAGGCGACCATGGCGGCGTAGAGTCCTCCGGGAGATGATTCCCCTCTCCGGCAGGGTGCCGGAGGCGATCTCCTGGATCCCCCGAGATGGGATCGGCGGCGGCGGCGTCTCTGGAAGGTTTTCCGTATCGTGGTTCTCGGTGCTGGGGTTTTCGTCACACGGAGGCTATTTGTAGGCGGAAGGGCGAGTCGGGGGCCGGGACGAGGGGGCCACACCATAGGGCGGCGCGGGCCCCCCCTGGGCCGCGCCGCCACGTGGTGTCGCCACCTCGTGGCCCCACTTCGTGTGTTCTTCGGTCTTCTGGAAGCTCCGTGGAAAAATAGGCCCCTGGGCTTTGATTTCGTCCAATTCCGAGAATATTTCCTTACTAGGATTTCTGAAACCAAAAACAGCAGAAAACAACAACTGGCACTTCGGCATCTTGTTAATAGGTTAGTTCCGTAAAATGCACGAATATGACATAAAGTGTGCATAAAACATGTAGATAACATCAATAATGTGGCATGGAACATAAGAAATTATCGATACGTCGGAGACGTATCAGCATCCCCAAGCTTAGTTCTGCTCGTCCCGAGCAGGTAAAACGATAACACAGATAATTTCTGGAGTGACATGCCATCATAATCTTGATCATACTATTTGTAAAGCATATGTAGTGAATGCAGCAATCAAAACAATGTGTATGACATGAGTAAACAAGTGAATCATATAGCAAAGACTTTTCATGAATAGCACTTCAAGACAAGCATCAATAAGTCTTGCATAAAAGTTAACTCATAAAGCAATAATTCAAAGTAAAGGTATTGAAGCAACACAAACGAAGATTAAGTTTCAGCGGTTGCTTTCAACTTGTAACATGTATATCTCATGGATATTGTCAACATAGAGTAATATAATAAGTGCAATAAGCAAGTATGTAGGAATCAATGCACAGTTCACACAAGTGTTTGCTTCTTTGAGGTGGAGAGAAATAGGTGAACTGACTCAACATTGAAAGTAAAAGAATGGTCCTCATAGAGGAAAAGCATCGATTGCTATATTTGTGCTAGAGCTTTGATTTTGAAAACATGAAACAATTTTGTCAACGGTAGTAATAAAGCATATGCATCATGTAAATTATATCTTATAAGTTGCAAGCCTCATGCATAGTGTACTAATAGTGCCCGCACCTTGTCCTAATTAGCTTGGACTACCTGGATTATCACCGCAATACATATGCTTTAACCAAGTATCACAAAGGGGTACCTCTATGCCGCCTGTACAAAGGCCTAAGGAGAAAGCTCGCATCTGGATTTCTCGCTATTGATTATTCTCAACTTAGACATCCATACCGGGACAACATAGACAACAGATAATGGACTCCTCTTTTAATGCTTTAAGCATTCAACAACAATTAATTCTTTTCTCATTAGAGATTTGAGGATGTTTGTCCAAAACTGAAACTTCCACCATGGAACATGGCTTTAGTTAGCGGCCCAATGTTCTTCTCTCACAATATGCATGCTCAAACCATTCAACTCAGAGTAGATCGCCCTTACTTCAGACAAGACGAACATGCATAGCAACTCACATGAAATTCAACAATGAGTTGATGGCGTTCCCCAGTAAACATGGTTATCGCACAACAAGCAACTTAATAAGAGATAAAGTGCATAATTACATATTCAATACCACAATAGTTTTTAAGCTATTTGTCCCATGAGCTATATATTGCAAAGGTGAATGATGGAATTTTAAAGGTAGCACTCAAGCAATTTACTTTGGAATGGCTGGAAAATACCATGTAGTAGGTAGGTATGGTGGACACAAATGGCATAGTGGTTGGCTCAAGTATTTTGGATGCATGAGAAGTATTCCCTCTCGATACAAGGTTTAGGCTAGCAAGGCTTATTTGAAACAAACACAAGGATGAACCGGTGCAGCAAAACTCACATAAAAGACATATTGAAAACATTATAAGACTCTACACCGTCTTCCTTGTTGTTCAAACTCAATACTAGAAATTATCTAGACCTTAGAGAAACCAAATATGCAAACCAAATTTTAGCATGCTCTATGTATTTCTTCATTAATGGGTGCAAAGCATATGATGCAAGAGCTTAAACATGAGCACAACAATTGCCAAGTATCACATTACCCAAGACATTTATAGCAATTACTACATGTATCATTTTCCAATTCCAACCATATAACAATTTAACGAAGGAGAAACTTCGCCATGAATACTATGAGTAGAAACCAAGGACATACTTGTCCATATGCTACAGCGGAGCGTGTCTCTCTCCCATAAAGTGAATGCTAGGATCCATTTTATTCAAACAAAACAAAAAAACAAAAACAAACCGACGCTCCAAGAAAAAGCACATAAGATGTGATGGAATAAAAATATAGTTTCAGGGGAGGAACCTGATAATGTTGTCGATGGAGAAGGGGATGCCTTGGGCATCCCCAAGCTTAGACGCTTGAGTCTTCTTGATATATGCAGGGGTGAACCACCGGGTGCATCCCCAAGCTTAGAGCTTTCACTCTCCTTGATCATGTTGCATCATACTCCTCTCTTGATCCTTGAAAACTTCCTCCACACCAAACTCGAAACAACTCATTAGAGGGTTAGTGCACATTATAAATTGACATATTCAGAGGTGACACAATCATTCTTAACACTTCTGGACATTGCATAATGCTACTGGACATTAGTGGATCAAAGAAATTCATCCAACATAGCGAAAGAGGCAATGCGAAATAAAAGGCAGAATCTGTCAAAACAGAACAGTTCGTATTGACGAATTTTAAAATGGCACCAGACTTGCTCAAATGAAAATGCTCAAATTGAATGAAAGTTGCATACATATCTGAGGATCATGCACGTAAATTGGCTTAATTTTCTGAGTTACCTACAGGGAGGTGGACCCAGATTCGTGACAGCAAAGAAATCTGGAACTGTGCAGTAATCCAAATCTAGTACTTACTTTTCTATCAACGGCTTAACTTGGCACAACAAAACACAAAACTAAGATAAGGAGAGGTTGCTACAGTAGTAAACAACTTCCAAGACACAAAATAAAAACAAAATACTGTAGGTAAAAACATGGGTTGTCTCCCATAAGCGCTTTTCTTTAACGCCTTTCAGCTAGGCGCAGAAAGTGTGTATCAAGTATTATCAAGAGATGAAGTGTCAACATCATAATTTGTTCTCATAATAGAGTCAAAAGGTACCTTCATTCTCTTTCTAGGGAAGTGTTCCATACCTTTCTTGAGAGGAAATTGATATTTTATATTACCTTCCTTCATATCAATGGTAGCACCAACAGTTCGAAGAAAAGGTCTTCCCAATATAATGGGACAAGATGCATTGCATTCAATATCCAGGACAACAAAATCAACGGGAACAAGGTTATTGTTAACGGTAATGCGAACATTATCAACTTTACCCAAAGGTTTCTTTGTAGAATGATCAGCAAGATTAACATCCAAATAACAATTTTTCAGCGGTGGCAAGTCAAGCATATTATAAATTTTCTTAGGCATAACAGTAAATACTTGCACCAAGATCACATAAAGCATTACAATCAAAATCTTTAACCTTCATCTTAATGATGGGTTCCCAACCATCCTCTAGCTTTTTAGGAATAGAGGCTTCACGCTCTAGTTTCTCTTCTCTAGCTTTTATGAGAGCATTTGTAATATGATGCGTGAAAGCCAAATTTATAGCACTAGCATTAGGACTTTTAGCAAGTTTTTGCAAGAACTTTATAACTTCAGAGATGTGGCAATCATCAAAATTCAAACCATTATAATCTAAAGCAATGGGATCATCATCCCCAATGTTGGAAAAAATTTCAGCAGCTTTATCACGTGCAGTTTCAGCTTTAGCAGTTTCGAGCAGTTTTTCGCTTTGCATTCGAAGTGGAAACATTGCTAACACCAATTCTTTTATTAGTATGAGTAGAAGGTGCAGCAACATGTGTAGCATTAGCATTACTAGTGGTGGTAATAGTCCAAACTTTAGCTATATTCTTCTCTTTAGCTAGTTTTTCATTTTCTTCTCTATCCCACCTAGCACGCAGTTCAGCCATTAATCTTATATTCTCATTAATTCTAACTTGAATGGCATTTGCTGTAGTAGTAATTTTATTATGATGATTCTCATTAGGCAAAACTTTTGATTTCAAAAGATCAACATCAGCAGCAAGACTATCAACTTTAGAAGCAAGTATATCAATTTTCCCAAGCTTTTCTTCAACAGATTTGTTAAAAGCAGTTTGTGTACTAATAAATTCTTTAAGCATGGCTTCAAGTCCAGGGGGTGAACTCCTATTATTGTTGTAAGAATTTCCATAAGAATTACCATAGCCGTTGCCATTATTATAAGGATATGGCCTATAGTTGTTACTAGAATTGTTCCGGTAAGCATTGTTGTTGAAATTATTATTTTTAATGAAGTTTACATCAACATGTTCTTCTTGTGCAACCAATGAAGCTAATGGAACATTATTAGGATCAATATTAGTCCTATCATTCACAAGCATAGACATAATAGCATCAATCTTATCACTCAAGGAAGAGGTTTCTTCGACGTAATTTACATTCTTACCTTGTGGAGCTCTCTCCGTGTGCCATTCAGAGTAGTTGATCATCATATTATCAAGAAGCTTTGTTGCTTCACCAAGAGTGATGGACATAAAGGTACCTCCAGCAGCTGAATCCAATAAATTCCGTGAAGAAAAATTTAGTCCTGCATAGAAGGTTTGGATGATCATCCAAGTAGTCGGTCCATGGGTTGGGCAATTTTTAACCAGAGATTTCATTCTTTCCCAAGCTTGAGCAACATGTTCAGTATCTAATTGTTTAAAATTCATTATGCTACTCCTCAAAGATATAATTTTAGCAGGGGGATAATATCTACCAATAAAAGCATCCTTGCATTTAGTCCATGAATCAATACTATTCTTAGGCAGAGATAGCAACCAATCTTTAGCTCTTCCTCTTAATGAGAAAGGGAACAATTTTAGTTTAATAATATCACCATCTACATCTTTATATTTTTGCATTTCACATAGTTCAACAAAATTATTGAGATGGGCAGCAGCATCATCAGAACTAACACCAGAAAATTGATTGTTCATAACAAGATTAAGTAAAGCAGGTTTAATTTCAAAGAATTCTGCTTTGTAGTAGCAGGTGGAGCAATAGGTGTGCATAAGAAATCATTATTATTTGTGGTTGTGAAGTCACACAACTTAGTATTTTCAGCGTTGGCCATTTTAGCAACAGTAAATAAAGCAAACTAGATAAAGTAAATGCAAGTAACTAATTTTTTTGTGTTTTCGATATAGCAAACAAGATAGCAAATAAAGTAAAACTAGCAACTAATTTTTTTTGTATTTTGATTTAGTGCAGCAAACAAAGTAGTAAATAAAACTAAGCAAGACAAAAACAAAGTAAAGAGATTGAGAAGTGGAGACTCCCCTTGCAGCGTGTCTTGATCTCCCGGCAACGGCGCGAAAAAGAGCTTGATGGCGTGTATTTCACACGTTCGTTGGGCAACCCCAAGAGGAAGGTATGATGCGCACAGCAGCAAGTTTTCCCTCAGAAAGAAACCAAGGTTTATCGAACCAGGAGGAGCCAAGAAGCACGTTGAAGGTTGATGGCGGCGAGATGTAGTGCGGCGCAACACCAGGGATTCCGGCGCCAACGTGGAACCTGCACAACACAACCAAAGTACTTTGCCCCAACGAAACAGTGAGGTTGTCAATCTCACCGGCTTGCTGTAACAAAGAGTTAACCGTATTGTGTGGAAGATGATTGTTTGCAGAAAACAGTAGAACAAGTATTGCAGTAGATTGTATTTCAGTAAAGAGAATTGGACCGGGGTCCACAGTTCACTAGAGGTGTCTCTCCCATAAGACGAACAGCATGTTGGGTGAACAAATTACAGTTGGGCAATTGACAAATAAAGAGAGCATGACAATGCACATACATATCATGATGAGTATAGTGAGATTTAATTGGGCATTACGACAAAGTACATAGACCGCCATCCAACTGCATCTATGCCTAAAAAGTCCACCTTCAGGTTATCATCCGAACCCCCTCCAGTATTAAGTTGCAAGCAACAGACAATTGCATTAAGTATGGTGCGTAATGTAATCAACAACTACATCCTTAGACATAGCATCAATGTTTTATCCCTAGTGGCAACAGCACAACACAACCTTAGAACTTTCTGTCACTGTCCCAGGTGTCAATGCAGGCATGAACCCACTATCGAGCATAAGTACTCCCTCTTGGAGTTACAAGCATCTACTTGGCCAGAGCATCTACTAGTAACGGAGAGCATGCAAGATCATAAACAACACATAAGCATAACTTTGATAATCAACATAACAAGTATTCTCTATTCATCGGATCCCAACAAACGCAACATATAGAATTACAGATAGATGATCTTGATCATGTTAGGCAGCTCACAAGATCCGACAATGATAGCACAATGGGGAGAAGACAACCATCTAGCTACTGCTATGGACCCATAGTCCAGGGGTAGACTACTCACACATCACACCGGAGGCGACCATGGCGGCGTAGAGTCCTCCGGGAGATGATTCCCCTCTCCGGCAGGGTGCCGGAGGCGATCTCCTGGATCCCCCGAGATGGGATCGGCGGCGGCGGCGTCTCTGGAAGGTTTTCCGTATCGTGGTTCTCGGTACTGGGGTTTTCGTCACGGAGGCTATTTGTAGGCGGAAGGGCAGAGTCGGGGGCCAGACGAGGGGGCCACACCATAGGGCGGCGCGGGCCCCCCCTGGGCCGCGCCGCCACGTGGTGTCGCCACCTCGTGGCCCCACTTCGTGTGTTCTTCGGTCTTCTGGAAGCTCCGTGGAAAAATAGGCCCCTGGGCTTTGATTTCGTCCAATTCCGAGAATATTTCCTTACTAGGATTTCTGAAACCAAAAACAGCAGAAAACAAAGAATCGGCACTTCGGCATCTTGTTAATAGGTTAGTTCCAGAAAATGCACGAATATGACATAAAGTGTGCATAAAACATGTAGATAACATCAATAATGTGGCATGGAACATAAGAAATTATCGATACGTCGGAGACGTATCATGGAGCCGCGCGATCTTGGATAAAGAAGCTTCCTCCGGGTTCCATCGACAGTTGGGACAGTTTCGAGGATGTGTTCGTCAAGAATTTCCGATCCACCTGCAAAAAACCCGCATCACTAGAAGAGCTGAGAGCATGTCGACAAAAGCATGATGAATCAATGAGAAAGTACATCCAAAGGTGGAACATCATTTAAAACTCGGCAGAGAACATATCTGACGAGAGAGCGATAGATGCGTTCGTAGCAGGAATCCGACGAAGAGATTTTGTTGAAGACTTGGGGAGAACCAACCCAAAAACAGTATCAGCATTGATGGAGATAGCAAACAGATGGGCAGATGGAGAAGATGCTATCCACAATAAGCGGCACAGGTCGCCTGAAGAGGACCGCAGTCGAAATTTCCAAAATAGACGACGATTTCCTCGGCAGTACTCGAGCTACGACGCTCCCGGCCAAATATCGGCTGGTTTTCGAGGAAACAATGGAGGAGGCAATAGAGATGACTATCAAAGGAGCAGCGAGCAGCGAGGCGACAATAGAGATGACTCCCGAAATAACAGGCAAAATAGTGGACCAAGGTTCCAGAGACCTTTCGTGTCTCCCGAGGATATGATGAACGGGCCGTGTCAGATGTATTTCTATCTCGACAGCAATGGGAAGAGACAGTCGGGACATCTGCAGAAGTACTGTCGAAATTTTCAGGCAATGCTAAGGTTTGCAGGGCAAGCCAATGCTCAGGCGACAAATAGAAACCCTCGAGGGCCCAGGAGTGAGATCCATTTGCCACCTCCTCCCGCAATTACGGACGAAAATCGGCACCAGCTCAGAATAGCGGCAGCAACACAACCACCTCCATACGTTGATCCCAACTCCAACAGTGCGGTCTCGATGATTCAGAAGGGTAGGTCGTCCAATAGAGCTCAGAAAGTAATCTCGCGACAAGTGTTCATGGCAGAGAAGATGGCTCCACCAACGATTGAGTACCTAAACTGGTCAGGGCAGGACATTGGTTTCACAATAGCGGACCACCCGCAGCAAGTTCCTCGACCAGGGCAGTCAGCACTTATCTTACCAGCAGTAATTGCAGGATTCGACGTATCTCGAGTATTCATAGATGGCGGCAGCAGTCTAAACCTTATGTACACAGATACACTAAGGAAGATGAACATATCCCTAGCAAATCTGA
The DNA here is from genome assembly GCF_019359855.2 of Lolium perenne. Classification (NCBI taxonomy): domain Eukaryota; kingdom Viridiplantae; phylum Streptophyta; class Magnoliopsida; order Poales; family Poaceae; genus Lolium; species Lolium perenne. The sequence goes on from NC_067250.2 coordinate 25,495,628, forward strand.
AACCAACTGACACACGTTTCCATGGTATCACACCAGAGAAGCCGAGTTATCCATTGGGGAAGATCAATCTCGACATTCAGTTTAGGACCCGAGAAAATTACAGAATAGAAAGGCTGGAGTTTGAAGTCGTGGATTTCCCGTCGCAATATCACGCCTTGTTGGGACGACCAGCGTATGCCAGGTTTATGGTGGTACCACACTACGCATACTTGTTATGGAGGTTACCTGGACCTAAGGGACCAATCACAGTCAAAGGAAGTTTCGCGTTAGCCGATAAATGTGACAAGGATTTTCATCGACTGTCAGAAACTTTCGGGATGCAAGCAGAATACATGGCGTCAAGGCTCACTACTGATTATGATGTGCTGCCAGATGTAGGGAGGCCTAATAAAGAACCAACCTTTAACACTGCGAAAGATTCCAAGGAGGTGCAAATTCACCCGACAGATCCGAAGAAAATGACGTCCATCGCGATAGACATGGACCTCGCATAGGAAAGCGCGCTCGTCGAGTTCCTCCGTGACCACAGGAAAATCTTCGCATGGTGTCCAGCTGACATGCCAGGAGTACCCAGGGAACTTGCCGAGCACCACCTAAACTTGGATCCACTAGCGAGACCAATTAAGCAACCCTTGCGGCGTTTTTCGGAACCGAACCGTAAAGCTATGCTGTCAGAGATTGATCGACTCAGAGAAGCTGGTTTCATTAAAGAGCTACATACAGAGGCCACATGGGTAGCAAACCTAGTGATGGTCCCGAAGAAAAACACTAAAGTCCTTCGCATGTGTGTCGACTTTACGTGTCTCAACAAGCACTGTCCAAAGGATCATTTTCCCCTCCCAAGGATCGATCAAATCATCGACTCCACGGCAGGATGTGAACGTCTTTCCTTCCTGGACGCATATTCTGGCTATAACCAGATCAGGTTGAAAGAAGAGGATGAAGTCAAAACAGCATTCATTACACCTTACGGCATGTTTTGCTACAAAACAATGCCCTTTGGTCTGAAAAACGCGGGAGCAACATACCAGCGGATGATGCAGAAGTGCTTAGCAACACAGATTGGGAAAAACGTACAAGTGTACATTGACGATGTCGTGATAACGTCAAAAAGGGGGCAACGCTAATCGAGGACCTAAAGGAAACTTTCGACAACCTCGACAAGTTTTGTCTCAAGCTGAACCCGACGAAGTGTTCTTTCGGCGTCCCTGCAGGAGAACTTCTCGGGTTCCTAGTCTCAGCAAGAGGGATTGAAGCTAATCCAGAAAAAATTCAAGCTATCGTAACAATGAGGAAGCCAACAAAGTTGAAAGAAATACAGCAGTTAACTGGGCGAGTCGCTGCTTTAAGCAGATTCGTCGCCAGGCTGGGAGAAAAGGTGTTACCGTTCTACGCTTTAATCAAGCAAGGAGAGAAGTTCCAGTGGAACGAAGAGGTAGATAGGGCTTTCGAGGATCTCAAGCGCACAATTTCGACACCACCAATCTTGGTGGCGCCTAAAGAGAAGGAACCCCTCCTGTTATATATTGCAGCCACACCTCAGGTGGTCAGCACGTCACTTGTTGTCGAAAGAGAAGAAGAAGGAAAACTCCATGGAGTGCAGAGGCCGGTATATTTCATCAGTGAAGTTTTATCGCCTTCAAAACAGCGGTACCCGCAGTACCAGAAGCTAGCATATGGAGTGTTTACAACCACAAGAAAATTGCGGCACTATTTTTCGGCGCACCCGATAATAGTGGTCAACGAGGCGCCTCTATCCAACATACTACATAATACAGAAGCTACGGGTCGTGTCTCCCTTTGGGGAATAGAACTTTCCCCTCGGGACATCACGTATGAAAAAAGGGAAGCAATAAAGTCGCAAATTCTACCAGATTTCATTGCAGAGTGAATGGAGCTACAAAATACAGGACCCCCAGTGACATAGGCATCCCGAATGGGCCTGCCGAAGATAGTACCCGGGGTTTACTGAAGGCCCACGACCCGAAGAATAAGAAGATTCGGAAGCCCAAGTTGATATTAAGGAAGGTTAGAATTGTAATAGAGATGATGTTTGTAATCTTGCGGGATGAGTTGTAAACCCTCTCGGACTCTGTAACTTGTACAATACGAATCCCTCGGCTCCACCTCCTATATAAGGGGGAGTCGAGGGACAAAGAAATCATCGAATCATTGTCTCTCAAACCCTAGTATTCGTAAATCGTCGAGTACTTTTCGGCTGAAACCTTCGAGATCTACTTGCCCTCTACTTCTAACTAAACCCTAGTCTACAACCCGTAGGCATTGATAAGTTAATCCCTTGTCAATATGCGCCGTCTGTGGGGATTAGAGGCGTCAAGGATCTGATCTTGATGGCACGTTCAAGATCATCGACTTCGTCAACTGCAAGCAACGCGATGGATCGAGGTAAACCGATCGCAACTGGTCCTGTCGATTTTGTTCCTCACCCGCCCTCCCGTTTGGATGCATATGCGTATCTGGAGGAGCCTATGGAGATGACGTTCGGAAGGTTTCACTTTCGCGTCGAGAAAGAGGGACCGTATCGTGTCGAAATTCCGATCTCATCGGGATTGTCGGCGGTCGATTCCGATTTTTCAAACTCAACATCGTCAATCGAGTCGGGAGAAGAGGAAACTTCATCGCCACGCTTCATCAGCACCAGGGCAAGCGAAAAGCTCGCCAAGATCTTCAGCGACATGTCGTTTGAGTCATCCGCGGACTCCTATATAAGCGATGACTCAAGCAGTGTCGACAGTTTCGACTTCATCGACAAATCCGTTACAGTGGGCAAGGTCTTCACCAATCTTTATGATGGTGTCACCAAACCCAGCATAGATCTGAATACAAAGTACCATCAGATTTATGTCATCGGAGAGCCAAGTCGTGATCAGGAGGAAACATCTGAGGCTTTCGACGATTTGGGAAATTCCATACGTCGATCCCTCTGATTTGCGACGAGGTCTAGGCAACAAATATAACGGATCTGAGCCTCGAGATAGAGTTCAACTTCCGCAAGCAGCATGGGATAGAGCCGCAAGAGCTATGGATGGCTCAGAACCAATGGCCACCACAGCCACGCCAGAAGAGTTACAAGCATATCAATATAGGCTTGCACGAGCTGCAAGGGAACTGGAAAAACAGACAGCTGCTTTAAACAGAAGAAAGGAGGCAGCCTCTGCATCAAGCAGGCGAAGGGCAGAACTGAGTCGACAATCTGGAACTTCGGGAGATAGCCACAGGGAAGCTCGGAACAGAGCAAGATCAAGGTTGCAAAACATACCTGAAGGAGAAAGAGAGCACTTGGTCCAAAACCTCGATATGTCTTTTATGTCGATAGACACGAGAGGGAACATCATCCCCAAGACACCAGAAGCTGGGTATATGGCGACGCAAGCTTTTATCCTTGCATCCAGGCCACCTCCAGGAGATCCAAGGGAGGCATTATACAATATGGCGATGGCAGGAGTCGGAGCCATGGGAACGGCGTTTGCATCTACACCCCCCGAAGGAACAGCAAGGCAAAATAGTCCACGACCTGCGGCAACAACAGCAGCAGTTCCCGAAGGACCAAGTGGAGCAAGAGACACGGCAGCACAAGCAAGGGTCGACAGAGCGCGACAAAGTAGAAGGGAACATCGGCATTCCCCAGAGTTAAATGACGAGGATATGTGCGGTTTGCCATGCTTCACAAGGAGAGTCCAAAAAACTCGAGTCCCTTCAGGATTTAAGTTGCCTGATAACTTCAAGAAATTCGACGGCCTGCAGGATCCAGAGGATTGGCTAGTTGATTACCTCGAGACGGTGAAGCTCACAGGAGGGACCAGAGCAACAGCTATGCAAAGCATCCAGGTGCATTTGAGTGGAGCCGCGCGATCTTGGATAAAGAAACTTCCTCCAGGATCTATCGACAGCTGGGATAGCTTCGAAGACGTATTCGTCAAGAATTTCCGGTCCACCTGCAAAAAACATGCGTCGCTAGAGGAATTGAGGGCGTGTCGACAAAAGCCAGACGAGCCGATGAGAAAATACACCCAAAGGTGGAATATCATCAAAAACTCGGCAGAGAATATATCTGACGAGAGAGCAATAGATGCGTTTGTCGCAGGAATCAGGCGAGGAGATTTTGTTGAGGATTTGGGGAGGACCAATCCAAAGACAGTATCCGCATTAATGGAGATAGCAAACAGATGGGCAGATGGAGAAGATGCTGTTCACAACTAACGGCATAGGTCGCCAGAGGAAGACCGCGGCCGAAATTATCGAAGTAGGCGACGATTTCCTCGGCAGTACTCGAGTTATGATGCCCCCGGGCAAATTTCGGCTGGCTTCCGAGCAAGCGCCGGAGGAAACAATAGAGATGATTACCAGAGGAGCAACGAGCAGCGAGGCGACAATAGAGATGACTCTCGAAACAACAGGCAAAGTAGCGGATCAAGGTTCCAGAGGCCTTTCGTGTCTCCCGGGGAAATGATGAACGGGCCGTGTCAGATGCACTTCTATCTCGACAATAACGGAAAAAGACAGTCAGGACATCTGCAGAAGGATTGTCGAAATTTCCAGGCAATGTTAAGGTGGGCAGGGCATGCTAATGCTCAAGCAGCACACAGAAATCCTCAAGGACCCAGGAGTGAGATTCACTTGCCACCTCCTCCCGCAATTACGGACGAAAATCGACATCAGCTCAGAATAGCGGCAGCACCTGCACCACCACCTTATGTTGATCCTAACTCTAACGGAGCGGTCTCGATGATTCAGAAAGGAAGGCCATCCAATAGAGCTCGGAAAGTAATCTCGCGACAGGTGTTCATGGCAGAAAAGATGCCTCCGCCAACAGTCGAGTATCTTAATTGGTCAGGGCAAGATATTGGCTTCACCATAGCAGACCATCCACAGCAAGTTCCTCGACCAGGGCAGTCAGCACTCATCTTACCAGCAGTCATCGCAGGGTTTGACGTATCTCGCGTGTTCATAGATGGCGGCAGCATCTTAAACCTTATGTATGCAGATACATTAAGAAAGATGAACATATCCCTAGCAAACCTGAAACCAACTGACACGCGATTCCACGGTATCACACCGGAGAAGCCAAGTTATCCGCTGGGGAAGATTAATCTCGACGTTCAGTTTGGAACCCGAGAAAACTACAGAATCGAGAGGCTGGAGTTTGAAGTCGTAGATTTCCCATCACAATACCATGCTTTGTTGGGACGACCAGCATATGCTAGGTTTATGGCGGCACCACATTACACGTACCTACTATGGAGGATGCCTGGACCTAAGGGACCAATCACAGTCAAAGGAAGCTTTGCCCTAGCCGATAAATGTGATAAGGATTTTCATCGACTATCAGAAACTTTCGGGATGCAAGCAGAGTACATGGCGTCAAGGCTCACGACTGACTATGACGTGTTGCCAGATGTAGGAAGGCCAAATAAAGAATCAACTTTTAACACTGAGAAAAATTCTAAGGAGGTGCAGATTCACCCGACAGACCCGAAAAAGACGACGTCCATCGCGAAAGACATGGACCTCGCATAGGAAAGCGCGCTCGTTGAGTTCCTCCGTGAGAACTGGAAAATCTTCGCATGGTGTCCAGCTGACATGCTAGGAGTACCCAGGTAACTTGCCGAGCACCACCTAAACTTGGATCCACTAGTGAGACCAATCAAACAACCTTTGCGGCGTTTTTCGGAACCAAACCGCAAGGCTATGCTGTCAGAAATTGATCGACTAAGAGAAGCTGGTTTTATAAAGGAGCTGCATACAGAGGCCACATGGGTAGCAAATCCAGTGTTGGTGCCGAAGAAAAACACTAAAGTCCTTCGCATGTGCGTCGATTTTACGTGTCTCAATAAACATTGTCCAAAGGATCACTTTCCCCTCCCGAGGATCGATCAAATTATCGACTCCACGGCAGGATGTGAACGTCTTTCCTTCCTGGACGCATATTCTGGTTATAACCAGATTAGATTGAAAGAAGAAGATGAGGTCAAAACAGCGTTGATCACACCTTACGGCGTGTTTTGCTACAGAACAATGCCTTTTGGTTTGAAAAACGCGGGAGCAACATACCAGAGGATGATGCGGAAGTGTTTGGCGACACAGATTGGGAAAAACGTACAAGTGTACATCGATGATGTCGTCATACCATCAAAGAAGGGGACAACGCTAATCGAGGATTTGAAGGAAACCTTTGACAACCTCGACAAGTTCTGCCTCAAGTTGAACCCGACAAAGTGTTCCTTTGGTGTCCCTGCAGGAGAACTTCTTGGGTTTCTAGTCTCAGCAAGAGGGATTGAAGCAAATCCCGAAAAAATCCAAGCTATCGTAACAATGAGGAAGCCAACAAAGTTGAAAGAAATACAGCAATTAACTGGGCGAGTCGTAGCCTTAAGTAGATTCGTCGCCAGGAAAAGCACTACCGTTCTACGCTTTAATCAAGCAAGGGGAGAAATTCCAGTGGAACGAAGAGGCCGATAGAGCTTTCGAGGATTTGAAGCGCACAATTTCGACACCACCAATCTTGGTGGCGCCGAAAGAGAAGGAACCTCTCCTGCTATACATCGCAGCCACACCTCAGGTGGTTAGCACGGTGCTAGTCGTTGAAAGAGAAGAAGAAGGAAAACTCCATGGAGTGCAAAGACCGGTATATTTCATCAGTGAAGTTTTATCGCCTTCCAAACAGCGGTACCCGCAATACCAGAAGTTAGCATATGGCGTGATTACAACAGCAAGAAAATTGCGCCATTATTTTTCGGCACACCCGATAATAGTGGTCAATGAAGCACCTCTATCAAATATACTGAACAATCCAGAAGCTACAGGGCGTGTCTCCCTTTGGGGAATAGAACTTTCCCCTCGGGACATCACGTATGAAAAAAGAAAAGCAATCAAGTCGCAAGTTTTGCCAGATTTCATTGCAGAGTGGATGGAGCTGCAAAATACAGGACCCCCAGATTTATCAAGAACTTGGACCATGAACTTTGATGGATCCAAGAGAGTAGAAGGAGCTGGCGCAGGGGTGATACTCATATCACCTGAAGGCGACAATTTGAAGTATGTCCTACGGATGACGTTCCCAAACGCATCTAACAATGAAGCAGAATATGAAGCCCTCATACACGGGATGAAGATGGCGAAAGCTTGCGGTGCAACTCGACTAAAAATCTTTGGCGACTCACAACTGGTAGCTCAGCAGGTCATGAACCAATGTGATGCAGTCAATGACAGCATGATAGCATATAAGGAGGTGTACAACGAGCTTGAAAAGCTGTTTGATGGATGTGAAGTAAATCACATCAGTAGGCTGAGCAATGATGAAGCCGACGTTCTCGCAAACATCGGGTTGCAATGCCTTCCAATCCCGCCAGGTGTATTTTGGGAAGAAATAACAGAGAGATCCACAAAGCCAAAGAAGGCGCAGAGGAAAACAAAGGAGGAGAAAACTTCGGCGCCCCTCAAAGAAGCTCCAGATGAAGAGGAGGACCAAGAGCTGGTGATGATGGTAGAAGTTCCATGGATGCAAGTATACATATCGTATATCCTGAGAAAAGAAATACCCGATGATCCAGTCGAGGCAAGGCGAGTAATTCGACGATCCAAAGCCTTCACAAAGGTACGTTACAACCGAAGAAGGAAGGATCATCCTAAAAGACGTGCACGAGGGTATATGTGGCCACCACGCGAGTAGTCGAGCTATTGCCGCCAAAGTTTTTCGGGCTGGATTCTACTGGTTGACAGCAATCAAGGATGCAAAAGAGATAGTACGAACCTGCGACGCGTGCCAAAGATTCGCCACAAAACCCCACTCTCCGGCAGCAGAGCTGATGCCAATACCATTGTCTTGGCCCTTTGCCCAATGGGGACTCGATATGGTGGGAAAATTGCACAAGGCTTCGCCAGGAGGATATGAGTCATGTTGGTTGCTGTCGACAAATTCACCAAGTGGATAGAAGCGAAGCTGATAAACTCACCAGATGCAGCGTCAGCAATAAAATTCGTGAAAGGCATCGTTTTTCGGTTTGGAGTACCTCATAGCATCGTCACAGACAACGGCAGTAACTTTATGTCTAAGGAGTTCAAGGCATACTGCGCAGAAGTAGGCATTAAATTGCACTTCGCGTCCGTTGGGCACCCGCAAACCAACGGCCAAGTCGAGAAAGCCAATGGTATCATCTGCAACGGTATTAAAAAGCGCCTATTAGGACCGCTTGAAAAGGCTCGACATACCTGGCCAGAAGAACTGCCAAGTGTTTTGTGGAGTATCCGAACAACACCAAATACGGCGACACAGGAAACTCCGTTCTTCCTAGTCCATGGAGCTGAGGCAGTACTGCCAATTGAAATAGAGCATGACTCCCCATGGGTGATAGAGTATGACGAGGAAACGTCAAGGAAAGCCTTGGAAGACGATGTGGATGCACTCGATGAAGCTCGAGACGAAGTACTATCACGAGTCACCAAGTACCAGCAGGACCTCAAAAACTACCACAGTCGACGATTGCGGCCAAGATCTTTCCAGGTCGGCGATTTGGTCCTACGGCTCAACCAGCAGAGTACTGAAAAGCTCGAGTCACCATGGTTGGGCCCTTACGTCGTCACAGAAGTAATCGAAGGAGGAGCATACAGAATCAAGGAGAAGAAGACGGGGGTTCCCGAGAAAAACCCCTGGAACGTGGCGCAGCTCAGGCGGTTCTACGCTTAGAGTCGAAATATAGTCCTCCTTTGTAAAAATACAATGTACTGAAATGCCCGCGAGTTTTCAGACGCACTCTTTTCCTTTTCAGGGCACCGAGTGGGGCTGGAAAGGTTTTTAATGAGGCGGGCTCGCTGTCGTGGAATCGTCACGGCATATGCCATAGGGTGGCTAATCGAAGGTGGTTCCTGAGAGATCTCACGGCGGTATCCGGATGCGGGTATGGGAACGAGCGACACGGCGACGTACCCAGGTTCGAGGCCCTCCGATGGAGGTAACACCTCTACTCCTGCTAGAGTGTATATGATGATCACACAATACAAGGTTGCTCCTTGAGCTGTGTCCGGCTGCTCCTGGGAGGCTAAGGAAGACTAGAGTCTCTCTCACAGGGCAGCGCTAGGGGTGGAAGTGAAGTGAGAATGATCGATCCCCTGCACGAGAGGGGGTAGTGCGGCTTATATAGGCACCGGCACTTTACATATAAGACCCTATAGTTTACTGGCCGGCTTGGCCGGCTCCGGCTTCCGCTCCTTCCCGAGGCAGTGACGTCAGGAGCCGTTGAGGCCTCATGGCCTGTCCCATCCGGCTGCCAAGGTCAGCGGCATGGTGAGGAGGTGTCCCCGTCGCCATCAGCCACTGTAGCCAGTACGGATCGATATAGACCATGATGGCCTGTCCGGCGCGTGGCACTATTGCTCCACAGTGCCCCGCGCTTTACTGAAGATGAAGTCAGCGTGGACTCTGGGAACCCGGATCACCAACCCGGTTCCTTCTAATGCAAGACTCGCCAGCCTCGAGTCGGTCTGAGGTACAAACCCCCAGTCGGATATGGCTTGTAGAAGCCGGCCCAGCTACAGCATTGGCGGCCGTAGCTAAGCCGACTAGGACCTAGAGCCAGCCGGCTTCCGAACCAGCCGGCCACGGCGCCAGCCGGCTGCTCCTCAGCCAGCCTTTGCCGCGAGCCGGCCAGTGGCCAGCCGGCTGCTCCGCGTCCATTGCCCTACCCGGGGTCTTCCCCCCGACATTAGCCCCCGAAGCTGGCAAGGTCCTGCGTTTAGAAGGACCTAGGCAGGTTTTCCTGGCTTCTTGAATATACTTTACGGCACTTGGAGGGGCCGACTGAGAATTTCCATTCAGCCGGCTGCGCCCTCATCCGGCTCGTTTCGGCCGGCTGCTTCTAGCCGGCCAATATTTACACTTATGCAGCTTTTGCTTTCTCGCAAGTTTTGGTGACGCCTCCGCCTTGCTAGATGAATTTTGGGCCGAGGTGAACTTGGTGTCCGGCTCCGGCTTGTGGCGCGTCGGAGTCTCCGCCGCCTCGGGTCCTGCACCCGACTTGACCGGTCTGACGTCTGGGCTCTGCCGCCGGTTCGTCTGGTCACATCAATATCTCCTCCGGATTCGGTGCGGTCGTGGGCGACGTGGTGTGGCAGTTTCCGGTAACGGCAGCGGTCGTGGGGGGAGTTAATGCGCAGAAGATCCGAGCGACGTGGCCACGATCGCCACTTGGAGGCTAACCGTCCGCCGCGGGCGGCTATAAATGCCGCGGGGGAGGGTACCGAGGCGGCCACTGCCTCACTTCGTCTTCCTCGCGCTTCTGCTCCTCTCGCTCTCTTCTTCACGCTCGAGCCTCTTGTTGCTCCGGCGAGCATTTCTCACTGGCGAACTCCGGCGAGCGCATCTCCGCCGATCCGCCGCCGCTTCTCCGACGAGCCGGCGCCACGGGGCCCCGCGTTTCAACCGTGCGCCCTCCGCCGCCGTCGTCGCCGCCGCCGTCGCAAGGTTCCTCCTCGCCATTCCGTCTCTCGTGGTCCTCTTCCTCTTCTTCTTCGACGATGGCCTCCGCCAGCGGATCGTGGAGGGGGTCATACATTAGGGAGGACGACATCGAGCGGCTGGTGCGCCTTCGCCGGATCCCGTCATCGGTGGTCACGAGGGCGCCCGGCGCGGAGACGGAGCCCGAGCCGAGGGCCGGCGAGCGCGTCGTCTTCGGCGCGCACCTCGATCGCGGGTTGGGCCTGCCGGCGTCCAACTTCTTCCGCCAGTTCCTCGACAACTTCGGCTTGCAGCCGCACCACCTGCCGGCTAACGCCTGCATCCTCCTCAGCTGCTACGTGGCCTTCATGGAGGCTTACGCCGGCTTGTGGCCGGACATAGACTTCTGGAGCCGGCTCTTCTACCTCAAGGCGCAGACCACCGAAGGCCGCCTGCGGGCCTGCGGCGCCGCCTCGATCTACACCCGGCCGGGTACGCCCTTCCCCAAAATTCCAACCGTTGACTCGGTGAAGAATTGGCAGATGTCATTCTTCTACGTGCGCAACGAGGGCCAGCTCGTCGACCGGATCAACCTGCCGGAGTTCAACCCGGCTCCTCCAGTCGGCCGGATCAACTTGCACAGCGGACCCGGACGCTGAGGTGAATCAGCTCTGGGACTTCCTGGGGGCGGCCGTCGGGAACGGGCTGACCGCCGAGGACCTCCTCTGCACCATCGCCGAGCGCCGGGTGCTGCCGCTCCAAATGTGCACCCACAAGATCGGGCACATGTCCGGCCGGTTCGACCCGAATCAGACGTCCAAGGCAGTGCTCTCCAAGGCCCAGGTGGCCCGCCGGGTGAACAACATCACCAAGGCGAACATGCCGGACGAGTGGAACTACGGGCTGGCGCCCCATGACAGGGACCACCAACCCGAGCTGGTAAGCTTTATGTTCTGGCCGACTTCCGGCTTGCGGCTGCGAGGCCGACTTCCCTTTCTTTCTGCCGACTTCCGGCTTGCTGTTTGCTCACGTCTTCTGTTTTTCTAGCTCTTCGACCGCCAGAACGTCGAGGACGGCGACCTGGTGACAAGGAGGTGGACGCCGGATCACGCCGATCCGGCTGACCAAGCCGGCGACCAGGCCGGCAACGACGACCTGCTGCAGGCGCCTGACCTAGGCGGCCAGGGGGAGCACAATCCGCCCCCTTCACCGGAGCAGCAGGAGGACGAGGAGCCGGCGACGTCCGCCACGGGGCCAATCCCCGCCGTGCCCCTGCGCGCGAGGCCGCCAAGCACCACGGCGACTTCGGCGCCCAAGGGGAAGAAGCGGGTCGGCGACCCCCGCTCCACTGCCGCCTTGGAGGCGAAGGCGAAGAAGCTCCGCCGGCAGCAGCCGAAGAAGGTTCCGGAGCAGGCCGGGTGAGCTCTCTTTCTCTCTTGTTTCATTCCTTTTCTTTCCTTACTCTTTATGCTTATATTTTCCTTATTTGTCCGGCTAGGGCCCCCATCAAGTTTGCTCAGGGCGGCGGCTCCCGGCAAACCCCGCTCGTCGTGTCGCCGCTTTCGCGCCAAAGGAGGGAGCCGACGCCACAGCCTCCATCGTGCGCACCTACGCCACCGCCGTCTGCGGGTACTCCGCCTCCCGCAGGGGCGCCTTCCTTCGCCGTGCCGCTGGCCTCAGCGCCTGACCGCGGCACGCGGGCCGAGCCGACGCGCCAGCCGACGCTGGACGATATGTTCCCGCGCCGGACTCGTCTTCTCGGACCCCGCCGCTGGGGCCGGCCGGGGCATGCCGCCTTCGACCGGAGCCGGAGCCAGCAGGGCTGCGCCACCTGCGGCCGGAGCCAGCAGGGCTGCGCCACCTGCGGCCGGAGCCGGAGCCGGGCCAAGCGTGGTGGTGTTGGAGGAGAGCCCGGAGGGGGCACCTCGTGCGCCGGAAGTGACCGCGCCGACCGGGCCATCTCGCTTCGCCCGGAGCGCCGCCACCGCCGGAGCCGACGACGGAGGAGCCGGCCAGGCAGGAGCCGGCAAGGGATGAGCCGGCGCGCACGGAGGGCGCCGACTCGCGCGCGCTGGTGAGGACGGGAGCCCCATCGGCGCCGTTGGGGAGCCTACATGTGGCCAAGGGCGCCCGGCTGCTGCACGTGCCGTCCGCCTCCGACTCCAGCCTTGGCTCAGCTGGCACTATGGAGCAGGCGTGGCTCCGCACCGACTCCTACGAGGTGACTAGCCGGGAGGGGAACCCAGGCCAAGCGTCGGTGGAGATGTTCTTCTCCAGCTTACAGGCCAACCTCAAGGCCAGGGCTGCCGAGGCCGCGGCCAACGTCGCCAAGGTGGAGGAAGCCAGCAAGGTAAGCGCTTCATCTGTTTTTCGATTTGGTTATCATCCTGGTAGCCCTCCGAGGCGTGGGCCGGCTGCTCGGAGCCGGTCCGGGTTTCGCCTAGTTGACTGATTTTCTTTTTTCCTTAGGCTGTGGCGGATCGGCGCACCAATCTGTACAACCGCGCCGTGACCCACTACCACAAGGCCAAGCTGGACCGGGCCAACTTGGCTCGGGAGCTGGAGGCCGTCAAGGGTAAGATCTTTCTCCTTCCGACTCGATGTCTTCTTTCTTTTTAGTCTTGATTGGCTGACGTTTCTTTCCGGCTGCCTTGCAGCTGAAGCTGCCAAGGTCCCGCGGCTGGAGGCGGATCTCCGGGCTGCTCGCGCCCAGTGCGCCGAGAGCGAGGAGGCGGGTCGATCTGCAGCCGCCAAGCTCAAGGTGGCTGAGCTGGAGCTAACGCGGCTGTGCCGGCTTGAGCAGAACCACCTCGATGAGCTTGCCTCCCTTAGGACGGCTGAGAAGGAGAAGGTGGAGGATCTGAGCCGGCGGCTGACCGAGGTGGATAAGCAGCGGCTTGCGCTTCAGGAGGAGGTCACCACCAAGACCACGGAGCTGTCGGCCACTGCCAAGCGCTGGGTCGACGAGATTGGCGCGCTCGACCGCGGCTTGTCGGGTGAGTGCATTTCTTTGTTCCTCCCCCTTTGCCGGCTTTTGGCTGTCGGCTGCCGGCTTTCGTTGGCAGCCGGCGGCCGAAACTCTGATTTCTTCGCTATCTCCATCTTCGGCCTGGGGGCAGTCGGTTCTTGCCGGCTGCCGCCAGGCTTTTCCTTTCTTCGGGATTTCCATCTTCGGACTGGGGGCAGCCGGTTCTTGCCGGCTGCCGCCAGGCTTACTCTAGGACTTCGAAAACTTGCATTTTTCAGCTTGTTTCGGTTTTGACGATTTCTGACGTGCTTCTTCTTGCAGCGGCCTTCCCGAAAACGCAGGATGCGGCGTTAGCAGCCGTTGGTGTCGCGCGCGAGACTAGGAGGCGGGCGACTGGCGAGGGCAGCTCGGAGTACTTCACCATGGAGGACTATATGGCATCCATGGCTGCCCGCGTCGAGCCCATTACCAAGCTTGGCTGGGAGCTCCGGAAGGCGGCTGAGGAGCTGGTCCCGATGCTGTGGCCCACGGAGGCGGTGCCGCAAGATATCTCCAACCTCATCTCCTTGATGGAGCGGGCGCCGGATCGCTTCCTCGACTGGAAGGAGTCTGCCACGCGTGCTGGAGCCGACATGGCGCTGTCCTTTGTCCTCTCCTGGTACAACGAGGTGGACCTGGGGCAGCTCGAGTACCGGCGAGCCGGCGTGGAGGACAAGCTCCCGGCCGAACACAAGACCGCCCGGCTTGCCCGAGCCAGCGCCATCGCCGACTTCGTCGACAAGGGCCTCTTCGTCGCGGACCCGAACCCTCAGTCTGATGGTGAATACGAGACGGAGGATGAGGAGGCGGAAGACACGCCTGAAGACGACCCGGCAGCCGGCTCCGCCGACGCTCCTCCGGCTGGTCCTTCTCCAGCCGCTGCTTAGTTTACCTGTCTCTTTTGTTGCTTATGCCAAGACAATTTGTTAAATCCCCGGGATGCCGGGTGCATATGTATGAATATTATCGTCCTTTCATTATGTCACACTTTAATGTGTTTGTTAATCATTTGTGTGCCGAGTTGCCTTCTTTCGACTTGTTCGCTTTTTCCCATCCGCCCCACTCTTTGGCTGTGCTCTTGCCGGTCGTACGTCCGACTTGCGATCCGTCACCGGATCAAGAGCGGGCCGCTGGGTGAGGCCGACAGTATTTCAGTCGAACGAGCTGAATTCGGCAATCCGGCACTTTTATGAAAAGTTGCAAGTCAACTCGCTTTTACTCTTTCCCTTAGTCGTTTTTCGCGTGCCGGCTCCCTAGGCCTTACTCCCGCCAGCCGGACAGCCGGGTTGCGGTCTGTAGCTGGATCGGAAGCCGGTTGTCGGAAACCGGATCACGTTACTGAGCCGGCCGCGTGAGAGGGTTCAAGCCAATTGGCGAAACGAAGTAGAGTACGCGAAAAACTTGTCGGAAATGGCGCTCTTGGCGCACGCTTTTTCATAGCTTACAAAAGGGATACAAGCGATACATACATTCCTGATCTCAAGTGTAAAATGGGCGGAGCAAGTTGACATTCCAGGGACGTTTAGTCTCCTCGTCAGCCTTGTCCGGCTTGTTTTTCTTAGCCTCTTGGGCATCTATGAGATAGTAGGAATCGTTGCCTACTGCCTTGCTCACGATGAAGGGACCCTCCCATGGGGATGAAAGTTTATGTTGTCCGGCTGTCCGCTAGATCAGCCGGAGCACTAGGTCTCCTTCTCGGAATGCTAAGGGCTGGACCTTCCGGCTGGGATAGCGTCGGAGGCTTTGCTGGTAGATGGTAGATCTGGACGCAGCCAGCAGCCGGGCCTCTTCGACCAGGTCAACTCCATCTTCGCGAGCTTCTTTGGCTTCGGCTACTGTGTAGAGCTTGATCCTTGGCGCGTCGTGCTCGATATCAGTCGGCAAGACGGCTTTGGCCCCGTATACGAGGAAAAATGGCGTGAAGCCGACTGAGCGGTTTGTCGTTGTGCGCAGGCTCCATAGCACATTGGGCAGCTCTTCAATCCAGCAGCCGGCTGCTCGCTCGAGCGGCTCCACCAGCCGGGGCCGGATGCCGGCTAGGACCAAGCCATTAGCCTTCTCCACTTGTCCGTTGGACTCTGGGTGCGCCACAGAGGCTAGGGCCATCCGGATCCCCATTTCCCCGCAATAGCGAGAGAAGATGCCTTGAGAGAAGTTGCTGCCGTTGTCGGTGATGATGCTGTGGGGGTAGCCGAACCTCACGATGATTTCCTTGAGGAATGTGACGGCTGTGGATCCGTCCAGCTTCTTGATTGGCTTGGCTTCGATCCACTTGGTGAATTTGTCAATCATCACCAAGAGATGTGTCATGCCGCCTCGTGCTGTTCTGAACGGTCCCACCATATCCAAGCCCCATACGGTAAACGGCCATGTGATGGGGATGGTTTTCAAGGCGGAAGCCGGCTGGTGTCTCTTCTTCGCGAAGCGCTGACAACCGTTGCACTTCTTCACCAACTCTTCTGCGTCTCTGAGCGCAGTCGGCCAGTAAAAACCGTGCCGGAAGGCTTTGGCCACTATGGCTCTGGATGAGGCGTGATGTCCGCACTCTCCTTGATGGATTTCCCGTAGGAGTTCAATCCCTTCAGCCGGCTCGACGCACCGCTGGAACACCCCACTTACGCTGCGTTTGTACAGCTGGTGGTTGATGATTGTATAGGCCTTGGCCCTTCTCTCAATCTGCCTGGCCTGGACTCTATCATCAGGCAGCACACCGTCGGTGAGGTAGGAGAGGAATTCTTGTGCCCATGAAGGTACGCATCTTATCTCGAATATGCTGACCAACAGGGCCTCCTGCGTGGGAGCTTCCGGATTCGACTGCATGGTCGCTGGGTTCGGCTTGCTAGCCGGCGGGTTCGGCTTGCTAGCCCCCGAGTTTGGCGATGAAGCCCCCGGGTTGGACTGAGAAGTCCCCGGGTTCGGCATGGTAGCCGGCGGGTTTGGCTTTGAAGCCCCCGACTTGGGCGATGAAGCCCCCGGGTTCGGCTGAGCAGCCCCCGGGTCAGCCGGCACGAATATTGAATCCGAGTCCGGTGACGGTATGATGGACGGCTTCTTGAGAACCGCCAAGGCGATGCCCGGCGGAATGGCTTGCCGGGTTGAGCCAATCTTGGACAAGGCGTCCGCCGCCTCGTTGTTTGCTCGTGGCACATGGTGGAATTCGCAGCCGTCGAAGAAGCCGGATAGCTGCTGGACATGGAAGCGGTATGAGGCCATGTTGGCGTCCTTCGCGTCCCAGTCGCCAGATGCTTGTTGTATGACCAAGTCGGAGTCGCTGATAACCCACAAGTATAGGGGATCGCGATAGTCTTCGAGGGTAGTATAACCCAAATTTATTGATTCGACACAAGGGGAGGTAAAGAATACTTATAAGCCTTAACAACTGAGTTGTCAATTCAGCTGCACCTGGAAAAGCACTAGCAACAGGGGTGATGTGAAAGTAACAGTAATATGAGAGCAGTAGTAACAGTAACACAGCAGCAGTAATAGTAACACAGAGGTAATATGATGACATGTAGAACAAGTATTTGATGATGAAATATGGACCGGGGTTCCCAGCGATCTACACTAGTGGTAACTCTCCAATAAGTGACAAGTGTTGGGTGAACAAATTACAGTTGGGCAATTGATAGGAATCAAAGCATTAAGAAAGAATATCAGGCTTATTAATTATGTAGGCATGTTTTCCGTATATAGTCGTACGTGCTCGCAATGAGAAACTTGCACAACATCTTTTGTCCTACCAGCCGGTGGCAGCCGGGCCTCAAGGGAAACTACTGGATATTAAGGTACTCCTTTTAATAGAGCACCGGAGCAAAGCATTAACACACCGTGAAAACATGTGATCCTCACATCACTACCATCCCCTCCGGTTGTCCCGATTTCTGTCACTTCGGGGCCATTGGTTCCGGACAGTGACATGTGCATACAACTTGTAGATACAATCTAAGCAACAATATAGAGCTCAAATCTAAGATCATGCCACTCGGGCCCTAGTGACAAGCATTAAGCATAACAAGATTGCAGCAACAATAACTTCACAAACTTTATAGATAGACTAATCATAATGTATCATCCATCGGATCCCAACAAACACAACACCGATTACATCAGATGAATCTCAATCATGTAAGGCAGCTCATGAGACCATTGTATTGAAGTACATGGGGGAGAGTATACCGACATAGCTACTGCTAGAACCCGTAGTCCATGGGGGAACTACTCACGGAGCATGATGGAGGCGGTGGCGTCGATGGAGATGGCTTCCGGGGGCACTTCCCCGTTCCGGCAGGGTGCCGGAACAGAGTTCTGTCCCCCGAATTGGAGTTTCGCGATGGCGGCGGCGCCCCTGGAGTCTTTCTGGAGTTTCGTCAATTGGTAATGCGTTTTTAGGTCGAAAGGGATTTTATAGGCGAAGAGGCGGCGCAGGGGGGTCGACAGGGTGGCCTCACCCTAGGCCGGCGCGGCCAGGGCCTGGCCCGCGCGGCTAGGTGGTGTGGGGCCCCCCTGGCTCTCCTCCGACTCTTCTTCGGTGTTCTGGAGCCTTCCGGGAAAAATAGGAGGTTTGGCGTTGATTTCGTCCAATTCCGAGAATATTGCCCGAACAGCCTTTCTGGAACCAAAAACAGCAGAAAACAGGAACTGGCACTGTGGCATCTCGTTAATAGGTTAGTTCCGGAAAACGCATAAAAACATCATAAAGTGCAAGCAAAACATGTAAGTATTGTCATAAAACAAGCATGGAACGACAGAAATTATGGATACGTCGGGGACGTATCAGCATCCCCAAGCTTAGTTCCTGCTCGTCCCGAGCAGGTAAACGATAAAAAGAATAATTTCTGTAGTGACATGCTACTTACATAACCTTGATCATACTATTACAAAGCATATGAAATGAATGAAGTGACTCAAGGCAATGATCTATAGTTGCTAACAAGTAGATAACATATAGCAAAACTTTTCATGAATAGTACTTTCAAGACAAGCATCAAAAGTCTTGCACAAGAGTTAACTCATAAAGCAATAAATTCAAAGTAAAGGCATCGAAGCAACACAAAGGAAGATATAAGTTTCAGCGATTGCTTTCAACTTTCAACATACATATCTCATGGATAATTGTCAACATAAAGTAATATGATGAATGCAAATATGCAAGTATGTAAGAATCAATGCACAGTTAACACAAGTGTTTGCTTCTAAGGTGGGAGGAAGTAGGTAACTGACTCAACATAAAAGTAAAAGAATGGTCCTTCAAAGAGGAAAGCATCGATTGCTATATTTGTGCTAGAGCTTTGGTTTTGAAAACATATAGAGAGCATAAAAGTAAAATTTTGAGAGGTGTTTGTTGTTGTCAACGAATGGTAATGGGTACACTAACTACCTCGCCAACCGGACTTTCAAGAGCGGCTCCCATGAATTATTGCATATTTATTTTTGGGTGGCACTCCTTCCAACCTTTCTTTCACAAACCATGGCTAACCGAATCCTCGGGTGCCTGCCAACAATCTCAAACCATGAAGGAGTGCCTTTTTATTTTAGTTTTATGATGATGACACTCCTCCCATCCTTTGCTTACACAAGCCATGGCTAACCGAATCCTTCGGGTGCCATCCAACAATCACATACCATGGAGGAGTGTCTATTTTGGTTAATTAATTTGGGACTGGGAATCCCATTGCCAGCTCTTTTTGCAAAATTATTGGATAAGCGGATGTGCCACTAGTCCATATGAGAGTCCGTCAAAAGTAAATGACAAGGTTGAAAGCTAAACACCACATACTTCCTCATGAGCTATAAAACATTGACACAAATCAGAGGTGATAAATTTTGAATTGTTTAAAGGTAGCACTCAAGCAATTTACTTTGGAATGGCAGGAAATACCACATAGTAGGTAGGTATGGTGGACACAATTGGCATAGTGGTTGGCTCAAGGATTTTGGATGCATGAGAAGTATTCCCTCTCGATACAAGGCTTAGGCTAGCAAGGTTGTTTGAAGCAAACACAAGTATGAACCGGTACAGCAAAACTTACATAAGAACATATCGCAAGCATTATAATACTCTACACTGTCTTCCTTGTTGCTCAAACACTTTTACCAGAAAATATCTAGACCTTAAAAGAGATCAATTATGCAAACCAATTTTAACAAGCTTTACGGTAGTTCTCCACTAATAGGTTTAAACTACATGCAAAAACTTATGATCTACTTGAGAGCTCAAAACAATTGCCAAGTGTCAAATTATCCACAACATATGAGGCATTTTCTGTTTCCAACCAAACAATAAGTATTGTAGCTTCCAACTTTTATCATTGAACATTAAAAGTAAAACGAAGAACAAGTGTTCATATGAAAAAGCGGAGCGTGTCTCTCTCCCAATCAAGGATTGCTAGGATCCATCTTATTCAAACAAAAACAAAAATAAAAGCACACAGACGCTCCAAGTAAAGCACATATGATGTGACCGAATAAAAATATAGTTTTAGGGGAGGAACCTGATAAGTTGATGAAGAAGGGGATGCTTTGGGCATCCCCAAGCTTAGACGCTTGAGTCTTCTTGAAATATGCAGGGATGAACCACGGGGGCATCCCCAAGCTTAGACTTTTCACTCTTCTTGATCATATATCATCCTCCTCTCTTGACCCTTGAAAACTTCCTTCACACCAAACTTCTCATAAACTTCATTAGAGGGGTTAGTACTCAAAAAATTTGAATCCACCTTGGTCCTGTAGTGGCACATTGCAAGAACTCAATAAAACATTAGCTACAGCTCTCTACGTCTAGAAAAGCTCGCTTAAAGTCCGCAAGAGACAATGCAAAAAACAGAGACAGAATCTGCCAAAACAGAACAGCCAGTAAAGACGAATTTTAATAAAATACTTCCGTTGCTCAAATCAGAAAACTCAAAACTAATGAAAGTTGCGTACATATCTGAGGAACACGCACGTAAATAGGCATATTTTTCTGATTTTTCTACAGAGAAAACAGCCCAGATTCGTGACAGATAGAAATCTGTTTCTGCGCAGAAATCCAAATCTAGTATTAACCTTCGATTAGAGGCTTCACTTGGCACAACAAAACACAAAACTAAGATAAGGAGAGGTTGCTACAGTAGTAAACAACTTCCAAGACACAAATATAAAACAAAGTACTGTAGCAAAATAACACATGGGTTATCTCCCAAGAAGTTGCTTTCTTTATAGCCATTAAGATGGGCTCAGCAGTTTTAATGATGCACTCGCAAGAAATAGTATTGGAGGCAAAAGAGAGCATCAAGAGGCAAATTCAAAACACATTTAAGCCTAACATGCTTCCTATGCAAAGGAATCTTGTAAATAAACAAGTTCATGAAAAGCAAAGTAACAAGCATAGGAAGATAAAACAAGTGTAGTTTCAACAATTTCAGCATATAGAGAGGTGTATTAGTACCATGAAAATTTCTACTACCATATTTTCCTCTCTCATAATAATTTTCAGTAGCTTCATGAACAAACTCAACAATATAACTATCACATGCAGCATGCTTCTCATGATTTCCAAACATATAATTTTTATCAAGTTCAAGAATAGTGGAATTAAAACTTTCAAACTTACTTTTATTAATAATATAACAAGGTAGTTGATCATTCTCAAGAGATATGGGACTCATAGAATAAGTCAAGGACTCTCCAATCCCATTTTCATTAGTAGCACAATTAATATTATCAAGTAACATAGGACCATCATCTAGAGCTTTATCATAGACATTTGCCAAACAAAATTCTTTAGTACCATGCATTTCGACATCAGGCACAAACAAAGCATTATCATAAGATTTATCAAAGTAGCATGGATTATCATATATAACAGTAGCATAATTATTCTCACAAGTATTACTCATAGGCACTATTTCAAGAGAATCCACAGGAACATAACATTCAACCTCTTCCGGTAAGCATGGAGGACAATCAAATAGTGTAAGGGATAAAGAGTTACTCTCATTAGAAGGTTGGCATGGGTAACTAATCCATTCTTCCTCCTTTTGTTCGTCGCTTTCCTCTTCTTTTTCATCCAATGAGCTTTCAGGTTCATCAATTTCCTCCTCTTTTTCATCCAATGAGCTTTCAGGTTCATCAATTTCTTCTTCCACCGGTTCCTGCAAATTGTGAGTGCATTCTTGTGCATTAATGTGTCTCTCTTTATAATCAATGATATAATGATTATTACCGAAGCATTCTATGCAACAATTAAGGATAGAAGAGACATAATCTTTAAGGTCCTTACAAACAACACAAGTTTCATAATTCTCAACCATGAAGGATTCGATCTCAGAGGCTCCCATAAACACGACAAATTGTTCTACCTCTTCGAACCCATAATGAATATAGCAATTCCAATTATAGTTCTTAATTAAAAATTCCTCACTAAAGCCACATTGAAATTTAAGATGTTTAGTATCCTGTTGAGAGCAACAGTTTATATCATGGCGTTTAAGCAAGATTTTAGCAATTGTATTCACTTTTTCTATCATAGCACTCATTACTTCACCAGCTCTTGATTTCCTATAATTATTATAACATTCTATGAGCTCCAAGTAGGTTGTAGGTTCTCCCATAACAGCAGTTTTAAATTTTTCGGTTTTTCAAATTTTTATGGATTTTTGGGTATATGAGACAAATAAAACAAGACAAAAATAAACTAGACAAAAGTAAACTAAGCAAAGTAATACTAGACAGAAATAAACTAAGCACAAGTAAACTAGGAAAAAGTAAACTAAGCAAAACAAAATAAAATAAAACAAGGAGAGAGGTAGAGTGTACTCCCCAGGTGAACTTATGAGTAGAGCTATGCCTCCCCGGCAACGGCGCCAGAAAACAGTCTTGATAACCCACAAGTATAGGGGATCGCGATAGTCTTCGAGGGTAGTATAACCCAAATTTATTGATTCGACACAAGGGGAGGTAAAGAATACTTATAAGCCTTAACAACTGAGTTGTCAATTCAGCTGCACCTGGAAAAGCACTAGCAACAGGGGTGATGTGAAAGTAACAGTAATATGAGAGCAGTAGTAACAGTAACACAGCAGCAGTAATAGTAACACAGAGGTAATATGATGACATGTAGAACAAGTATTTGATGATGAAATATGGACCGGGGTTCCCAGCGATCTACACTAGTGGTAACTCTCCAATAAGTGACAAGTGTTGGGTGAACAAATTACAGTTGGGCAATTGATAGGAATCAAAGCATTAAGAAAGAATATCAGGCTTATTAATTATGTAGGCATGTTTTCCGTATATAGTCGTACGTGCTCGCAATGAGAAACTTGCACAACATCTTTTGTCCTACCAGCCGGTGGCAGCCGGGCCTCAAGGGAAACTACTGGATATTAAGGTACTCCTTTTAATAGAGCACCGGAGCAAAGCATTAACACACCGTGAAAACATGTGATCCTCACATCACTACCATCCCCTCCGGTTGTCCCGATTTCTGTCACTTCGGGGCCATTGGTTCCGGACAGTGACATGTGCATACAACTTGTAGATACAATCTAAGCAACAATATAGAGCTCAAATCTAAGATCATGCCACTCGGGCCCTAGTGACAAGCATTAAGCATAACAAGATTGCAGCAACAATAACTTCACAAACTTTATAGATAGACTAATCATAATGTATCATCCATCGGATCCCAACAAACACAACACCGATTACATCAGATGAATCTCAATCATGTAAGGCAGCTCATGAGACCATTGTATTGAAGTACATGGGGGAGAGTATACCGACATAGCTACTGCTAGAACCCGTAGTCCATGGGGGAACTACTCACGGAGCATGATGGAGACGGTGGCGTCGATGGAGATGGCTTCCGGGGGCACTTCCCCGTTCCGGCAGGGTGCCGGAACAGAGTTCTGTCCCCCGAATTGGAGTTTCGCGATGGCGGCGGCGCCCCTGGAGTCTTTCTGGAGTTTCGTCAATTGGTAATGCGTTTTTAGGTCGAAAGGGATTTTATAGGCGAAGAGGCGGCGCAGGGGGGTCGACAGGGTGGCCTCACCCTAGGCCGGCGCGGCCAGGGCCTGGCCCGCGCGGCTAGGTGGTGTGGGGCCCCCCTGGCTCTCCTCCGACTCTTCTTCGGTGTTCTGGAGCCTTCCGGGAAAAATAGGAGGTTTGGCGTTGATTTCGTCCAATTCCGAGAATATTGCCCGAACAGCCTTTCTGGAACCAAAAACAGCAGAAAACAGGAACTGGCACTGTGGCATCTCGTTAATAGGTTAGTTCCGGAAAACGCATAAAAACATCATAAAGTGCAAGCAAAACATGTAAGTATTGTCATAAAACAAGCATGGAACGACAGAAATTATGGATACGTCGGGGACGTATCAGTCGCCGAAGCAGAGTATGCGATGCACGCCAATCTCCTTGGCCAGCTTCAGCCCATGAATGAGCGCTTCATACTCCGCCACATTGTTTGATGCGGCGAAGTGGATCTGCAGGACGTAGTCCAGCCGGTCTCCCTTGGGAGAGGTGATGACGATGCCGGCTCCCAAGCCGTTGCGCATCTTCGAGCCGTCAAAGTGCATCTTCCAATGTGTGGAATCCGGCACAGGCGGCAGGTACCGCATCTCAGCCCAGTCGACGAAGAAGTCCGCGAGGATCTGCGACTTGATGGCTGTGCGTGGCTCGTAGAGGATGGTGTGGGCGGCTAGCTCTAGAGCCCACTTGGCAACCCGGCCGTTGGCGTCTTTGCTGCCAATGATTTCCGCCAAGGGCGCTGTGGCAACCACCTTGATGGGGTGCTCTTGGAAGTAGTGCTTGAGCTTCTTGGCCGCCATGTAGATGCCGTAGGTGACCTTCTGGTAGTGGGGGTAGTTTTGCTTCGACTGGGAGAGCACTTCGCTAAGGTAATAGACTGGGCGCTGAACCAGCTGCTCCCTGCCGGCTTCTTTGCGCTCCACCACCAGGACAACGCTAAACACTCGGTTGGTGGCTGCGATGTACAACAGCATCGGCTCCATTGAAGCCGGCGTTGCAAGGATTGGCGCGGTTGAGAGCACGCGCTTCAAGTCACGGAAGGCTTCATCCGCCTGCGGTGACCAGACGAACTTGTCTGCCTTCTTCATTAATTGATACAGGGGCAGTGCCTTCTCCCCCAGCTGGCTGATGAAGCGGCTCAAGGAAGCCAGGCAGCCAGCGAACTTCTGGACGTCCTTGAGGCACTGCGGCAGTTCCATCTTCTCCAGGGCACTGATCTTCTCCGGGTTGGCTTCGATCCCTCGCTGAGAGACGAGGTAGCCAAGGAGCTGGCCAGACGGCACGCTGAATGTGCACTTGGCCGGGTTGTGCTTCATCCGAAATCTTCTCAGATTGGTGAAGGTTTCTCTCAGGTCATCAAGGAGGGTAGTCGTCTCCTTGGTCTTTACAACGACATCATCCACATATGCGTGAACGTTTCTGCCGATTTGATCCTGCAAGCATTTTTGCATGCACCTTTGGTAGGTGGCGCCTGCATTTCTCAAGCCGAACGGCATAGTCGTGTAGCAATAAGCCCCGTACGGGGTAATGAACAAAGTCTTTATTTGATCATCCGGATTCAAAGGAATCTGGTGGTAGCCTGAATAGGCATCTAGAAAAGACAACAGTTCACAGCCGGCAGTCGAGTCTATGACTTGATCTATGCGCGGCAGGGGGAAGGGATCCTTCGGGCACGCCTTGTTCAGGCTGGTGTAGTCGATACACATGCGCCAGGAGCCGTTCTTCTTCAAAACCAGGACCGGGTTCGCCAACCAGTCCGGGTGCAGCACTTCCATGATGAAGCCGGCTGCCAGCAGCCGGGCGATTTCTTCACCGATGGCCTTCCTTCTTTCTTCGGCGAAGCGCCTGAGAGGCTGCTTCACCGGCTTGGCTTCAGGCCGGACGTGGAGGTGGTGCTCAGCCAACTCTCTCGGCACACCCGGCATGTCTCTTGGAGTCCATGCGAAGATGTCCCGATTCTCACGGAGGAAGCTGGTGAGCTCGCTTTCCTATTTCCTGCTCAAGCCGGCACCGATGGTGACGTACTTGTCCGGCTGCGCCGGGTCCAGCAGGATCTTCTTGGTGTTGTCGGCCGGCTGGAAGTGAGTCGTCCCAGCCGGGTTGCCTGCAGCCGGTATGTCTATCTGCGCGGCCTTGGCGAGGGCGACGGCGTCGTGGATGAGCTGCTTCTCGGTGGCGATGACCAGCGTCTGGGCCATCTTGGAGCTCTGCGTGGCGCAGTCCATGGAGCGACGATAGTCGCCGGCTATGGTGATGACCCCCTTGGGGCCAGGCAGCTTCATCTTCAGGTACCCATAGTGGGGCACCGCCATGAACTTGGTCAGGGCCGGCCTGCCCAGGAGCGCGTGGAAGGGACTCACGAGGTCCACCACCTCGAACTCGATTCTCTCGGTGCGGAAGTGATCCGGCTTCCCGAACATCACCTCCAGCGTGATCCGGCTGATCGGCAGGCAGCAGTGGCCTGGCACGATGCCATGGAAGACGGTGGGGGTGGGACGCAGCTCGGCTTCCTGGATGCCTAGCTTGCGGGCGGTGTCGCGGTAGAGGATGTTGATTCTGCTGCCGCCGTCAATGAGGACGCGCGAAAAACGCACGCTGCGCCGAGTCGTGCCAATGGTGGGGTCGAGGACCATGGCGTAGCTGCCCGGCTTCGGCAGGACAGCCGGTGTGTCGCGGCGATCAAAGGTGATGGCCTGCTCTGGCCAGTTTAGGTACTGGGGGACCGGCGGTATGACCGCGTTGACCTCGAGGGAACGGCTCTGCTGGCTCGTCTTGTCCTCGGGCTCGGAGGTGAAGATGATGTAGGTAGCATCTTCGGCCAGATATCGGCCGCCATGGTGCACTTGGTTAGCCTCGTGGTGCTCGAGGTTGGCGTTCTCCGCGCTGGCTCCGCCACCCGGCCCCCCGGCTGGAGGCGGCGGTGGTGGAGGCGGGAGAGGTTCACCGCTTGTCAGCCGCTTCATGAAGTGGCAGTCGCGGGTGGTGTGGTTGGAGGGGTTCTTGCCGCTGTGGTACTTGCACGGCGAGTCGAGCATCTGCTCGAAGGTGTACTTCGGCTTCCATTGCCAGTCTTGCTTCTGGCGGCGGCTGCCGCCTGCCACGTTATCTGCTACGGCGGCTACGTGGGCGGAGCCGTACCGGCGGTCCGGCTGGTCGCTGTGACGCTTGCCGCGGTAGTTGTCCCGCCGGCTGCCATGAGAGGCGCCGTCTGCCGGCTTGTGCTCAGCCGACTTGTTGTTGTCCCGTCTTGCTGGGGCCGGTGAAATATCAGCCGGCGCCTTGCCGGCTTCCTCAGCCAGCGCGTACTTGTCCGCGATGGCCATCAAGGCGGCCATCGACTTGGGGTCACTGCGGCGCAGCTTGTGCCACAGCATGGTGTTGGGCCGGCAGCCTCCCATGAAGAAGCTGATGGCTTGGATCTCGTGCACACCCTCGCAGGAGTTGCGCATCTCGCACCAGCGCGTCAGGTATGCGCGGTCCGTCTCGTCCGGGCCCTGCTTGCACATCTCAAGCTGCTGAGGGCGACCCGGCCGGCGATGGGTGCCGGTGAAGTTGCTGATGAAGGCCTCCTCGAAATCAAGCCAGCCGTTGATGCTGCCGGCTGGCAAGTTGTTGAGCCAGGTACGGGCGGAGCCGACCAACATCAGGGGGGAGTAGCGCACCGCCCAGCGCTTGTTGCCTCTGGAGATGCCGACTGCGGTGGAGTAGTCCTGCAGCCAGTCCTCTGGCTTGGCGGTGCCGTCGTACTTGGGCGTGTCGCGGGGGAGCTGGAAGCCGTCGAGCATGGGCTCGTTGGCGATGCGGGGCCCAAAGCACTTGGGGCAGGCCGGCGCCTCCTCTTCCGCAATGCGGGATTCGACCAGCCGATCGAGGCGGTCTCTGGCGTCGACGGGCTCGATGCGGGGGCCCAGCCGGGAACGTGCCGGCTGTCGGGTGTCGGTTCGCTCTGGAGCCGGCCTGTGTTGGTGCCTTGGCGCCGCCAGCTCGGAGTCATGCTACTCGTTCCGGTTTGGTGGCGGGTGGCTGCGGCCGTTGTGGCCGCCGTCCAGCCGGCTTGTCCGGCTTGAACCTGCGCGGGTGTCGCGGGAGTCTCTGTGCCGGCTTGGTGCGGGCGAGGCGGACTCGGCTGTGTCTCTGTGGGGGTCCTTGCTGGTGCCTGCAGCAGCGCGGACGGGAGGGGCTTTCGAAGCACCATACCTGGGGTCCTTGGTCTGCTCAGCTGCAGCCCGGCACAGGTCAGCTACGCGCTGCGTCTGGCGGCGCAGCTCTTCTCCTTCGAGGGAGGCTAGCTCCTTCGAAACCGCTTCGGCTGCGAGGATGTTCTTGTCGGGGGTGTTGTAGACGGGCAGCTCCGCGGACGGAGCCGGCACTTCCACGCCGTCGCGGTCGATCTCAGCGCCTAAGAGGCCTCCGCGCTTGCGGATCATGCCGGCTCGGCTAGGGTTGTTGCCGCCTGGCGTGAAGCCGTGGGCGTGCTCGAACTCACGCTGGGTGATGCCCAGCTGGCGCTTGGCAGCAGCCAACTCGTCGGCATGCTGGAGGAGGAGCTGGCGATGTGCTTCCAGGTCCGCCTCGATGGTGGCGGCGTCGCCGCCTGCGGTGAGCGGGGAGCTCAACTTCGTCCGGACTTCGTCCAGCCGGGATGGAGGTGGGGGCGCCTTTGGGCCCGAGCCGGAGGCGTTGGGGTCGACGTTGCGCTCCAGGTTGGGGCCACGGGTGCGCGGGTTCTTGGTGGGGAGCTCCTCGCTAGCCATCATGACTTGCACGACGGTGGGGCTGGCGGGAGCGCTGCTGCCGGCTCGCGGAGGAGGGCTTGCGCCGCGTAGCACCTGCCGCGGGTAGCGCGGTGGTGCGACGGTGGCGACGTAGACGTCGTGGCCACCGAAGGAGATGACGTTGCCGCCGGCTGGGAAGGGCCGGTCGGCGAAGCAGCCAGCGTTGTCGCTGACGCAGTCGAGGGAGCCGAATCTCCAGATCAAGCCTGAAGCGACTCGCTCGCCGGTGGTGATGGTGAGGCCCGTCCGGATGAAGACACCGGCCGAGGATGCTGAAGGCCCCACGGTGGGCGCCAAATGTCGTGGTATCGTCACGGCATATGCCATAGGGTGGCTAATCGAAGGTGGTTCCTGAGAGATCTCACGGCGGTATCCGGACGCGGGTATGGGAACGAGCGACACAGCGACGTACCCAGGTTCGAGGCCCTCCGATGGAGGTAACACCTCTACTCCTGCTAGAGTGTATATGATGATCACACAATACAAGGTTGCTCCTTGAGCTGTGTCCGGCTGCTCCTGGGAGGCTAAGGAAGACTAGAGTCTCTCTCACAGGGCAGCGCTAGGGGTGGAAGTGAAGTGAGAATGATCGATCCCCTGCACGAGAGGGGGTAGTGCGGCTTATATAGGCACCGGCACTTTACATATAAGACCCTATAGTTTACTGGCCGGCTTGGCCGGCTCCGGCTTCCGCTCCTTCCCGAGGCAGTGACGTCAGGAGCCGTTGAGGCCTCATGGCCTGTCCCATCCGGCTGCCAAGGTCAGCGGCATGGTGAGGAGGTGTCCCCGTCGCCATCAGCCACTGTAGTCAGTACGGATCGACGTAGACCATGATGGCCTGTGCGGCGCGTGGCACTATTGCTCCACAGTGCCCCGCGCTTTACTGAAGATGAAGTCAGCGTGGACTCTGGGAACCCGGATCACCAACCCGGTTCCTTCTAATGCAAGACTCGCCAGCCTCGAGTCGGTCTGAGGTACAAACCCCCAGTCGGATATGGCTTGTAGAAGCCGGCCCAGCTACAGCATTGGCGGCCGTAGCTAAGCCGACTAGGACCTAGAGCCAGCCGGCTTCCGAACCAGCCGGCCACGGCGCCAGCCGGCTGCTCCTCAGCCGGCCTTTGCCGCGAGCCGGCCAGTGGCCAGCCGGCTGCTCCGCGTCCATTGCCCTACCCGGGGTCTTCCCCCCGACACTCGCGGTGCTGCAATATAATAAAAATAGTGGAGATATACTTCTTGTTCTTCAACATGCTCGGGGGCTAATTGCCTTCAAGGTTACAAAATATACACAATATAGATGAACTCGACTTACAAAAAAATATTTCGCCTTGGTACAAAATACCTCGCCTAATAGAAAGTCAGGGGCTAATACTTATAAATATAGTATACTCGTTAAAATTCTATTGCTTTGGTCTGAAAACCTCGCAATAAAAATATAGAACGTCGCCACCAAAACACTCGGGGGCTTGACGATCAAAATAAAAAAATACATAGTTGGCAGCTTTACAATATAGATTATGCTCGCAAGCATACAAGACGCACCAATGGAGAAAATACAAGAAAAACCCTCAGTGGATGCCTAGCACATGATCTATGGTTATTCGTTCATTTGTAGCACGAGTACTATGCTCAGCATAGCTACCCTTCACAAAGAACTCGGCATCCATCCGAAGAAGTTCATCCATCATATCTTCTGCTACAGGAGTCACAATATCATCAATTTTGCCCATGTTTCTTTTCTTTTTTGACATCTTGGCCATGCACTTGGAAACAATTTGATTCATGGGCAATTTTGGATAACAAATCTTTATCATCATCATAGCAAATCTTGCGCCAGCAGAGAGTTGAGCTCGCACGAAGCCATGGATTCGAGGGGCATCTCGAAATTTCTCCAACAAAGCAGGAAGAGTTTCTGGCATCTTGTTGCGTGGGAACATGGTCCCATAAACTAAAAAACAAGGTCCTTGTACAGAAGTCGAGGAAATCACGGACCTGAGCCACGCGATCTTGAAATCTGACAATTTGGCGGGTACGTTCAGGAGTAACCCAGAAGTTAGAACCATGTTGTGCAGCAAGTCTGAGCAGAACACTGACCCGAGCTTCAACGTTGATCTTCGGCAGCAGTATCTAAGAATGAGCCTATTCCAGCAGAGAAATTATCAAGGAGGGACAAACAGCAAGAACAACATCAAGCATGGTTATGTATAGGAAGCATACCTATCATGTCTAGGCTGGCGTCATTCATTAGTTGAAGCATATAATTTTCTCGAGAAGCAGCTTCGGTAGCTTCAGCAATTGCGGCATCCTTTGCGGCCATAGCATCCTGAGCCTGTTGAAGAGCAACTTTTTCCCTCTCTGAAGATCTTCGAGACTGTTCCATTAGTACAAGCATTTGTTTTTTCATGGATTGAAGTTGTTGGCGAAGTTCTTGCAAATCTTGCGGGAAGTGTTTACTCGAAGAACCTTCGATAAGATTATCATCGACGAGTGTTTTCTTCGAGAAGGAGGAAGCAGGAGAAGTATCGGCAGGATGAGGATTTGCAGAGTAGTTATCAAATATCAACTGGAAAAGAAAATTTCAATATCAAATAATGGCGCAAGATAGAATTCCATTGATCTTCAGGAAATTTACAAGGATATTACAGAAGGAGTTCTTCAAAAGGACTACTACGACAATTGTCGCCAAAGACACTGTGGCGACAACATCAAAAGAAACAGTAAAAATAAAGAAAGAAAAAGACAGGGCATTCAACTAGACCTCCGGCTTCGACGAGCTAGGAGTTGAAGTTGGCTTGATTCCAAGATAGGCAAGGATCTTCTTTGTATTGGGCTTCGCAGCTTTGATTAGCGAGTGCCACTTCGTGGTCTCCATCTCTTGTGTGTCGCCCACTTTAGTCCAGTCGGTGGTTTGCTGACTGTTAGCAACCAAGGCGACAGTGCTTTCAACAGCAATCTTCATATTTTCTTGGCGCATCTTCAGTCCAAGATCTTCTGGTGGATTGAAGTCTTTGGCAAGAGCCAGGAAAGTCACGGGTTCCTTTTTCTTCGGGAAGAAGTAAGGGAACAGCCGCGACAATCCTGCTTCAGCCTGCTCAATGCCTTCACGAGTTTC
This sequence comes from Lolium perenne, assembly GCF_019359855.2. Taxonomy (NCBI): domain Eukaryota; kingdom Viridiplantae; phylum Streptophyta; class Magnoliopsida; order Poales; family Poaceae; genus Lolium; species Lolium perenne. The sequence goes on from NC_067250.2 coordinate 25,526,977, forward strand.
TGTTCCATGAAACTCAAGGACAGAGAGTGCGTCGAGAAGAGGATCGTTGTCAGGATCTTCAAGCTCAAATTCTTGGTTTGTTTTCCCTGTCGAGGAAAAAATATGTTGGTCGACAAGCAAGTTAAGAAAGGCAAGTTCAAGGAAGGCCAAATAGATCGAAAACTTACTGACAAAGCGTTGATTCTGTGAGTCCAAGCGCTTGAGGATCGCTTCTTCACGAGCAGCCTGTGCGGTTTTATGTTCGCTCAAGGCAGTTTCGGTGTCATGAAGCCTCTTCTCAAGATCTTCGACACCAGCAGCTTCCGCCTTGGCCTTGTCAGCCTCTGCCCTAGCTTTGCCAGCATCAGATTCGGCCTTCTTGCGAGCCGCCTCACTTTGCTCTAATTTCTGAGCAAGCGTGTCGGCAAGTTTGTTGGCCTCCGCAAGTTTTTCTGCCAAAATAGTCAAAAATAGTCAAAATTGCGATCAAACAGGAGCAAGAAGCCATGAACAAAGGCAAGCAGGGAGTCATTACCTTTGGTCTTGCTGGCATACTCGCGGTACCCAACGAATTGGGCACCGAAGCGAATAAATTCTTTGATTACAGGCTGTCAAAGAAAGATAAAGAAAGAAAGCGTCGGTATGGGAAAAAACATGATAGCACAAAGAAGCAAACAGAGGAAACATAGACAGTATCAGAAAGGACTTAAGGACTTACATCATCCAAAAGAGGAGTTGAGGAGCTACCCAATTGTAGGGTAGGCTCTGTGATTGTTTCAACCCTTGTCCTTTTTGGTGAAGGGACAAGGGGGCTTGCAGGAGGAGTAGGAGCGTCGGTGTTTTGTTGAGGAGGCGAAGATTCTTCTCCTTCAACTTGCACCTCGGAAACAACTAGAGTATGCGACGTACTCGTTCGAGCAGTCGCATCAGTAGCTGGCATTTCTTCCTCGTCACCACTACGATTAAATGGCGGCAGCATAAAAAAGCAAGATAGACAAAAATCTTCGAGTAGCAAAATAAATAGAAATAAAAGATGACTTACGAGCTGACGAGGGCTTCAAGGTATGGATCAAAAGCTGCCTTCTGACGTGAAGGAGTAGCTTCTTCGGCTTTGGAGGTGCCGGAATCTTCGACCTCAGCCCTTTTCCTTTTGTTCTTTGGAGAAACAGCAGGGGGAGGAGACTGTGCCAATGTAGTACCCTCAGAGGCAGCCTCCTTTTCAGAAGATCCCGCAGATTTTCGAGAACCTGCGGGTTCATTATCAAAAGAAGGGGCATCTTGGTTGTCATCCGTGACAATAGCTCGTTCTTCGACTTCTCCACCTTCAGGAAGGGGAGGAAGCGAGACAAGATTTGGATGGTTCTATACAAAAATGAGGGGAGGTGTCAATAAAAGAATTACGTAAAGGATGGCAAAACAAAAACAAGTCAGTCGACAAAGGTTACCTTGGGAAGCGCATTGGCGGCGCTATATGGTTTTACGCGACAAGACGAAGGGATAGGATCTTTCGAAGTTAGGGAGGAGATTTTCCGGACAAGTTTCTCTAAATCCTTGACCGGTAAATCCACTGACAATCGAGCCGCATCATTGTCGCCAGCATACTTCCAGAGAGGGTATTTGCGAGCTTGAAAAGGCTGCACTCTGATTCTGAGGAAATACGCCGTGATTTGGATACCCGACAGCTCTTTGCCGCGAGTGTTTTGCAACTCGTGGATGCGGGCCATAAATGCCTCCGTCGACGTTTTTTCTTCCTCGGTAGCCTCTGCATCCCAGGAGCGGCGGCGATAGATTTTCTCGGCACCGTCAAAAGGAGGAATATTGTCTTCAGCACATCCATGGTTCTCCTCATGGATGTACAGCCACTTCTTGCGCCACCCTTGAACTGAATCAGGGAATTTGACATCAAAATATTCGACATCGGGGCGAACGCAGATAACAACGCCGCCTATGTTATAGGCGACATTGGGAGAGTCATTGCGGCGATAAAAGAAAATGCGCTTCCATAGTGCCCAGTTGGGCTGGATGCCAAGGAAGGCTTCACAGAGGGTGATGAAAATGGAAATGTGGAGGATAGAATTGGGCGTGAGGTGATGAAGTTGCAGGCCATAAACATAAAGCAAACCCCGAAGGAAAGGGTGAATGGGGGCGGAAAGGCCGCGGATGAGATGGTCGACAAAACTAACCCGATACTCCATTGGAGGGGTTGGGTAGCTTTCTTCGCTGGGGAAGCACGGCGCCTTGGGCTTCTTGCTGATCCCCAGTTTCTTCAGAAGGTTGATATCTTGGGTGGAGATTTCGGATCTCTCCCACTCAGCACTTCCCAGATCCGCGGAAGCCATCGTCGATTCCGGTGTGCTGTGTCTGGTCAATCTACGTGGTGGCATTAACAATGGCGCAGGAATGCAGCTTGGGAGAAGATGAGCTCAGGGAACTGTGGGGCGCAAGAGGAGTTTTTTGCGGAGGAAAGCAGAGGAGCGGCGCGAGCGGAGGTGCTCGAGGAAGAAGAAGGGGATCTTATATAGAGGTGCGGCGAAGCGGCGTACCGTTGGATGGAAAAAGTGTGCGGCAGATGATGACCACGTGGAATAGGGGTAAAAAAGTAATTTCACCCTGGAGGAGTTACAGTGCGTGCGCCAGGAAAAGCGGAGGATGTGTGTCCCCCACCTGCATGACGTGTCACATGATGCGTAATTTGGGTCCGCAAGGCAGCGAGAGAGAACTTCTCGCAATTTCAAGAACTGCAGTCGTGGCTATCGTCAGCATTGACGTCACTTTACCAGGAGAAAATTCGACTTAACAGCTTCATAAAAAAGGCGACAGCAACAGATATTGGAGAGCCTTTGATCAAATACAAGTTTTTGGTCAAATGCTCGGGGGCTACTCTGGAAAAATGAAAAATTCGATAAAGACAAAATAGAAATGGCGTGAGCCTATGATCAAATACAAATATTTGCTCATAGCCTCGGGGTCTACTCCCATCGGGAGCGCTGTTCGCGCACCCGAGAGATTTGAAAATTTCGGGAGAGAAAGAAAATATAGCGGCATAAGGCGTGGAGCCTACACCCAAGCACAAGTCCTTGGCTGTAGCCTCGGGGGCTACTCCCATCGGGAAGGCTGTTCGCGTGCCCGATGAAACTATAAAAAAAAGAGAGGGAAAAGAAGAAAGATAGAAGCACAAGAGAGTATATTTCGAGTTATAATTAACTCTACATATACTCCCATCGGGAGAGCAATATAAGTCATCCGTTGACTCAATAAAATGTGCCATTCAAACAGCCGAATAAGCACTCGACAATATATTCTCAGAACGCCAAAGTTGCGAACAATTTCTGAATGCCGCAAAACTTTGTGAAGGTAAGACCCCAGATCCGTTCTGTGTGGCGTGGCGCCGTCTCTGACGTCGGTTTGCTACTTTTATCCGTATCAACAGATACGAAGAAAAATCCTAACGGACGCGTTAGGTACCCGATAAATATGACCGGGACTCGACAGAATGGTAAGACCTTAAGCGGCACCTGTCGAAGTTTACACCGGTATCCCAAGATCATGTCCAGGGACGTGATCTTGAAGTAGGTTTTTGCGGATTGCCACTAGAGCAGTTAACTAGTACCTGATCCGTCAGATGAACTAGCCCCAACTACCATTATCCCTGTACAATATAGAAATTCATATGAAGAAATATGGAGAAGTTTTAAGTTGTCGAGTAAAAATAAACAGTGGAGATTTTCCCTGACTCTACGATTCAAGCAAAATCTCGGGGGCTACTGACATAGGCATCCCCAATGGGCCTGCCGAAGATAGTACCCTGGGTTTACTGAAGGCCCACGACCCGAAGAATAAGAAGATTCGGAAGCCCAAGTTGATATTAAGGAAGGTTAGAATTGTAATAGAGATGATGTTTGTAATCTTGCGGGATGAGTTGTAAACCCTCTCGGACTCTGTAACTTGTACAATACGAATCCCTCGGCTCCACCTCCTATATAAGGGGGGTCGAGGGACAAAGAAATCATCGAATCATTGTCTCTCAAACCCTAGTTTTCGTAAATCGTCGAGTACTTTTCGGCTGAAACCTTCGAGATCTACTTGCACTCTACTTCTAACTAAACCCTAGTCTACAACCCGTAGGCATTGATAAGTTAATCCCTTGTCACCCGGATTTATCGAGAACTTGGACTATTTACTTTGACGGGTCCAAGAGATTAGAAGGAGCTGGAGCAGGCGTGATACTCATATCACCTGAAGGCGACAAATTAAAGTATGTCTTACGGATGACGTTCCCAAACGCGTCTAACAATGAGGCAGAATACGAAGCTCTTATACACGGGATGAAGATGGCGAAGGCTTGTGGTGCAACTCGACTAAAACTATTTGGCGATTCACAATTGGTGGCCCAGCAAGTCATGAACCAATGTGATGCAGTCAATGATAGCATGGTGGCATACAAAGAAGTGTACAACGAGCTAGAGAAGCTATTTGATGGATGCGAAGTAAATCACATCAGCAGGCTGAGCAATGATGAAGCCGATGTTCTTGCAAACATCGGGTCGCAGTGCCTCGCAATCCCACCAGGTGTGTTCTGGGAAGAGATAACCGAGAGGTCTAAAAGGCGAAGAAAGCACAGAAGAAGCAGAAGCATGGGAAAACCTCAACGGCTACTAAAGAAGCACTAGAAGAAGAAGATGAACAGGAACTAGTGATGATGGTGCAGATTCCATGGATGCAAGCATACATATCATACATTTTAAGGAAAGAAATACCCGACGATCCAGTTGAAGCAAGGCGGGTTATTAGACGATCCAAAGCCTTTACTGTGGTCAAAGGGGAGCTGTACAAGCGAAGCATTTCGGGTGTGCTACAAAGGTGCGTCACACCCGAGGAAGGAAGGATAATTCTGAAGGACGTACACGAGGGAATATGTGGTCATCACGCAAGCAGTCGAGCTATTGCGGCCAAGGCTTTCAGAGCTGGATTTTATTGGTTGACAGCAATCGAGGATGCGAAGGAGATAGTACGAACTTGCGACGCGTGCCAGAGATTTGCCGCAAAGCCTCACTCTCCGGCAGCGGAGTTGATGCCAATACCGTTGTCTTGGCCCTTTGCTCAATGGGGCCTCGATATGGTGGGCAAGTTACACAAGGCCTCGCCAGGAGGATACGAGTATATGCTCGTCGCTGTCGACAAATTCACCAAGTGGATAGAAGCAAAGCCGATAAATTCACCAGACGCAGCGTCGGCAATAAAGTTCGTGAAAAGCATTGTCTTTCGGTTTGGAGTACCTCATAGCATTGTCACGGACAATGGCAGTAATTTTACATCCAAGGAATTCAAGGCATACTGTGCAGAAGTAGCCATCAAATTGCACTTCGCGTCAGTTGGGCACCCGCAGACCAATGGTCAAGTCGAGAAAGCCAATGGTATCATCTGCAACGGTATCAAGAAGCGCTTGTTAGGACCATTGGAAAAAGCTCGACATACTTGGCCAGAAGAGTTGCCGAGTGTATTATGGAGTATTCGAACAACACCAAATACAGCAACACAGGAGACTCCGTTTTTCTGGTCCATGGAGCCGAGGCAGTACTGCCGATAGAAATAGAGCATGATTCTCCAAGAGTCACGGAATATGACGAAGAAGCTTCCAGAAAAGCATTAGAAGACGATGTCGATGCTCTTGATGAAGCTCGAGATGAAGTATTATCACGAGTCACCAAGTATCAGCAAGACTTGAAAAACTATCACAGTCGACGTTTGCGGCCAAGATCCTTTCAGGTTGGAGACTTAGTTCTACGACTCAACCAAAACAGCACTGAAAAACTCGAATCGCCATGGCTTGGCCCTTACATCGTCACGGAAGTAATCGAAGGAGGAGCGTACAGGATAAAGGACAAGAAGACGGGGGTTCCCGAGAAAAACCCCTGGAACGTGGCGCAGCTAAGGCGTTTTTACGCTTAGTGTCGAAATATAGTCCTCCTTGTAAAAATACAATGTACTGAAACGCCCGCGAGTTTCTAGACGCACTCTTTTTCTTTCAGGGCACCGAGTGGGGTTGAAAGGTTTTTAATGAGGCGGGCTCGCGGTGCTGCAATATAGTAAAAGATATTGGTGACATACATCTTTTTTCGTCGACAGGCTCGGGGGCTCATAACCCGTGGCAACAAATATATATATACTCTCGCAAAATAGTAAATTCATCGAGACGCAAAAATAGCTTGAGCTCCGGCCAAAGGCTCGGGGGCTTCACAATATAGATTATACTTTACAATATAGACAACTTCATCATCAAGATAAATTCGACACAGAAAAAATATATGAATTCCCGCAATATAGTACAACTCAGTTGTTACCTAATATATCATCTATGGTTACACCTTTGCTGTTTGCAGCACCAGTCGTTTGTTCAGCATAGCTACCTTTTACAAAGAACTCTGAGTCCATCCGAAGAAGTTCGTCCATCATTTCTTCGGCTACAGGAGTTACAATGTCGTTGATTTTATCAATGTTCCTCTTTCGTTTTGACTGCTTGGCCAGACACTTGGCGACAATCTTCGATAAATCTAATTTCGGGTAGCAGATCTATATCATAATCATGGCGAACCTTGCCCCAGTAGATAGTTGAGCCCGCATAAAATTGTGGATACGAGGGGCATCCCGAAACTTCTCCATCAGAGCAGGAAGAGTGTCTGGTATTTTGTTCCGAGGAAACATGGTACTATAAACTAGAGACAAGGTTCTTGTGCAGAAATCAAGAAACTCACGAACTTGACAAGCGCGGTCCTGGAATCTGACAATTTGTCGGGTGCGTTCTAGAGTAGCCCAGAAAAGAGAACCATGGTCAAGTGAAAGATTAACAAGGAGATTTGTCCTTGTGTCCACCCGTTGGTCCTCGGCAGCAGTGTCTAGAAAGGAACCTATTTGGTGACAGCACAAGAATTTCAAAGAAGGAAACAGGGAAAACACAGAGGAAGTTTTGGTTTGCAAAGCATACCTGTCATATCCAAGCTTGCTTCAGTCATTAACTCGAGCATAAAATTCTCTCGGGTGGTAGCCTTTGCAGTTTCAGCAACGGCGGCTTCTTTGGCAGCTATGGCCTCTTGAGCCTGCTGCAGTGCAACTTTCTCCTTTTCGGATGATTTTCGAGACTGGTCCATTATAAGTGTTTGCTTCTTCATATACTGAAGCTGTTGACGAAGTTCCTCCAAGTCATGTGTTGAACCCTTACTCGAAGAGTCTTCACCAAATTCATTATCAATAGGCGTTTCTTCGAGTGGGAGGAAGCAGGAAAAACATCGGAGGGACGAGGAGTTGAAGTGTAGTTATCAAATATCAACTGAAAATAAAAGTTTCGACATCAATCATCAAGCAAAATAGATATCCATTGATTCTCAAAGTATTTACAAGGCATTACAAAAGGAGGATACCCTATCGAACTAGTGAGATAGGTGTTGCCAAAGCTACTCTGGCGACAACATCAAAAGAAAAAAGAAAATAAAAGAAAGACAAGGTGGTCTACTTGACCTCCGGCTTGGATGAGCTGGGAGCAGGAGTTGGCTTGCAGCCAAGGAAGGCAAGGATTGGCTTCGAGTTCGGCTTGACAGCCTTAATCAAAGATTGCCATTTTTCGTCTACATCTCCTTTATATCGCCAACCTTAGCCCAGTCGATGTCTTGTTGGCTGTCAGCAACCTGAGCAATGGTGCCTTTGACGCCAATCTCCAGGCCTTCTTGGCGAAGTTTGAGCCCAAGATCTTCTTGAGAGTTGAAGCACTTGGCGAGAGTTATGAAAATCTTGGGCTCTTCTTTCTTCGGGAAGAAATAAGGAAAAAGGCGCGACAGACCTGCTCTGGCTTTAGCAAGGCCTTCGCGTGCCTCCTCTCCATGAAATTCAAGAAGAGAAATCTCGTAAAGAAGCTGGTCACCTTCAGGACTTTCCAAGTCAAAATCTTGATGTGTTTTCCCTACAAAGAAGGAAAAGAAAGCTCATCAAAAATTGCGCAAAGATAAAATTGACAACCCGAAGAAGTAGCAGAGATTTGAGAACTTACTAACAAAACGTCGACTCTGCGACTGCAAGCGACTGAGGATTTCATCTTCACGAGCAGCTTGCTCAGATATGTTGTCGCTCAAAGAAGTTTCCGCGTCATGAAGTTTTTGTCGAAGATCTTCGACAGCGGCAGCATCTGCTTCAGCTATCTTACGAGCCTTCTCACTTTGCTCCAGTTTACGAGCAAGAGAATCAGCACGCTTGTTAGCTTCTACAAGATTTTCTGGCAAAATAGTCGACAGCAATAAATATCATGACAAGAAATGGTGGAGAGGTTATTTACCAGAAGAAGTGGCAGAATAGTACCTTCGGCCTTTTTATCATGATCACGGTACCCGAAGAATTGGGTACCGAGACGGATAAACTCCTTCATCAAAGGCTGCAAAGAAAAAAAAAGAAAGAAACATCAATAAGGTAAAAAAGTTCGACAGCAAAAAAATAAAAGAGAAGCGAAAAATAAAGAAGAGTCGATAGCATTGAAATATTCGGCACATAAGAAAAGAAGTGAACAACTTACGTCATCCAAGGAAGGAGTCGCGGAGCCACCAAGTAGTAAGGTAGGCTCCTTGGTTGGCTCGACCCTAGTCCTCTTTGGCGAAGGGGCACGGGGGCTTGCAGGTGGAGTAGGATGCTCGATGTTTTGCTGAGGAGGCGAGGTTTCATCTCCATCAGGCTGAGCTTCAGAGACAACTAAAGTACGCGACGTACTCGTTCAAGCAGTCGCGTCAATAGGTTGATCTTCATCCTCGTCACCACTGCAATAAAAAGGCGACAATATAAAAAGCAACATAGACAAAAATATCGAGAGCAAAACAACAAAGAGCAATAAAGAACTTACGAGCTGACAAGGGCATCCTCGTAAGGATTGAAAGTTGTCTTCTTTTCAGAAGGACCAACTTCTTCGGTAGGTGGTGCGCCGGCCTTGGAGGTGCCAGAATCGGCACCTTCATCCCTTTTTCTTTTGTTCCTTGGAGAAACAGCAGAAGGGAGGGAGTGTGTCGATGCGGTAGCCTCGGGTTCATACTCCTTTTCAGAGGAAGCTGCGGGTTTGTGCGAAACCACGACTTCGCTCTCATGATGAGGAGGAACCTGGGTGTCTTCAGAAATGACTGCGCGCTCTTCGACTTCTCCACCTTCGGGAAGGGGAAGAAGAGGCGACGCAGTTTTGTGGTTCTAGACAAAACATAGAAAAAGCATCGACAAGACTTTGTGTCATTAATAGCAGTCGAAAAATATAGCAGTCGAAAGAAAAAAAGACAGAACTGAGCAAATAAACAGACAATAAAAGTATTACCTGCGGGAGCGCATTGGTGGCGTTGTATGGCGTCACACGGCAAGATGACGACACGGTGTCTTTCTTGCTAAGCGATGAGATTTTCCGGACAAGTTTTTCTAAGTCCTTGACCGGTAAATCTATCGACAGGCGATCTACATCCTTGTTGCCAGCATACATCCAGAGGGGGTTTTTGCGAGCCTGCAAGGGATGCACCCTAGTCCTAAGGAAATATGCTGTGATTTGGACACCCGACAGTTCTTGTCCGCGGGTATTTTGAAGCTCGTGGATGCGTGTCATCAGCGCCTCTGTCGCCGTTTTTTCTTCATCACTAGCCTCTGCATCCCAAGACCGGCGGCGACAGATCTTTTCGTTGCCATCAAAAGGAGGAATGATTTGTTCCACTGAGTTGTTGCTTTCCTCGTGGATGTACAACCATTATTTTTGCCACCCTTGAACTGAGTCAGGGAATTTGACATCGAAGTATTCGACATCAGGGCGGACGCAGATAACAACGCCGCCTATGTTGTAGGCGACGTTGGGAGAGCCATTACGGTGAAGGAGGAAAATGCGCTTCCATAGAGCCCAGTTAGGCTGGACTCCAAGGAAGGATTCGCAAAGAGTGATAAAAATCGAGATGTGAAGGATAGAGTTGAGAGTGAGATGGTGAAGTTGCAGTCCGTAAACAAAAAGCAACCCACGAAGAAAGTCGTGAATGGGGGAAGAAAGACCGCGGATGAGGTGGTCGACGAAACTGACCCGGTACTGGATCGGGGGAGAGGGATAGCTCTCCTCGCTGGGGAAGAGCAGCGACTCCTTCTTCTTGCTGATCCCAAGCTTCTTTAGCAAGTTGATGTCCTAGGCGGAGATCTTAGATCTTTCCCATTCGGCGCTCCCCAGATCCGATGTCGCCATCTTCGACTCGGGCGTGTTGTGTCTGGTAAGCCGCGCGCGTGGTGGCATCAACAAAAGTGGAGGAGAAATGTGCGAGCGTGGTTGAGCGCAAGAGGCAATGGGCGCAATGGAGGATTTTTTGCAGAGGAAAGCAGGGGTGCGGCGCGAGCGAAAGTGTGGAAGGAGGAAGACGATGACCTTAAATAGAGGTGCGGTGAATCGACGCACCGTTGGATGGAGAAATTGTGAGATAGATGGTGTACACGTGGACAAGGGGTAAAAACGCAATTTCACTAAGAAGGGAAGGAATCGGCGCTACAGTGCGTGCGCCAGGAAAAGTGGAGGACGTGTGTCCCCCACTTGCACGACGTGTCAACTTGATGAGAAATTTGGGCCCGCAAGACAGAGAGACCGCAATTCTCACGTTTTCCCGATACAGTGATCGTGGCTATCGTCAGCAATGATGTCACCTTGGTAAGAGAAAATCTCGGCTATGAAGCTTCATAAGAATGGCGACAGTAGAAGATTATTGATTATTCCGAGAGCCTTTGGTCAATTACAAGTTTTTGATCAAATGCTCAGGGGCTACTTTGGAACAATGAAAACTCGAGAATGACAAAATAGAAATGGCGAGAGCCTATGATCAAATACAAGCATTTGCTCATAGCCTCGGGGGCTACTCCCATCGGGAGCGCTGGTCGCGCACCCGATAGATATGAAAACTTCGAGAAAGAAGGAAAATATAGCAACATAAGGTGTTGAGCCTACACCCAAGCACAAGTCCTTGGCTATAGCCTCGGGGGCTACTCTCATCGGGAACGCTGTTCGCGTGCCCGATGAAATTATAAAAAAAAAAAAGAGAGAGGGAAGAAGAAAAAGTGAGCATATTTCGAGTTATGTAAATAACTCTACATATACTCCCATCGGGGGGCAATATAAGTCATCTGTTGACTCAATAAAATATGCTATTCCAACAGCCGAAAAGCACTCGACAATATATTCTCAGAGCGCCAAAGTTGCGAACAATCTCTGAATGCCGCAAAATTTTGCGAAGGTAAGACCCCAGATCCGTTCTGAGTGGCGTGGCGCCGTCTCTGACGTCGATTTGCTACTTTTTTCCGTATCAACAGATACGAATAAAAATCCTAACGGGCGCGTTAGGTACCCGATAAAATATGACTGGGACTCGACAGAATGGTAAGACTTTAAGCGGCACCTGTCGAAGTTTACACCAGTATCCCGAGATCATGTCCAGGGACGTGATCTTGAAGTAGGTTTTTGCGGATTGCCACTAGAGCAGTTAACTAGTACCTGATTCGTCAGATGAACTAGCCCCAACTACCATTATCTCTGTACAATATATCATTACGTATCCAAAGATATGTGATAAAATTCGGCAGAACTATTGAATATAAATTTGGAGATTTTCCCTGATTCTATGATTCAAGCAAAATCTCGGGGGCTACTGACATAGGCATCCCCAATGGGCCTGCCGAAGATGGTACCCGGGGTTTACTGGAGGCCCACAACTCGAAAAATAGGAAGAATCGGAAGCCCAAGTTATTGTTAAGGAAAGCTAGAGTTGTATTAGGAAATAATACTTGTAATCTGGCGGGATGGGTTGGAAACCCTCCCGGACTCTGTAACTTGTGTATTACGAATCCCTCGACTCCGCCTCCTATATAAGGGGGAGTCGAGGGACAAAAAAAAGGATCGATTCATTGTCTCACGAAACCCTAGTTTTCATATCGTCGAGCACTTTTCGGCTAAAACCTTCGAGATCTACTTGCCCTCTACTTCCGACTAAAACCCTAGTCTACAACTTATAGGCATTGATGAGTTAATCCCTTGTCAGCAGAGACCCCAATCTTTAGTCGATGGGGCCGGAGACTGTGGTGATTCTAGGCTAGAGACTCCCATGTAGCTTTGCCTGGAGCTATCTTCTTACCTCCAACCCAGTATATATTTTTGTGTATAATGTTGGAGGAAATCACACACGGTATTTTTTTTAAATTGCGTGTGTTGCACTGAACATAAGTTTCATTACAAAAGCGTGTACAATGCATATAACATTTGTTTCGTGTTTTCTTTTGCATCATCTTGAGCATTCCATTTTTATTGCACATGTTTTGATAAAACCCTAAATAATTTTTTCTAAACCCTATTTTTGTTCTTTAAAAATTATTTTGAATCAACTAAAATATTTTTTAAAATCTTATAATTGGTAACCCTCCAAAAATAGTCAAAATCAACTCTGTTTTATGTTTTTTTCTGAGAAATAACAAACAAAAGGGGTAAAAAATTGTAAACGAAATAAAAATAAAGGAATCCCCAAGGCAGGCTAGGCCCATCATGACAAACCTAGCCCATCGAATCGAACATGCAGCACCCAAGCACCGAATAACTATGTCGGTATCTTATCCTCTCCCTGGACTTACTCTCTTCTTCCTCACTATCTTATCCGCCACACATCCATGCATAGACGTAGGAGAATCACCCTGACCCCCTTTCTTGCTCATCCTCAGCATGGCCACTTGGAGCTGGCAACACCGATGGGCACGGTTGGTAGCCATGCATATTACCGACTGCAGCAACTCCCGCCATGAATCTTTCAGACTTGGCATTGCCGCTTCGCACTCCTCCATGCTCCCTACATCAACGGTGGTGTGGCCGCTTTGCATCTCATCCACACTCCCAAAACCTAGTGAAGAGTGCCCCCTTGCAACAACAACACCATGGGTAGCCTATGGTGGCGTTAATGCACATCACCAGATAGAGGCATTTCCTTGTTGGAGAGAGAGAAAGAGGATTTGCCCGCTAGAGAAAAGGTGAGAAAGGCCATATATATGCTAATACTTGAAACTTAACTTCATAATATAATTTATGATAGATATACTAAGATTTTCGCAATAGATCATATATGATTCCACGATGACAACTTTTATTGGTCCCACATGGTGGAACGGTGACAAACTATTTATTGGTCACCAATGGAAGCTAATCAAGGTATATCACAACCACCATGAGTGGTGATGGGAATGTTGCAGTAGGATATACCAGGAGTGTTGCATATGTATGGCAGATTCTTGGCCCTCTCCATCAGCGTGGTAACCGCGCCTCGTAGGTTAGGACCATATAAGTCAGTCTTTTTTAGAATCTCACTAAGCTCGATCTGTACAGTCTCACAGATGGTCTTGCAGAGGGATTGCTGCGATGCCTCGGCCACCTGCTGGCAGCACATGCTCTGCACCTCTTGGCAGCTCTTATACCATCTGAAGGGTTCTTTGCCTAGTTGGCACCGCTGAGTTATATAATCCTGGCAATCTTTCAATGTATTTATCGGCTCCACTTGGTACTTCTCATAATCATCCCTCGGTTTTACATCATTGGATTGCGCAAAGGTGGTGCTTGCTACAAGAGAAAGGAGAACGAGGAGGAAGAAGATCTTCATGATGTCAATGTTTTTAATTTTGTGATATGTATAAATGAGAAAAAATCCACTCTATTTATTAATGAGGTGGCCCGCTAATGCCCATGCGTGCTTGTCTTAACAAACCAAAATTAGTTGAACACCTATAAGAAAAGTTACTTTAGAAACACACATAACTTGTATTGAGTTGGTGAGATAGATGATGTTTCGTGTACTCAATCTTCTCCTTTATGAGATATGTACCAACTATCTCCTGCTTTTGGTATTGTATTGTACTAAGGAAATCTTGTGGTTCAAGCCATCCTTAAATTTAATGCAACAGAACTTGTAGGGTTTTGCAGTTTGTTGAAGATAGATCCAGATGTTCCTAGCTAGGTTACACCAACTTTGCTAGAAATTTTGTCTTACAAGTAACGCATAAAGATACCGTCTCATTTTCTTTTGTCCCGTATTAGAATCGTGGTGTTTGGGCCATTTACGTTGTTTTGTGAAACTATATTTGTGTTCTTATGCAACTTCTTAGGATGGATGACAACAACGATGATGCCATAAAAAGTGGTTGTTGCATCTAGATTCCTCGCTTCATATGTCGACGGCTATTCTAGAATTTTTCAGCTACTAGTTGTATAGTAAGTCATGTTTTACTGTGTTTTTTTGCCTTAATTATTGTAAGTTAAGTACATGAGAAATATGGAATTACATAATATATTTATTAAAGAATCATTTGTTTCGTGGATACACAAAGTAAGTTTTTATAATTTTTTCGAATACCATAGTAGCCACAATTTTTTTCTTTGAAGCCCATGTCAATATAAAGGAGCGGATTTATGGACACCCGGTGGCAATGCTCCCCACTTGGTTGTCGTATGATTACTTCGTGGAGATTCGTTTCGTAGTGCCAGATGTCCGCCATGTTGCGATTAAGACTGGATGTTTTCCATTGAATATTGATTTATTGCCTAATTTTACGTTCATGTGTGAGGGAGCCATCAGGGTAATGCAGCGCACTACCTGGCCGGCTGGCCCCTTTCGTCAGTTCGAGCACATGCAACATTGTGTCCAAAAAAAACTTCATGCATGGTGCACCATAGCTAACCCTAATAGTTGAGTATTGCTTGTGTGGTATGCTATTCACTACGTAGGCATGTAAGAGTGGTTGTGCGAGTTTCGCGGGGCAGCGATGGCAAGCATGGTTCATTGTAGCTACATAGGACACTGTTTCGCTCTATAGCTACTTGTAGCACTGAAGGTGGCTTGGGGCGCCATTGACCCTGGATTCGCCACTGCGTGTTACTACCATACACATGATGTAGCTTCTAAATCATCCATTCACACCTAATCCAATGACTCCCCTCCATCTTAACATAATCATGTTATTGATTGGAAAAAAGAAAACCACTGATAACATAGAGTCGGAGATGTCGTCGCTCGTTGAATGCCAGGATTTTATTCGGCTCGTATGTAGACGAGCTACAGAATTGGGCACAAGATAGGCCATTGATGTCTATGTACGCTTCTATTTTTGTAGACAGTGTTGGGCCTCCAAGTGCAGATGTTTGTAGAACAGCAGCAAGTTTCTCTTAAGTAGATCACACAAGGTTTATCGAACTCAGGGAGGTAGAGGTCAAAGATATCCCTCTCAAGCAATCCTGCAATTACGATATAAGAAGTCTCTTGTGTCCCCAACACACCCAATACACTTGTAAGGTGTATAGGTGCACTAGTTCGGCGAAGAGATAGTGAAATACAAGTAATATGGATAATTATGAGTGGTAATTGCAATCTGAAATAAAAATGGCAGCAAGCAAACATGTAGCAGAACTGGTTGTAAACGGTGTTTTGATGCTTGGAAACAAGTTCTAGGGATCATACTTTCACTAGTGGACACTCTCAACAATGATGCCATAATTAAATACATAGATATTATCACTTCACTATGCTACTCCGAACCACTCTCCGATTTGATAACAAACACAAATTCACTACGTAAGGTTGTATAAGCATTAAAGTTCGCATTCCTAATCTATGGACGCCTCCCACTTTCACCTTGAGCATACAAAGATGATACTAACTAGACACCACAATTCATAAGTATTTCTGTAAATTAAGCTTAAGAAAAAAAACACGGTGTGCACAGTGTCACCTTCACACCGTTGGACAAGATGTCCCCGGAGATCACATAATGTTGTGGATATACTTCATAGGTATACCATCGACATGGTCCGATTCCGGCAAGCCCGGGTGGCCCATAGATGGTGGTGATGGCATATGGCCCACCGGGTGGCCCAGTTGTTGTTGATCAAGATGGAAGATGTCCAACCCAGGAACAAGGAGTCGGATCCCAACCGACCTCTGAGCTAGCCGGATCCCGACCGACCTATGAGGTAGCCGGATCCGAACCGCCCTATGAAGGTAGCCGGATACGAACCGCCCTACGAAGGTAGCCGGATCCGAACCGACCTACAGGGGTACCCGGATCCGAACCGACCTACAGAGGTACCCGGATCCGAACCGACCTACAGAGGTTGACGTGGGCACTACCCTTCGAGTAACCGACGTTGCCCTATCCTGTATTGACTAATTGGAGGCCCATGAAGACACCCGAAGGCTAAATGGGCCACCTGGATAGCGCACCGGAAGAAACCTTGGCGGGCAAGACAAGGAAGCGGTCAACAAGGAAAGATTAGATCTAAAAGTACTGTAAACCTAGTCGTACTCGGTTAGGATCCTTGAGACCTGGCCTCCTATATAAAGGCCAAGAGAGGGGCTGCCGAGGGACACAATAAATCTTAGCAATCATAGCCAGCAAAAGCTTAGAGTTAGGCAACCCTAAAGAGAGCAATCTCGCCGAGACCTCAGCCGAACTATTCGGCACCCCATTGTAACCCATTATCTTCATAATCAAGAACAGACAGGCAGGACGTAAGGGTTTTACCTCATCGAGGGCCCCGAACCTGGGTAAATCGCTCTCCCCGCTTGTCTGTGAACCGATGTCTCGTATCAGCTTGCAGGATTCCATCAACCCTAAGCCCCTATCGGAGGGCATTGGCGAGGAGTACCCTCGACAGAGGTACCCGGATCTTTGGAGGTCTATGCCAGGAGTCAGATCCGTGAAGGACCATGAAGGAAGACGGATCCATGACGACAAGTTAGGAATAGGTGGATCCTTGACGTACACAGCAATGTAATATTCCGTAGTAAGGCAACTTGTATTCCGGGTAGGACTCTCCGTAGAAACCCTAGATCCGGGCGCCTTTATAAGCCGGATCCTGGGAGCCCTAAGGGGGGATCTCGAACTAGAAGCGAGACAACCACAACTCATTGTAACAACGCGAAAGCGCCCAGATAATTCCAGACAAGCAGCAGTAGGCCCTGTCTTCGAGCAGGTGTTCCGAAGCTAGGTAAATCGCGTACCACCATCCCGAGTACTCTCCGCCCTATGGCCCCTACTTCTTCTCCCCTCCATGAGGATCCCTCCTCTGGAGTACCGTCGAATAGGCAACGGCAGTTGGTGCCCACCGTGGGGCCCAGCGGTGTCTGGAGGCCGGAACCGGGAGGGTTCCACCATGGGAAGCTTCAACTTTCCAATCGTCCTTCTGTCGAATTCTAGATTCCGACTTGGACAGACCCCGTCAAGTTCTTCATCATCCCAATCGGCGGGTTACACATCTTGATCAGCGAGACCATCGATTTCGACGGAAACGCACTGGTAAGTACTGCAGCTACGACTGCTGCTGCGCTGGACGAAGCTGCAAAGATTCGATCTGAGTTGTTGGACCTTCCTAAGGAAGACTCCGCCTTAGATCTGAAAATTTCAAATCCTGGTTTTGGTAGTCGGATCCGCACCTATACTTTGGTAGCCGGATCCATACCTATTTTTGGTTGCCGGATCCGTGCCTACGGTTTTGGTACTCGGATCTGCACCTATATTGTTGGTTGCCGGATCCGAGCCTACGTTTTTTGTAGTCAGATCCTTTTGGTAGCCGGATCCATACCTATTTTTGGTAGTCGGATCCGCACCTATATTTTTGAAGTCAGATCCACACCTAAATTTTGGTAGGTGGATCCGCACCTACAGGACCACCGCGACAATCAATCTCGCACCGGCTCGACGGAACGCTGAAGAAAAACCGCCACGACCGACGTTGACTCCGCTCCAAACAGCTAAGTCCCTATTTATATTTAATATTTTAAAATTTTATGATCATGAGATTAAGATTGGTTCACTCATATCCTGAGTATTTTACCGCTTTCACTGTTGGTCATATCTTTCCCACGATTTGCCTCGCGCTCGTGAAAAACTTTGTACTATTTTTGCCGCTTAAGGCTCCAGTACGCTACAAATTTCCGTCTTCGGGCGTTAGCTTGAGTTTTCTGGCCTACACGTTTTCTGTTGTTTATATGTGGATTTCTTAGTAGTGAAATTTCGGTACTTAAAGCCGGCCTCTGTTTATGAGGTTCTTGATTGTTTCGCTATTAAGCGCTATCGCCTTAGCAGATGTTCTGTGTTTAAAGTTTGTCGTCTCGCGAAAAGTCAAGCATATAAACCAGAAGAACGGATAAACCAACACTTGCTTAAAACATATAAATTACATTAACTGTTCAAGATAGTCGAGTTGTTTCCGCCTTGACAGTTTTATGTTGTTCAACTGCTGCATAGTTTCAGCTTTAAAACATTTGTTCAAAGGCCTTTTTTGTTCCGCCTTACATTTGTTCGTTGAACATGATCAAAGAAACAATTTAATACAAATATATTTTTATGTTTATGTATCAGGTACATGACGCTTGGACTTTCAAGAATCCTTGATTTAAGGTGTTTTCAAGCAGGTCTCGCACTCGCGCGAAGCCCAGGGGAAGCTAGCCGGATCCATATGAGAGAAGGTTAGGCGGATCTGTGGCGTGCACAGCTGGTAAAGCAACTTGAGTCTTGATTCCACTATGCTTAGCCGGAACCAACCTCGGGGGATGCGATTTGATCTTACGTGAAAAGTGTGTTTCCATTCAAGTATCAGTGCTGGAAATTTCCGCCTAGATGCTTGGGATTTACGCTATTTCTAAGTCACATATAAAGATAAAGCTACTCTAAGAGCTCCAAGCCAGATTTTCAAGTAAATTCACCTTGGCGCTCGGGGGCTACATCGATGAAGTTCTCTTTGGAGCAACAAGCCGGAAATTTTTCCACCTTGACGCTTGGGGGCTAAGTTTCTGAGCATCGAGTCTCCTTGGAGCAAGACGACTCAACGCTCAGGGGCTACATACATATGGTTATGCAAGAAATTTTTAAAAGATGGCGAAAATCTGGCTAACTAGTCGGATCCATATCTATATTTGGTAGCCGGATTCGCACCTAATTTTTGGTAGTCGGATCCGCACCTATATATTTGGTATCCGGATCCGCACCTAATTTTTGGTAGCCGGATCCGCACCTAATTTTTTGTAGTCGGATCCGCACCTATATTTTTGGTAGCCGGATCCGCACCTAATTTTTGGTAGTCGGATCCGCACCTCAATTTTTTGTAGCCGGATCCGCACCTATATTTTTTGGTAGTCGGATCCACACCTATATTTTGGTAGTCAGATCCGGACCTATATTTTGGCTAGTCAGATCCAAACCCACATTTGGTTGTCGGATCCATACCGAAGATTACGTTGGATGGTATCTCTGAAGAATCTGACCATTGGATCATGAAGTTACCGACCAATACTTGGTTGGAGATATGAAGTTTGGAGTCCTTCAAGATTCTCTATTATTCGTTCCAGCCAAAGGATGAAGATACATGCGCAAGCTGAGCTGGATGGAATGTAATATCCCAGGTAATGGGGTTACAAAAATAGAGGAAACAGATGTGTGCATTGCATTCATGCATAGAAAATTTGGGGAATTTTCGCGCTTTAAAGTAATAAAGCAGTCCATGATGGCGAAGTTTCACTTGACCTTGGTGGAATTGAAGTAGCTCATCAAGTCAAGCGCTATAAACCTCAATGTGACTATGTTAAAACTTTGTTTTGGGTAGAGGTGATATGATCTAAGGGGTTAGATCAAATGGAATTAAATCTAATACAACAACACTTCAATCAATGATCCATTGCTTGATCTTATAACAGATCATAATATGGTAATCATTGCCATAACATAAGAACATTTGTTTAATTACAAACCAAGTAACAATAAAATGGTGGAACCATTCTTGACTATCTTCTCCATGTCTTAAAACTAATCCATGATCCTACCATGAAACATCATGGTATTCATTCCACTTCAACATTGGAATTATAACAAGGAGGTCCACTCAAGAAGTATATATTCTTCTACATTCTAAATAGTTTTACATCAAACCTAGAGAGGTGAGAGTTCTACTATAATTATTAGAGAAGCAATAACAAACCTTGAGTTAAACCTTGGATATACATCCAAGTATTCAAATCATCATCTTTAAGAGGAACCCTAGGAACTTATTCAAGATATTTCCTAGAGAGAGAATCCATTAATGTTAACCATAGATATTGGTGACCACATCATTCTCTATGGAGCCTAACCTTAGGTTAGTATTAAAGTCCTTCCCTAAATGAGAGAGAGACCACTCATACCAATATCTTAGCTTTACCTATTTAAGAATAAAGGACAACCTTTGAACTAAAGTATTAGGAGAATAACCATTTCATCTTGGAGTGGTGAGACAACCTAATATCACATGGAATAAGATTATATCCAAGGATTGATAAAGTAAGGAGGAGATTAATTCAATCAAGATAGCCAAGTAGAGTTTTAGACTTGATATCTATTGAGATATGGTGAATACACCATAAACCCTAGAATAAACCATTCCTTTATAAGAGAGCCCAAGCTAAGGTGTTACACTCAAGAAAGTTAAAGTCAACACTTGAATGTGAGGGAGAGAACTATCCATATACCCAGATGATAATATCAACATTGTTTAAGTAAAACCCTAACAGAATATCTCAGGCATTCTCCTGGGATATAACCCATTGAGATAACCATAGCCATGTCCATCCTAGAAAGTAAAATAGAAGTGCTATACCTTAATTGATCAAGACAATGCTTGATCATAGAAGTGAGAAACCCATTTAATGAGAGATCCCTAGGAATTCAAACCTTGATCATTATAAATTGAGTGATGATCATAAACCCTAAGAACTTAAGATAGAGATATTAAGAACAAGTGTATCATGCTTAATCCATGATCATGCTCTTGAGGTATGTGTGGATAAGTAAGACCCTAATAAGATAAGTAGATATAATTCACCACATGAAATTATAGGGAGGTAACTAGTAAGCGAACCTAGGCTAAAACCCTAACCTTAACTTGTGACCACTTGGTGATCATAAGTGGAATCCTACCACATCTATATTTCATAAATTAAAGAACCTAAGCAAACCTTAGAGTCAAACTCCATACTCTATATGGTGAGAAACCATTCAGCAATATAACCAAAGTTAACTATAAAAAGAACCATAGCCACTTTAATCACTTAAATAATGGATTAGGATAACAGTAGAAGTCCATTGGAATCAGATAAAACCAATTCTTAAGTCCTTAGTAATTGAAGGAGCACATGAACTATTAGGCAAGTAACCATTTTATCATGTATAGAGCAGAGTAAACCCTAACAAATGCAATATGATGTCATCCCAATTCTACAACCTAGAATTAAACCTCAACCCTAGTTTATGTATCACCATGGTGATCATAATATAAACCAGGCCATAATTGAGATTCAAACCAATTGCCATTAGGTGAATATAATTAGAACCCTAGAATTTCTCACTAGCTAAATACTATATTTAAAACCATGTGTAGTACTCAACCATTTAACATTATGACCAAGACCAAACCTTGATAAGAGTAATATCTACTCTAGATTATTAAAGGTGTTATTAAATATAAACCTAGTACTACCTTTGGGGAGATGGTTATAATAAAAACTACAAGAACTTAACAAGCAAGTGCTCACATAAAATCATATGCATAGAGTTAAATCCTCAGATATGAGATCAAACCCTACTAATAACTTATAACACACTCAAAGTAGAAATACCCCACTCTGCTAATATCAAATAGATATAATTCACAAGAAAACCAAAATGAGAGTATCAATTCATGTCTATTTAACATTTTGAATAAGAATATCGAGTGTGTAATAGAATCTCATATAAAATGCTTGTTCAAGTAGGATCATAACATAATAGTCAGGATATTAAATCTTGATAAAATTAACAATTGAGAAACCTGCAAAAATAACAGAATGCAGATCTGAAATTTAAATAGAAAATTAAAAACAGAAAAGAAAAGAAAAGAGAAAATAGAAAAAGGGCTTACCTGGACTCACCTGGTTGTGGAAACCCACCAGCAGCCGTTAGGCCCTGCCCAAACCACAGCCCAACCTGGACCAAAAATACCCCTTCGTCTAAAATTTGAGAGGAGAGGGTCGTCCTCATCCTCTCCAGCACGCATGCCGGCCAGCGCGACGCCGTGGTCGCCTTTCCCTCTCGCTGGCGAGCTCTCCTTGATCGTCGTCATGACGAGACTCACCCTGCACCCTATAAAAGCTCCAAGACGATCACCGACCCGCGTTCCTTCCCCCTCTACTCGGTTTTCTTTTCTTACCGAAACCCTGGCCGCTCAGACGCCGACCATCGCCGTCGAGGTAGGCTTCCCCAGACCCCTCCGTGACCACCATTAGCACCGCCATGGTCGACAAGCTCTCCGTGCAAGAGGAATCGATCCCGGAGGCCCTCAGTCGCCGGAGGGAGCTCGTTCCCTTTCACCGGTCACCGCCAGCAAACCGTCGACTGCCGTCGATTAGGACCACCTCCGGCCACGCCATCAAGCTCTACAGACTCCCGGTGAGCTCCCGCATCTCGCAGTACCCCTGTCCTGCTCAAACGTGCCCCGTAGCGCCGCCTCGTCGTCGTTCACTGTCCGCCGCCGCTCGGACTTGCCGCCGGCAAGGCTCCGGCGACCATTTGGTCACGGCGCCGCCACCTTCTGGCTCAGCTCAGTGCCGCGCGTCTATCCCGCCGTTTAGTTTGGACGCGGGAGCCCCGAGTCGCCGTCGTCGGCAGCAGCTGGCCGTCGGCCAGGAGCTCCCCTGGCCACGTCCCTATTTTGACCCATTCAACGCCATCGTGGCAGATGACCTGGCAGCAGCCCCACCAGTCATAGACTGTGGGTATATGCTGGTCGGGTACGTTTAACAATTCTTTTGTTTTAATTTCAAAATTCATAAATTGCTGCAACTTCAAATAAATGTAGGAAATTCATAAAATCTCAGAAAAATACAAATGAGATATCAAAATTCTTAAAAAAGAAAAATCTATCCAATAAAAATATAAAATGGAATTTATATTTTTAATAAAAATTCAATTATTTAATACTTGTTATTTAAGCCTTATTTATTAATTCTAAATTCAATTAAACTTCAATAATTAGAAAAACTTCTAAATTTAATAAAAACCAGTAAGTAAATCAGAAAAATATTAAAATAAATTTTCCTTTACTTTTAACTTATTAAATCCTTAATAAGAGGATTTAAACCCTAAACTAATAATTACCTTAATTATTAATTCATTAAAACTAATAATATGAAAAATTCAATATTACTTTTATTTCAAAACTATTAATAACTTCAATCTTATAATGAAGTTATTAACCTAAATATTATATGGTAGATTAGGAAACCCTAATTCCATTATTCATCAAATAGTACTTCATAATTTCATGTGGGATCCTAAAACCCTAATGACATATAGAACCTAGTTCCATTAGTACATGTGAACCCTAAATTGTCCTAAACCTAAAACCCTAGGTTAGAACATGTGATCATGGTACCTTCTTCCAAATCATAAAACCATAGTAGCAACTAAATACTTGTCTAGGCCACATAACATGTAGAAGACCTATCACTAATAAGATGGATATCCCATGTGTTCATCTTATCAAACCTAGCTGATCAAATAGGACCAACCCTAATTCCTGTTTAGCATCACACCAATGTGATGAACCTCATGAACAACTATACCAAATCTTGAGCATTACCTAACCATATTCCACTACACCCTACTAGGGTTAGATACTCATCCACCATCCTATTTAGGAGCCAATTATTCTTTACTTAATAGAACCAACAGTAAAACCTAAACCACCTCAACTCTAATTGATATACTTCTTATTACTTAAGAAGTATGTTCTTCAAAAGTTATTCTTTTGAAGTAAATAAAGAATCATCATCAACCCTGCTTATAAGAACCTATAAACCCTAGCTAGCTATTGATGTCTACGGGAGCTTCTATTCTTGTAGACAGTGTTGGGCCTCCAAGAGCAGAGGTTTGTAGAACAGCAGCAAGTTTCCCTTAAATGGATCACCCTAGGTTTATCGATCTCAGGGAGGAAGAGGTCAAAGATATCCCTCTCATGCAACCCTGCAACCACAAAGCAAGAAGTCTCTTGTGTCCCCAACACACCTAATAGGTGCACTAGTTCGGCGAAGAGATAGTGAAATACAGGTGGTATGAATAAATATGAGCAGTAGCAACGGCGCCAGAAAAGTTCTTGCTGGCGTGTAGTTGATGGTGGTAATATTGCGAACAGTAGAAACGCAGTAAAACAGTAAACAAGCAGCGATAGCAGTATTTGCGAACAAGGCCTAGGGATCATACTTTCACTAGTGGACACTCTCAACATTGATCACATAACAGAATAAATAGATAGATGCTAGACTCTACACCCTCTTGTTGGATGATGAACACCACTGTGTAGGATTACATGAACCCTCAATGCCGGAGTTAACAAGCTCCACAATATTCGATGTTCATATTTAAATAACCTTAGAGTGCAAGATAGATCAACATAACCAAATAGATCACATCAATACCATCATAGTAATAGTTAACTTCATAATCTACAAGAGATCACAATCATAAACTACGCCAAGTACTACATGATGCACACACTATCCACATTACATCATGCAGGAGGAATAGAGTACTTTAATAACATCACTAGAGTAGCACATAGATGAATTGTGATACAAAACTCATATGAATCTCAATCATGTAAAGCAGCTCATGATGTCGTGGATGTAACCACGGCAGATGCTACAGGGGGTAGCACTTCATTGATGCGAGGGGAAGGGAACATTGCCATCTACGGGTCGAGGTGCAAGAGACGCAAGGGTTTTACCCAGGTTCAGCCCCTCCGGAGAGTAAAAGGCCTACGTCCTGCTAGATCTTTATTGCTCAGTGGAGAATTACAATGGGGGGGCTCAGTCGGCGGCTACGCCGAGAGCTTACAGGGGGAGATTGGATCTCGAGTAAGGTGTCCTCTAGGGTTTAAGCTCGGGGGTTTATATAAGCACCCCCGGCCTAGGGTTACATGGAGATAACTCCGAATCATATCAGTTGCTACTAATCCGGGATCCGCTATCCCTCTCGCAAGTAATCTTCTTGTCCAGCCGTGTGGACCTCCTCCTTGGGATCACGGCCCAGTCGCCTTAGGGCCCAGTCGCTTAGGCGACTGGCGATCCACCCAAGCCTCTATCTTCATGGCGGCGGGGTGGCGACCCACCCCCTATGGGCATATCCCCATCAGTAGTCCCCAAGCGCGGTGGTGAAGAAGCGCGGATCTGGAACAAGTCTTGGAGAGGCGCGGTGATGGATCAAGATGAGTCGCCGCCGGGCTTCCAAAGATAAAGTCGCGGGTGCGGTGGCAGTCTCAGTCGCCATAATTTGATCAGTCAGTCGGCGTGTGACAGTCGGCTCTAGCCAGTCGCCGTTTGCCAGTCGACGCGTAGTCACCATAGAGACACGTGGAGAGGCCAACGGCTAGATTTCACGTTGACCGAGGCGCACACCGTCTGCATGTTGTTGACCGTTGGGCTCGACGTGACCGCTAACGGCTAGTTTAACGGCTATTCAGCCGGTGACGGCGCAGATCTCGACCGTTGATTGCGGGGCGGCGATTCCGGGACAATTCAACGAACAGATCTCATCCTCAATCTGAGCGAGTGCGGGCGGTATAAAGGGTCGCCCCTAGGATTAGGGTTCAACACTCCTCCGCATTCATCCCCCATCTTCTCTTTATCTCATCTTCATTCCACACTCCACACGCATCCATGGCGGCGAAGGGTTGGGGCAAGTCGAAGGTCACGCGGGAGTCTCTCCTCCCGTACGTCGCCTCCGGAGTCATCCCGGAGTTCAACCGGGAGCGATGGCGGGTTCCGCCGGCGAACGAGACGGAGCCCCTCCCACGGCCCGGGGAGTTCGTGATCTTCATGAGCTTCCTCGATCGCGGGTTCGCTCTCCCCACCTCCGATTTCCTCCGGCAGTTGCTGGCCTTCTACAGCATCAAGGTTTCCGACCTCGGGCCGCACAGCGTCCAGCAGATTTCTCTGTTCGTGGCGCTGTGCGAATGCTACTGGGCTGTCCGCCCTACTTCCCGCTGTGGGTGTCCATCTTCCACGGGCGGGCGACGCGGGCCAGCAAGAACACCGCAGCAGTCATCCCGAACGGGGGATCACCTTCCAGGTGAAGTCCGGGGAAAGCTTCATCGACATGGCGCTCCCCAAGAAGGCGCGATCGCTGTGGCGTCGTTTCTGGTTCTACGCCAAGGAGTACACTCCCCGGGCGAGGTATGCATTCCCCAATACAGTCCCGAGCCGAGCGTCCCGCGGCGCCTCAATGTCCGGTCGCTGCCGCGCGAGCAGGAGAAGGTGGTGAAGGATATGCGCCAAGCGATCCAGGCGCTAAAAGATGACGGCCTGACGGCGGTCGACATGTACAACTGTTGGCTTGGCCGGCGGCTGATCCCCCTGCGGTGCCGAGCTCACCCCATGTGGGAGTACCGGGGAGCGAACGACCGCACCCGGTCGCCGGCGACCGAGTGGGGACGAGGGCGAGTACCGGAAGGCGCACGCTAAGATCCCCACGGCCACCTTTACTTCCTTCGAGGACGGCTTGCAGCCCTACACCGAAGACACCCCAGCGCCTCAGGTAATGCTTCGCATGGCGACTTCGCACGGCTTAGCCGCGCTTCTTCCTTTCTGACTTGTTCCTTTGATTCGATTGCAGCGTTGGCAGAAGATCGCAGACCACCTCCCTCCTCTCGCCGGAAAGGAACCACCGGAGATGACCGAAGGCGAGGAGGAAGAGGTCGACGAGGAGGAGGAGCGCACCGAGTCGGACTCGGAGGCGCGGGACTTCATCAGACTCCCGCGCGGGTCGAAGAGGGGTGCCGAGTCCTCGTCCCGGGCGCGGGCGAAGAGGAGGCGACCTCCCGTCCAGGAGGACAAGGCGGAGCCCTCCAAGGAAGGGGCCGAGCCGCTATCGAAGCGGCTGCGCCCCACTCTCTGGAAGGGTCCATGAGGCTTCAGCGTCCCTTGAAGGACGCGATCGATGCGGGAGCTCGGGCCGGTCCGGGCGTAAGCGATTCCCACGGTGAAGTAAGTATTTCTTGGCGAATTTATCCTGCCTGCGACGGGACTGCGTGTCGACTCACCTCGCCTCTCTGTAGGTCCAAGAAGAAGACCTTGGCGAAGCCGCCCGCGGCCGGGGTGGCGGCCACGAGGGCGGCCGAGGCAAAGAAGAAAGCCGCGGAGAGGAAGGCGGCGCCTTCCGACCTTGGGGTGCGGGGTCGGCTCCGAGAAGAGCCCGCCGCCGGGAGTCAAGCGGAGAAGGAGAGCATTAGCCACGTCGAGCCCACCGCCAACGTTTTCCTCTACCCAGCATGGCTCGCGGGGGCATGGCGAGTGCGGCGACGGGTCCGGACGTTGCTCACGCTGTGGTGGAGGAGGAGTCGACTGACATTGGATCGACCGAGGGGCAGAAGGCACCCGAAGTTGAAGAGGACATCGTCGAGGAGGGCGGCCTGTCGGAGCCACTGAAAGAGCGCCGGTCCAAGGCCGCCAGGGACCGCGCCCCGCCCAGTGACACCGACACGCGGACGGGCGAGGTTCCGTCGGCGAGGCGGTGATGCGAGCGGACGGGGCGACCGAGTCGCGTCATCCGCCGCCGTCTTCATTGACCTTCAGAGCTCCACACGGCGCTTGGCGAGGCGCATGTGGTAAGTGTCGCTGAACACGTGGCCTAGTCACCCCCGGTCCCGAGGGTCGACTTGGTCTGAAAGGGCGAGTCGAGTCTCTATTTGCTTTTTGTTTGTTGACCTTGGCATTTTTGTTTGGTTTCCGTAGGCGGAGATTAAGCGGCTGACCGCGCTTGTGGAGGAGGCGGCGCAGAAGAACCGGAAGCTGATTGCCCTGGGCAGTAAGTCATGCCCACTCGCCGTCCTCATTCAGTGTCAACGCCCGGGCGTTCGTTCTCACCGTTTCCTTTTCTTGTAGCAGAGGCGCGAGCAAAGGCTCTTGCCGAGGCTCGGGAAGGGTTCGTCAAGGAGTCCTTCTACCGTGAAGCCGAGTTCCGGGCGCAGCAGGCGAAGAGGCCCGGAGAAAAGGGCGAAAGCGGAGGTGGCGGAATTGACGAAGGTCCTGGAGCGAAGGGCCGGGAGCTGGAGGACGTCATCACCGAATACAAGGTGAAGCTGGAGGCCGCGACTGATGCGCGGGACTCTGCACGTGGGGCTGCCGCGTCTCTGCGGGAGGAGGTGGCGGCCTTGAAGCAGCAGCACGCCAAAGAACTTGCTGCGGAGAAGGAGGCGTCCGAGGGCATCGTCCTGGCGGTGCAGGCCGAGAAGACCAACTTCGAGGCTTTCGTCAGGGAGATGTCGCGGCAGATTCTTGGTAAGTTCTTGTTGTCGCACTTCTTGTTTTATTTGCCGGGGTTTGAGTATCTGAACACGGCGAGTCGGCCTCGGGGGTCAGTCCCCGAGCGTGGCGAGTTGGCCTCGGGGGCCAGTCCCGAGCGTGGCGAGTCGGTCTCGGGGGCCAGTCCCCGGCGTGGCGAAGTCGGCCTCGGGGGCCAGTCCCCGAGCGTGGCGAGTCGGCCTCGGGGGCCAGTCCCCGAGCATGGCGAGTCGGCGTTGAAGGGGAAGTTCTCATTTTCCCTTTTCCTTGTGTTGTTGACTGCAGGTACGTGCGACTTCGTGGAGACGGCGACTCCACGGGAATGCCTGTCGACCGCGACCGCGCGTATCATCGCCTGCGCGGGGGAGATACTTGCCGCGCTCCGGTGCACGAGCCCGCGGGAGGTGATTCCGCGGGACACGCCATCCGTCTTCAAGGCCGTGTCCAACATTCCGGCTGTTGTTGGACTGGCTTCGTCGCTCTTCTGCCCGCGTTGGCATTACCATGGCTGCTGAGCATGGTGCTGGCGCATTACTACGAAGGGTTCGACGTGGAGGAGGTCACCGCTGGCTTCCCCTCGGAGGCGGGAGTTCGATGTTGCCGAAGTGCTGCGGCTGATGGATGCGGTGCGCCCCTTCGCCGACCGAGTGCGCGACCGCGGACTTGGAGACTCATATCCCCAGCCAAGCGGCTCCTGGTGACGCGGAGAAGGAGCCGGGCCGGTGGACTACCCCGCGGAGCGCCTCTTCCATGCTGCTGCCGCCGGCTCGCTGTCTACATATCCGGTCGTGGTGTACACGCCGAAATTTCGTCACGGCGATGACGGCGTCGAGCCTGTCGTAGAGGGGGCTCCGGGGTCGTCCTCGTAGTTTACTGAGTACCTGTGTAAGAAGTAGCTAGATTTCCCGCGAGCGGGTGGTAGTTGTAAATAGAATGATGACTTTTGCTTAAATGTGATTCGGTGGTTGCTTTTGCATTATTTGAGACGGCGATGCATTGGAGTTGGTTCCGACTATCCATGGCCTTCGAGTCGGTCGCCTTGCGACCCCAATGAAGGCTATCGACTTGACTGTTTTCCTTTTCGAGCTGGGCGTCCCCAGTCGCAGTACGTAGTCATTATAGTACGAATAGCAGCCTCATGGGTGGAGTAGTGGTGTGGTGTAGTGTGCGCGGTTCGGATGTAGCGCGCCACTCGTCGTGGCTCGGTGAGCCGATCGCTAGGCGACTCAAAGGGGATCATTGCGGGCGTATTTTCCTTGGCGAGCCGCGGGTCCGTTTTGCGGGGTCCCTAGTCGAAGTACTTAGCCACGCAATTCGCCAACCTAAGGTAGAGGAGGGCATTGGTGTGCTTTATAACGTAGCACAAGGCGGTCGCCGAGGCCCGTGGGGCTGGCCGAGCGTGCGGCCCTGCTGTGGGTTCCGATCGCCGTTTTCACCCGATGGCGTGAGAGATGGTGGGTGACCGGGCCTGGTGTTGCGCCTCGGTCACGCCGCCATCCCGTGTTAGCCCGGCTACTTGGCCGATCGTGGACTTCTCTCTTCCGGCAGCGGCGGCGACCGGAGGTCTCTCAGTTCCTAGTCGCTTGTCGCGGCGACTAAGCCGGTATGTCCCGGGATGAGAGATGACGATATTTGGCGGGTGAAGGAGAGGTAGTCGGAGCTTGAGATCAAAAAATGGTCGGCGATTTTTATTACCCTCTGAATTTTCGGATTACATTTTTCCCTTAGGTATAGAACCGCCGGAGGAGGTTGAAGTTCCAGGGCGCTCCACCTCTTTAGTGAGCGGCTCGCCTTTGTCGTCCTTGCGGACGTCGATGAGGTAGTAGGAGTCGTTGCCGAGTACGCGGCTGACGGCGAATGGTCCTTCCCGGGCGGGGACAGCTTGTGCATCCCTTTCTTGTCCTGGATTAGCCGGAGTACCAGATCGCCGACTTGGAAGGAGCGACTCCGAACGCGGCGGCTTGTGGTAGCGACGGAGGTCCTGCTGGTAAATGGCGGTTACGGAGAGTGCGAGGTCTGCGGCCTCGTCGAGGAGATCGATGTCATCTTGGCGAGCTCGCTCGTTGTCTTCTTCGGCGTAATTGGCGACCCGAGGTGAGTCGTAGGCGATGTCCGTGGGCATGACGGCTTCGGCGCCATATACCAGGAAGAAAGGCGTGAAGCCGGTTGACCTGTTAGGCGTTGTGCGGATGCCCCATAGTACCGAAGAGAGCTCCTCTGCCCAGCAGCCGGCTGCGCGCTCTAGGGGCACGACCGGGCGTGGTTTGAGTCCGTGCGAGGATGCTCTGGTTTGCCCTTTCTGCTTGGCCGTTCGACTCGGGGTGGGCGGCGAGGCGAGATCGAGTCGGATGCCCTTTTCTTCGCAAAAGTCAGCCATCTCCCCTTTGGCGAAGTTGGTGCCGTTGTCGGTTATGATCTGTGAGGGTAGCCGTACCGATAGATGAGCTCGCGTAGGAACTTTGTGGCCGTCTTCCCGTCGCACTTCTTTATGGGCTTTGCTTCTACCCATTTGGTGAACTTGTCCACCGCTACCAGGAGGTGAGTATATCCGCCGGGGGCCGTTTTGAATTTTCCCACCATGTCCATGCCCCATACGGCGAAGGGCCAGGTGAGGGGGATGGTCTTTAATGCAGATCCTGGCATGTGCGACTGGCTTGCATGCTTTTGGCACCCGGCGCATGAACGGACAAGGGCGATTGCGTCTTCGTGGGCTGTTGGCCAGTAGAAGCCGTGACGAAAGGCCTTGGCGACGATTGACCGCGCGCCTGCGTGGTGGCCGCAGTCCCTGCGTGGATGTCGCGCAGAATGTTGCGCCCTTCCGCCGTGGTGACGCATCGTTGGAACACTCCCGAGACACTGCGCTTGTATAGCTCATTGTTGATGATGGTGAAGGACTTGCATCTGCGCACGATGGCGCGTGCTTTGGTTTCATCCATCGGCGGTGCCTGGCTCTCGAGGTAGCTTATGTATGGCTCGGTCCAATCGGTGCTGTCGACGGCGAGTGCGACTAAGGCGGAGTCGGGAGCAGGTGGCTCGGCAATGTCCAGCTCGCGCGGTG
This sequence comes from Lolium perenne, assembly GCF_019359855.2. Classification (NCBI taxonomy): domain Eukaryota; kingdom Viridiplantae; phylum Streptophyta; class Magnoliopsida; order Poales; family Poaceae; genus Lolium; species Lolium perenne. The sequence continues at coordinate 25,558,402 of NC_067250.2, forward strand.
CGCGCACCGAGGTGGCTGAGGATGTCCGGGACGACGCCCGGAGGTGGTTGAAGTCGCTTGGACCCGATTCTGGCTAGCGCGTCGGCTTCTTCGTTCTTGCGCCTGTCAACCCACTCGACGACGTGACCGGCGAAGCTAGCGCCGGCTTGGTCGACGGCGCGTTTGTATGCGATCATGTTGGCGTACGTGGCGTCGCAGTGCCGGAAGTTTGGCTGGCGACTCGGTCGGAATCGCCAGGGCAGCGCAGCCGTGTTGCGCCCTTCTCTTGTGCGACTCGCATGCCGTGGAGGAGCGCCTCGTACTCGGCCAGGTTGTGGGTGCCTGGCTCGACGCTGAGTTGCAGGACGTACTTCACGTGTCGCCCTTTGGTGATGTGAGGACGACTCCCGCCTGCTCCTTCGAGGTTTTAGAACCGTCGAAGTGCAACGTCCAATGTTTGAGGTCCGCGGGGAGCTTGGCTGCTGGGCCTCTTCCCGATCGGCGAGGAAGTCGGCGAGTGCTTGAGATTTGATGGCGTGGCGTGACTCGTAGGTGATGTTGTGGACGCCGAGCTCGGCTGCCCACTTGGCGATCCGGCCGGTTGCGTCGCGGTTGCGGATGATGTCGGCGAGTGGTGTTGAGGCGACTACCTTGATGGGGTGCTCGTGGAAGTAAGGGGCCGATCGCCGCTGGGCCCGAGGACGGCGTACACCAGCTTACGGTAGTGTGGATACCGTTGCTTGGATTCGATTAAGGCTTCGCTGATGTAGTAGACCGGGCGTTGTACCAGATTGCTCCCTTCCTTCCTCCTTCCGTTCGACGACCATGACTGCACTTATAGCGCGGTTCGACGCGGCGACGTATAGGAGCATGGTTTCTTTTGGCAGCGGGGCCGCGAGGATAGGGGCATTCGAGAGGGCGTGCTGGAGTTCCTCTAGGGCCCGCTGCGCCTCGTCTGTCCACCGGAATGATTCCGACTTCTTGAGCAAGCGGTATAGTGGCATGGCCTTGTCTCCGAGCCGGGGTATGAAGCGGCGAGGCGGCGACTCGACCGGCGAGTTTTTGCGCGTCGACTAGGCATGCTGGCTGCTTGGTGCGCATGACCGCCGATGTCTTCTCCGGGTTAGGTTCGATGCCTCGCTTGGAGACGACGTAGCCTAGCAGCTGTCCTGATGGAACCCCGAAGGTGCACTTCAAAGGGTTGAGCTTGATCTTGTACCGCCGTAAGTTGGCGAATGTTTCGGCGAGGTCGCTGACGAGGTCGGTCTGTCGAGTCGATTTGACCACCACATCGTCGATGTAGACATGCACGTTGCGGCCGATCGGCTTTCTAAGCAGCTGTTCATGCACCGCTGGTACGTTGCTCCGGCGTTCTTGAGGCCGAAGGTCATGGACGTGTAGCAGATGGCGCCTAGGGGTGTGATGAATGCGATCTTCTCTTGGTCTTCCTTGGCCATCTTTATTTGATTGTACCCGGAGTATGCATCAAGGAAGCATAGCGACTCGGACCCGGCGACCGCGTCGATAATCTGGTCGATTCGCGGTAGGACGAATGGGTCCTTGGGGCACGCGCTGTTGAGGCTTGTGTAATCGATACACATTCGCCACGTCTTGTTCTTCTTTAGCACTAGGACTGGGTTTGCCAGCCATTTCGGGTGCTTGATTTCTATGATGAAGCCGGCAGCGAGCAGCCGGTTTACTTCTTCGGCGATTGCGCGTCGCCGTTCTTCTCCCACAGGGCGCATTGCCTGCCTAACGGGTCGCGCGGTGGGATCGACATGTAATTTGTGCTCAGCAAGTTCTCTCGGGACACCTGGCATGTCGAGATGGTTTCCATGCAAAGATATCTCGATTCTCACGGAGGAACTTGATGAGCGCGCTTTCCTATTGGGCGGACAGGCCCGTCCCAATGGTAACTTGCCTACTTGGATCGTTTTCTACAAGATCTACTTGGCGGGTGCCTGCTGCGGCCTTGAAGGTTGCTGCGGACGAGTCGAGCTCGGTTGGCTTCTCCAGGATGGCGGGGTCGTTGCGGTCGGCGGGTACTTGGCGAGCTCGGCGGAGTTGTCTTGTTCGTCGGCGATGACGGCGTCGGCGAGCTTGGCGCTGTCGTCCTCACATTCCAATGCCATCTCCGGGTCGCCATGGACGGTGATGACGCCTCGAGGCCCTGGCATCTTCATCATGTTGTACGCGTAGTGTGGGGTCGCCATGAAGCGGGCGAACGCTTGTCGGCCGAGTACGCAATGGTAAGAGCTTTTGAAGTTCACCACCTCGAACGTTATCCGCTCGGTACGGTAGTTCACGGGCGTGCCGAAGGTGGCCCGGCAGCGTCACCTTGCCGATCGGGAAGGCCTTCCGCCCGGGGACGATGCCGTGGAACGTGACCTTGGTGTTCTCAAGGCGTGAGTCCGGCAGGCCAAGCCGCTGGAAGGTGTCGTAGTACATGATGTTGATGGAGCTTCCCCGTCCATCAGGGTTTTTGGTAGCCGATGGTCGGCGACCTTGGGCACGACGACTAGCGCCACTCGCCCGGGGTACTCGATGCGGGCGTGATCTTCGCGGCTCCAGGTGATGCTTTGCTCGGACCAGTTGAGCCACCGGGTACGTCGGAAAGTATGACTGCGTGTACCGCCACTGCCCTTGCGAGGACCTTCTGTCCCGCACTGTCGCCGACCCCGGTGAAGGTGTGGAGCGAGCCGGCGCTGCGACCGAAGCCCTCTCCCTTGTGCTGGTCTTGGTCCTTGGCGCGCTCCTTGTGCTGGTTGCCGCCGTCGTTTTCCTTGGCGCGGCGAGCTCTTTCTATCTGCTTCGAGGGAGTAGCAATTTCCCGTCGTGTGGTTGGCGGGCTTGCCCTCCTTGCTGTGATAGATGCATGGTGCGTCTAGGAGGCTGCGGGCGTCGAAGCGCTTGGGCTGAGGCCGATCCTCCCGAGGTGGACGAGTGTCGCGCCCGAAACGATTTTGGCTCGCGCTGCTCGTAATCGGTGGTAGCAACTAGCTCGTTGTGTCCTCCCTCTCCGCGGCGCTTGCCGTTGTTGGACCGGCCGGCGAAACGGTAGTCGCCACGCCGAGGCTCCGTGTGCGCAGGGCGGCGATTGCGTCGTTGACCGTACTCGTCGTCCGAGTCGACTGTAGGGTCTTCATCGGCGTAGCGGGTGGCGATGTCGAAGAGCTCGGAGATTGAGATATTGTCCCTGCGACGCGACGGAGCTTGGCGCTTAGTGGTTCGTACCGGCAGCAGCGTCGGAAGCGATGGGTGCCGTGTCCGTGCTGATGCCGCTGGAGGTCGTCCACATGTCCTGCCAGCGCTGCACCCACCGGCGGGTCGACTCGCGCGGGCCTTGGACGCAGCGATCTAGGTCTTCTATGGTTGTGGCACGGGTGTATGCGCTGGCGAAGTGCTGGATGAACGCGGCGCGGGCTTCTTCCCAGGAGTCGATGCTGTTGACGGTGAGGGTGTTGAACCAATGGCGATTGACGCCGTCCATCATGAGGGGCAGGTATCGCGCTGCGAGTAACTCGGAGTGGCCCTGGATCCCCATTGCCATGGCGTACGAGTCGATCCAGACAGTGGGGTCAATGCTTGTATCGTACTTCTCGATGTCGCGGGGTCCTTTGACCCCCACGAGTGCGGCTCGCCTCTAATCATCGGCCCGAAGCAAGCGGGGCCGATTCGGGTGAACGCGCTCGGCGCGGGGCTTCATCGGCGTGGCGGTCGTTCAATCGATTGCGCGCCCGCCATTCTTGGTCGTTGACGATGTGGGTTCGGGCGTCGGCGGCTGCCCGTTAGCGGCGACCATCACCCGCGCGGGGCGCGGCTCGACTCGGTGGTTAGAGGCGTGGGCCGCGCGCGGTGCTTGCGGCGGGCCGTTGTTGGCGTTGACGATTGCGCGGTTTGCCGCGTCCCCGACGACGCCGCGACTGGCGGATGTGCGCGAATAGAGTCGCCCCTGCGAGTCGGCTGCGGCGTGCTGCTGCTCCAATGCCTTGGCTACCAAAGCCTTGGCGTGCTGGACGAGGATCGCGCCGTCTCCCGTTTCGGGGATTCTTGCGAGGACGGCCTGCGCAGCTGCCACGTTGTCGGCTGGAGACGAGTGCAGTGGTAGGCCGTTGGCGTCGACCTCTGCCCGAGGAACTTCGGGTGGTGGTGGTGGGGGTGGCGGTGGTGCTCCGCGCGCTGTTCTATCTGCAGCAGCCCGACTTCCTTCCGGGATGTCAGGGTTTTGGACTCGGGCGACCGGATTTCTCCGTCTGGGTCGTCGAAGTTAAGGCGTGCGCTGGGAAAGTCGCTCGCGCGGCGCGCTCCATGCGCCGGCGGTTTCGCTGCTGACGATAGTGGGACACGGCCCTTACTTCATCTTGCTCGAGGCGGAATTTCTGCCTTTCGGCGAGCTCCTTTTCCTCTGCTCCTCGAGGGCCGCCCGGTGCGCCTCGATCTCGGTCGCGGTGGCGGTTGCGGGAGGGGAGTGGTGAAGGCGTCGGCTGGGATCTCTCCTTCACCCCCTGCCATGAAGACTGCGGTCGGGTAGCGGTAACGCGGGGCCTCGACAGAGTCCGAGTCGTAATCGCTGCCGAAGAGGGAGAGGATGGAGTCGTCCTCGAAGCCACCTTCGAAGTCGCTCGGGTGGGAGACCAGGGAGATAGAGTCCTTGGTCGATGCTGTGGCGATGGAGCGGGCAGTCGGGGACGCAGCGGTGGATCCCGCAACCGACGTTGTAGCGATGATGTCGGTGAAGTCGGCGTCGATCGCAGCGATGATGGATTTGATGGCCGGGATGGTGTCGGCGGAATCGGCGGCCCCGGAGCGGTGTCGGCGGAGTCGGTGGCTGCCGAGGCAACGGTGGAGTTAGCGGTCGGTGCCACGACCGCCGACTAGGCTTCGTCTCACAGGGCCGCCTCAGCCTCCTCTTATAACTCGGCGGATACCTGGCGAGTAGCGGTTAGGAGCTGCCGGGCGCGAAGGGGTCGTGTGAGCGGCGACGGGCGAGGCTCTGAGGGATCGCTGACGCCGGCGAGCCCAACGAAGAGGTTGATGGAGCCGATCGGCACCATCCAGGCGTGTGTGAGAGGTGACGAGGCGGGCCGGTAGGTGCCTGGCTGGATGTGGAAGAAATTGCCGGTGGCGATCATCCTGCCGGAAGCAACCGGCCGCCGAACTGGCGAGTAGGGCCTCGCCGTAGCTCGAAGGCTTGATGTCCCATGCCCCACGGTGGGCGCCACTGTCGTGGATGTAACCACGGCAGATGCTACAGGGGGTAGCACTTCATTGATGCGAGGGGAAGGGAACATTGCCATCTACGGGTCGAGGTGCAAGAGACGCAAGGGTTTTACCCGAGTTCAGCCCCTCCGGAGAGTAAAAGGCCTACGTCCTGCTAGATCTTTATTGCTCAGTGGAGAATTACAATGGCGGCGGCTACGCCGAGAGCTTACAGGGGGAGATTGGATCTCGAGTAAGGTGTCCTCTAGGGTTTAAGCTCGGGGGTTTATATAAGCACCCCCGGCCTAGGGTTACATGGAGATAACTCCGAATCATATCAGTTGCTACTAATCCGGGATCCGCTATCCCTCTCGCAAGTAATCTTCTTGTCCAGCCGTGTGGACCTCCTCCTTGGGATCACGGCCCAGTCGCCTTAGGGCCCAGTCGCTTAGGCGACTGGCGATCCACCCAAGCCTCTATCTTCATGGCGACTGGGACTGGCGACCCACCCCCTATGGGCATATCCCCATCACATGAGATCATTGTATTGAAGTACATAGGAGAGAGATTAACCACATAGCTACCGGTACAGCCCCGAGCCTCGATGGAGAACTACTCCCTCCTCATGGGAGACAACAGCGTTGATGAAGATGGCGGTGGAGATGGCAGCGGTGTCGATGGAGAAGCCTTCCGGGGGCACTTCCCTGTCCCGGCGGCGTGCCAGAACAGAGACTCCTGTCCCCCGAATTGGAGTTTCGTGATGGCGGTGGCTCTGGATGGTTTTCTCTGGTTTCGTCGAACTGGGTCGAGGTTTTAGGTCAAGGACGATTAAATAGGCGAAGAGGCGGAGTCGGAGGGGCCACGAGGTGCCCACACAGTAGGGGGGCGCCGCGCCGCCCTGTGGGGTGGGGCCCCCTGGCTCCCCTCTGACTTTTCTCCGGTGCTCTGGAAGCTTCCTGGAATAATAAGATCTCCGGTGTTGATTTCGTCCGATTCCGAAAATATTTCCTTACTAGGATTTCTGAAACCAAAAACAGCAGAAAACAGCAACTGGCCTTTCGGTATCTCGTCAATAGGTTAGTTCCGGAAAACGCATAAATATGACATAAAGTGTGCATAAAACATGTAGATATCATCAATAATGTGACATGGAACATAAGAAATTATCGATACGTCGGAGACGTATCAGCATCCCCAAGCTTAGTTTCTGCTCGTCCCGAGCAGGTAAACGATAACAAAGATAATTTCTGGAGTGACATGCCATCATAACCTTGATCTTACTATTGTAAGCATATGTAATGAATGCAGCGATCCAAACAATGGTAAATGACATGAGTAAACAATTGAATCATATAGCAAAGACTTTTCATGAATAGTACTTTCAAGACAAGCATCAATAAGTCTTGCATAAGAGTTAACTCATAAAGCAATAATTCAAAGTAAAGGCATTGAAGCAACACAAAGGAAGATTAAGTTTCAGCGGTTGCTTTCAACTTGTAACATGTATATCTCATGGATATTGTCAATGTAAAGTAATATAACAAGTGCAATATGCAAGTATGTAGGAATCAATGCACAGTTCACACAAGTGTTTGCTTCTTGAGGTAGAGAGAAATAGGTGAACTGACTCAACATAAAAGTAAAAGAAAGGTCCTTCAAAGAGGAAAGCATCGATTGCTATATTTGTGCTAGAGCTTTGGTTTTGAAAACAAGAAACAATTTTGTCAACGGTAGTAATAAAGCATATGTGTTATGTAAATTATATCTTACAAGTTGCAAGCCTCATGCATAGTATACTAATAGTGCCCGCACCTTGTCCTAATTAGCTTGGATTACCGGGATTATCGCAATGCACATGTTTTAACCAAGTGTCACAAAGGGGTACCTCTATGCCGCCTGTACAAAGGTCTAAGGAGAAAGCTCGCATTTGATTTCTCGCTATTGATTATTCTCAACTTAGACATCCATACCGGGACAACATAGACAACAGATAATGGACTCCTCTTTAATGCATAAGCATGTAGCAACAATTAATTTTCTCATATGAGATTGAGGATATATGTCCAAAACTGAAACTTCCACCATGATTCATGGCTTTAGTTAGCGGCCCAATGTTCTTCTCTAACAATATGCATGCTCTAACCATTAAATGAGTGGTAAATCTCCCTTACTTCAGACAAGACGGACATGCATAGCAACTCACATGATATTCAACAAAGAGTAGTTGATGGCGTCCCCAGGAACATGGTTATCGCACAACAAGCAACTTAATAAGAGATAAAGTGCATAAGTACATATTCAATACCACAATAGTTTTTAGGCTATTTGTCCCATGAGCTCTATATTGTAAAGGTAGAGGATAGAAATTTAAAGGTAGCACTCAAGCAATTTACTTTGGAATGGCGGAGAAATACCATGTAGTAGGTAGGTATGGTGGACACAAATGGCATAGTGGTTGGCTCAAGGATTTTGGATGCATGAGAAGTATTCCCTCTCGATACAAGGTTTAGGCTAGCAAGGTTATTTGAAACAAACACAAGGATGAACCGGTGCAGCAAAACTCACATAAAAGACATATTGTAAACATTATAAGACTCTACACCGTCTTCCCTGTTGTTCAAACTATTTACTAGAAATTATCTAGACCTTAGAGAGACCAATTATGCAAACCAAATTTTAGCAAGCTCTATGTATTTCTTCATTAATAGGTGCAAAGTATATGATGCAAGAGCTTAAACATGAGCTCAACAATTGCCAAGTATCAAGTTATTCAAGACATCATACCAATTACTACATGTAGCATTTCCCGTTTCCAACCATTAATCAATTATCGAAGCAGTTTCAACCTTCGCCATGAAAATTAAAGGCTAAGAACACATGTGTTCCTATGAACCAGCTGAGCGTGTATCTCTCCCACACAAGCATTTATTCAAACAAAAAAAAACAAGAAACATACAGACGCTCCAAGTAAAGTACATAAGATGTGACCGAATAAAAATATAGTTTCAAGAGACGGAACCTGATAATTTTGTCGATGAAGAAGGGGATGCCTTGGGCATCCCCAAGCTTAGACGCTTGAGTCTTCTTGAAATATGCAGGGGTGAACCACTGGGGCATCCCCAAGCTTAGAGCTTTCACTCTTCTTGATCATATTGTATCATCCTCCTCTCTTGACCCTTGAAAACTTCCTTCACACCAAACTCGAAACAAACTCATTAGAGGGTTAGTGCATAATCAAAAACTCACATGTTCAGAGGTGACACAATCATTCTTAACACTTATGGACATTGCTCAAAGCTACTGGAAGTCAATGGAACAAAGAAATCCATCCCACATAGCAAAAAGAGGCAATGCGAAATAAAAGGCAGAATCTGTCAAAACAGAACAGTCCGTAAAGACGAATTTTATTGAGGCACCAGACTTGCTCAAATGAAAATGCTCAAATTGAATGAAAGTTGCGTACATATCTGAGGATCACTCACGTAAATTGGCATAATTTTCTGAGTTACCTACAGAGAATTAGGTCCAGATTCGTGACAGCAAGAAATCTGTTTCTGCGCAGTAATCCAAATCTAGTATGAACCTTTCTATCAAAGACTTTACTTGGCACAACAATGCAATAAAATAAGATAAGGATAGGTTTCTACAGTAGTAACAACTTCCAAGACACAAATATAAAATAAAGTACTGTAGCAAAATAACACATGGGTTATCTCCCAAGAAGTTCTTTCTTTATAGCCATTAAGATGGGCTCAGCAGTTTTAATGATGCACTCGCAAGAAATAGTATTTGAAGCAAAAAGAGAGCATCAAGAAGAAAATTCAAAACACATTTAAGTCTAACCCACTTCCTATGCAAAGGAATCTTATACACAAATGAATTCATGAAGAACAAAGTGACAAGCATAAGAGGATAAAACACGAGTAACTTCAAGATTCTCAACATAAAGAGGGGAAACTTAATATTATTAAGATGCATATAACCATGTCTCCCTCTCTCATAATAACTTTCAGTAGCATCATTGATGAAATCCACAATATACACATCACTTAAGACATTCTTATCATGGTTCATATGCATAGAAGTATCATTAATTTTGGCATAAGAAGAGTTCTTCTCATTAATAGTAATTGGAGCAAGATTATTATCAAGAATTTGAACATGGTAAAAAAGTTGCATATTAAGGGAATTTTTTTTGGTAATCCAATCATGACTATGACAAGTTTCATAAGGATAGTTATAACCTATATCATAGCATTCTTTATAATAATCATCAAAGGTCGGAGGCACAGTGTCATCATAAGAAATAGAATAGTTATCTTTCACAGTCGGTTTATCTTTGACCATACCATCATTGTTATTAGAAGGAGATGTATCAAACACATAATGATCAGTAGCAAAAGGATTTTCAAACACCTCTTCCCCAATCTTAGAGCTTTCTATATCATTATGGGAGGAAGCATAGATACTTAACGATACTATGGCAATTATTATCATCCTCATTTTCAGAATTAGTTTCCCAGAGATTTGCAATATCAAAAGTAGTGTGCTCATTCAAATCATGATCACTAATGTATGTAAAGAGCATAGGAAGATCATCGTATTCAGATTCATTATCATAATAATCATTAGGAGCAACATACTTACGGTTACCTAGCGTTATCTCATTCACGCGGGGATATGCCGTTACCTCTTTCTTTTTATTCTCCTTCTTCTTCTTCTTCTTCTTCGTTCCCTTCTTCTTCTTCTCTTCCTTCTCCTTATTCCCTTCTTTAGGAGGAAGAGGCTTGAAGGGTGGTTTGTCCGCATAACCTGATTTACTTTCAGAAACAATAGAAGAAACTTGGGAGGATTCCTCCTTTTCATTAATTAGTTCAAAACACACAGCGGTCCTATCATATTTTGGCAAGGTGTCATCTTCTAAAATATTTTGTATGTAAGTATTTGTATGGCTATTATCAATGCAATAAGAAAAACACCCATGCAGGACATCATCAATATCAAGATCACTCATATGTAACAAAGAGATTTTCCTCGATAGCTCTTCACACCACAAAAATAAAGTAAGTTCATCATGCTGATTAAGAGTAATTTCATCATCACAATACAACTTTGTAGCACTCATGGGGTTCAGATTATCATTGGAGGAGCATTGAAAATTAAAATGACCCACTCTATGGCAAAGTTCACAAATAAAAGGATAGAGGGCACACACTTTTTTACCAAGATCATCTAGAGCCCTAAACCACTTTCTAGTTTTTTCATTAATATGATGGATACAATATTCATCTTTGATTTGATTAATTCCACAAGGTCTATGCATTCCACAAAAATTAACATGCTTATAGGAAATAGCATTCTTAGGAGTTTGAGCATGCTTATTGCAATCATTAACAACAATTTCATTCTTCATGCAAGCCTCTTTAAAAGGTTCATGATACTTATCAAAATTCTTTTTAGGCAATTCAAAATGAGAAGCAAAGGCTTTATAAAGATTTGCAGCAACTTGAGAGTCAAGACCATAAGTAGCACTCATATTTCAAAATTTATCGGTATTCATAAAAGCTTCAATGCATTCATAATCATAATTTATACCTGACTCTTCACCTTTGTTGTTCTCCCATCCTTCAGCGTTCTCCTCAATCCGATCAAGAAGATCCCACCTAGCTTCAACCTCCTTGCTTGTGAAAGATCCCTCTGAACAGGCATCCAGATAGTCCTTGTGTTGTCCTGAAAGCCTCGCATAAAAATTGTTAACAATAACATTACGGGGGAGCTCATGAATGGGACATTTGAGCATTAGTGACTTCAATCTCCCCCACGCTTGAGAAATACTCTCTTCATCATGAGGATAAAAGTTATAAATATAATTCCTATCAATATGCACTTCATAAGGAGGATAAAATTTAGAGTAAAAGAGAGGTACAATTTCCTCCCAACCAAGAGAATGACTATTCTTCAGCAATTATACCAATGCGCCGCTTTACCAGACAGCGAAAAAGAGAATAGCTTCTTCCTCACTTCATCCATAGAGATACCTGCACACTTGAATAACCCGCATAATTCATGCAAAAACAGTAAATGATCTCCAGGATGGACAGTTCCATCCCCTTCATAGCGGTTATCTATAACACGTTCAATAATTTTCGTGGGTATCTTGAAAGCAGAGCTTGCAGTTGGTGGATTTAAAATATCACAAGCATCATTAGAGTTATCGCATATGGGAGATAAAGCATTATCAGAACAAATTTTCTCCCCTAAAGATGGGAAGCTAAAAAGATCACAAAAACTAGCTTCCCCAAGCTTAGACTTATCCATAGCATTAGCAGTGATTGCGTTCATACTAATAACATTGCTACTAGCATGCAATTGAGGCTCCATAGGTTCTTTAATTTTCGCATCACACAATTCATGTCTTAACTCAGGAAATAAAATAAGAAGCTCATTGTTGTCCATTATGCCTAACTAGTGTAAAACAAGAAACAAAAAGATGCAATTGCAGGATCTAAAGGAAATAGCTTCGAGCACAAACACAATGGCGCCAGAAAAAATCTTGTTACACGGAACCGGAGTATGAGTGCCTTTTACCTTTCCTCCCCGGCAACGGCGCCAGAAAAGTGCTTGATGTCTACGGGAGCTTCTATTCTTGTAGACAGTGTTGGGCCTCCAAGAGCAGAGGTTTGTAGAACAGCAGCAAGTTTCCCTTAAGTGGATCACCCAAGGTTTATCGATCTCAGGGAGGAAGAGGTCAAAGATATCCCTCTCATGCAACCCTGCAACCACAAAGCAAGAAGTCTCTTGTGTCCCCAACACACCTAATAGGTGCACTAGTTCGGCGAAGAGATAGTGAAATACAGGTGGTATGAATAAATATGAGCAGTAGCAACGGTGCTAGAAAAGTGCTTGCTGGCGTGTAGTTGATGGTGGTAATATTGCGAACAGTAGAAACACAGTAAAACAGTAAACAAGCAGCGATAGCAGTATTTGCGAACAAGGCCTAGGGATCATACTTTCACTAGTGGACACTCTCAACATTGATCACATAACAGAATAAATAGATAGATGCTAGACTCTACACCCTCTTGTTGGATGATGAACACCACTGTGTAGGATTACACGAACCCTCAATGCCGGAGTTAACAAGCTCCACAATATTCGATGTTCATATTTAAATAACCTTAGAGTGCAAGATAGATCAACATAACCAAATAGATCACATCAATACCATCATAGTAATAGTTAACTTCATAATCTACAAGGGATCACAATCATAAACTACGCCAAGTACTACATGATGCACACACTGTCCACATTACATCATGCAGGAGGAATATAGTACTTTAATAACATCACTAGAGTAGCACATAGATGAATTGTGATACAAAACTCATATGAATCTCAATCATGTAAGGCAGCTCATGAGATCATTGTATTGAAGTACATAGGAGAGAGATTAACCACATAGCTACCGGTACAGCCCCGAGCCTCGATGGAGAACTACTCCCTCCTCATGGGAGACAACAGCGTTGATGAAGATGGCAGTGGAGATGGCAGCGGTGTCGATGGAGAAGCCTTCCGGGGGCACTTCCCCGTCCCGGCGGCGTGCCAGAACAGAGACTCCTGTCCCCCGAATTGGAGTTTCGCGATGGCGGCGGCTCTGGATGGTTTTCTCTGGTTTCGTCAAACTGGGTCGAGGTTTTAGGTCAAGGACGATTAAATAGGCAAAGAGGCGGAGTCGGAGGGGCCACGGGGTGCCCACACAGTAGGGGGCGCCCCCCCCCCCCTGGGCCGCGCCGCCCTGTGGGGTGGGGCCCCCCTGGCTCCCCTCTGACTTTTCTCCGGTGCTCTGGAAGCTTCCTGGAATTATAAGATCTCTGGTGTTGATTTCGTCCGATTCCGAAAATATTTCCTTACTAGGATTTCTGAAACCAAAAACAGCAGAAAACAGCAACTGGCCTTTCGGCATCTCGTCAATAGGTTAGTTCCGGAAAACGCATAAATATGACATAAAGTGTGCATAAAACAAGTAGATATCATCAATAATGTGGCATGGAACATAAGAAATTATCGATACATCGGAGACGTATCAGCTATCACCAACAAGATGAACCAATCTTGATAGCAACTTTGTATGAGTAATTACTTAGGATGCCTAGGTTCCACTCAACCTTACAAGCCCTAGGTGTTGATGAATCCAACATTATTGGGATCCATCTAATCCTTATTCCAGAAACTACTTGGAACCGTAGTCAACCATAGAACCCCACGAACCTAATTATCATACTTGTTCTTTATTAAAGAACATGTTCTTCAAAAGTTATTCTTTTGAATTATATAATAAGTAATCATCAACCATATACTATAGGACTTAAAATTGACAACTGCTCTTTACTTATTATACAACTACTATTCCTTGATGTGTATGATTGCTACTATGCATTTTACCACTTGCTTATGATTCTAAAACAACACAAACCTGAATAAGAACCTTGTTTGTGAATCACTCTAAAAGTGCAACACACCCTGAACTAATCATTACCACTCACTAATCCTAAATCATCGGGGTTAGGACACGCTTAGAGCGATTGCATCTCATACTTACGCATTATTGCATCTTTGCCAATCTTTTAAACATCGTCCTTACCGGACGATGATGCTATTTCAGAATCTGGAGTTATTGCGTATCGAAGACCTTGCCTGCATAATCTTGCAGTCAAGAATGGCAAGTTCATCACTTGCTCATGTCATTTGAGTATTTCTATCAAATTACTTGCAAAGTACTATGGTTATCACTATTGCATAAAAACCAAAACCACTATTTTCATAACTATGAATATGACTATGTGGTGGGCAATGGAACCATGGATTGTGTTGATATGGTGGAGGTTCCATTGCAAGGGTTTATATCCATCTAGGATTAAACAACAAATGTCGTCCAGTGATTCTTGTGCCGTAATACCCGTGTTAACCATAAGATCCGGAGTGGGACGGAATAGTCAAAAGTGTTTCCACCTCTCGTACATCAACGGATGCGCTCTACCGTAGACACTTGCATCTGTCGGGGGCGAGCGGTTGGCTGGGGAAGCCTTAAGTCCCCACGGCATAGTCCGTAGACACTTGTCGCCCGAAGAGCAAGCGGTTGGCTGGGGAAGCCTTAAGTCCCCACGGTATTGCGGTCTATGATGGGTTGCAGCTACCGGCGTAGGAATGTATGGTAGAGCCCTGCATTGTCGTCGTGGTCGGGGTCCACCCTGAAATATATGGGAATAATGGGACCGGCGTGGACCCAGGGTCGGGGTATGCAACAAAGGGTGGGTGTGCGAGGTAGCGGAGGAACATGATTGGCTAGACCTTATACCGGGCCTCACACCATAGGAAGTGTGGACAGGAATGTACGTACACCTGGTTGGCACCAATGATAAGATCTCTTATGGGTAAAGCAACACACCTCTGCAGAGTGTAAAGAACCGTGACCTGTCACTCCCTGCTCCGGGATATGGAACTGCGAACGCGGCCGGAAAGGAGCTCCATGAAGTTCTAGTAAACCGGTGAAGGCTGACGGACATAGTTCTTCTGAATAAAAGCAACCTTTTGAAGAAATGGTTATGAAAACTTGCATTGGTATTAGACTTTCTGGTCTAATGCCGTAGCTAGTGCATTAAACACCTCTTTCCTATAATGAACTTGTTGAGTACGCTCGTACTCATCCCACTCTTAAATCCCCTGCTTAGATATGGAGGCATAGAAGGAGGATCTACAGTGCAACTCGAAGGCCAAGGAGTCAACAACTACTTCAAGAAACAGGACCCTGTCAGAGGAGTCAGATACCACATCCAACAAGGAGAAAACCTAGTTTAGCCATAGAAGGGAACTAGCTTCCTAAACCTAGCTCCTATTTAGCTAGAATCTATTCATAGCCCTTATAGCTAGTCAAATACTTTACAAATAGAGATCGTGATAGGATTAGACTACGAGTCGTTCTTCTGGAGTTTATTTGCAGATTTACCTCATTGTAAAGTAGGAGGTTGTGCTAATCTTATGTAACAGAGTCAATGTTGTAATTCTATAGACATGCCTTGGACCCGCATATGATTATGTTGTACCACTCTGAGCGATATAATACTAGTGGAACGGTGTTTCATTGGTGTTATATCAGAGTTGCATACTACACCATGCAGTGGTATGCCGGGTCACCACATGGAAGAACGGTTAATCTCGTAGAACTCCGGGGGCTACTGTTGTGGATATACTTCATAGGTATACCATCGACATGGTCCGATTCCGGCAAGCCCGGGTGGCCCACAAATGGTGGTGATGGCATATGGCCCACCGGGCGGCCCAGTTGTTGTTGATCAAGATGGAAGAAGTCCAACCCAAGAACAAGGAGCCGGATCCCAACCGACATATGAGGTAGCTGGATCCGAACCGCCCTACGAAGGTAGCCGGATCCGAACCGCCCTACGAAGGTAGCCGGATCCGAACCGCCCTACGAAGGTAGCCGGATCCATGAAGGCCCATGAAGGTACCCGGATCCGAAGAGGTCTATGCCAGGAGTCAGATCCATGAAGGCCCATGAAGGAAGCCAGATCCATGACGACAAGTTAGGAATAGGTGGATCCTTGACGAGCACGGCAATGTAATGTTCCGTAGTTAGGAAACTTTTATTCCGGGTAGGACTCTCCATAGAAACCCTAGATTCGGGCGCCTATATAAGCCGGATCCTGGGAGCCCTTAGGGTAGATCTCGAGCTAGAAGCGAGACAACCACAATTCATTGTAACAACGTGAAAGCGCCCAGATAATTCCGGACAAGCAGCAGTAGGCCCTGTCTTTGAGCAGGTGTTCCGAAGCTGGGTAAATCGCGTACCACCGTCCCGAGGACTCTCCGCCCTATGGCCCCTAATTCTTCTCCCCTCCATGAGGATCCCTCCTCTGGAGTACCGTCGAATAGGCAACAACACATAATAAAACCACTTGAGTAGCATAATAGTTGAAGAATAACATATATCTATTCAACTAGATTACAAATCTCATGATCACATACAGATCATACATGGAGAGATAGATAGACCACATAGCTACCGGAAGATCCCTTAGCCTGGGGGAGAACTACTCACTCCTCATCATGGGAGTCAGCAATGTCGATGAAGATGGCGGTGGAGTCGATGGAGATGGCTCCGGGGGCAATTCCACGTCCCGGCAGGGTGTCGGAGCAGAGACTTCTATCCCCCGGATCTTATCTTCGGCGGCGACGGAGCTACGGAACTTTTCGTGGACGGAGGCTTGTGTATTTAAGGTTTTCACGTCGGGAGGCATTTATAAGCGGAAGGGAGAGGTCGGTGGAGGCCAGGGGGCCCAGACCAACCGCCGTGGCCAGGGCCTGGGCCGCGCCTAGGCGTGGTCTGTGCGCCCTGTGGTGCCTCCTCGTCTCTCATCTGGTCTTCGTCTTCGTTACGGAAAAATAAGATCTTCGGCTTTTGTTTCGTTCAATTCCGAGAATATTTCCTGTACAACTTTTCTGAAATACAAAACAACAGAAAACAGAGAATTGACATTGTGGCAATTTGTCAATAGGTTACTGCCGGAAAATGTATAAAAGTGCAACAAAGTGTAAGAAAAAAATATATATATTGGTGTAAAACAAGCATGGAGCATCAAAAATTATAGATACGTTTGCAACGTATCAGGATCCCCAAGCTTAACTCCTGCTCGTCCTCGAGTAGGTAAGTGATAATAAAATAATTTTTGAGATGACATGCAGCCACCACAATCTTTATAAAGTTATTGTAAAAGCATTGCAAGCTGAGATCAAAATACTCTAAACATGGGCATGATGGATAAAATTCTAACAATGTAACTTAGCAACTATGTTGCAACATGAAAAAGTAACACAAACAAAAGCTCATGGATAATAATGCATTCAGAGCTATTTGTTTGTTTCGAGCATAGATAAAACATAGCAAAGTGGTATTCAACTTGTCCTTCATGGAATAGCAAAACATAAATGCCAGGAGACCTTTAAAGTTCAAAGGGTGACTAGATACAAGTAATTTAAGAACAAGCAATACCATAATCATGAATCAATCAATAAGTCTTGGGACTATGCACATTATACTCAGAATGACAACTATGCTCTCTTAATTGGTGCATAAAGCAAGAAGATGAAGACTCAACATAAAAGTAAAAGAAAGGGTCCTTCTAAGAAGGAAGTAAGATTAACAAGTTTTATAGACCTACCAAAAAGTATGGTACTCATTAGCTTTGAGCTCTCATTACCCCTATCATAAGTATCTTGAATGGTTAAAGTTAATGAGAGGGCAAATACGAGTTATATGCTTGACAAATCACAAATTGAATATCTCGTGCCCCTTGAATACGAGTACCTACACCTCATACTACTCAACTTAGGTCCCAGGTGAGTTTTTGTCATTGTAAGTATATATGTATTATAGAGAACGCCAACGGGGCACCTCCTGCTCCATGATATAGAAGTACTCCTTCAGATATAGGATCAATCCCATACCAAAATGACAACGCAAACAAACAATGAGCGTCTCAGCAATCCTTTTATTTACTATGGACATAGTTTTTTATTGAAGATGCTTCACAGAATGCTCACTATGGTACGCTCTAAATTTCCACCATGAATGATGCATGTCTTAAATTGGCAGCCTAGGTGTTTCTCTAACATATATACAAACTCCATGGACTTACAAGTTTTCATTTTATTTCGTACCGTTTGGCATCCATAAACAAAAGAACATGATGTCAACTAAATAGTAATAAGTGCAATATTGAAAGCGTGCCCGATGAAAGCATGGTTGTGCTAACTCCTAACCCGTAGTTTGCAAGCATATAATATTCATAAGATAGCCACAATGGCTCAAGTTTATTAAGTGCAGGAAAGTAAATGTGCCATTATGTTCGTGAGAGCTTTACTAACTAATTTTCTCGTGACAAAATTTAATTTGGAAGATTAATAAGAACATGATGAATATACTTGGAATAACAATGATGCTAGTAGGTAGATATGGTGGACACAATTGGCAAACTTTGGTTTTTAGTGGTTAGATGCATGAGTAGAGCTCATACTTAGTATAGGCGAAGGCTAGCAAAAGACTGGAGCGACCAACTAAGAGAGCAATAATGTTCATAATCATGCATAACGATAAAATGATATTAATCAAAGCATAACGTGATATTACAAGTCAAAAACTAAATGATCATAGAGGCTTTAGGTGACTGGTTTGTAGTCATAACATGGTGTAAGCATGTGCCAAGTCAACCTAATAAAGCATCAAAGGAGAATACCACAATAGTATGCTTTTTATGATGGAAACAATACATGATTCTTTCAATAGCACATAAAGCACTCTCAGCTATTTGAGACAAGTCATGCTACAACAATAAATACTAAACATATAATAAGAATAACATCCAACATGACATGTCAAAGTCTATGCCATAGTCTAGACAAGCTTCCTTTTGCATCAGTATAAGCATGAAACATTTTACTCGTCTCCAACACCAATCAACTTATTTAAAGAAAATCTCGTAGCTAATAATAAATAAAAACCAGAGATTTAATAATACATGAATAAAGAAAAATAACAAGCTATGGACAAAATAAGAATAGAAAACCAAGAGCTAAACGCATCACTAGAAAACTAAAACACTCGCTGAACAATAAAAGTGAAAACTAGAGTGTTCTGTGCAATTAAAATGGAGTGTGTCTCTCTCCCACACAAGAATGGTAGGATCCAACCATATGCTACAAAAAACAAAAGAAAACTAAAAACAAAAATCAAGACGCTCCAAGAACAACACATAGCATATGAAGCAATAAAAATATAGCGTATTGAAAGATGACTTGATGCTTTGTTAACGGAGAAGGGGTTGACTTGGGCATCCCAAGCTTTGACGCTTGTACCTCTTGGATATTTTTTGGGTGACAAGGGCATCCCCAAGCTTGAGATTTTGTCCATTCTTCGTCTCATCACATCATTCTTCTCTCCCTACACTTGAAAACTTCCTTCATAATAAAAACTTCACACAATTCTCATTAGCAGCATTAGTGCAATTAAAATAAAAAAATTCACTTGGGTTCAATTCTGACATATATAAAACATCATTAAAACATTAGATATTGTAGAAACTTCTTCAAAAAGCTCTTTTTCTCAAAATAACTCAAAAAGAAAGAGAATAAGAGGCAAATACGAATAGTGATATAAATCTATCAAAACAGATCAGCAGGTAAAGATTTATTTTTCCGAAAATCCTCTGTTGCTCAGATCGAAAAGTGCAAAACTAACGAAAGTTATATAATAACCTGAGGCATATGCTCAAAAATTGAAAGGTCAAAATTACGATCTGGCTAGGCGTACGAGTTTATTTGGTAACATCATAGAATCTGTTTCTGGACAGCAACTTCCCCAAATCTTACCTTCTTCCTATTAGAGGTTATTCTTGGCACAAAAATGAAATAAAAAGGATAAATATAGGTTATTACAGAGGTAACAACTTTCAATACTCAACAGAAGGAAAATTACATAAATAAACATGGGTATCTCCCAAGAGTACTTTTCTTTAACGTCTTTTAGCTAGGCGCAATAGTTTGAGAAGATGCTCACATAAGAAATAGGAATTAAAGTAAAAGAGAGCATCAAGAAGCAAATATAAAACAAATTTAAGTCTAAACCACTCCCTATGAAAAATAATCTTGTAAAGAAACAAGTCCTGGAAACACAAAGCAACAAGCATAGGAAAGCAAAACAAGTGCAACTTCAAAAATTTCAACATAAAGAGGTGAAAGTTAATATTATTAAGATACATAGAACCATGTTTCCCTCTCTCAAAATGACTTTAAATAGCATCATGAATAAAATCTATAATATCTATAAAGTTGATCCCCACTATTGTGCGTTTAATGTTTGCAAGCTGCTTTGAGAGTAAGCCACGTCACCTCCAATAGGCAGAGCCGTTTGATCAAATATAGACGCACTGATTTTTACATAATCATGTTCAAATTTCCATCGGTCCAGCCAACTTTCCTTATCGTGAGGTAGCAGCCGAACCACTAGAGAAACCAAACGACGAGCCTCTTTCTCTCCCCACAATCGCTGCATTCATGACCCACTTCTTCTTATTATTCGGAAAACGTATTTTTTGGAATTGTACAGACTGCCAAGCCATTACATAACCTCACCTCCGTTGCAAACTTTCCATCTCCACTACGGCTACTGCCCTAGCTAGCACCCCTCCACGGCGCCTTGCCCTCAAGCAACGACGCCATTACTACAGTTCGCTGCCGCCACACTCTTTGCTGCCCAGCGCCTTGTCGCGGTCGCTACGGCTACCAGCTCGTAGCTGTTGTGCTCTTCGCTGCCTTCGTCGTGGGCTGCCGTTCGGTTCTCACCATCGCGCTCTTCGCCGGATACTTTTGTGCCGCCTAACAAGTAGCGCGCATATAGGGAAGGACAGAAAAATTGTTGACGGCGCATGAGCAGACAATGGTTGGGCAACAAGGTGAGGTGCTGGTCGGGTTGCAGTTCGACTTCCTTTTTTTTCTTCTGAACTTGCCTGATTAGGACTAAGTAGTACTAAGATCATGAATCGCGTCATTTCAGAGTACAGGGTAGCCTAGCTGATGGCCGGCCATATGACCTCTGCTGTCAGGTATCACACACCATCGGACACCTGCGAATCCAATAGACTTGATTGCAGAGGACATATCAGACAAGGAGCCGACGTGTCCACTTTAATTTCAGCCTGAATCAGAGTCACAGGTCTTTAACAACGGTGAATTGTCACACATCGGCAAGGTTCTTTCACCGTGTGGTCGCCTGCGTGTGGCCGACGTCCACTCCGTTGTCGCCGTAGCTGCAGCTGGTAGGACATGCACTCTGCATCAGAGTGGATACGTGCTACTCCACCGTACCTTAAGTTTCAGTACTGATAAAATACCTCGAAGCCACTCTTCTGCAAGTGCCTCATCGTTGTTCTTGGAATCGTCCAATACCACGTTGGCCTGCTTAATTACCATATATTCACTTTGCTATGGTTATGCTATGAAGATGTTCGCTGTGTTTCACCACCTAGAGCTATAATTTCTATGGTGGTAGTTCTGGTGGTTGCATTGCTTAATTAATTAGCTCTTTGCATATAACAATGTTGAGCTACCATGAAACCTTGATAAGTTCTTACAAAAATATATAATTGGATCTTACTCAGGTTGTTCCCATCCATAGCCCTGATTAAATTGGGCCTTACTCCAAATATTTTGAATAAATCCAACACACATGTTGCATCTCTTAATATGTTGCACTAATGTCCTGCAACAATGTTATGAAAATGAGCAGTATGTTCATATGCTATTCATGCTTTGGCATTTATGCAAATCATCTCAAATTCCCGCAGCAACGCGCGGGGAATCAACTAGTTAATAATATAACTATCACATAAAACATTCTTATCATGAGCCATATGCATAAAATAATTACTACTCCATGTGTAAGCATAGTCATTCTTATTAATTGTAGTGGGAGCAAATTCAACAAAATAGCTATCATTATTATTCTCAACACCATAATCATCAAATTAATTTTCTCCTCAATAGTAGGTGGACTGGAAATATCATATTCATCATTGTAATCATCATATATTGGCGGTATAGTATCATCATAAGCAATATAACAGTTATCTTCCAACGTGTGTTCATTTGTAAATATATCATCATTGGAAGGAACATGGATAGTACTAATAGTGCAGCAATTATTAATATCATCATTTTCAGAATTGGTACCCAGAGATTTTCAATATGAAAAGTAGTGTGTTTTTCTCAATCATGATCACTACTATAGGTAACAGGCACAGGCTCATCATCGAGTTCAGACTCATCAACAAAAACTAAAATAGGAGCAACATGTTTAGGGGAAAATACCGTTTCTTCTCTCCTTTTACTCCTCCTCCTCCTCCTCTTCTTCTTCTTCTCTTTAAGAGGGGAGCCTTGAAAGGAGGCTTCTCCACATACCCTGGTTTATTGTCATAAACAATAGAAGAAACTTTGGAGGATTCCTCCTTTTCATTAATAAGAATACAACACATATTAGTCCTGTCATATTTTGGTAAAGTTTCATCTTTTACAATATTCTGTATGTAAGTATTTGCGTGGAAATTATCAACACAATAAAGCTGACATCCATGCAGGATGTTATTCATATCAAAAGCACTCATATCTACCAAAGAAGTTTTCCTTGATAGCTCTTCATACCCCAAAAATAATGTAAGTTCATCATGCTGATTAGGAGTGATCATGTCATCACAATACAAACTTGTAGTACTCATTGGATTCGAAAGGCTATTATCATAGCTTGACCATTGAAAATTGAAATGGCCTACTTTATAGCAAAGTTCACAAACAAAAGGATAGAGGGGAAAAACTTTTTCGCCAAGATCATTTAAAGCCATGTCCCACATTCTAGTTTTTTCATTCCTGTGATGGATACAATATTCTTCTTCGATTTTATTCTTTTCACAAGTTCTAAGTGCTCCACAAAAATTAATATTCTTATAAGAAATAGTACGTTTAGAAGTTTGAGCATGTGTATTGCAATCATTAATAACACTTTCATTTTTCATGAAAGTGTCTTTAAAAGGTTCATGATATATGTCCCAATTTTCTTTAGGAGCATTAATATGAGAAGCAAAGGTTCTACATCAATCAACAATAATTTGAGGATCAAGACCATATTTAGCACTAAACTCTTGAAAATTAGCGGTTTCAGCGAAAGACTTATTGCAATCATACTCATAGTTTATACCTGATTCTTGTAGGATAACGTTGCATAGAAAACAAAAAAATTCCTACCGCGAACACGCAATCCAAGCCAAGATGCAATCTAGAAGACAGTAGCAACGAGGGGTTTATCGAGTCTCACCCTTGAAGAGATTCCAAAGCCTACAAGAGGAGGCTCTTGTTGCTGCGGTAGACGTTCACTTGCCGCTTGCAAAAGCGCGTAGAAGATCTTGATCACGATCGGTTCCGGCGCCACGAACGGGCAGCACCTCCGTACTCGGTCACACGTTCGGTTGTTGATGAAGACGACGTCCACCTCCCCGTTCCAGTCGGCAGCGGAAGTAGTAGCTCCTCTTGAATCCGACAGCACGACGGCGTGGTGTCGGTGGTGGTGGAGAAGTCCGGCGGAGCTTCGCTAAGCGTGCAGGAAGTGGAGGAGCGGGGCGGCTAGGGTTTGGGGAGAGGGGGGCGCCGGCCACTATGGGGTGCGGCCACCTTGGTGGTGTTTGAGGTGGCCGGCCCCCTCCCCCTTGGCCCTCTATATATAGGTGGAACCCCAAGAGTTGGTCTCCAAGTCTTCGAATAAGACCCGAACCAAAAACCTTCCATATGGTGGGGAAACCTAGCCAAGCTAGGACTCCCACTAGAGGTGGGAGTTCCACCTCCCATATGGGGGGCTGGCCGGCCCCCTAAGGGGGAGTCCACTTGGGACTCCTCCCCCACTAGGGTTGGCCGGCCATGGAGGTGGAGTCCCATGTGGACTCCACCTTCCTTGGTGGTTTCTTCCGAACTTTTCTAGAACCTTCTAGAACCTTCCATAGAACCCTCCGCGTCAATTTAATTCACATAAAATGACATCCTATATATGAATCTTATTCTCCGGACCATTCCAGAACTCCTCGTGATGTTCGGGATCTCATCCGGGACTCCGAACAAATATTCGAACTCCATTCCATATTCAAGTACTACCATTTCAACATCCAACTTTAAGTGTGTCACCCTACGGTTCGTGAACTATGCGGACATGGTTGAGTACTCACTCCGACCAATAACCAATAGCGTGATCTGGAGATCCATAATGGCTCCCACATATTCAACGATGACTTTAGTGATCGAATGAACCATTCACATACGATACCAATTCCCTTTGTCACGCGATACTTTACTAGTCCGAGGTTTGATCTTCGGTATCACTCTATACCTTGTTCAACCTCGTCTCCTGACAAGTACTCTTTACTCGTACCGTGGTATGTGGTCTCTTATGAACTCATTCATATGCTTGCAAGACATTAGACGACATTCCACCGAGAGGGCCCAGAGTATATCTATCCGTCATCGGGATGGACAAATCCCACTGTTGATCCATATGCCTCAACTCATACTTTCTGGATACTTAATCCCACCTTTATAACCACCCATTTACGCAGTGGCGTTTGGTGTAATCAAAGTACCTTTCCGGTATAAGTGATTTACATGATCTCATGGTCATAAGGACTAGGTAACTATGTATCGAAAGCTTATAGCAAATAACTTAATGACGAGATCTTATGCTACGCTTAATTGGGTGTGTCCATTACATCATTCATACAATGACATAACCTTGTTATTAATAACATCCAATGTTCATGATTATGAAACTAATCATCCATTAATCAACAAGCTAGTTTAAGAGGCATACTAGGGACTTCTTGTTGTCTATATATCACACATGTACTAATGTTTCGGTTAATACAATTATAGCATGATATATAAACATTTATCATAAACATAAAGATATAAATAATAACCACTTTATTATTGCCTCTAGGGCATATCTCCTTCAGTCTCCCACTTGCACTAGAGTCAATAATCTAGATTACATTGTAATATACCTAACACCCATGGCATTCTGGTGTTGGTCATGCTTTGCCCTAGGGAGAGCTTTAGTCAACGGATCTGCTACATTCAGATCAGTGTGTACTTTGCAAATCTTTACTTCTCCATCTTCGATGTACTCGCGAATCGAGTGGTAACGCAGCTTGATATGCTTCAGCCTCTTGTGTGACCTTGGCTCTTGTGCATTGGCGATGGCACCCATGTTATCACAGTATATGATTAATGGGTCCAATGCACTAGGAACCACACCGAGCTCTACAATGAACCTCTTCATCCATACCGCTTCTGATGAAGCCTCTGAAGCCGCTATGTACTCTGATTCTGTTGAAGATTTCGCCACCGTGCACTGCTTCGAGCTTGCCCAGCTTACTGCAGCACCATTCAATATAAACACGTACCCAGATTGTGACTTAGAGTCATCAGGATCAGTGTTCCAACTTGCATCGGTGTAACCACTTACAACGAGCTCTTGGTCACCTCCATAACAAAGAAACATATCCTTAGTTCTTTTCAAGTACTTCAGGATATTCTTGACCGCTGTCCAGTGTTCCATTCCTGGATCACTTTGATATCTGCTAGTCAAACTAACAGCATGTGCTATATCCGGTCTAGTACATAGCATGGCATACATGATAGATCCTACTGCCGAGGCATAGGGGATTTTACTCATCCTTTCTCTTTCTTCTGCCGTAGCCGGTCCTTGAGTCTTACTCAAGACTTTGCCTGGTAACATAGGTAAGAACCCTTTCTTACTTTCGTCCATTCTAAACTTCTTTAGAATCTTGTCCAGATATGTACTCTGTGATAGCCCTATTAGGCGTCTTGATCTATCTCTATAAATCTTGATGCCTAATATATACGATGCTTCACCAAGGTCTTTCATTGAAAAACTATTATTCAAATAACCTTTAACACTGCTTAATAGTTCTATATCATTCCCGATCAACAATATGTCATCTACATATAATATCAGGAATGCTACAGAGCTCCCACTCACTTTCTTGTAAATACAGGCCTCTCCATGACACTGTATAAACCCGAAGTCTTTGATCACCTTATCAAAGCGTCGGTTCCAACTTCTTGATGCTTGCTTCAGTCCATAGATTGAACGCTGAAGTTTGCATACTTTGTCAGCATTTTTAGGATCGACAAAACCTTTGGGTTGTACCATATACAACTCTTCCTCAATGTCTCCATTAAGGAACGCCGTTTTGACATCCATCTACCATATCTCATAATCGAAAAATGCAGCTATTGCTAACAAAATCCTCACAGATTTTAGCTTCGCTACAGGTGAGAAAGTCTCATCGTAGTCAACTCCTTGAATTTGTCGGAAACCCTTTGCGACAAGTCGAGCTTTATAGACAGTAATATTACCATCTGCATCTGTTTTTCTCTTGAAGATCCATTTATTCTCGGCTTGACCTTTCGGCTATCAGGTAAGTCTACCAAAGTCCATACTTTGTTATCATACATGGATCCCATTTCGGATTTCATGGCTTCTTGCCATTTGTTGGAATCTGGGCTCATCATCGCTTCTTCATACGTCGCAGGGTCCTCATCATTGTTATCCACAATCATGACATTTAGACAAGGATCATACCAATCAGGAGTGGTACATTCCCTTGTCGATCTGCGAGGTTCAGTAGTTTCCTCGTTCGAAGTTTCATGATCATTATCATTAGCTTCCTCTGTTACCGGTGTAGGCGGTACAGGTACAACTTCCGGTACTGCGCTACTCTGATCAACGAGTATAGATTCATCAATCTCATCGAGTTCTACTTTTCTTCCAGTCACTTCTTTAGTGAGAAATTCTTTCTCAAGAAAGGTTCCGTTCTTAGCAACAAAGATTTTGCCTTCGGATTTGTGATAGAAAGTATACCCTATAGTTTCCTTAGGATATCCTATGAAGACGCATTTCTCCGCTTTGGGTTCTAGCTTGTCCGGTTGTAACTTCTTTACATAGGCTTCGCAACCCCAAACTTTCAGGAACGACAGCTTAGGTTTCTTATTAAACCATAATTCATACGGTATCGTTTCTACGGATTTTGATGGTGCTCTATTTAAAGTGAATGCGGCTGTCTCTAATGCATAACTCCAAAATGATAACGGCAAATCATTAAGAGACATCATAGAACGAACCATATCTAAGAGAGTTCGATTACGATGTTCGGACACACCGCTACGTTGAGGTGTTCCCGGCGGTGTCAATTGTGAAAGTATTCCGCATTTCTTTAAATGCATGCCAAACTCATAACTCAGATATTCACCTCCACGATCAGATCGTAGAAATTTGATCTTCTTGTTACGTTGATTTTCTACTTCACTTTGGAATTCCTTAAACTTCTCGAAAGTTTCGGATTTATGTTTCATGAAATAGATATACCCATATCTACTCAGATCATCTGTGAAGGTTAGAACATAACGATAACCACCGCGCGATGCTACGCTCATTGGTCCACATACATCGGTATGTATGATTTCCAATAAGTCAGTAGCTCGCTCCATCATACCAGAAAATGGAGTCTTTGTCATTTTTCCCATTAGACATGCTTCGCATCTATCAAGTGACTCAAAGTCAAGTGATTAAAGTAATCCATCAGTATGGAGTTTCTTCATGCGTTTCACTCCAATATGACCAAGATGACAGTGCCACATATAAGTAGAATTATCATTCAATTTAATTCGCTTAGCATCTATGTTATGTATATGCGTATCACTACTATCGAGATCTAACAGAAATAAGCCATTCTTTTGTGGTGCTCGACCATAAAAGATATTATTCATAAAAATAGAACAACCATTATTCTCAGACTTGAATGAATAACCGTCTTGCATTAAACAAGATCCAGATATAATGTTCATGCTCAACGCGGGTACAAAATAACAATTATTTAGGCTTAAAACTAATCCCGAAGGTAGATGTTGAGGAAGTGTGCCGACAGCGATCACATCGACTTTGGATCCATTTCCAACGCGCATCGTCACTTCATCTTTCAGTAGTCTTCGTTTATTCTTTAGTTCCTGTTTCGAGTTACAAATATGAGCAACCGAACCAGTATCAAATACCCAGGTACTAGAACGAGAACCAGTGAGATAAACATCTATAACATGTATATCAGATATACCTTCTTTCTTCTTCTTGACAAGGCCGCTCTTCAGATCAGCCAGATACTTGGAGCAATTACGCTTCCAGCGTCCCTTCTCCTTGCAGTAATAGCACTCAGCATCAGGCTTAGGGCCGTTCTTAGGTTTCACAGGAGGCGTGGCAGCTTTCTTGCCACCCTTATTGAATTTTCCCTTAGACTTGCCCTGTTTCTTGAAACTGGTGGTCTTGTTGACCATCAACACTTGGTGCTCTTTCTTGATCTCAATCTCAGTAGCTTTTAGCATGCCAAAAAGTTCAGGTAACTCCTTGTTCATGTTCTGCATATTGTAGTTCATCACAAAGTTCTTGTAACTTGGTGGCAGTGATTGAAGGACACGATTAATCCCCAGTCTGTTAGGAATCACTATTCCCAAGTCACTGAGTTTCTTCGCATGCCCGGTCATGGCGAGCATGTGCTCACTAACGGAGCTGCCTTCTTCCATCATGTAGCTGAAGAATTGTTTCGATGCTTCATAGCATTCCACGGCCGCATGAGTCTCAAAAATAGCTTTCAGCTCTTTCATCAACTCATGAGGATCGTGGTGCTCAAAACGTTTTTGAAGATCGGATTCCAGACTGCATAGGATGGCACACTGAACTTGAGAGTACCGTATTTTCCGAGTCTCGTAAACAGCTTTTACTTCATCGGTTTCAGTTTCTGCAGGAGGGTCACCTAGCGGTGCATCAAGCACATATTGCAGATTTCCGCCAGAGAGGAAGATCCTCACATGACGGAACCAGTCAGTGAAGTTGCTACCGTTGCTCTTAAGTTTTTCTTTCTCTAGGAACTGGTTAAAATTGATTGGGGACGCCATCTCTACAACATATATTTGCAAAAGTTTAGACTAAGTTTATAACAAATTGAGTTCAAATTTTAATTCAACATAATTAAAAATCTAGGTGAACTCCCACTCAAAACAATATCCCTCACATTGTCTTAGTGATCACACGAACCAAATCCACCGCACCTATGTCCGATCATCACGAGACAAGGTGTGATTTCAATGGCGAACACTCAAAGTGTTCATCATATCAACCATATGATTCATGCTCTACCTTTCGGTATCACGTGTTCCGAGACCATGTCTGTACATGCTAGGCTCGTCAAGGCCACCTTAGTATCCGCATGTGCAAAACTGTCTTGCACCCGTTGTATGCACTTGTTGATTCTATCACACCCGATCATCACGAGATGCTTCGAAACGACAAGTCTTGGCAACGGTGCTACAAAGGATGAACACTTTATTATCTTGAGATTTTAGTGAGGGATCATCTTATAATGCTACCGTCGCTATCTAAGCAAAATAAGATGCATAAAAGGATTAACATCACATGCAGTTCATATGTGATATGATATGGCCCTTTTGTCTTTGCGCCTTTGATCTTCATCTCCAAAGCACGGACATGATCTCCATCATCTTCGGGCATGATCTCCATCATCGTCGGCGTAGCGTCAAGGTCAATGGCGCCGTCTTCATGATTGTCCTCCATGTAGCAACTATTACAACTACTTTGAAATACTACTCAACATGAAATTTAAAGACAACCATAAGGCTCCTGCCGGTTGCCACAATACAATAATGATCATCTCATACATATTCATCATCACATTATGGCCATATCACATCACCAAACCCTGCAAAAACAAGTTAGACGTCTCTAATTTGGTTTGCATATTTTACGTGGTTTAGGGTTTTCGAGAGAGATCTAATCTACCTACGAACATGAACCACAACGTTGATACTAATGTTTTCAATAGAAGAGTAAATTGAATCTTCACTATAGTAGGAGAGACAGACACCCGCAAAGCCTCTTATGCAATACAAGTTGCATGTCGAACGAGGAACAAGTCTCATGAACGCGGTCATGTAAAGTTAGTCCGAGCCGCTTCATCCCACTATGCCACAAAGATGCAAAGTACTCAAACTAAAGATAACAAGAGCATCAACGCCCACAAAACCATTGTGTTCTACTCGTGCAACCATCTATGCATAGACACGGCTCTGATACCACTGTAGGATAACGTTGCATAGAAAACAAAAAATTTCCTACCGCGAACACGCAATCTAAGCCAAGATGCAATCTAGAAGACAGTAGCAACGAGGGGTTTATCGAGTCTCACCCTTGAAGAGATTCCAAAGCCTACAAGAGGAGGCTCTTGTCGCTGCGGTAGACGTTCACTTGCCGCATGCAAAAGCGCGTAGAAGATCTTGATCACGATCGGTTCCGGCACCACGAACGGGCAGCACCTCCGTACTCGGTCACACGTTCGGTTGTTGATGAAGACGACGTCCACCTCCCCGTTCCAGCGGGCAGCGGAAGTAGTAGCTCCTCTTGAATCCGACAGCACGACGGCGTGGTGTCGGTGGTGGTGGAGAAGTCCGGTGGAGCTTCGCTAAGCGTGCGGGAAGTGGAGGAGCGGGGCGGCTAGGGTTTGGGGAGAGGGGGGCGCCGGCCACTATGGGGTGCGGCCACCTTGGTGGTGTTTGAGGTGGCCGGCCCCCTCCCCCTTGGCCCTCTATATATAGGTGGAACCCCAAGAGTTGGTCTCCAAGTCTTCGAATAAGACCCGAACCAAAAACCTTCCATATGGAGGGGAAACCTAGCCAAGCTAGGACTCCCACTAGAGGTGGGAGTTCCACCTCCCATATGGGGGGGTGGCCGGCCCCCTAAGGGGGAGTCCACTTGGGACTCCTCCCCCACTAGGGTTGGCCGGCCATGGAGGTGGAGTCCCATGTGGACTCCACCTTCCTTGGTGGTTTCTTCCGGACTTTTCTAGAACCTTCTAGAACCTTCCATAGAACCTTCCGCGTCAATTTAATGACATCATATATATGAATGTTATTCTCCGGACCATTCCGGAACTGCTCGTGTTGTTCGGGATCTCATCCGGGACTCCGAACAAATATTCGAACTCCATTCCATATTCAAGTACTACCATTTCAACATCCAACTTTAAGTGTGTCACCCTACGGTTCGTGAACTATGCGGACATGGTTGAGTACTCACTCCGACCAATAACCAATAGCGGGATCTGGAGATCCATAATGGCTCCCACATATTCAACGATGACTTTAGTGATCGAATGAACCATTCACATACGATACCAATTCCCTTTGTCACGCGATACTTTACTTGTCCGAGGTTTGATCTTCGGTATCACTCTATACCTTATTCAACCTCGTCTCCTGACAAGTACTCTTTACTCGTACCGTGGTATGTGGTCTCTTATGAACTCATTCATATGCTTGCAAGACATTAGACGACATTCCACCGAGAGGGCCCAGAGTATATCTATCCGTCATCGGGATGGACAAATCCCACTGTTGATCCATATGCCTCAACTCATACTTTCTGGATACTTAATCCCACCTTTATAACCACCCATTTACGCAGTGGCGTTTGGTGTAATCAAAGTACCTTTCCGGTATAAGTGATTTACATGATCTCATGGTCATAAGGACTAGGTAACTATGTATCGAAAGCTTATAGCAAATAACTTAATGACGAGATCTTATGCTACGCTTAATTGGGTGTGTCCATTACATCATTCATACAATGACATAACCTTGTTATTAATAACATCCAATGTTCATGATTATGAAACTAATCATCCATTAATCAACAAGCTAGTTTAAGAGGCATACTAGGGACTTCTGTTGTCTACATATCACACATGTACTAATGTTTCGGTTAATACAATTATAGCATGATATATAAACATTTATCATAAACATAAAGATATAAATAATAACCACTTTATTATTGCCTCTAGGGCATATCTCCTTCAATTCTTTACCTTTGTCATTATCCCAATCTTCGGTAATTTTTTGAATTGTTTCAAGAAGATCTCACTTAGCTTCAACTTCCTTACTTTTGAAAGATCCCTTTAAACAAGCATCTAGATAGTTCTTGTATTGCCCTGAAAGCCTTGCATAAAAATTATTAATAACAATGTTACGGGGAGCTCATGAATGGGACATTTGAGCATTAGTGACTTCAATCTTACCCACACTTGGGCAATACTTTCTCCATCATGAGGATGAAAATTATAAATATAATTTCTATCTATATGCATTTCATGAGGAGGATAAAATTTAAAGTAAAAGAGAGATTCAAGCTCCTTCCACTCCGAATGATGAGGATCATCTAGTAGATGGTACCACTCCCTTGCTTTGTCCTTAAGTGACAATGGAAATAATTTCTTCATGGCATTTTCTCTTGATAAACCTTCAACCTTAAACAACTCACAAAGTTCTTTAAGTTTCAACAAGTGATCACTTGGATGGACTGTTCCATTCCTACATAACGTTCATCCATGATCTTTTCAACAATTGTCATAGATATTTTAAAAGGAATACTTTCAGTAGGTTGATTTAAAATATCACAAGCATCATCACATATGGGAGATAAAATATCATCAGAGTAAATTTTCTCCTCTAAAGCTGGGGGACTAAAAAGATCATAGAAACTAGCTTCCCCAAGCTTAGACTTTTAAATAGTGTTAGCAATAATGGTGTCCAAAGAATTCATACTAATAACATTGGTACCAGCATGCAAATAAACTTCCATATGTTCTTTAATTTTCTCTTCAAACACCTCATGTCCTAACTCAAGATAAATACTATAAAGCTCTCTAAATTGTTTTGTGTTCCATTAAGCCTAACTAGTGAAAATAAAAACACGAAACAAAAAGATATAATTGCATAATCTAAAGGAAATAACTTCGCACACTCACTAGCAACTAGAAACTTAGTAGCCAGAGGCTGTGAGTACCTTTTACCTTACCTCCGGCAACGACGTCAAAAAATAGCTTGATGTCAACGCACGCTTCTATTTTTGTAGACAGTGTTGGGCATCCAAGTGCAGAGGTTTGTAGAACAGCAGCAAGTTTCCCTTAAGTGGATCGCACAAGGCTTGTCAAACTCAGGGAGGTAGAGGTCAAAGATATCCCTCTCAAGCAACCCTGCAATTACGATACAAGAAGTCTCTTGTGTCCCCAACGCACCCAATACGCTTGTCAGGTGTATAGGTGCACTAGTTCGGCGAAGAGATAGTGAAATACAAGTAATATGGGTGATTATGAGGGGTAATTGCAATTTGAAATAAAAATGGCAGCAAGCAAAAATGTAGCAGAACTGGTTGTAAACGGTGTTTCGATGCTTAGAAACAAGGCCTAGGGATCATACTTTCACTGGTGGACACTCTCAACAATGATGCCATAATTGAATGCATATATATTATCACTTCACTATGCTACTCTGAACCACTCTCCGATTTCATAACAAACACAAATTAACTGTGTAGGGCTACATAAGCATTCCTTAAAGTTCACATTTTCAATCTATGGAAGCCCCACATTATCACCTTGAGCATACAAAGATGGTACTAACTAGACACCACAATTCATAAGTATTTCTGTAAAATAAGCTTAAGAAACAAACACGGTGTGCACACTGTCACATTCACACCGTTTGACAAGATGTCCCCGGAGATCACATAATAAAACCACTTGAGTAGCATAATAGTTTAAGAATAACATATATGTATTCAACTAGATTACAAAGCTCATGATCACATAAAGATCATACATGGAGAGATAGATAGATCACATAGCTACCGGTAAATCCCTCAGCCTCGGGGGAGAACTACTCACTCCTCATCATGGGAGTCAACAACGTCGATCAAGATGGCGGTGGAGTCGATGGAGATGGCTCCTGGGGCAATTCCCCATCTCGGTAGGGTGCGGAACAGAGACTTCTGTCCCCTGGATATTGTCTTCGGCGGTGGCGGAGTTACGGAACTTTTCGTGGACGGAGGCTTGAGTATTTAGGGTTTTCGCGTCGGGAGGCATTTATAGGCGGAAGGGCGAGGTTGGTTGAGGCCAGGGGCCCCAGACCACCCCTTGGCGCGGCCAGAGCCTGGGTCACGCCTAGGCCTGGTCTGGCCGCCCTGTGGCGCCTCCTCGTCTCTCCTCTGGACTTCGTCTTCGTTACGGAAAAATAAGATCTTCGGATTTTGTTTCGTCCAATTCCGAGAATATTTTATGTACAACTTTTATAAAATACAAAACAGCAGAAAACAGAGAACTGGCATTGTGATATCTTATCAATAGGTTAGTGCCGGAAAATTATAAAAGTGCAACAAAGTGTAAACAAGTATGGAGCATCAAAGATACGTTTTGCAACGTATCAGTCATAATTAATGTATGTTTCTGAAGAGCGCGCTAGCTAGAGCAAGGAGGAAAAAGATATCTATTAGTTAATTAACTAGCAGTAGGGGAATTTTTGGGAAAGTAGCTTTATTAACGATTAAACAAACTTACATCGTTTATGAGCTTTGGAAATAAAAGCTTGCGAGTTCATCATTCCAAAAATGATTTGAAGAACTATGTCGAGCTAGCTCATCCGCGACTTCATTGGCTTCCCTGTGGCAATGTTGAAACGTGCGATAGTTTGAAAACCCGAAGATAGGATCCTGCAATCATATTTACTATTAAGATAAAACATGCAATGTCACACTATTCGTGATATCACACTTCACACTATTTACCTTGCAAATGCCACCGTACCTCACCACGTACACACTCCTTAAAAATAGCTAATAAATCTTATCTATCTATTCAGTTTCCTGGCAGTCCGTTGTTCCATTTGTTCAGCCGAGTACTATCCTCAACTCCCTCGCGCGTGTAGCTGCCGCGGAATGGCCCACCAAAAGAAAAAGATTGTTTTGAATAGAATCGGAAAGGGCGCATCGACGGCTTTCCTTCCTCTCTCTAGCAGGAAAGTAGGAAAGAAATTGTCAAAAAAAAAAAAGGAAAGTAGGAAAGAAAGTTCATGTGCTAGCTACTTCCACGCGCGGGACTTGGTCGATTCACTCAATCCTGCTAGCTACTTTTCAATTGCATGATGTTAGGTTCTTCTGTTAGATTTTCTTTAAAATATTTTGTGTATTTTGTAAAATATTGACAGGTTAGAAAAAGATTCACCGACATGAAAAGTTTTTTGGGTCCGAAAATGTTCAAGGGTTCAAATACTGTTTTTTGGATAAGGAAACACAAACACGGAAAAAAGTTGTATGCACGATAAATGGTTCACGGGGCCGAAAAATGTTCAAGAGATCAAAAGTCTTTTTGGAACTAAAAAGATTTTTTTTTCGATAAAGGATGCTTTATTACTTCAAGAAGCAATTACATACAGCCTCTGCATAACCAGGATGCACACAGCCGTTTGTTGTCTGAAGTGACCAAAGTTACATGAAACAAAAATAGGCGAAATACATATCGGAACGATGAATCATATGACGCCTAAGAGCTAGGTGGAGCTACTATCCGTAGACTATGCTGCCACCCATGTAGGGAAAAAGTATCCATCGATGTATCCTCCAACCGTGTACAGAACTCCGTAAATAGGTCTCGGTTCTCCACACGCTGAAGAGGTAACCACGAACGTAGAATACATGTGCATCTGTAGATAACCTGCAACAAAGAGCAATATTTGTCATTAAAGATCTTGTCATTTCTACATAGCCAGAGCGCCCAGATAACTGCTAGCGCCCCCATCCTAAGAAGCATTTTAAACCTTGAGTTGATACCATGAAGCCAATTGCCAAAGACATTAGCGACACTAGTCGGAGGATATAAGGTAGACGCTACTTGGATGACTGACCATATAGATCTCGCAAACTGGCACTGGAAGAATAAATGTTTGATGGTTTCATCATGATGACAAAAGACACATCGTGTACTTCCGTGCCAATTCCGCTTAACAAGATTGTCTTTGGTGAGAATAACCCCTCGACGAAGATATCATCCAAAAAATTTAATTTTTAATGGTATCTTCATCTTCCAAATTTTCTTATTATTATCAACTGGTAAATCAGAAAGCAGGATCGCATTGTATAAAGATTTTACAGAAAAAGAACCATCTACATGGAGGTTCCATCGAAATTCATCTGGCTCTGGCGATAACTGAATATCTCCAAGCCGCTGAATTAGATTGTTCCATGTCATAAGCCTTTGTCCTAGTAAAACCCGTCTGAACGTCACATTCGGGGGTGAAGTAGCCATTACAGTTGCAATTGTATCACCTTGGCGACGCACAATTCTATACAAAGCGGGATACTGTTCACATAGGGGTGCATTGTCGAGCCAAGCATCTTCCCAGAACCGTATATGTGCTCCATTCTTAATGGAGAAAGTCCCATGTCGAAAAAAGACATTTTTTGTCGCCATAAGACCAGCCCAGAAGTGTGAATCCCCAGGTTTCCAAACCACTTGAGATAATGTCTTCGAGCCGATATACTTTCTCCGAAGTATAGTTTGCCAAATCCCATCCTCGGTAAGTAGCTTAAAAAGCCATTTACCCAGTAGCGCTGAATTCTTGACCTCCAGGTCATGAACTCCAAGCCCTCCTTGATCTTTGGGACTACAAACTATACTCCATTTAACCAGTCGATATTTCTTTTTCTCGTTGTCCCCTTGCCAAAAGAATCTGGATCGATAATAATCGAGTTTGTGCAGAATTCCTTTGGGTAGGATGAAGAATGATAACATATACAGTACCATATTAGTTAGTACCGAGTTAATGAGTACCAATCTTCCACCCAGGGACAACAATTTACCTTTCCAACTACTGAGACGTTTTTGTAATCTTTCTTCCACTAATTTCCATTTCGCAATTGTCAGTCTCCGATAGTGAATCGGAATACCCAAATAACGAATCGGAAATTGGCCTTGCCCACAACCAAATAACTCGGTATACAGAGCTACATCGTCTTGGGCATCACCGAAGCAGAACAATTCACTTTTATGGAAGTTAATTTTCAATCCTGATAATTGCTCAAAAGCTGCTAAAATTAATTTCAGATTTCGAGCTTTTTTAAGATCGTGATCCATAAAAAGAATTGTGTCATCAGCGTATTGAAGGATAGATAAGCCACCATCAACTACATGTGGAATCACACCTTCAATTTGACCATCAGACTTGGCCCGCTCTATGAGTACCGCCAACATATCCGCTACGATGTTAAACAACATCGGAGATAACGGATCCCCTTGGCGTAACCCTTTTCGCGTTTGGAAGTAGTGTCCGGTGTCATCATTGACCCGGATTGCCACACTACCTCCATACACGAAATCATTAATTAGAGCTCGCCAGTCAGGCGAAAAGCCTTTCATCTTGAGTGTCTGTTGAAGGAAAGACCATTTAACTTTATCATACGCCTTCTCAAAATCAAGTTTTAATATAACCCCATTTAATTTCTTAGAATGCATCTCATGTACCGTCTCATGTAAAACCGCCACTCCATCAAGGATATTACGTCCTTGCATAAAGGCTGTTTGCGATGGTAAAACCACATGATCCGCAACCGTATTAAGTCTAATGGTGGCCACTTTCGTGAAAATCTTGAAACTTACATTTAATAGGCAAATGGGTCTATATTGTTGGATCCTTTCTGCCTCATTAATTTTCGGTAACAAGATAACTTCACCAAAATTTGGACGAAATAATTCTAGTTGTCCAATGTGTAAATCACTGAACAAATCTAGAAGGTCCGATTTAATAGTATCCCAGAAGGTTTGATAAAACTCTACTGAAAAACCATCTGGACCCGGTGCTTTGTTGCATTCCATTTGGAAAACTGCCTTCTTAACCTCTTCCTCGGTATAAGGTGCGGTTAGCAAGCCATTTTCTTCCAAAGAAACTTGGGATATATCATCCGTTAAGTCCTCATTAAGAGAGAAAGTACTTTCCTCCGGAGGACCAAACAGACCCTTATAATAATTAGTAATGTAAGACATGAGTTGCTCATGGCCTTCAATCAACCCTTCATCTTGAATAAGAGAGTGAATACGTTTTTTTCCGGTGTCTCCCATTGGCTAAGCCATGGAAATACCGCGTATTTGAGTCTCCTTCCAAGATGAATTGAGCTTTGGATCGTTGATACCATTTGAGTTCCTCTTCGCGAAGAAGACCCGCCATATGTTCATTGGATTGATTCTTAAGCTCAATCTCATGTGTAGACAGTGGTCTAATCTCCGCAACAGCCTCAAGCTCATCAATCACATTTGATAAGCGAGTTTTTTTTCTTTTTTAAGGATATCAGCCGTATGGGCAGCCCAACCAGAGAGATGTTTGCGCATAGACCGCATTTTATTATTCCATCTCAAAATAGGCGTACTCCCCCCGACTGGTCTTTCCCAAACCCTTCTAACCATATTTTGAAATCCCTCTCGATATAACCATCCAAGTTCAAATTTAAATGGCCGTTTACAAACGGGTCTGGGATTTCCAGTGGTTAAAAGTATGGGAGCATGGTCAGACAGTTTTTCAATACGTTCTAGTGCACGGACTGACACCATAGGGTATTTATTTTCCCAATCGGTATCCATCAACACGCGATCTAGTTTCTCGTATGTGGGCCCCGGCAAGCTGTTTGCCCAAGTAAACTGTCGACCAGTCATAAACACCTCTCTTAAATCAAGGCTATCGATGATAGCGTTGAACAAGAAAGGCCAATGACCGTCAAAGCGGCCTTTACTTTTCTCATGAGGAAACCTCAACAAATTAAAATCACCTCCGATTAAAATCGGGTAAGGATTATCCTTTGTAAGGTTTACTAACTCACGTAAAAAGTCAGCCTTAAACACCTCCTGGGCGGCACCATACACAGTAACCAGACTCCACACGAAACCGTCTGCTTTATTCTGAATGTCGAGCTTAATGTGATACTCTCCATCAGAACTAGCCAAGACGGTCATGGTGTCTATGCGGACGCCAAGTAAAATGCCCCCTGACCTACCACGGGGCGGGCGAGAAAACCACTGAAAGTTAATCCCGCACAAACGGTCGAGAAAACTTTGAGAGAAATTTCGCCTACCCGTCTCCGATATAGCAAGAAAATCTAAATCATATTCTCTACAACCATCAGCAATGTGGGAATGCTTAGCCAAGTCGCGAAGACCTCTGCTATTCCGGAACATGCCATTCATCGAGAAACTATTTTAGATTTATAGTTCTTGCCATACCTACGAGATTTCTTTCCAGCCAATGATCGAGAACCACGTTCGGACGCTTGTAAATCAGAACTAAGCTCCGCGTGTTCTTAATCAACTTCTGAAATATTGCCAATTATAGCCTAGAGAATTTGACCATCTAGGATGTCATCATCTTCATCATCGTCTATAATTGCCGTTTCAGGCCCAGTGGAGACATTCGGAGCAACCGTTAAACGGTCAAGCTCGGTTTGTCTCAACACATTAGCCGAAACAGAAATCTCGTCAGACCGACTACCCAAGGAAACCCCTAGGCTACTCAAATTAGAAGAAATACGAGTATCTGAAAAAGAAACAAAAGACTTAGACGGTTGTTTAATACCTGCCGTGTCAAGGTTCATCTCCGCCTTGCGTCGCATTGCTCGCTGCATGACGTCCTCATCCGTCGCCCCCGCCCCATCCTCCGAAAGAGCAAACCTCCCACTCATGCTCACCGTCGGCTGAACGACCGGAGGAGGGACCGTGGGTGAAGGCTGCTGCAAGGAGGCTGGCGAAGAAGTGGGCGAGCGCGGCGGAGAACCAGCTGGTGAAGAAGAAGCCGTCGATACAGGGGTAGTGGGTGAAGTAGCCCCCTGTATCTCCCCCGCCTTGGCCGGCATAGGCGAGGAAGCCGGCGGAGCCTCTGGCTCGGAAGACCTAACCGCCATAGTTGGCGCGGTCCTCGGAGTCCGCTGCTCCTCCACCACTGCGACACTCGGACGTGGTAGAGGCGGAGAAGACTCGGCCAGCGCGTCCATCCGGCCCCCCTGCGTGACGCCCTCCGAGGCCGGCTGCCCCGGCGACGAAGACTCTGTGGCGCCCTGCTGTACCGGTGTAGCGGACGCACCACCGGCCTGCAGTGGTGACGTCGTGGCCGGCTGTGGCGAGGACCCCAGCGCGGAGGTCGTGTCCAAGGCCGCCGTGGCATGCTGCCACGTGGCGAGCCGCTCCGACCTGGGTGGCACGGCCTGGTGGGACGGCGAGGCCGGCCTCTCCCCGGTCGACCCCGGCGCGCACAGAGCCCCCGCGGTCGGCTGCGCATGCAGCGAGGTCGCCACGGGCTGCTGCACCACCGACAGCGGCTGCACCACTGAAACCGTCTGAGGCGAAGTAGAAGACGGAGTCAGTGGCTGCTGCACCCGCGGTGGAACGGAGACCGGACGAGTGCGACCTGCATAAAACTCCGAACTCTGGAAGGTGAGGGCTCCCGTGGAGCCACAGGGGAGAGGCGACCAAGTGCGGCGACTCGACTCTAGCACGAGCCACAATCTGCCGCCCTCTATCCATCATCGGCGAGTGGTTGAAAGGAGTCAACGCCACCTGCGCAGGCTGCACCGCCGATGTGCATGTATGCGTGGGAGGATGTCCATCAACATCCATACCAGCAACCTCCGGCGCCGCATCAGCAGATGCCTCATCGTGCCTGTCCTCCTCTGAGCCATGAGAACCACCATCATCCCCTCCTTCCTTCCAGAAAAAAGGTCGAAACCGAGGGTCTGGCTGGAACCCCACCGCCTCACGACTGAAACGAAAACGATAACCACTAAGCTGTAAAAGAGCAACCCCCTCCAGGCAACCATTATTCTTCTCCAGAACTGAAGGGTCACGCATAGCCACAAGCACACGAATAATCCCCTGACTCCGAAGAGAGAACAAATCAACATCAAGAGTGGTGCCAATAAGAGAACCCACTACCCAGAGACCGAGGAAATGGCGAACAGAGTCCGGTACTCCACTGACGTGCACCCAAACCGGCTCCATAACGAAGAGAGGCTGCACATCCTGATGCACCCATGAAGAAACTGGAACCTGAGCATTAACCTTGGGCACACTCATCTGCATACCATCAATCCGGGACAGGTCATCAGCTGTAGGAATACCAATAAGAAAAGCATTAGCCCCATGGGGCACCGCCTCCCATTTCCATGCTGGGTTCCCTGGACACATGCGGGCCATCAGACTCTGAACATCAGCTGCAGAGACAGTTCCCTCCCCTGACACCTGCACTAAAGCTGTGGGCGCTCCAGAAGAAATCAACTGTGGCTTATACACTGAGTCTGGAATCTGAAGATCAAGTGTGGCATCATTACCGCAACCAACAAAGAAGCTCGTAGGTCTAGGTAGCTTCAGAATAGGGCACCTAATAGTATGATGTGCCCCAGAATCACAAATCAGACAATAATGAATAGCCTTACAATCCTTTGTTGCATGAGTATTAACAGCACATTTCCAACATTTTCCCGCCTTCTTCTGCTTCGCCACTGGTGCAACAGTATCAGGAACAGGAACCATAGGCTGCACCGGGACCGGAGGAGCAACAGAATTCATCATCAAAGTTGGCTGCCCTATTGGGCCTGGCACCAGCTGTCCAAGAGGCGGCACAGTCTGCCCCAATGGAGGCGGTTGCTGCCCTCCAGGAGGCGCTGACTGCCCCTGAGGCGCAGCGGTCTTCTTCTTCCGCCTCTTCTTCACTTGTCCAGGTTGCGGCGCTGGCTGCTGGTGTACCGGTTGTTGCAAAGGAGGCTGCACCATACCCTGCTGGTTAGGCACAGGAAACTGAAACGGACCTTGAAACTGCTGATACTGCTGAGGCGGCGTGAACTGCATTGGCGGCTGAGGCAGCGGCGGCCGAAAAGGCGGGCGATACCCCGCAGAAGGACCCAAATACGGAGCCGGCTGTCTCGGTGCAGGTGCGGGCTGCGGCATAGGCGCACCCGCCGGCCACCCCTGGAAGCCAGGGGGTCCCAAGTAGGGGCCCGGAGGGGCAGCAGCCGACGCCCCCGCAGGAGCCGCCCCAGGTGCCATGGCCGCGGGCGCGGGTGCAGCCATAGCTGCAATAGCCGCAGTCGCCCCGGGAGGCGCCGGAGGCCTCGCTGTCCCGGCCATCCCCGCGCTCGAGGGGGACCCGGCGACGACCTGCGCGAACGACCGCCGATGCACGGAGGTGGGCGACGATGGCCAGGCGGCGGTCGCGGAGCACGGAGATGAGGTGCGCGGAGGCGGCGATGACGAGGCGGCGGCAGCGAAGCACGGAGATGAGCGGAGCGGTGGCGACGAAGACGAGATCACAGGCGCTGCGGAACACGGAGTCGACGAAGCTAGCGATGGTGACGATGGTGAGGCGACGGCTGCGGCGTGCGTCAGGATGCGACAGGCGGCGGCACGATGGGAGGAGCAAGGGGCGTCGATCACGGGACATGATTGCATGTGCTCCTCTCGACCTCTTCTCTGCACCTCCATCACAGCCCGCCCAAAACCGGCCCACCCTGCATGCGGCCCACCAAGGTAGGATGCGAAAGCCGCCGAAGCCGATTCGAACTGCGGCTGAAATCGCGGCGCGATCGACGTCCCCACCTTCGGTGGCAGCGCGGTCGTCTCCGGTCTCATCGCCGCCGGCCCACACCGCACCGACGACGCCGGCCCACGGCCAGGCGGAGGTGCGCTCCTGGATGCAGCCGCCAACAGCTCCTTCCCCGCCGGCCGCCTCGACGAGGCCGCAGGGAAGAAGTCGCCGAAGACGGGCGCCGGCGTAACTCGTCAGCGTGGAAGCGGTCCTCGCCAAGGCTTGATCCTTGGCATGCGGGATATCCTCAGTCCCACCGGCGAAGAAGACGCCGCCCTTGTCTGCGCTCCTTTGATCTTGAAATGCGACGAAGGCGACATGGACCTAGCTCGCTCCGACGACCTGCAAGCAGAAGACCTTACCTCCGGTGACGCCGATCTCGGCCAAACCCTGGATGCTCTAGTCGGATAGCCGATCTTGGTCCAGAAATCCGCCTCCACCTCCTCCTGGGACATCGCCGGCGACCGCCCGATCTGCCGAACCTCGGGCTCAAACCCTAGGGCAGACCAAGCCGCCTCCTCCGCCGTCGCCCTAGCATCCTCAACGGAGTCCTCGTCCTCCAGCAGGCAGGAGAACCTGGATCCCGCCGCCGGTGTCGGAGATTCAACCGTCGGCGAGCCCATGCGTGGAGCTGGTCACCGGGACTGATCTCTAGCCGGAACCAAAGGTGTGTAGGTGACCAAAGGTGGATCTGGGCGGAGTTGGATTGATTATTTGATTTCTAATTTGTTGTTGCTTGTGGCGAACCCTATCGTGCTTTTCTACCTCGATTCCGCTTTAATCAACGCAAGGGTAGTACAAAATCTTGGAGTCAGTAGCACAAAATCTCGTCGATTAAATAAGAACAGAGGAAGTAGATATGAAAAATGGTTTGCAGGTACGAAAATTTGTTCGTGGGTCCAAAAAAATGTTCATGGGTTGAAAAGTTGTTCTTGGATTTAAAACATAGATATGAAAAATGGTTCAAGGGTACGAAAATGTTTCACGGGTCCAAGAAATGTTTGGCTACATGTCCTCTTTCCTCGTGGAAGAACTTGACGAGAAGGAGAAGCATCTAGAGGACAGCGTTGATCAGGGAGGACCACCTCTATCTCCAGTTTGACTTCTCTTGTTGACGACCGTGCTTCTTTGGTGCCTCCATCTTGCAGAACTTCACAAAATATCTGGAGGAGATTACTGCGCATAGCTGCTGCAGTGGTAATCCCATCCAAATATGCTCGAATGGACCTGGCATGTGACATAGATTGAAAAAAGATTGTGATGTGGCAAATTTTCTGGGTAATTAATTATAGACTCAGTGTTTGTGGTTTTAGTTAACAAGAGTTATTAGCCTTTTCAGATAAGTGGGAGGGAGTAAATTTATTCTACGACGTCCGCTAAAGGTAAACAAGTCTCATACTTATTTTGTACCCTCTCATTGTAGTGATACCACACCAGATATGGTACCATTGTAAATCAAAACTTCTTTCCTATTGTATTTCTTTAACAAACAAAGTTTTACTGATTTGGAAACATTTTACAGAGGACAGAGATTTGGTGCTCCTGGGCACCAGTGCTCCTGCTATTTAAAAATAAATAAAAATCAAATTTATGTGTTTTTAAAAATTAGAAAAAAATCATGGTGTAGCCAATGAATTGTTCCATAAACGTGCAAAATTTCAATTTCAGATACAAAAAATTCTGGCCTACACAAAAATAACAAACGTGTGACTCTGGGTATACATATTTCAAATCCCCAAATTTCAACAGATTTTGTCTTTTTTGTGTAGTCTAAAATATAAAGAATTTCATTTTAAAATTTTACACGC
Source organism: Lolium perenne (assembly GCF_019359855.2). Taxonomy (NCBI): domain Eukaryota; kingdom Viridiplantae; phylum Streptophyta; class Magnoliopsida; order Poales; family Poaceae; genus Lolium; species Lolium perenne. Next base: position 25,602,582 of record NC_067250.2, read on the forward strand.
TTGTAGGTTAGGTTATTTTTATATCCAGATTTTTTTAAATAAATATGTATGATTTTCAATTTTTTTTAATTGGAGGAGTACTGGCGCCCATGAGCCAAAGACACTTTTCGTTTTTCAGAACACAACAAAAACAATTGGTCGTTGAGGTTGTACAACATAGCTCTATATGACATTCTTGAGCTAATATTCCCAGCGAAAAATCTAAAGTTTGAAGATGTACCATGTGACTTAAGAGCCAACTTAGCACGACGGTGTGCGTTGAAGTTGAGACTTCTAGGAACGTAAGAGCATCTCCAGCCGCGTCCCCCAAAGCGTCCCCCAAAGCGCGCTGGATTGAGCGTTTGGGGGACGTGTTTTGTTCGTGCCGTCTTTGGGGGACGTCGCTCCCCAGCCGCGTCCCCCAAACGCCGCCCCTAACATTTAAATTACTTTTTTTTAACACAGAACCATTTATCAAATATATCATATGAATAAAAATGTTTGTGAGGATTGTTTTCAAATTAAATTACAACAAATAATAAAACAAGTAAACAAATATAATAAATATGGGTAGATGCTACATCAAGGTGCCACGGTATTTCCTTTGATCCTCCACAAATGCTCAACGAGATCAGCTTGAAGTTGCTCATGCACATTGCTGTCACGGATCTTTGCGTGCATGGCGAGAAAATCAGCAAAATCTGCAGGTAACTCATGATCAACCTCCGCAAGAGGGCCTTGACACTCATAGGGACCAACATGTGACCTAGCATGATTCTTGCGGTCATCCTCGATGATCATGTTGTGCATGATCACACAAGCCTGCATCACCTCCCACATTTGGTCGTGAGACCAGCTTAGAGCAGGGTACCGGACAATGGCAAATTGTGCTTGAAGCACACCAAATGCCCGCTCGACATCCTTCCTGCAAGCCTCCTGTCGCGTAGCAAAGTGAGAATTCTTCAGACCTGATGGATTCGAATTTGTTTTGACAAAAGTGGCCCATTTTGGATATATACCATCGGCTAGATAATAGCCTTTGGTATATTCGTGGCCATTGATCTCATAGTTGCATGGTGGAGCATGCCCTTCCACTAGTCTGCTGAACACCGGAGACTGCTGCAACACGTTGATGTCATTGTGTGATCCCGCCATGCCAAAGAAAGAATGTCAAATCCACAGGTCATAATCTGCCACAGCTTCAAGCACCACACTGCAATATCCATGACGGCCTTTGTATATACCTTGCCAAGCAAACGGGCAGTTCTTCCATGCCCAGTGCATGCAATCGATGCTTCCAAGCATTCCAGGAAATCCTCTAGCAGCATTTTGTGCCATGATCCTTGCAGTCTCTTCATCAGTTGGCCCTCTCAAATAGTATTTGCCAAACTTTCCCACCACAGCTCGGCAAAACTTGTACATGCACTCAATGGCAGTAGACTCACTCATGCGAAGGTAGTCGTCCTGTGTATCGGCAGGTGCTCCGTATGCAAGCATCCTCATGGCGGCGATGCACTTCTGAATCGACGAGAACCCGAGGACGCCTACAGCGTCGAGCTTGAGCTTGAAGTAGGGGTCGAACTCTCGAACGCCGTGGAGGATATTCATGAACAGCCCCTTGCTCATCCTGTACCAGCGCCGAAAATTGTCGGCATGTGTTGCGTCGTCGGCGAAGTAGTCATTGTGCAGCATGGCATGCCCCTCCATCCTCTGCCGGGGTTTCGACTTCTTTCTTCCCGGCCTTGATTCTCCGCGGCGCGGCCTCTTCCTCTTCTCCGCCTCAGCGTCGAGCAATTCCTGGAGGGACGCGATGATCAGCAAATGCTCCCGCAGGTCGTCGTCGAAGGCTTGCTCGTCCTCCAGCAGCAGGGCAACCATCTCATCGTCGTTGTCCATGGCTGAAGCAAAATCAATGGTTAAATTTGCGCTGAGGCAGACGACGCAACAAACAGCGGCCAATCGCGCCTACCTGGCAAGTTGTCGAGCACCTTCTGTGCGCGGAGGTGGGGCGGATTTGACGGCGCGTTCTAGGACGCGCTGGCGACGCGGCGGCGGCGGCACGACCGGCGGGAGCCCCAGCCGCGACAACGGTTCCGACTCTCAGCAGAGATCAGACGCCCAACCGGCCGGGAAATCCAGCGGCGGCGGTAGGGTGGGAGGCGCGGGAACGAAGGAGCGACGAGAAAAGAGACGCGAACCAACGGTTTATGCAAATAGTCGCCGACATGTGGGAGCCCGTCTCGCTTTTCGTTGTGTCCGGCGTCCCCGGTGCGTCCCCTGTGGGACGGAGACGGGCTCGGGGCGCCGGACACCGTATCGGGCCGCGCCGGACAAAAATGGGCTTTGGGGGACGCGACTGGAACGCTTTTTTTGTCCGACGCGCCCCAAAACCCTTTGGGGGACGCGGCTGGAGATGCTCAGCTTGCTAGCTTCAAACTGGTTTCTTTGGATGATTCTTGCAGCAGCTTTCACCAAAGTATCATTTTCAGAGAGAAAGCGGAGGAGCTGGAGATGGAGCGCTTCCAAAATTGTTATTGCTATCTAGAAACCAACAGCTTCCACCTGAAATATAGATGTTGCCGGTGGTGAGTTTCACCGAACTTTCTCACCACTAACTAAACGATCATATATTTCACCTTAACCTTAATAGTAAAGATAATGGAAATTTTTACGTTAAAATTGAGTCTTTTAGTTCCGCTATTATAATTTATGTTCTACCAATTGGATAAGTTTTTTGGCTATGGCGAAGCACGGGCATTCAACTAGTCAAATATAGCTGCAGAAGACGTCGAGGAGACACCACCCAAAAGCATAATCTCAATAACCTGCACATCATCAGATCGTATTATGAAATTTTGACATCCCAATTGGTGTGTCTCAAATTTTTGATACATGATCCGCAATAGAAAATGCTCTTCGGTTTTCGATTGGGCACCGAAAATTACTATATATTATAACTGGGAATTGATCAAATAATTGTAGCACGTCCGCAACACCTTGTTTAGTTGGGCAACGCTTTGTGCATAGGGGTGTAAACAGATTGGATTGGATATGATCGGATTTTACTCGTACAAATTCTTTACCGTATATTATTATCGAATTCAGAGCGGAAATAATGACCGGTTGCGGATTCGAACGAGGATATATCGGACCGTGGATTCGAATCGGAAAAGGGACGAACTCGGACAGGAAATTCGTAAAAATATTCTCATAGGCAAATAATTATATCCTAGCAAAACCTAAGAGGAATTTAACCTTAGAAATCATTTTATTGAGAAAATAGAGACACAATATAGGCTAAAACATAAGAATTCACAAGATGGCATTAATTTAATTAAATTGATTATGTAAACCATCAGCATGTCGGTGTTTAAACTCACAGGCAGACATGCTCGCCAAATTAATTTTGTAACCCTATAGTTACTAACTTTTTCGTATTGGACTTGACATTTGGCTCAAAATTTGATTATCTGCTTTGAAACATTCGGATAATCCTAATCAAACTTCAGATATTCATATCCGTATGATATTTATTGTACCATATTCTACATTGTATCTGAGTCGTCACTTCAAAATCGAATATCCTTGTCTGTCGAATCCTCTAGAATCGGATGTTGATACCTTGAAATAGATTCAGAGCCAAAATTGGTGCGGAAATCTATTTACATCCCTATTTGTACAACACTACAGCAGACCTATAAGAGCATCTCCACTCGTCCCCCGAACAGGCCCCCGGCGAGCGTTTTTTCCATCCGGACGGCATAATTCGGCCCAGTCGCGCCCCCGGTTCCTCGTTTTCATCCGGATTTGGCCCTTCATCCATCCGGAGAGCCCACGCCATCCCCGGCCCCCCGGGGAGCGCTCGGGGAGTCCGGACGAAACGAAAGCGCGCGTGGCCCCAACTTGTCAGCGACAATGGCCTGGGTTTGTACGGCAATACCCTCGTCTTCCCGATCTACGGCAATACCCTCGTCTTCCCGATCTACGGCTATACCCTCGTCGAACGAAAGCTTTGAACTCTCAAGTGGTGCAACACAGATAGATTATATATATTTCGAATATAATTCGAATAAACATAAAAATTACATATAAAAACTTTAAAACAAACTTAAACTACTTCTTCTTCCTACATGGCCCCGCCTCATCGTCGTGGCGGCGACGCTTCCGGCTCGTCACCTCCTCGTCGGAGGAAGTTGAGTCCTCCTCCTCGTCAGTGTCCTCAGCCTCTTCGTCGTCCTCCTCCTGCTGCTCCTCCTCCTTTTCCTCGGCCTCTTCCTCGGCCTGCTCCTTGGCCTCTTCGTCCTCCTCCTCGTCCTCCTCGTCGTCATCCCATTCGTCCTCGCTGGCCGGCGGGGGGGGGGGGGGGGGGGGGGAAACGACGCTGGTGGACGATGCAGCTTTATCCCACCAATGGCGCCATCCAGGCGGCTTCCCCTCGCTGTCGGTGTCCGATGGCCAAGAGAGATCGCTCATGGTTGACGGAGGATGGCGAGGAGATAACAGATGAATGGCGTCGGCCGTCGGAAACCGTATATGTAGGTCTCTCGACGAAGAGAGCGGCGGTTGCTCTTCCGCGGAGTTCGTGCTCCATTACGGCGGTTCTCGCATCGAGGCCACTTCGACCGTTCCCGACGAGTCGTTTCGGCTCTCCAGACCACTTCGCGACGGTTCAATGCGTCGAGGGAACTCCGACGATTGCCCTTCCCGGTGACTGCGCCGTCGCTATGCACGCGGTGGGTGCGCGTCAGTCGGCGACCATGGGCTTGCTGCTGGAAAAATGGGCCTCCCCAGGCCACAAAATACATCCATCCGGCGCGGATTTCGGCCTGGGGAGCCCCAACGGCTGGGGATGCTCTAAGGTGGGCGAACTCGACTTCCAACATTCTACAAGTTGTGCACTAATGGTTGGGGCGCCCCTTGGGGCGCCTCCTCGCTGGTCTTCTGCGCCCAAATAGCAAAACACATGCTAGCAGCTGCTGTATCACTTTTGGTGTGAGGGATGCTGCTCACGAAACAGAGGAACATCTTTCAGAGTTGAGATAACTGATTATATAGCCACTCGAGCCTGAATGATCTAAGCATGTAAAGTCTGTTTGCCAACTTATGCAAATAATGTCACCAAATGAATTAGTTAGTACATAAAGGCATGGACAAAGTACTCACAAACAAGACACAATGGTAAGAACGAAACCGGCATCAATTATCAACAAATCACGTCAATACAATCAGCTATAGCTACAAAGAACATAATAGGCAGCAATTGACTTGCGTCCAACAATCTTTGTAAAATAAATGGTGTCCATGTGCACGGCAGCACATGTAATGGTTACTGAACAGTACTGCAGCTACATCACAGATGGCAAGAGAAGGATTGTACAAAATCTCAATGCCTAGTCCCGTGTGGGGAGATCAAAGGCTAGAAAGGCCATCATCAGAATAGCTGAACTTAACTTCATATGCATCAACTCTACAAGTGCCAACCTGCCCAGCAAATACAACCAAACTGCCCCGGCCCTCGGAATTTGATCTGAATCGCGGTAGCTCAATACTGTCAAGAGTGCCACCAGAATTTAACATGGTGAGCAGTCCAAGAGATGCAAACGAATAGATTCACCGGAGAAAGTAAGTGTGCTTTTGTAAGAAATAATAATAAGCTAAACATGCCTAAACAGTGAGGGGGAGGGAAATCTGATTTTGATTGGTGATATGGCATATAGATATCACATGCCATGGTACACAATGAAACCTCCAAACTATGGTTCTTCTAAAGCCTGAAATACTAAAAAGAACATTAATTAAGACATTGCCATGCCGATACGTGAAATAGAAGTACACAACATGAATAAGCAGCTAAAGAAAAATTAAATGAACTGAAAGCATATAGTTCAATCTCTCCATTCCAATCATCGAGAAATCTCGTCAATGGACGCTACATCTAATGGCAAGATAAGATCATTTATATTAACGACGGTGCTACTGACATGGCATTCATTATATTTGACAAAGGTTTCAGCAGTTAGCCGAGGTAAGAAAACAATCAGAAAGATGCATGGAAAAATTATTTTGCGCTTGCAAACTAATGCTATAAACTGCAACCAAGTGAAGCAACTGCACCATGATCATTCTTTATCCAATTTAAGTGTAAAAAAATTATTGAAGGTGGTCTAAAATAACTGAATGTATTAACACACACATATGGACATTCAAAGGAGGCAAGTAGATCAATGATACATGTGACCAAACAATGATACCTGCTAAGAACGACAATACATGTGACCAAATGATGACACCTAAAATGCAATTATATAAGTCAAGGTCATGAGAAAGAAACTGAACACCTGTCAGGAAATCAAGCCTAATGAGCAGATCCTAGGAAGAGATCTCACCTGAAATTTGTAAAGGAACAAACAGAACAACTTTTTTATCCCATGTAGCCCAAATCAATGGACCAAAAAAAGGCAATTGCTATCTACCAAGCATTTATGTTTGTTCCATCAAGCAAGTATCAGAAATAACTCAAAATATCTTGACATTCTCTTGCTTGCTAGAAGAAAAAAAAAATTTTTTCTGCACAGGAACAACTTCACTCATAAGGATTGGCGTCTATAATTTTAGGTCACTCATAAGTGTCTGATTAATCAATTAGTTAGGTCCAGCATCATGCAGTTCAAGAGGATGATCAGTTGTGACTACCACTAACACAACATGTCTAAAATCTTGACTTGCCTCCACCACCTAAATTTGAAAACTGGCTTGAGTATTAGTATATTGCAATCTTCCTCTTTGCTGTAGACATCACTACATGTCTACATATAGTAGCAGATATCATACTTATGCCTTCATAAGGCCATACATGGGCAATTCTAGCCAGTAGCCACATGGAAAATTGGTTCTCTAAATAAAATTAACTGTCTAGCTAATGAGTTATAGACTTCTTCAATGTTCAGTCAATGTGACATCTAAATACATGCAATTGTGAATACTAAACCACACGAAAGCAGTCTGTGCAATGCAATGTAATGCTGAACAGTGCATATATCATTCATTTAACATGTGTAAATGTCATTTGGTTACAAATATAGTAGTGGGATGGCATTATAGTATCAAAATATTCAGATGAAATAGCGTTTCAGTTTCTGAATACACCATGGTTCTTCACAATGGTTTCGTCGCAAAATTGGTTGAAAGCTAGACCTACATTTTTTTGTCGTCCACATAGGAATCACTATGAACAGGACATCACCTGCATATATCATTCATTTAGCATGTGTAAATGTCATTTTGTTGCAAATATCATAGTGGGATGGCATTATAGCATCAAAAGCAACTAACCCCTTCAATATCCCCTGAAAAAATGATGAGCAGTTGAAATAGCTCTGTTCGATGCTTCCTTCAGAGGGGTCCTGCATGAAAAAAAACATGTTAAACTTCACAGATTAGATAGGGCCAAGAATAATCTGCACAAAAAGCACATCCATGAATGAAAATAGGCACTTAGTACATACCAAAAAATACCACAAGTGCAGGGAACCAAATGTACTCTCTTTAGCAAGCTTCAATCTATTTCTGCAATCAAATGATGCAGTTCATGGCAGTTTTTCCATGATTCTGCAGCTAGAATTGTCTTCTCAAATATACAAATTTAAAAGGGTGACTTACTCATATGCATTCTTAAGGACACCTCAGGCTGCCTATCCATCTCATATATGGGCATTGTTGTCTTCCCTAACAGAACATCAAATATTGCATCTTCTCCATCGCTAGTTAAAATATCCTTGTTGTACACCTACTGGCTAGCCACTCTTTCAAAACAAGGAGTAGCATCGCCTCGTATCCCATACTAAATGCCCCCAAATGATGGTAATTAATGCTGGTTAGAAGATAAAATGTGAGAAACTTTCCAAAAATCCAAGTAATGAAGAGAAAATATGATCCGTAAGAATGAGAATATGTACCTACAAAAATAGTGATCTTCGACATACCATACATGATAAAGAGCATCCCGATATAAAGCATTGGATCTGTTAATCTCTGTTTTGGGTCAGAGTAGTTACAATCATGACAAAATACATAGTAAAGTATGTAAAATATAAAAAGGCAAGGATTAATTACGTGCCAGAATTGGTGTTTGCAGAAGTCTCGGTACAGAACTGGAGAGATGTGAAAAAATCCAGAAGCACAGAGAAAACATCAATAAGATAGCACATGCAGCAATTTCATCATCCTTCAGTGCATAAGTGTAGCATGCATTGCATTCAAGACTCATGAACGTAACAGATAGATATAAGATAACTTGGATGTGAGAATAACAAATAAAAATTACAAAGTAATAAGTAACAACAGAGAAAATTCGGATTGTGCTGATGTTTATGCACATATTTAATGGAAATGCAGGGCTTAGATAGATAGCTGAAAGCCACGTTAGGCCATACAACTTGTGTATGTTAAAGTTTGTCCATCATTTTATAGCTAGATAGAAAGAGATCTGAGATGGATGGTAGCCATTGTGTCGTGTTGCTGCAGATAGTAGCATTACAGAATAGCCAACGGCCTAAACCACCCTGGACTGTGCATCCTAATCCTAATAGGATTTAGTAACACAATAAGAACCGGAGAAAGGAACTTGCCTGATTAAAAGAAACTCAATTCCACGCATCATGTGCCCAAGGTAGATGTTCCCAAAATCATATCTTCCATTTGTTGATGACTCCTACAGATCCACCATAAAATTATGTTGCTCTCTTGGTTTCTGAACCTGAAACAAAGCAAGATAGAAAAATCAAGAACAAATGCATGTTTCTGAGATCGGGAGAGACAGGAGGGTGGCTTACCGTGCAAGATCAAACGAGGCGTTGCCTCTGCTGCCCCGCCTCGGTCCTCACGTATACACCACCCTCCTGTTCCTTTTCCTCCCAATGCTGCGCTCCAGCGAGCTCCTCCCCTCGCGCCGCTAGTGATCGCTTCGCCCCTCCCATCCTGTGACACCCGATCATGTCTTCTTCTTCGCGGACGGTTGCCTGCGCAGCTCCATCTCCCCCCCCCACCCTCATCTCCAAGCAGGAGGGGAAAGGGGGAAGAGGAGGGGGCGACCTCGCGGCCGCCGGTGAGTAAGCGAGCACTACAGCCTCTTGGATTGGTGTGTGGGAGGAGGATGCGGTGGCCCAGCGAGGCGGCGACTGAGAGGAGGCGAAGGGGCGGCAGCGGAGAGGAGGGGACGATGGGACGTGGACGGGGATGAGGATGGGGACGGCGACGGAGAGGAGAAGCACGCGGGATAGCGAACAACAGAGCGCTGGCGGCTAGGGTTTCCGTCGCTGTGGAGTTTTGTTTTACCCTGGGAGTGACTTGGTGGAGGGGATCGACTCCGGAATTCAATCGGGAAAAATAGGGGATAAACGGAAACAAATATACGGGCCACTAACTGCAGATCCGATCGAGCCTCTGGATATTTGTATCTTTTCATTTTATTTTATCCTCTGTCAAGTTTATACGGAGTATAAGAGTAGTCCATATGAATCATCGTATAAAAATTGTTTAGTAGTATTTTCTACATTATAAGCTGTTGGACGCAAATTGTCTAGTGGTAATCATATAATAAGTGCTTCTTCGTATTTTTCTACTCCCTTCGATCTCTTTTAGCTGACTCGGTAAATCAAAGTTAACTAAAAGCGATCAAAGTATGAGTAGCGGAAAATTGACAAAAACAACAAATATCGCACCTAGTATAAACATATGGTGTGGAATAGGGGTGTAGGGCTCCTACTGCCATCAAAGGCTGGTGTTATCGTCGCTGCTCATCCCGCGTGTCTCCTCTAAGAAGAAAATGTGATTGCTCATGCTTCCCGTCGGTGCACTGTTGTGCGGTGGATCTCGGTCCTTATCGGCGAGAGGTCTTCGTTTTTCTTTGTTTTGTTAGGGTTTGTGCCCTACTCAAAGATGTGGTGGTGGCGGCAGATGGAATTAGGTTCTTCCCGTCTAGCCCCCGTTTAGGCGATGCGTATAGCGTTATCGGAGGGCGTGTGGAGGTCTGTCTCCGGATAATCCCGTTGGATTTGGTTGGTGCTCCTTTCTGATTTATGCTTCTCTTCATCAGCGATGGTTGCTTCTCTTGTGAGTTGGTCCTATGGGGCCCTAGCATAATGAATTTTTGTTTATCTACTTCAGCAAGCTCTACTAGGATAAGGTTTTCCCGCTCCAGAGAGGAGGAGCAAGGACAGCGGCGCGCCTTTGACTCGTTCGAGTGCTTGTAGTTGTCACTAGGTAATCCAAAGATCTATTTATAATTTTTATTACTTTTAGATTTCCTTGTATTTCTGCTAATGAGAATGAATAGATCGGTGGACTTTTCCCAAAATAAAGTTGTAACTTATTGTCGCTCAAGCAAACAATCATGCATCGTTGTAACACACAACCAGAATGAAGTCCAGACACATACTCTTTTCAGATTTCCACATACTTCCTATATCAGACATCTTTAAATTTCGTTGATCAATATCCTATAACTTTGACTATCATTTTTATTTATTATATGTTTATTAAGTTTGTATAAATACATATGAAATGAAATAGATATGCAACGATAATAGAGCTATACCATTTATATATTCTAAAACCATATAATTTGTATGTCTTAAATATATAAGCAAATTGCTATATGTTTTAATCCAAATTAATTGTAGATATAGCATGCATAAATTATGTAATTAAACTAATCGTGAAGACTAACAAAGTAAATAAAGAATTAGCATGTAAACATGATAACTAATCATATCTACTCCGATTGATAGAACAAGAAACTCAAACAAGATCTCAAATAGAAAAGACAAGTGTATGGTGCAGTCGGACCTACAACGTTGGTGTTGATGTTGTCACCCACGTCGATGTCATCGAAGAGGTTGTTGACGTTCGGGACTAAGTCGTTGTCAGATGATGTGGTGTTGCCAGTAGTCTCGCTAGAGCGCTCCCCAAAAAATTGGTCTCCCCTCATCCCTACAAGTCTACCAGTGGCGGGCTTCTAGAGGTCTATTATCCCATCTTTCGATGTGCGTCGAAAGATGGGATGGGGAAGACGTGAGCGGCATCGTAAAGTTTTGGAAGAAGGTAGTCGCATATGTTGTGCTGCGGCGGCTAGGGTTCACGGATTGAATTATATAGTGCATGTCGGGTAGGTTGTGGGTAGCAGTCCACGTTCGATTCAACACAGCACAGGATCCATAAAACAAGAAAGTTAATGAGTCATAGAAATTAATTAATAGATAATTTTTCAAACAGTAAAAAATTTAAGCACGGCTCGGTTCAATCCATGAAACACGAGCACAGCGCGTGCGTCGTGACAAAGCAGACGGCAGAGGAGAAGTGCTTGTGAATTTTTTTCTCTTCTCACTCACTTAGTTGGTGCGGAAGAGCTCACCTTATAAACCACGGAATCTTTTCCAACTAGCAATCTAGAACTAAACTTCGATCCCACCTCTTGTCATGTATCAGCGGGAGAATTTCAGAATTTGTATTTGGCTATGGGCTAAAACCCACTACCATATTTCAGCAGTGTGTATGAGTATGAGTAATCAAAGTTGTGCATCAAAAATCATATTACAACGTGTCTCATATTTTGGGACGGTGTGTATCTAATGGCGTGTTATCACCCTCACAAAAAAATCTAATGGCGAGTTATGCGAAAATACAAAGAGAGAATTCCTTATTTGACACTATGTTAAAATGTGGTTCCTTATTTGACACTGGTTTTTTTTCTCTTCCCTATATGACACTTGGTTAAAAATTTATTCCTTATATGACACTCTAGTTCATTTTGAACATTAACGGTGTTAAGTAGTGGCATGAAAAGACACTTTTGCCCTTGTTGCATTATGTGACCAGATTTTGTACGCTCCTAAATAAATCATGTTACATAAATGACAATCGAGACAATATATGATAAATCATGTTACATAAATGACAATCGAGACAATATGATGCATATATATCATGCCCTATATATATTTTGGCCATCTCAAAATTAATTTCCCCCAAATCTATTTACATGTAACGAGTTGAGCCTATGCGTCTGTGTGATTGAGTCCAGCACTCTGGCCATACGGGCACCAGCATGGTGGCGTGAAAATCTACCCTGACATCCAAACGTACTAGCTTTGCCTCCCAAACCAAGTACTTACATCTAATTATCTATCCAGACTAGCCGGCCCAAGAATCATATGTATGCGTACGCGTAGATAAGCACCGTTGCTGCAGTTTGAGTGGGAGAAGAGGATTAATTAGGTGCAAGTGCTGCCATGTGTAGCAATCACCTAATCACAAATCCTTTTCCGTTTTTTCCTGCCAGGTTCACGTGATTATTTTTTGCCGTGGGTTCCGATCAAACGAGCTAGCCCACGAGCCAGGCTTTCATGTACATGAATCCATCAAGTGACCAAGATGCTTGCTTTCCACATATGGTTCTAGCCGTATCTGATGAAACCAACACGGACGTACGGCTCGCCATAGAAACACTGGGTAACCGCAACCCTTCACACTTTACACAACGATTAAGGGTAGTTTTGTCTCAGCTGACGGAAGAGACTAACGGAACCAACGGCGATGTCATATAAGGAAAAAAGTTTTGACAAGGTGTCAAATAGGGAAGAAAAAAAAGTTCAGTGTCAAATAAGGAACCACATTTTAAGATAGTGTCATATAAGGAATTCTCTCAAATACAAAAGGGTTGCGTCAGAAAGGATAACAACGACCATTTGGTATATCATGTCTTATTTGTTGTGTACTTGTGTGCGCACGGCTCTAACTTCAACGTACACGGCTTACATTTTGATTAGTAAGACTAATCAGAATGGAAAGTAGCATACACTAGTATCATGCACATAATACTAATTTAACCTACTCACTTCACTAGAGTTTACACTATTTACTATTTTAGTAAAATCTCAATGCAAAATTGTGTACTTAATATATTTGTCATTAAGTTTGCTAGTTTTATGTGCTACGATACAGTCATATTATGATACTCCCTCCCTTCCGATTTATAGGTGTTGCCAATGTCTAATCTAGGTGCGCATCTGATCAATGTGCACGGCTCCGACTTTAGAGTGACAACACAGAGCGTGAAGACCAAGAGGCACACGCTGAGAAGACTACCAATACATCGCCATGATCGGTTCTAACTAGAAAAGCGATGTAACGATGGAGAAGACAGAAGAATGGTGCAAAGGATCTCGGGTCTCCTCCAAATGATGCCCCTGGTACGTGTCCTGGCAGGAATGTCAGAATTAAGTATGCTATAGTGATCATATGATGCAATCATATCCAATCACTGATTTTCTCCATGTGTATCGGGCTGTGAATTCTTAGACATGTGTTCTTAGGAGAATATTCAGCTTTGAATTCGACCGAGAATATATGAGTTAAATGCGTTATCATGTTCTACATCACATGAAGTTGCAGTTTAGCCACTAAGTGTGCGACAAGACATGGACCAACAACGCCCAACTAGTATATTTAATTTAGAAGTAATATTCATGAACAAGGAAACTCTACAGGAAAAATCTCGTTCATAAACTAAACATGTGCTTCTGGAGACCATTGCACATTCGTATGTATACGAAACAACAGGACAAATTAATAAAACAAACCATAGTACATATATATACAGCTGCAGCAGCCCATGTGTTTCAATGGTACAAATACAACACAGGCCAAAGCTGGCATCTCAGCGATCAAGGGCTGGACAGTAAATTAACTGAATCTTAACCAAACCATACATCAACAGCTCGTTTCTCACATTATTGAACTCCAAATGACCAGCCAGTTGGGTTGTGTAATGCTGCTATCTTTGAGAAATAGATGGGTGTGATGTTGTGGATGCATCTAGCTTCCACAGGCCAAGCACTCTTCCCGGTTGTTCAAGGAACAGACAACCTGTGCCATTTTTGCTTCATCATCTTCCTCTGCCAGTTTGACATCAGTGTCCTGCAAACAAATTGAGTTTTTTATACTGAGTTTGTGTTTGTGTGGCTGGGATCAAAAGACAGAACTGATGTGAAACCAAGGATTGAATAACGTACCCCGTTAACCTTCAGAAAGCCTGTATCCACTGTAAACTTGATAGCATCAGCAGCTGCCCGTGTTCTTAAATAGTACATCCCAGTTTTCAGGCCCTGGCATTAACCAAGATTAGCTTATCAATATGGAGATCCATTTTAGCAAGGCAGGATATTTACTGCTGAAGGTTCAAAATTCAAATGATGGTTATTACCTTGGACCAAGCATGGAAATGTAATGAAGTTAGCTTCGCAAAGTTTGGTTGGTCCATGTGAACATTAAGGCTCTGACTCTGATCAATGTAGCATCCACGATCAACAGCCATGTCAACCAACGTTTTCTGCTTGATCTCCCAAACAGTCCTGGTGCAACAATTGAGTAGAAACATTTAGATATATAAATAGCAATTATGTCCAATAGAATAGAAGGCAAGGGTTATGAACTACTACATACTTGTAGATTGCCTTGAGATCATCAGGGATTTCTGTCATCTTTTGAACAGAACCATCTTCATAAATAATCTTGTTTTTCAGAGCAGGTGTCCAAATGCCCATCTCAGTCAAATCATGGAGAAGATGCTTGTTAACCACCACAAACTCTCCACTGAAAGAAATGGAAGAAAATCAATTATATGCACATGGAGTTCAGAATGTGAGCACTAGGACTGCATTTAGAAACCTTAGAACCCGTCGACTGTATATGTTGGATGTGTAAGGCTCAAAGCACTCATTGTTGCCAAGAATCTGACTAGTGGAAGCAGTGGGCATTGGAGCAACAAGAAGAGAATTTCTCACTCCAACTTTAGAAATAGTCTCCCTTAAAGCTGGCCAGTTCCATCTGCTCGATGGCACTACATTCCACATGTCAGGTTGGATAATGCCCTGAAAAGGAAGTTGGTAAAGAACAAATTTTAGGAAGATCATACTTTCACCCAGTCATTTCAAACATTAGACTGCTTCAGTAATTAATGGAAGGTATTTGTGGAGAGGGAGAAACCTTGCTGACAGGGCACCCTTGATATGTTTCATAAGGACCTTCTTTAGCAGCCAGTTCAGCAGAAGCTTTCAGAGCATGATAGTAAATAGTTTCAAAAATATCCCTATTCAACTGCTGAGCCTGAAAAGGGGGTTTCTATTTGTTACATATCAGCTATAACCAGAAAGGAACAGGTGCCAGAGTTGATCTGGGAAAAGGTACCTCAGGTGAATCAAATGGCATGCCAAGTAACATGAAAGTGTCTGCCAAGCCCTGAACACCTATGCCAATTGGCCTGTGTCGCATATTGGACCTCTTTGCGGTTTCAACAGGATAATAATTCACATCGATTATCTTGTTTAGATTGTAAGTAATAGTTGAAGTAACCTGGTATGACCAACAGTTTATTAGAACATTCATTGAAAGGACGGAAATGGGAATCTACAGTAGGAACTGAACAAACCTCGCCCAGCTTGTCAAAGTCAAAGTATCTATTCTGTGATCCATTGCTACCAACAAGCTTAGATGGATGGGACTCTATAGGGACACCCTGCAATACAAGTTTATCATAAGGCATAAGAATGCAACCTCTAGGACAGTGGTCAAAATTCAGCCAAACACTGAGAATACATACCTTTTCCCTTACAAAACGTGGTAAAGCAATAGACGCTAGGTTGCAGACAGCAGTTTCCTCAGGACTTGTGAACTCAATTATCTCAGTGCACAAGTTTGAAGACTTGATTGTGCCCAGATTCTGCTGGTTACTTTTCCTATTGCATGTATCCTGCAGATAAAAAAGAGTGATAATAAATTCCTGGAACCTGATCATTGCCAGTATCTTAATCTGGAATCCAGACTCATGTACTCATTGTTTTGCTGCTAATGTACCTTATAGAGCATATAAGGTGTTCCAGTCTCTATCTGTGCCTTCAAAATGTCGAACCACAGGGACTGTGCTGGAATAACTTTCTTTGCCTTGCCCTGAAACAAGGAAGTAAATTTCTGAAGACTGTTCATGCTTAACTCCATATAGATGAATAATGTTTTAATCTTACTTCTCTCTCATATTTCTTGTACAGGCCCTCAAACTTCTCGCCCCAGGAATCAGCCAACCCTGGAGCTTCATAAGGACAAAACAGGGACCAATCCTCATTATTTTGTACTCTCTGCATGAATAGATCAGGAACCCAGAGACCAAAGAAAAGATCCCTTGCACGATTCTCCTCCTGTTAAATTGGCATTCATCAGAACACCTTCTAGATATATGATATGATAGAAATAAGGATCACAAACAAAGAACATACATGTGGCATAGTAAGTAGATAATTATTAAAAGCTTCTATATTATGCAAAATGCAGTAATAAGTATTATACCAATATTCAATACTCTTGTAAGGGCATAAATTGCAGCAAACTAAGACTCAGAAAGGCATTCACAGGAGGCCACTATTTACTGGTAAAATGTAGAATGCATTGTCATAAAGAGTGCAGGAGATTTGAATGGTTAAAGACAGTTTAAGAAGTAAAAAAAAGGTGATTAGATAATGTTGGATTAACATCTTACCTTGCCATGGTTCTTTCTAAGATCAAGGAAATCAAAGATATCAGCATGCCAGGGCTCCAAGTACACAGCAAAGGCACCTGTTTTTTTTGGAAGATTGAATGAATTTCAGGACCCATGGAATCAGAATTTGTCACAAAATCTGTTTGATAGAAGAGTAAAACCTACCCTTTCTCTTGCCTCCACCTTGATCTACATAACGAGCAGTGTCATTGAAAACACGCAACATAGGAACAATCCCATTGGATGTCCCATTTGTTCCTCGAATATAACTCCCAGTGGCACGAATGTTGTGTACTGAGACACCAATTCCTCCAGCAGATTTGCTGATGACAGCACATTCCTTGAGAGTATCATAGATTCCCTCAATGCTATCATCTTTCATGCAGATGAGGAAACAGCTGCTTAACTGCATCATGTAGGGTGCAACTGTAAGTAAACGATTTTCTTTCATGATAGAGGTTATCAAGGGTGACAGATTACACGCTGTACCTGCGGCCTGGGGGTGCCAGCATTAAAAAGGGTTGGCGAAGCGTGAGTAAACCAGCGCTGGGACATGAGATGGTAGGTTTTGATTGCAGAGTCGATGTCGTCCTTGTGTATCCCTACCGAAACTCTCATTAGCATGTGCTGTGGCCGTTCGACGACATTGCCACCGAGCTTCAAGAGGTAAGACCTCTCCAAAGTCTTGAAGCCGAAGTAGTCATAATCAAAGTCTCTGTCGTAAATAATCTCGCTGTCCAGGCGAGAGGCGTTCTGGAATCAAATGCCACAACATCAGAAGCAGGATAAGACACAACGTGTACTACTCTTTATCATGGAAGAAACAGAGCATAGCAGAGCAGGGCTCATTAAGGATTTAAAATACAGCACATAGTTCTATAGAGATTAAATACTACAATGGAAGAGTAAATTCAGGGCAACAGTTTCTTTTGAATTGTTTGTCCGTAAATAATCTCGCTGTCCAGGCGAGAGGCGTTGTGGGATCAAATGTCACAACGTCAGAAGCAGTAGTATCATGGAACAAACAGAGCAGAGCAGAGCAGTGCTCGTTATTTCTTATAAAATTAAAATAGTACTACAACACATAGTCATACGGATATTAAATACTGCAACGGAACAGTAAATTCAGAGCAACGGTTATTTTTCAATTGTCTGTCCGTACTACTGGTAGTATAATAATCTGTGAAAAGACAGTAATCTTCAGCACGTACTACGAGTAGTAGTAATAATCTATGCAGAGAAAGGGTTATTTTCAAACTGTTTGTCTGTACTAAGTAATAGTCTACTATAAAATATAGACAGTTATCTTGAGATATTTGCTGTCAGAGAAAAGTGTCTCACCTTCATGATGACTTGGTAGATATCCTCAGCAATGAGAGGGGACATGAGCCCAGATCTCTCGTTGTAGTGCTGGTACATCTCCTTGATACTGCAGGTACGCATCCCAAATTCAGAGCCCAGTACTACATGAATCGAAGAGAAGGAATCAGAGGAATGGCTGGTGTCCACTTACGTCTCGGAGAATGACTTCTTGGTGCTCTTGTGGAGGTTGGACACGGCAATCCTGGCGGCAAGCTGCAGAACGAGCACAGGGAGACGTCAGTCAGGTTCACCATTCAGGCACCAGAAAAACGGGGGAGCCAGCTGAACGGAAGAGATTGTTTGACAAAGGGATGGATCGGTGCGCGTCTGAGGTAACCGTACCGATGCGTAGTCCGGGTGCGATGCCGTGAGCGCTGCTGCCGTCTCTGCGGCGAGCTCGTCGAGCTGGCTGGTGGTGACGCCCTTGTAGACCCCGGCGCAGACCTTCTGCGCGACGAGCACGGGGTCGCAGTGGTCCTGGCTGAGGCCGTAGCTGAGCTTCTTGAGGCGCGCCGTGATCTTGTCGAAGTGCACCGTCTCCGTGCGGCCGTCGCGCTTGACGACGTACATCTCGGCCGCGCCGCGCGTGGGAGAGGGGCCTTCAGGTGGTTCGCGCCGCCGCCGCCGCCGCCGCGGTGTGGATTGGGTTGGGAATGAGGGGGGTGTGGTTGGTGGTGGTGCTGGTACTCCCGTAGTAGGGTTTGGGGCGTCGCGCGGGGGTCGGGTTTAAATGCCTTCCTGGCGCGCGCCGCGGCAGTAATTATGCGGAGAAATGGAGGTTTTTTGATTTGGGAACGGGGCTGGCGCGCGGGAACGGGGAGCCGTTTTCCCGCGCTGGTTTTGGCGTCGTGTTGGAAACGAGATGCAGACCAGGCGGGCGTGGTGGGTAGGCCCGTGGGGAGTGGCGGGAAAACCCAGGACGGGGAGCGTGCGTGCTGGGGCAAGAGCGTGTCGGGGTTCGCGCGCGGGCAGGCGGCCGCTGATTTTGGGTAGTGCGGCGTGGACTTTGGGGAACCGTTGCTATGATTGGCCCCTGCCGACCCGTTTCTTGCCCGAGAAGATGGCGGGATGACCGTTGCTTCAGATCTGCAGCGGGGGTCGCATCCCGAATCCAGTTCCAAGGAAGTGTGCGGGAGAAGGAAACCAGCGTACGTAGATGCTGATGCGGTAGCACTTCCGGCCATCTCCACCGGGGCGACGCATTTTGGACGTCCGTCATGTTCGTTTGCGTTGGTCGAAATGATCAAAATCGTCCGTGCATCGGAGGTGGCTCCAGCGGAACGACGCATAATTTTTTTCCCATTCATAGTCATAGTTTACGTTAATAAAAAACATAAAAAGACCATAAATAAACCTAGGTACTGCCTACTGGTTGTCGTCGCTGACGAGGTCGATGAACTCCGGCGTCAGCCATGGAAGCTGGTACGTCGGTAGTGGAGGAGGTAGGACAGGCTGCGACAACCGCGGCTAGGCCGTCGACTGCGCAGAAGGCTGTGGTGAAGGTGGCCAGGGATCCCAGGCCGGAGCGCGGTCGCTTGAACGCGTCGGCGTGGCCAGAGCAGTCGCGGGCCTACCCTGCAGCAGCGCGGACTCGCGTACGTCGGTAGTGGAGGAGGTCGAACTCCCACGTTCCAAAGGAGATCCAGTTGTAGGAGTTGAGCTCGTACGCCGGATCTTGTTGGAGATCCGGCGGCAAGATGGCTCGGCGGCGGCGCACCTCGTCCCGGTGCTCTCGGCCCTCGCGTAGAACTAGGGGTACCGGCACGCGCCTGGAGTTGAGGTACCAGCCTCCTCCAGGAAGGTTTGCGTCCGGCCATGGCACCGGCCGGTTTTCCTCCGAAAGGTGACGCACGAAGCCGATGCGGACGTACCGCCCGATCCGTGGCTTCTTGCCGGACCGCGAGCCGCTAGCCTCGTGATCGTTCTTTGTCTTGCGGAAGGGCTAGCATTTCTTCCTCATGGCGTCGGTGGGGTAGATTGTATTGGCTCTGGCAATGGTGTGGCCGGGGAAATGGGCACCAACAACGTCCCTTTAAGAGTCTCGGAAGCCATATCGCCTTCAATGTCCTGCCACTGCGACGCCGCCCAGCTGCGCACGCTCGCGGAAGCCGAGGCGCGCCATTAACGTGACCCTGGAAAGGCTACAGCGTGCCGCCCGTAAGTAATACCGCGGAAGACGAAGCAGTTGTGTCCCTGACAAGCGGGCCCGTGCGAGGGCCGGGCGGACGACTGCTGCGTCCGCGCAGCGACGCAAACCTGGCGCATATTTGGGCCACGTTTACGTCGCCGCGGACGGCCCGGTCACTATGTGTCGCCCCGCTGGAGGTGATACCAAACGCATTTTTGGGGGCGGACGCAAACTCGGTCGCTCAGCGTCCGTTTGCGTCGCGCCGCTTGAGATGCCCTTCGGCACAAAAAGAATTGAGTGTTCTGGTCCTAGATAAGATGCACTGCGCATGGGCATGCTGGCCCAGACGACCCGAAAATCCCGGGCTGGGCTTGGGCCTGATATTTGCCCGAACGTCGGGCCGGGTCGAGCTTAGGCTTGCAGTTATTACAATTTAGGGAAGGATAGGGCCGAACCTCTCGGGTTGGGCTATTGCTCGTTCGGGATAGGTTCAGGCCTGACATTTGGGCCATTCTAGGATCGGCTTGGACTTTTATCTACAGGATTTTTGGGCATGGTCCAAAGCCTGGCTAGGCCCGAGCTTTCCTCAGGTGTAAACGCAGGCTCCGGCACTGCAACAGCTCAAAAGGGGGCACTGACATCGATAAGCACATGTGATGTGTTGTGTGTACTACTCTCTTTCTCTTTACACAAGTTCTAGAGCTTTCTATATTCTCTACACATTCCGGATAATGGAACCCGGAGATGACACACGCATGCCTCTACATGATGATCCAGGGGATCGATGTAGCCAAATTATGCATCTACATTCTTTTGTCATCAAATGAAGCCAGGTAGCTCTTGAAAAATGACCCTCCCGGTCATTATCCCACCTCGCCCCTCACCGCACTTTCCCCCTCTCGTCGGCGAGTAGCAACAGGTGTGCATGGCTCTCTTATTGTCCCTAGCGGCCACTCCATCGCGAGACCGAGTTTCACCCCTTCCCTGGCGCCACCTCCCATGGATCAGGCGAATCAAAGTTAGGCTTTTTGTTGGGGGTGAGCATACCGGTGTTGGACATCGCTCATAGAGCTTTCTCAAGGTCGGGAGAAGGCAATTTCGGGGGAGGATGCAAGGATGGTGGCTCGACACTTCTGAGACATGACCCCAACGACCCTCATAACCATGAAGGAATCCATGGCGCGGCGAACATCGGCAATGTCCGAGGTCTTTGCGAGATGTCGAGCACGCGGGTGGAGGCTGCTCATCAAGAAGGGCTCGCATGGGGAGGTAAACCGGGCACTCGCGGTGCAGGAAGCTACAACGTTAGCAATGCACACTGCAGCCTCGAATGGGAATCCTTCTCTATAGTTACCAATCATGGTGATGAAAAAGGCAGGCAACATTGAAAGTTCAGAGATGGTAAACCTATAGGTGGAGTGAATAGGTTTCTACAAATTTTAATTCTTTCTTTGCACTATTAGGCTTTGCGGAATATACATGTGAGCCTAATACAAACTAGGTGAGGCGACCTAGATGATAATGCAATTAACTCAAGCACGAAGGCTCTCACAGGATATATAACACAAGTAATGAGATCGGTTAAGGATAACCGAAAGCACGCGAAGACAAAGATGTATTCCCGTGTTCCCTTCCTTTGCAAGAAGGTACGTCACGTTTTGAGAGGTGGGGATCCCACGGAGGATTTCCCAATGCCATGAATGCTCACCTTATTCTCCGAGCCTATCCCGCGGAGGAATAGCTCTTTCACTTGTGGTAGACTTTGAGGCGGTCTCCAAACCTTTACAATCCTTGTCGGAGCAAATCCATAGCTCGGATGCTTCCGGATGATTCTGCCCACCTAGGGTTTCCAAGAAACCCTAGAGAGCAGGTATCTTGAAGAATACAAGGGGGACAAGATTTGGCTCGGTGAGACTATAGATCAAGGCCTCCTCTAGCTATTCCCGGGAGGGATTTGAGTTTGGGTGGAGGAGGATGGAGATTTGAAGCTTTTGATGTTTGCAACAATGGAGTATGACAGAGAGAGCTTAAAAACAGAGTATAATGTAGTGCCTAACTGTTATGAGGTAGGTGAAGGGGTATTTATAGTCCAAGTCCAGCCGTTGGGGAGTGTCCAGCTCAGCATTTGGTCGAGGTGGCCGGTCTGCCGGGCCAGGCGCCGAACCAACCGGTGAGGCGCCCGGTCTTGCCGGGCCACAGGCCGGGTCGAGCACGGTGTCGGGCTGACATTGGGCGAGCATTGCTCACTTCCTGGATGGTGTCCGTAAATTTGCAAAGAAGCGAGATGCACCCCGCTTGGGGCGCATAGCGGAGCTGGAACTAGCACCGGATCATGCCTTTCCTTGGTCCTGCGCTCCGTAGGCAT